>NC_059104.1:125299302-125964302 GCF_020740685.1 Jaculus jaculus | reverse complement strand
GTTTGGTGGGAGTTGAGTGTTCTCTGTGTCTACCTCCTTCACCCTTGTGCTGGTACCATTCTTGTTCATTTTCCCAATTACTCTATGGTTCCACCTGGGGCCCTGATGAGGTGCGGTGGGCTGGTTCTCTCCTCAGGTTCTGTATCCATCTGAAAAAGAGAAGCAGATTCTCCAACAGAGAGTGAAGTCAGCACTGGATAAATGGGATAACTGTTATTATTTTAGAGAGAATTTAATAGGTGTACGCTCTCTTGTAGCCTGAAATTTGTGGGATCTTGATATTGGAGAGTGAACTTGGTTTTTGGATATGGTTCTTACTTGTTTCCCAGTGGGCTCTGTTCCACTGAGTGGATCCGCTAGCCAATTAAAGAATAGTTGGTTACCCACCATGGCTGTATGCTACCATTGCACTTGTGTGAGGATCATATCAGGTTGTTTGCTGCTGCATAGCTTAGGCCATGTGTTGCTTGGGCAAATGTTGGCTATTTTACCCCAGTCACTCATGTAGAACCTTCTGGCACTAGAAAAACTAACTGTCTTGGGACTGACTCTCTTCCAGATTCTAGCCAGGTCTCTCCATACCAACAGCATATGGTGTCTTTGGCAATAGGCTCTTACCATTAACCTTTGGTGGGTCATCAAGAGCTCTGGTCTCTCTGATCAACAGCTCATTGTGGATGTTAACTGCATTTTGGTACTGGGAGTTACAGGTCAGTACCAAGGGAAAAGAAGGAATAAAACAATAAGTAATATGCAAGAGAAAGAGAGAAAGGGGGAGAAGATTAAGGTTAGTTTTCATCATACCCTCTCCAGGGTACTTTGATTCAGATGCTCCCTATAAGGACGAGATGAAGGTTCAGCCTTTTAGTGTGTCTTTCAGGATATAGAATTTATGGTACCAGTTCCATTTGGGTCTGGTTTTGTGTCCCCACCACCCTTACCCTTCCCTCCCTCCCCAGCCTCCTTATTGTCCAGTCCTCGAGATGCCTATTAGCTATGTCAGCGTCTTGGGCAGATCCAGGTTAGGAGCCACAGATGAGTGAGACCATGTGCTGATTGTCTTTCTGTGATTGGGTGAGTTCTCTGAGAATGATCTGTTCCAAATCGGACCATTTTTCTTCAAATTTTGTTACTGCTGTGTAGAATTCCATTGTGTAGATATATCACATCTTGGTTGTCCATTTGTCTAATGATAGACATCTGGGTTGATTCCAGGTCTTAGCTATTATGAATTGAGCAACTATAAACATAGTTGAGCAAATATCTCTGAACTGAGGCATGGAGCTTTTAGGGTAAATGCCCAGTAAAGGAATAACTGGGTCTGTTGATAACTCCATAGTCAACCTTTTTAGGAGTTTCCATATTGCTTTCCATAGTGGTTGTACCATCTTACATTCCCACCAACAGTGAATGAGGGTTTGTATTTCTCCACATCCTCACCAGCATTTGTTTTAATTTGCATTTCCCTGATGGTTAGGGATGTTGAACATTTTCTTTTTCAAGGTAGGGTTTCACTCTAGCTCAGGCTGACCTGGAATTCACTATGTAGTCTCAGGGTAGCCTTGAGCTCATAGAAATCCTCCTACCTCTGCCTCCCAAGTGCTGGGATTAAAGGCATGCACCACCACACCCAGCTGAACATTTTCTTAAGTGTGTGTTTGCCATTTGTATTTCTTCCTCTGAGAATTCTGTGTTCAGTTCTCTGCCCCATTTTGTGAGTGGGTTGTTTGACTTTTTGTTGTTTAGGTTTCTGAGTAATTAGGCCTCTAATTTCTAGAATCTAGAAGACCACATGGTAGACACTGTATTTATTTATTTATTTTTTAGTCTTTTGAGATAGGGTTTCACTGTAGCCCAGGCTGACCTAGAATTCACTATTTAGTCTCAGAGTGGTCTTGAACTCACGGTGATGCTCCTACCTCAGCCTCTCAAGTGCTTCACCATCTTTAATTTGGGAAAGGCCACCTAATCAATGCCATCTTTAATTAGGGAAAAGATACAAGGTGGATGCCATATTTAATTAACCATGTGCTTTCTGGTATTGGCTAGAACACACATTTTAGCATTCCAGAGAAAAAGAGACATTTTTTTTCTTTGTTTCTTTGTTTTCTCTTTTTTGAGGTAGGTTCTCTGTCTTGCCCAGGAAAACCTGGAATTTATTATGTAGTTTCAGAGTGGCCTTGAACTCACAGTGATCCTCCTACCTCTGCCTCCTGAGTGATGAGATTAAAGGTATGCACCACCATACCTGGCGAAAAAGAGACATTTTTTAACTTTAAATTTGAGAGAAGGAAAAGGGAGTCAGGAGTAGACCCAGAATTATTTATACAGTCATAGATCCAGGCAGACCTAGTCCAGAGCGGGACAGAGCAAAATGCAGACCATAAGTCCGATTTCTGTTCAATTTTTACCTTCCTCATTGAGAGGCTATAAGAAATGAGTAAATTTATTTCCTCCCAGGGAGGTTGTTTCCTCCAAGACACTGTTGAAGCATTGAGCTGCTAGCCATTTTTTCTCAAATGACCTATGGCAGTCCTTATATGCCATGATGGAAGGCACATGCAAGAGACTGGAGGAAAGGTGCAGAGGAATTGTTGCAGTCAGGTTCGCATTGCTGGTAGAAATCACCCCACCAAGAGCAGCTTGTCAGAAAAAGAGGTTTATTTTGGCTCACAGTCTCTAGGGAAAGTTCCATGATAGTAGAGAAAATGATGGTGTTGCAGTCCGGTTTGCATTGCTGGTAGAAATCACCCAACCAAGAGTAGCTTCTGGGAAAAAGAGGTTTATTTTGGCTTGCAGGCTCGAGGGGAAGCTTCACGATGGTAGGGGAAAACGATGGCGTGAGCAGAAGGTGGACATCACCCCCTGGCCAACATAAGCTGGACCACAGGAACAGGAGGGTGTGCCAAACACTGGCATGGGGAAACTGGCTATAAAGCCCTTAAGCCTGCCCCCAACAATATACTCCCTCCAGGAGGCAATAATTCCCAAATATCCATCAGCTGGGGAGCTAGCATTCACAACACCTAGGTTTATGGGGGACACCTGAATCAAACCACCACAGATGGCATGAGGAGAGGGTGGACATCACCCCCTGGCCAACATCAGGCAACAGGAGAGTGTGCCAAACACTGGCATGGGGAAACTGGCTATAACACCATTAAGCCCACCCCCAACAATATACTGCCTTCAGGAAGTTTTAATTTTGAATTGCCATCAGCCGGGGAACCTAGCATCCAGAACACCTAAGTTTTTGGGGGACACCTGAATCAAACTACTACATTCCACCACTGGGCCCCATAAACTGAAAACCATCTATGATTTAAAATCCAATGCATTCAGTCCAGCTTTAAAAGTCCCAATGATATTCATACATCCCCATAATCCAAGGTCTTTTAACTGAGCCATAATACCAAAAAATAACCTCAAAAAATCCATAATGGCACAGAATAAACATTCACACTACAGATGATGGCATTGGGTATAGCAAAGAAACATTCAGCCAATACAAGATTTATAACAACCAGGGCAAACATCAAACTCTGTAGCTCCAAGTCCAACGACTCTAGCCCGTGACAAATTTCCAAGTCCGATAATTCTAACCAGCAAGTCTCTGGTATTCCAATTCTGCCCATCCAGCTAGGCTACTCACAGTCCTGGATTACTTCATTAGGGCTGGCAGCTTTCCTATAGTAGCTATCTCATGGTCCTGGCATCTCCACTGGGTCTCCACTACAATCCATGGTTTATCCTCATGGCCCCATGGGGTCTCCATGCAGGCATCCAGCAAATCTGCTTCACAGTGTCCTTGGCCATTTTCAAAACACAAGACTATGATGCAAACTCAATGACCCTCTTTCCAGCATTTCTTATACTCCACAATACCAGGTAGGGTGCCAATTTGTTAATCTAGAGGGGAATAAAGCAGACTTTGAAGAACAGGACACTCCTTGAGCACTCAGCCCCTTCAAACAAGTCTACATTCTTCCTGTTACCCCAGGGCAGGTCAGTTGGCCCATTCTCAAAGGTTGTAATCTCTCAATTGCAGCTGAATGGGCAGCAGTTCACCCAAAGATTTTACTTTCTGTGCCATATCCCTCTGATCATATACCATTTCATTTCTATGCAAAGGAACCCTGCACAACTTCTCAGGACACAGGCATAACAGCAAGCCTTTCACTAACTGCTAGCTCAGTCCAAGCTGAGGAGTGGATTTGCTGCTAGACACCTGACTGTGTGGCTTTGGCCTTTTGGAGCTGATTTTCAAGAGGAATGTGGAAGGATTTAAAACCTTGGCCTAAGAGACACCTTGCAGTGCTGTAAGTACAGCTTGATGGACTATTCCGGTCAGAGTTGAAAGGCCTGAATGCAGTAAGAACTATGGACTGTGAGGTTTGGCTTATGAGGGTGAGAAAGAGCTTTGCCTGGACTGGGCTATCAGTTTGAGTGGGAAGCTTGCTGTTATGCCTGGGTCCTGAGAAGTTGTACAGGGTGGCTTTCTGTAGAAATGAAATGGTGTGTGCAGAGGAATATGGCACAGAAAGAAAAATCTTTGGGTGAACTGCTGCCCATTCAGCTGCAATTGAGAGATTATAATCTTTGAGATTGGGCCAGCTGATCTGCACTGGGGCAACAGGAAGAATGTAAGCTCTTTTGAAGGGGCCTGAGTGTTCAAGGAGTGTCCTGTAATTCAAAGTCTGCTTTATTCCCCTTCTGGATTAACAAATTGGCACCTTACCTGATATTGTGGAGTATAAGAAATGCAGGAAAGAGAGGGTCATTGAGTTTGCAACATGGTCTTGTGTTTTGGAAATGGCCATGGGCAGTATGAAGCAGATTTGCTGGATGCCTGCATGGAGACCCAATGGAGCTGTGAAGTTGGACTGTGGGTTGCAGTGGAGACCCAGTGGAGATGCCATAAGATTGCTGCTAAGGAAAGCTGCTGGCCCCATTGAAATTTTCCAGGACTGTGAGTAGCCTAGCTGGAGGGGTGGAATTAGAACTCCAGAGACTTGTTGCTGGTTAGAATTATTGGATTTGGAGATTTGCCACTGGCTAGAGTTGTTGGACTTGGCGCTACAGAGTTTGATGATTGCCCTGGTTGTTTTAAATCTTGTATTAGCTGACTATGTCTTTGCTATGCCCAATGCCATCTTTTGCAGTGTGAGTGTTTATTCTGTGCCATTATATTTTTTTGGGGGGGGATTTTTTGGTATTATGGCTCAGTTAAAAGACCTTGGGCTTATGGGGATGTATGAACATCATTGGAATTTATAAAAACTATGGGGACTTTTAAAGTTGGACTGCATGCATTGTATTTTATATCATGAATGGATATCAGTTTATGGGGGTCAGGGGTGGAATGTGGTGGTTTGATTTAGGTGTTCCCCATAAACATAGGTGTTCTGAATGCTAGGTGCCCAGCTGATGGAGATTTGGGAATTAATAACTCCTGGAGGGAGTGTATTTCTGGGGGTGGGCTTAATGGTGTTATAGCCAGTTTCCCCATGTCAGTGTTTGGCACATGCTCCTGTTGCTATGGTCCACTTTATGTGGGCCAGGGGTTGATGCCCATCCTCTGCTCATGCCATTGTTTTCCCTGTTATCATGGAGCTTCCCCCTTGAGCCTATAAACCAAGACAAACCTCTTTCTTTCCCACAAGCTGATCTTGGTTGGGTGATTTCTACCAGCAATGTGAACCTGACTGCCACCGGAACCCAAACTTGGGTGTTGGCCTTGTCGGATGAGCATGAGTATTTTATTTTGGACCTTCCTTCCTCCCTCCAGGAGGAACATAGATTGCAAGTTTTGTACCCTTTTCATTGGGAATAAAATGGAAAAATTTCAGCCAGTAGTGGTGGTGCACATCTCTAATCCCAGAACTTGGGAAGCTGAAATAGGATGATCACTGTGGGTTTGAGGCCACCCGGAGACTAACTCCATGTCAGCCTAGGCTATATCACGATCCTACCTTGAGAGGAAGAAAAAAACCTACCTAGTTTCGTCTCCTAAATTCGACTGGAGGGATGCCCCCTCCAACAACAAGATTCTAGACAGGATGGGGCATAACCTGACTCTATATTCTCCTGTTTTCTTCCTCCATTTAATTTCAGATGGGACACTTGGCTTCTTAGATACCCTAAAAGTCTCAGCTAGTCCATTTCCTTGAAAACTGGGCTGATTTAGATCCACTAAGTTTCAGAATAGAGGTTTTAATCTCTTATTTCCAAAATGCATGGCCAAAATACCCACTGGGGAATGGAAAGCAATGGCCACCATAGGGCAGCTTAAGTACAGTATAATATTCCAACTCGATTTCTTTTCTTTTTTTTTTTGGAAAAAAGGGGAAATGGACAGAGATCTTATACATAGAATTATTCTTTCACTTCTGTGATCATGCTGAGTGGGGCCACTGATCACCAACTGGCCTGATCACCCAAGCTGCTCTTGGTAGACCAACAGCCCCTGTCCCTCCAATCTCAGTAGATGCTGACTTCATATCTCTTAAAGAGACCTCAGTCTCCCAGAGAGACCCCCCATACTTTCTAGGGTGACCCCTGAAATCCACAGAGAGGCTTTGAGTCTCCTGTAGAGTTACTGAGCGTGCTAAGGGCTAAACCTAGAAACACCCTGTGGTGGTTTGATTCATGTGTCCCCCATAAACTTAAGTGTTGTGAAAGGTAAGTTACGAGCTGATGGGGATTTGGGAATTAATGTTTCTTGGAGGCTGTGTATTGTTGGGGGTGGGCTTATGGGAGTTATAGCCAGCATTCCCTTGTCAGTGTTTGGCAAACTTTCCTGTTGCTATTGTCCATCTTAGGTTGGCCAGGGGTTGATGTTTACCCTCTGATCATGCCATTATTTTCTCCTGTCACCATGAAGCTTCCCCTTGGGTATGTAAGCCAAAATAACCCCACTTTTTTCCTAAAAGCTGCTCGTGGTCAGGTGAATTCTGCCAGCAATGTGAACCTGACTGCAACGCACCCCCATTAACTACTGACCTTAAGGATCCTCACTCTAAGGCCTCCTAGCATGTCCTGTTCAAAACTTCCCTCACTAACACCCCTGAATCCTGTCCTCCATTCCCGGATTCACCTAACTGTCAGAGACCAAGTGTGTTAGTAATGATGACACCCACTGCCTCCCCCCAGAAGTATATCCTCTACAAGAGGCCCCATGGGAATTTGGGATAACTTATATCTACCAACCCTTTTCTGTAAAGGAGATGAAACAGATACAATGGGAGTTGAGAAGTTACTCTGAGGACCAAGACTACTATTATAAAGTATACAATGGGAATTGAGAAGTTACACTGAGGACCAAGACTACTATTATAAAGTATACAACGGGAATTGAGAAGTTACTCTGAGGACCATGACTACTATTATGAAGTCTTCCAACAATTTACTAAACAATATGAACTGAGTTGGAGAGATATTACTTTAATGTTAAATCAGATATTAACTTCTGTTGAAAGATGAAGGGTACAAACCCAGTCAGTAGCACTGGGGAACTAGTCCATGCTGGAACTCCTAGCTCTGCAAACCCCAAAATTCCTATAGGGGCAGAGGCAGTACCAACCCATAATCCCCAATGGGATGAGGAATAAAGACAGGGGGCATTGAGGCATCAGCATTTTATATACTGTGTTTTACAGGGGATGTGTAGAGCTAAATGGAGCCTTTGAACTGTAACTTACTACCAGCTATAACAAAGGGAGAACAGGAATTGCCCATTGCTTTTCTCCAGAGACCTGAGAAAATTAGAAAGCATACTAATGTAACTCCAGATATCTTGGAGAAGGAAATTCTTCTTACAGATAAGTTTTTAACTCAGTCAACACCTGATATTCTTAAGAAATCACAAAAATTGGTAGCTGAACCAAATAAGAGTTTAGATCAGTTGCTTCAGGCTGCAACTTCTGTTTATTATAATCAGGAAGTCAAGAGGGAAAGAGGGGAAGCAGAAAAAGATAAAAGGAAATGCAAAGAACAGAAAGGGAAATAAAAAAAGAGAAAAATGAAGATAAACATCACCAGGAGGTCATAGTGGCAACAAAAGTTGCTCAGAGAAAAGCCCCTTCAAAAGACATCCCTATGGCCTGCCTTCTCTGTCCCAAGAGAGGCTTGGCCAGGTCATCACTGGGACCCTGTCCTAAATGCCAGGGTAACTATTGGAAAAGCCAATGACCTCTGAGTCAAGGAGACACTCAAAAGATTGGCCTCAGGGCTTCCCATAAAGGCTCTTGTAATTCCAGTCCATGAGGAGGAGCCCCAGGTAACTATACAGGCAGTACTAAGTACCATACACCTCCTCCTTGACTCAGGTGCTTGCTTTCCAGTGCTTGAGTTTTGTGCTGGGGCTAGGTCTAACCAGGCAGCTGTCTTTAGGGGCATCTCAGGCCAGGTTCAGAAAAGGTTCTTTACAGAGCTTGGCTTGTTCCTGGAGCACTATCTTTTCCATCATTTATTCCTTATAGTCCCAGAGACACCAACTCCTTTGCTGGGTAGAGATATCCTTTTTAAATATCAGGTAACACTTCCAGGGAAAAATCTGTCTTCCTTTGATAGAGAAAAATGTCGATCTGTCAGTTTGTATAGATGGTGAAATTATAGGTCAAGCTGTCACTACCATATCAGTCTAACTACATTTTAGGGACCTCCACTTACTTTCCTCACCCAAAATAGTATCAATTGAAGCCAAAAACAATTGAGGGACTTAAACCCATGGTTTTAGCCTTAAAGATACAGGGATTCCTGAATGAGTGTTCTAGTCCATATAGTTCTCCTATCTTTGGGGTATAAAAGGGCCCTAATAAAAGGAGTCTGGCCTAGGATCTCCAGTTAATTAATGATATAGGGTCCCCCACACCCTATGCTACCTAATCCCTAATCTCATAACCCAGATTCCTTCTGGAACAATTCATTATTCAGCTTTTGATCTAAAGGATGCTTTTTTTCTGTGTCTCTCTATATCCAAATTGCTAGCCTCTATTTGCCTTTGAATATCCAACTTGTAGAACAGGAAAAGTTACTTGGACAATATTACCCCAAGGCTTTAGAGACAGTCCCCATCTGTTCGGCTTGGCCTTGCCACAGGATCTCTTAGACTGGAAGAGTCCTAAGACCACCTTGTTACAGTATATAGATAACCATTGACTTGTGGGGCTCTGAGAAAGCAGTCTCTCAAGAAACTGAGGTCTTTCTCAGCTGCCTGGCTAAGCAAGGATACAAGGTCTCAAGAGAAAAAGCTTAATTATGCTAATCTAAGGTTACTTATTTAGGAATTATATTAGAGGGTGAAACATACAGTGTAAGTCGTGAATTGATCAGCCTATTTAGCCTACCCCCTCTCTCAGACTGTAAAATAACTTAGGACTTTCCTGGGAGTTACAGACTTCCGCAGGATTTGGATTCCAGGTTGTACAGAACTGGCACAACCTCTGTACCTACTTTGTAAAGAGGCACAGAAGTCTCCTGCAGCTTCTCTACTATGGAAACCTGAAGCATGCTACTCTTTTTAACAACTGAAAGATACTGACTCAGACCCCTGCTTTGGGACTACCTTCCCAACCTTGTTTCTCTCTTTATGTGACAGAGAGAAAAGGTAGAGCTCTAGGTATCTTAACTCAACTTAGGGGACCAACCCCATCAAGTTGTAGGATATCACAGCAAAGTGCTAGACTCAGTAGCTAAGGGCTAGTCTGGATGCTTAAGGGATATTGCAGCAGCAGGACTACTAATTCCTAAGCTCATAAAGCAACTTGGGAATGCCTCTTACTGTACACACTCCCCATGACATAGGAGCATTCTTAACTCAAAGGGACACATGTGGTTGTCAGATAGTTGGATGGTAAAATATCAAGCCCTTATGATAGAGGGACCTGAAATCACCCTCAAGTTTTGCGCTTATCTCAACCCTGTTACTTACCTTCCAGAGGAGAAAGAGATTGAGCACTCATGTGAAGAGGTTTTATTATAAATCTGTGCTGCCAGACCAGACATTAAGGACCAGTCTTTAGAAAACCCCAATCTCCAGTTATTTATAGATGAGAATTCTTTTGTTCAGGATGGAACTAGAAGGGCAGATATGCAGTGGTAACAGAACATGAGATTCTTGAATCTGGCCCACTTCCAGCAAAGCTAATAGCTCTAACCAGAGCCAGGAAAAACCGGTAAATATTTATACACACTCCAAATATCCTTACTTAATACTACATGCTCACACTGCTGTTTGGACAGAAAGAGGTTTGTTAACTGCTTCAGGAACTCCAGTTAAGCATGCTAAGGAAATTCTGAACCTTCTAGAAGCAGTCCTGCTCCTTAGTGAGGTGGCAGTCTTACACTGTCGTGGGCATCAAAAGGGAGATGACCCAGTGATCCTAGGAAATCACTTGGCAGATTCTGCAGCTAAAGCTGCAGCTCTAGACAGAAGGGAAGTTTCCCTTCTGTGGGGGGTTCCCTCCTCCCACATGCAAGACCACAGTATACCTCAAGGGAAGCCACTGAGGCACAGGAGGAGGGCTACAGTTTGGATCACCATGGGTGGTGGGTTGCTTCTGATGACCTCTTATGGCTGCCTCAGTCCGTACTATAGTCTTAAAATCTCTTCACCATATGTATCATTTAGGAAGAGGAAACATGATTTAACTAACAAAAAGAATGTTTACTGGAAGGGGAATAACTTAAACAGTAGCTCAGGTAATTAAACAATGTGAAGTTTGCCAAAAAACTAACCCTCCTGGAAATCAAAGGTGAGGGAAATACCCAGGGGAAGACTGGCAAATAGACTTCATCCTCTTGTTTAGGAGTCCCAAAACCCACTTGTTGCTGGTATGGGTAGATCCCTTTATCTACCCTTATGGTGGATTGAGGTCTTCCCAAGCCGGACAAGAAGAGCATAAGAGATAGTAAAGGCCCTTTTAGGTGAAATTATTCCAAGGTTTGGAATACCCAAGAGCATACAGAGTGACAATAGGTCAGCATTAAGGCAGAAGTCACCCAAAAGGTCTCCTAGGCCTCGGGAATACCATATATCCTCCACTGTGCCTGGAATCTTCAATTATCTGAAAAGGTAGAAAAGATTAACAGCCTACTTAAAAGACACCTAGACTCCAGCCCTCCCCTCCCCCTCCGCCCCCTCCCCTCCCCTCTCTCCCTCCCACCCCAAGCCGCTCTCACAAACTCCTTTCTTGCCTTAGGTTTCTTCCCTCCCGCCGTCGGAGCCAGCGACACGGCTGTGGGCCCCCCTCCCCTCCCTTCCCTACCTTCCTTCCCATCCCCCCCTCCCTGAGACTGGCCGGACCCCGAAGCCAGGGTGACGCTTGCCAGTGCCCCCCAGCTCGGATCCAGGCATCATGCATCGGACCACACGGATCAAAATCACGGAGCTCAACCCTCACCTCATGTGCGCCCTCTGTGGAGGGTACTTCATTGACACCACCACCATTGTGGAGTGCTTGCATTCCTTCTGCAAAACTTGCATCGTGCGCTACCTGGAAAATACTGTCCCATGTGTGACGTGCAGGTCCATAAAACCCGACCACTGCTGAGCATCAGATCTGACAAAACCCTCCAAGACATTGTCTGCAAGTTGGTACCTGGGCTCTTTAAAGATGAGATGAAACGGCGACGGGACTTTTATGCAGCATACCCCTTGACAGAGGTCCCCAGTAGCTCCAACCCAACGAGGACCGCGGGGAGTCCTGGAGCAGGACAAGGGGGCTCTTGGGGATGATGAGGTCGTCAGCCTCTCCATCGAGTTCTACGAAGGAGGCAGGGACCGGGAAGAGAAGAAAGGCCTTCTGGAGAATGGAGATGGGGACAAGGAGAAGCAGACCGGGGTGCGCTTCCTGAGGTGCCCGGCAGCCATGACGGTCATGCACCTTGCCAAGTTTCTCCGCAACAAGATGGATGTGCCCAGCAAGTACAAGGTGGAAGTTCTCTATGAGGATGAGCCGCTGAAGGAATACTACACCCTCATGGACATTGCCTACATCTACCCCTGGCGGCGGAATGGCCCTCTTCCACTCAAGTACCGTGTCCAGTCAGCCTGCAAGCGACTCACTCTACCTACCGTGCCCACCCCTTCTGAGGCCAGTGGGGCCACCACAGCCGCCAACGAGGGCACCTCGAACTGCCTGCAGACGCCGTCTTCCACCAGCAGGGGGCGCAAGATGACTGTCAACGGAGCTCCTTGCCCCCCTTAACTCGAGGAAAGGGCTCTCCCTCTGCAGCCACCTCTCCAAGCCCCCCACCCAATTTTTCTGGGCCCCTTTTTCCACCTCTTCTATTTTCCCCAGTTCCTCCCATCTTAGGGGTGGGAGGTGGGTTTTATAAATAAATCTATATATATGTACATAGGAAACCAACAACAACAACAACAACAACAACAAGACATCTAACTAAACTAATGCAGGAAGCCCAGAGCTCCTGAACCAAAGTATTGCCACAAGCCTTAGTGCAGTTAAGGAGCACTCCAGGGCAATTGGGATTAACTCCCTTTGAGGCATTATATGGCAGGTCCTTTATTTCCTGCTAAATGACCCTGAGACTACTTGGCTATTATCTCATATCACAGACTTGGCTAAATTCCAATAAGTCCTCCCAGAACTATCACAGACTAACCCTGAACAGGGTGATAGCAGGGCACCTCCATTTTTGCCCAGGAAACTTGGTTTTAATAAAGGCATTTAAAGAGGGCACCTCCTTAGAACCCACCTGGGAGGGCACTTATCCAGTCATTCAGTCTACACATGCAGCAGTCAAAGTGACAGGCATGGACTCTTGGATTCACAGCAGAGTGCAAGTTGACACACCCTGCAGGGAACTCCACAGGAACCCGAGACAGAGACTAGCCTCCACACCTGTGAACCAATAGGAGACCTCAAGCTGCTTTTCAGATGTCAGTCAGCTCAAACATGAGATAAGTTCCTACCCTTGTCACTGGGGTAACTTCTTTTTGTAAATGTATTAATAACCTCTGTAGAAGCCAAAGCCAATTGGAATTATTGGAGCTAAAAAGGCCAATATTTTAGCCCATGCTTTCAAGTCACAAGGCCACTGGAGATGATGGGACACCTATAATGTGCTTTATATTGGCCCTTTGGTGAGCCAACTATCTTTCTGATCAGCAGGATATGGAGCCCCAGAAACAAAAAGAAATATGTGGGCAGTCTGAGACAGGAGAGTCACAACTGAGGAAAAAAATCAGTTCTCTTGGCTTCCTGAAAGAAAAGCCACTTGGCTAGCATGACCCTGACATCCTAACAGACAACACCAGAATTGGAGATGCTATAATGTCACTGACAGTTCCCTAACATCTCCTTTGGAGAGCCATTAGTGACCTCCAAAACAAAAATTACATCTTGAATTAAATTTTCACTATCTGCTTGGGCTTAAACACTTAGAGAGGGAAATATAACCAAACAAAGGGGTACCTGGGAATGTAAAACACAACATCTATCGATAAGTTTGCTCTTTCTTTCATCTCAAAGAATGCCTCATTTTCTATCTTTGCTGTTCATCCTTTTCATTCTATCTGTCAATACTCAGGATGAAAATTCATTTATTGTATAAACCCAAGAGTATGCACAGGATAGTAATCAGACTGACTTCTGGGTTTTTTGGGCTCTTGCCCACTTCCAGCATCCCTAGACTTCCCTGGTGGATAGCTCCTCTCCAAGGAGATGATTAGAATCAGTTACAAACATATATTAACCAGGAAAGAGCTAGCTTTCCTACTCTAACCCAGGTTACTAGCTGGGATGTTTCTCAATGGCCTATCAACTTTACCAGGAATGAACCAGGACTCGGAAAGAGCTTCTTGAAAGAAGAGCCTGACAAAGTCTTGGCAAGGTATATTGCCCCCCCCCCCCAACAGCTGGAACTTCATGATAAGGGAAAATAATCATAGATATCAGGATGGCTGTTTTCAAATCTGGGATAGATATATGTGGATGACTCCAACTAAAGGTCATTTAAGCCAAAAGACACCCTTATGCTGGGAACAGAAAACACTTGTTCTCTCAAAATATCCCAGTTATGTTTGTTTTCTAGGATGTGCTAGAACATCATTACCCTCCAAACATCAGAATGGTTTGCTACTAAATGGACCCTGAGGCCAGATGTATGCTGGGCATCCCCTAAGGGCACCCGATGGATCTGTGGTTCCAACCTTTGGCTCTGGCTACCTCCAAGATGCATTGGAAGATGAATCTTGGGCTTTCCCTGGATGCAAGGATGACAAGTGAAAAACCTTAGAGCATCCAACCAATTTACAGGTCTTAAAACATTGATGGACCAGAAGTGTTTTTCAGTGGCATGATCACTTAGTCTCAGTCTTTCTTGCATCTATTGGAATGAAGGATATCTTCTGGCACATAGAAACTCTCAGAGAGTATACCAAAAAGGCTTTAAATGACACAGCTGAGGGAATCTTTCTTTTTTTAAAAAAATATTATTTATTTATTTGAGAGAGATATGGAGAGAGAGAGAGAGAGAGAGAGAGAGAGAGAGAGAGAGAGAGAGAGAAAGAGAAAGAGAATGAGCATGGGCATGCCAGGGTCTTCAGCCACTGTAAGTGAACTCCAGATGCATGCACCACCACCTTGAGCATCTGGTTTATGTGGGTCCTGGGGAGTTGAACCTGGGTTCTTTGGCTTTGCAGGCATGTGCCTTAACCACTAAGCCATCCCTCCAGCCCCAGAATCTCTTTTCTTAATTCTTAGGTTCAAATGATGAGAAAAGCCACCATACAGAACTGAATGGCTCTAGACATACTCACTGTAGCCCAAGGTGGCACATGCACCATCTGATAACCTTGACAGGTTGAATGTTGTGTGTACATTCCTGATAACTCTGCTAGTGTCTCATTTGTTTTACAGGACCTGCATTAGAATATACAGACCATGTCAGATGCTATTGTGCCATTTGATGAACAGTTCTGGGAGTGGATCTCAACTTTTTTATGGTGGAAGATGATTGTAAACATTATAATCTTCATAGTTATTTTGTTAATTTTTGTACCTTGTATACTCAACTACTGTTGTAATTTTATCTCTGCTTACTTATAGGAAACTCACACCCAGGTGGTTATACAGCAATGCAACTCCATCTACCCAGGCCCACCTGAATGCCCATTGAGAGAGAACACTTTCCACTTCTGACAGGGCTACCTACCCCTACCTCACAATGATAGACACTCCCATCTCTGAGATAAACCCGATACTTATGTTACTAATGTTTATAATTTTTGTACCAGTACAAAGAGAACTTAGCAATGTGCCATATGACTGATAAGTTTCTCCCTTGGGCCTTTAGAATAGTTCCCCTCTCTAGGAAACACTCCACATCTCTGTGCCCCATTCAGCAGGCTATAGTTCATGATCTGACATTATCATCCCTTTTCCTCTAACAGTGGTTAGAGTGTCTTCTCATGAGAGGAATGTGTGGGTGATACCTGAGTAGGCAGGTAGACTAATTAGGCAGGACAAGGGCGACCCTTAAAGGGAGGGACCTTAGGACAACACACCCTTGCCATGCCAATCTCAGCTAGGCCTGCCTGTGCCAGTCTTGGGATTTGGTGTTTAGCCATATCAGCCAATTAGATCTCTTTCAAGTGTGCACCATACCCAAGTGTGGGTGGATTTCTCCTCCAAACCCAGGCTGGTTGGCTGGGACACCTGGCGTAGGTGTGTCCACGTGGGATGGTGCAAATCCTATGGCCCCTGGATGCATGGGTAGTGGGCCATGTTTCCCCTTTCTCTGGAACTGGCATTAATGGTTTTTGGGTTTTCAGGTGGGTAAGGGTTCTCTCCCACCCCAGCAGCCATGCCTGGGAGTCAGAAAGAGACACTTTTTTCCTTTTATTACTATCTTCACTTATGATCCTTCTTGGACATGCATGTTTTTTTTTTTTTTAAACCCCTTATATTTTTTCCTAAGATCAATGTTCAGTTACTTGGGTTCCTGGGCTACACATGGTCTCCATGGGCTTTTGGGCTCCTCAACGTGTATTTTTCTTCTCCCCACCTTGTCTTCCTTTACCTCCAAGTTCCCCCCCATCCCTTAGTAAGATTTGAATAAAATGTGGTATTTTAGAAATCATTTTCTTGAATCTGGAATTGCCAATTTTTTTGTTAGTTTGAAGATATGAACTCAGGGCTTGGGGTTCCAGAAAGCACCCCAAAACCCCAATCTCCCATTACATATGCATTCTTTGATTTATTGCTGTTATGCTTTATAGGAAGAAAAAAATGTTTCTTAGAAATGGACTGGGGGGTGCTAGAGAGATGGCTTAGTGGTTAAGGTGCTTGGCTGCAAACCCAAAGGACCTCGGTTCAATTCCCCAGGACCTATGTAAGTCAGATGTACAAGGGAGCACATGCAGCTGGAGTTCATTTGTCGTGGCTGGAGGCCATGGCATGCCCATTCTTTCTCTCTCTCAAATAAATAAATAAAAATAAAATATATTTAGAAATGGACAAGGGGGCTAGTCTGCAATTTTATACTTCTCTAAATGCATTCCTGTTATTTTATATACTGTTTATTTTATAGTTAAATGTAGGTTTTCACTTTTGTATTTTGCTTATTCATTCCAGAGTTATTTACAAGTATCTATTTTGTGCTAGTCATTTTGCTAGACACTAGTCTAGTATTTCATACTGGTTTTACTACCTAAATACCTTTCTCTGCCTTATTTGACATATTTCAGTTCATCCTACCAGAAACAGCACCAATGTCATTGATGCTGTGGGGCCTTCCTCATGTCTCTAGTGCGTGCTATATCTTCTTTGTGTTTAGGAAGCTATGTGAATTACTGTTTTAGTTCTTGGGCAGAATTGTAATTCTTAATTTCAGTCTAAATGAATCTCTTGTGTTTTATGATACTTAGTGCGTGGATTTTTTTCTTTTTTTCATGGTAGGGTCTCACTTACTCTAGTTCAGGCTGACCTGGAATTCACTATGTAGTCTCAGAGTGGCCTCGAACTCACGGCAATCCTCCTACCTCTGCCTCCTGAGTGCTGGGATTAAAGGCATGCACCACCACACCTGGCCTGGATTTTTTAAAAAAAGGTTTAAGACTTAATATGGTTAAGCCCTGGAAATTAATGATGCACTTATAAATCACTGTTGGCATTTTCTATGAGATTACTATTGTACATACACAATTATGTTATTAGCTAATGTAGGTGAGGCACTAAAATAATCCACAAATTTCATACATGTCACCATTGCATCTATAATGTACTAATAGCTTTTTAAAAATTCATGAATTACAGCAAAGAAAACTATCAGCAGAGTACACAGGAAGCCTGTAGAATGGGAGAAGATCTTTGCCAGCTATTCTCTCAAAAGGGGTCAATAGCTGGACTATATCAAGAACTGAAAAAAAAAAAAACCCACCAAAAAAAAAATCCCTGCCAATAAATAAATGAGCTAATGAAATGATCAGACAGTTCTCAAAATAAGAAACAGAGAGCCAGGAATGGTGGTGCACACCTTTAATCCCAGCACTTAGAAGGCAGAGGTAGGAGGATTGCCATGAGTTCAAGGCCGCCCTGAGACTACACAGTGAATTCTAGGTCAGCTTGGGCTAGAATGAGACTCTATCTTGAAAAACCATACACACACACACACACACACACACACACACACACACACAAACAGAGGGCTGGAGACATGGCTTAGCAGTAAAAGGCGCTTGCTTGCAAAACCTGATAGCCTGAGTTTAATACCCCTGTACCCACAAAGCGGCACATATGTCTGAAGTTTGTTTGCAGTAGCATTAGGCCCTGGCACACCCACTATCTCTCTCTCAAGTAAACAATTTTTTATGCCTTTTCAAATTTTTCTTTTTATACTTTTTTTTTAATTAAAAAGAAAAGCATAATTACCACAAATTACAAAGGATGAAAGCAGGACTAGAATAATGAATGAATCATTTCAGCTTGGAAAGCAGATACTCTTAATAATAATAATATTATAATACAAGCTCATTCAAGTATTTTACTTTATTTTGTCCTTTTGAATGTGATATCATAGCACATAGTGAGATAATGTATCATCAGCTAAAGGTGGAAACTTCTCTGCAAAGCCGATACAAGTTTTCCTCTCCAGTGAGAAGTGGGCTGCAGGTTCTCTTTGGCCTCTGCCGTCACCTTGGCTGAGGGTGGGACGAGGAGAACCTGAAGGCCTTCCACATGAAGTTTCCTTGTGGGTCTCATCCAGAGGATATCAGATGATCAGAACACTCTGTCCCGACCTTTGGAAAATCACACTCTTCCAGCCTTACCCTTGTCTTCCCCTTCCCACTTCCAAGGGCTCTGGGCAGTTAGCTTTATTTTGTGCATAATTGTCAGAAAGGGTCGGGGAGCTACAAAAGAACTAAACAAAAACATGGAACAACTTTGACATGGGCTTAGCAAAGGTGAGCACTGGGGTCCAGGCTGGAGGAGGGCTGCATAGCCTTCTCTTCTAGTAGTGCCTTCATTCCCGGGGCCAGGAGGCCAAAGCCTGCCCCCTGACAGGGCCCAGGTGCCGGGGCCAACTGGGGAGGATGGTTTGGGCAGGCTTTTGGTGTCTCAAGTCTTGGATCCTGTGGGAAGATGGTGGATGGGGAAGTGGCTTGCCTTGATGGCCCTGGCCACCCCTGGCATGCTTGTCACAGATACATTGGTCCTAAATTCAAATGTCTTCAGAAGGTGAAGATGTAAACTACTCTTTGCAACATTAACTCCTAACATGGTACAGAAAAGAATAAAAACAACAACAACAAAAACCCACCCCACTCTTTCCTCTGCCTGTGTTGAGATGATAGCTTTCTGTTCCTGCCTCAAAGGGCATTTCTTCCCTCTGGTCTCAGAGGGTCAGGGCAGGAAGGTGTCCCCTAGCATAGATAGGGTGTAGATGGCAGCAGCCTCTCTCCTGCTGTGTTGCTGGGTACAATGCAGGGATATGAGCAAGAGACAGGAAAACAGGAAGGAGGGTCTGTTGCAACATGACAGGCAGCAAGCTTCGGAAGGCCTCAGATCCATCACCAGCAGACTCCCCTCATCCTCGGTTAAGAAGAATATGTTGTAAGAACTGAATCAGGCGTTCTACATAGTAAGCACAGTGAGGGCAGAATGGGAGGGTGTGAGCTAAAACAACCAAGTACCCAAAGACAGAGTACAAGCTTTCCCAGCCTGGGATGCTGTATCCAAGCCCCAGCCTTTGAGACAACAGAGGACCCTGGTGACAAGGAGGGCCACAGGAGTTTTAGTAACTGAGCAACAAGACCACAGACTTGTGAAGTTGCCCACATCCCACTGAGGAGTGAGCACTTAGTCAGCCTGAACTGGACACAGGTTCCAGTCTGTGGTTTGATCACCAGCCCTAGCTTCTTACAACAGAAGCCACTCAACTTATGCTTGTAGGCCAGCTCAGGCAGTCAGTGGCTATAGTAGATAACTCAGT
The DNA here is from genome assembly GCF_020740685.1 of Jaculus jaculus. Lineage (NCBI taxonomy): Eukaryota > Metazoa > Chordata > Mammalia > Rodentia > Dipodidae > Jaculus > Jaculus jaculus. Next base: position 125,944,844 of record NC_059104.1, on the reverse strand, counting down.
TACATTCTGTGTCCACATATACCTTCATTCCATAGGTCTTAGTTACTGGCAGGATCCTCCAGCCCCTCCACAGCCCTTGATCCTGGAAGATGTCAATGAGAGGATGGGGAAAGGGGAATGTAACATGGTGTGGTAGTTTGAATAGATGGCGCCTGTCAGACACAGGCAAGGCCCTGGGTTAAAGCAGGCCTAAGCTAGCAGACATGACTAGGGCCCCAGGCTATGGAGAGTTCACAGCAGCCTGAACCCCAGACAAATCTCCAGTCTTGGGACCTGGAGGAGTAAGACTCCTCCCTCTTCTCAGGGGTTGCAGTGAGCCTAGACCCCCAGGAATCTCAGACCCAAGACTGGCAGGAGTAGGGCCACTCCCTCCTCCCCAGGACATAGTGCTTGGTAGTCCTCATAAGACTTAGGCTTTGCTGATACTCCTGTGACCTTTGGCCAGTTGCCTAGGAAACTGCTTATATGGTAGCAGCCAGAAGCCTTCACACAGCCCATCCCCTTGCAACCTGTACCCCATACCTCTTCCTGCCACTACATATATCACCTGACTCTCTCCCTACATGCTGGAATGAATGTCCCTATATGCTAAGTAGGCATTGGCAAGCAAACTTTGAACCCACCAATCCCCTTAGGACCCTCTTCCTGCTCTCTCTTTCAATTGCTTATAAAAACTTAGTGCCCTGACAAATAAACGAGCTATTCTCTGAAGCTGTCTCCTGGGTATTTCTTCTTGTTGCACTCATGCCCACTCAAAATCCTGTTCCACAGTTGTCTGGACACCTCTGGGGAACTGGTGCACAATGGCCCCCTGAGGAACCAGGGACCCACTGGTGCCCAATATATTCAGTGTTTTATTAGTTTGTACTTTGCATCTGCAGCCACTTGGTGGGAGGCAGTGTCATTGGGTGGAACTTAGGATCCAGCCCTAAGGTGCGGTTGTGAGTTTGAAATTCCAGTCTAAAGATATGCAAAATGCTTAGTTGTACCTGGATTTCCTGAAGTGTGCTGTGTGGCTTTTGGCTTGAGGCTTCTTTCTCTTCCTGCTTGGACGTGCGAAGGCAGGCCAGCTTCTTATGCTATTATGGGACTTCCCCTGGATCTGTAAGCTTCAATAAATATCCCTTTCTCCATGACTATGCCTGGTTTGGAAGTTCATCTTCAGTGAACCTGAAGCTATCTACTACAGATGGGAAGACCCTGCAGACCCTTGATGGAGAAAATATTTCTCTACCTGGTGAGACAAGGCTCCTTTGAGGGTTCAGGTTGTTCAGTCCACACAAAAAAGATACAAGCTGAGGCTGCCCATTGCTCACCTGCCTCTTTGGGCTGGAGAGATGCCTTGGCTTATGACATATGAGTTCCACACCTAAGTCCACTCTGTTTTCCAACAGTCTAAAGCAAATTTGGTCTTGGGGTTCCAAAGGTAGGACAAAGGGTGTCACAATAGAATGACCTGGCATGAGGCTACGGCAAGCAGAGCAAGGACACAAAGTGATGGCAGCACACAGAGAGGATCTCAGCTCTACATGATGTGATCCAACAGCAGAGGCATCCTGGGCACAGCTCCCAGGTGCCACCCCAACTCGCAGGCCTTCAGGTAGGAGGCTCATACATACAACTCAATCCAGGGAAGTATCTAGTCAGCCTGAGCCCAGGCACATACAGGGCAGGCCAAGGCTCCTCAGTTGACTCCAGTGAGAAAAATAGGCATTGTGGTTTGATTCAGGTGTCCCCCATAAACTTAGGTGTTCTAAATGCTAGCTTCCCAACTGATAGAGATTTTGGAATTAACGCCTCTTGGAGGCAGTGTACTGTTGAGGGTGGGCTTACGGATGTTATAACCAATTTCCTTTTGCCAGTGTCTGGCACACTCTCTTGCTGCGATGACACACCTTATATTGGCCAGGAGGTGATGTCCACCCACTGCTCATGCCATCGTTTCCCCTGTAATCATGGAGCTGCCCCCCCTTGAGCCTGTAAGCTAAAATAAATCTCTTTTTTTTTTTTTCTCACAAGCTGCTCTTGGTTGGGTTATTTCTACTTGCAACGTGAACCTGACTGCAGCAATGGGCATTTGGTATTATTTCAGGTTCCAGCTTCAGAATAAGGCAACTTTAAAAAAATTACTATTTCCAAGAACAAAACAAAACAAAACAAAACAAAATTCCCAATGAAGAAGAAAGACATCATGTTGTATGGATTAGGTGGGGGTGGGGTTCTGATTTTTTGGTTGTGTGTGTGTTTTTTTAATGGTCAATTTTATCTTTTTTATTTTTCATTTTCCCAAAGATGCAAAGGTCAGAGAAAAATAAAATAAATCACCTTTTGATAGTCTCTCTGGGCGGGAGTGGGGAGAGGAGTGGGAGAAGCTGAAACTTCCCTGACTTCCACTGTAATAATTTTTTTTAAAAGAAGATGAAATGGCCAACAGATATTTGAAACATTTGAAAAATATTCAACATCCTTAGCCATCAGGGAAATGCAAATTAAAACCACTTGAAACTTGTATCTCACTTAAGTCAGAATGTCTAGCATCAAGAAAACTCTTGACAATAAATGCTGGCAAGTTTGTGGGTAATGGGAATGCTTTCTTTTGCCAGTGCACTCATGGGTGTATGTGTGTGTATAGTATGTAAGGTAAGGTGTGTGATGTGATATGATGTGCGTGCAGATATTCAGGGGCCTGAGGAGAATTTCCAGTGTCTACCTGTTGTTCATCTGTCCACCTTGAGCTGGACTTTAAATCAACCCAGAGCTACTGTTTCCCCCCCCCCCCCCACGTGTCAGCAAGTCCCAGTGATTCTCCTTTGTCCACCCCTCACAGGACTGGAGTTACAGACAGGCCACACCCAGCTGTTTATAGGTTTTCTGGGGAATTAAACTTGTTCTTTCTCAGACCCTCCCAGGCTTTGATGCTGAAGCAGCAATCATTCTTAACTGCTGACTCATCTCCCCAGCCCTGGAGAGTCACTGCTAGTGGGAGTATAATAAACTGGTGTGCTATTGAAATCAGTGTGGAATTTTCTTAAAAAGCTCAAAATTGACTAGGATATGACCCAGCTATACCACTACTGGTCATATACTCAAAGAATTCTACTTTCACATTCATGTTAATTGTTACTGTATTCACAATAACTAAGAAATAGAACCTAGATGTCCATCAACTGATGACTGCATAATGAAAATGTGATAAATATGCATATTGGAGTTACTCCGCTGTAAAGAAAAATGAAGTTATGAAATTTGCAGGACAATGGCTGGGACTGGAAAAAATTTATACTAAGTTAAGTAACACAGGCTCAGAAAGACAAAAATCATGTGATCTTTTCCATATGTGAATCATATTTTTAAATGATTCCAAAGAAATAAATAAGGGGATTGAGAATCAGTATAGGCTATGACTCAGGACAGATCATGGGAGAGGAACAGAAATGATGAGATTGTGTCTCCCTGTCTTTTTCTTTGTGTACAAAAGGAAAATATAGTATGACAATGAAAAGGAAGCTATGGTGTGAAAGAACCTTGGTGGGGAGGAAGGAAGGGATAATAAGAGTAGGGACGGGAAACAAAAAAACTGAAATTCAACATAACGAAGCCTAATTATTTGTTTGCTAATAAAATAAATAAATTAAAAATTAGCATGTTACCTGTGCAAAATAATGTTTCATGATATTTTCATACATGCATATAACATAGGTTGACCATATATGCCCTCTAACTTCTCTCCTGCTGCCTTTTTCTCTTTTCTTAATATTCTATTAGCTTTGATCATGAAAAATCTTAGTTGGTTAAAAGAAATAACTTTTAAGCAGAGGCCAGTAAGCTAGAAATGGGATATAAAGGAAATATAAATGGAGGTGTGTGTGTGGGGTTTAATAGAATGGTATTGTATGAGTGTATGTAGAAGAACAGATTAATAGGGGTGAAAAGGCCTAAGTAAGGACAGGGGAAGAGACTGAATAAAGGAAAGGTGGAGGGAGGGCTAATCAAATCTTAGAAGATATGAATAAATCATATGGAAACCTACTTTTCTGGTAATAGCACACCCAGAAACCATATATTCTTACTAGAATATATGGTGCCAGGGATGGGATACTTTCCAATGAATTGTTGGCTAGGAAGGTCACTTATGCCCCCAAAACATTACAGGACATTACCAAGGCTCTTGGTTTATCACCAGGAATAGATGGTAAGACCCTATTGCTGAAGACTCTATATACTTGGACTGCAATGTCACTAAGAAACCTGCTGGAGCTGAGATGAAAACATCCTCCATGTAGAACAGCTGACAGAAAGCTTGAAAAAACTATGCTGCATGCAGTTCAATAGGAGAGAGAGAGAAATCACCAGTGGAGATACTCAACAGTGGACACGGCAAGAATGGGTGCATGCCTGTTATGGGGAAACCAACCACTCTCTAATTGGACTGGAGGACCCATATATTGAAGGGAATACATCTCAGATACTGAAAACCTACAACAGGTGTAATCATGAGCCAAGGGGTGTAACATCTGCTGTGTCTGACTAAATGTATATACTATGCTCACCAAACTGCCCAGTAAGCACTTCTCTTAATTTTCATACTCATATATTAATGCTACTCTCACTTTTTGTTAGAGAAGCTTCTCTTTTCAGATGGCAGTGACCTTGGGATGACTCAGAAGGCACCATGGTGCTGGGAAGAAGTGACAGAGGAGTACTCAGCACTGAAATATTTCTATCACATCTTCCAAAGCTCAGTGTCCATTGTAGAAGAGGTGGCAGAAAAAATGTAAGAGCCAAAGAAAGGGTAGAACTTACAACATGCTCCTCCAGACACAAAATAGCCTGGGTATTCATGTTCTCACAATGCCTGACACTACCTACATGAGACCATCAATAGGAGGAAAAGATGCTGATATCAAAATAAAAGAGACTGATTGAGACGGGGAAGAGGTATGATGGAGAGTAGAGTTGCAAAGGGGAAAGTCGGGGGAGGGAGGGAATTACTATGAGTTGTTATTGACAATTATGAAAGTTGTCAATAAAAAAATTTAAAAAAACTTCTAAGATGAGAATTTCTATGCACATACATAATAAATTTACATCATATCCCCTCCCATTACCTTCTTGGGGTCCTCTTTATGCATCCCTCTTCCATTGAACCCCTTCTTCTTTACACCTAATCTCTCTTCTATTTTGATGTATTCTTTTACTCTTCTTCATCATCCATGATAGATGTTAATGGGCTCAATATTTATTGTGCAGGTGTTGTGCAAGTAACCACCACTGCTTTGAGATAATATATGCAATGGCCACTTCATATTTGGAAGACATTTCAAAGCGCTCTTCCCTATGCTCTGGCTATTATGTTCTTTATGCCCTCTTTTGTCCATTGTTTGCTGAGTTTTAGAGGGTATGATAGAAGTATTTCCTTTAGTGTTGAGCACTTAATAGGTCACTTCTTAGCACTTTGATGAGTTTTGCATCTTCATCTTCCCAATAGCCACTGCTATCTAGACTGAAGCTATTTCTAGCTCTAAGGCAGTCCCACAAGGAAGACTTTTCATTAATCTATGAACCAGAGCAAATGAAAAACAATTCTCATTTACATCCAACTCTAAAATATTTTTCTAGAAGAGTTTGAAACATTTTCTGCATAACATGATGTTTCAACCAGATAAAGTAGTCATTTTTATTGTACATGGTACAAGTTTACATAAGAGATTTTCATATACATATATAATGCATTTTGAGCATACCCACCTCAGACACTCTTACTATTCCACTTCATACACACACACACACACACACACACACACACACACACACACACACACAGAGAGAGAGAGAGAGAGAGAGAGAGAGAGAGAGAGAGAGAGGTAGGCACATATATATGTACATATACAAGCAGAGAGAGACCAAGAGAGACAGATAGAGAATGGACATGCTGGGGCCTCTAGCCACTGAAAATGAACTCTAGATTCATGTGCCACTTTGTTTATCTGGCTTTACACATGGGTACTAGGGAATTAAAAATAGGTTGCCAGGCTTTGCACAAAAGTGCCTTAAGTGCCAAATCATCTCTTCAGCCCCTCTCCCTTTTGCTGTGCCCACTCCTGTTACTACCCTTTGTTTCCTTCAACTTTAATGTCATAAACACACACTATTTTATATATTTATAAAATCTGTGATATTTGTCCTTCTGTGACTGACTTAATTCACTTAATATGATTATCTTCAGTTACATCCATTTTACTATAAATGAGATGACTTCATTCTTTTGATGGCTAAAAGAATCATCACATATATCCATATATATAATTATGTATATTACATTTTCTTTACCCTCTCTTGATGGATACCCAGCATAATTTAGCTATTGTGAATAGTGTTGCAATAAAGATTGATGTGCAATTATCTCTATGATATGTTGACTTGGGCTCCTTTGTGTAAATACCAAAGAAAAGCATATGGTAGATTCATTTTTACTTTTTTGAGGGACCTCCATACTTATTTCCACAGTGGCTATACTAGTTTACATTCCCACTAGCAGTGTTTAAGGGTTTCTTTTGTCTGCATACTTGCCAGTGTGTTATTATTAGTTTTCTTAATGACTGGGATAGGGTGGTAGGCCAACATTGTTTTAAAATGTGTATTTCTCTGATAGCTGGTTTTTATCTTTTCATGTGTTTATTGGGCACACATATTTCATATTTTGAGAAATACATGTTCATTTCATTAACTCACTTACTGATTGGGTTGATTCCCTGTTTAGTGTTTTAAGCTCATTGTGTACTTTGTATATTAATCTCCTGTCAGATGAGTAGCTAGCAAAGATTTTCTCCCATTATGCAGGCTATCACTTCACTTGGCTGTTTTCTTTGCTGTACAAAAGCTTGTCAATTTCATGCAATCTCATTTGTCAGTAGTTGGCATTATTTCCTGAGTGACTGGCACCCTATCAGAAAGCCATTGCCTATGCTTGCTTGGATCTTGAAGTGTTTTCTCCTTTTTCTCCTCTAGTAGTTTCACAGTTTCCAGTGTTACATTAAGGTCTTTGATCCCTTCAGATCATAGAGCAAGAGACAGGGATCTAGTTTATATTTTTTGTGTGTAAATGGTGTGATGTGTGTGGTGAGCGTATGTGCTGTGCTTGCTGGAGGGGCCCTGTGGGATGCAGGAGGAGAATGTTCAGTGTTCATCTCCATCATTCCTCTGCCCTGTTTTTTCTCTTTTCTGATTTCTAATTTTTTGGTCTGATTTCTCCTTTCTGATTCCAGAGATTGCTATTTGTGATAAATCACTCCAGTGATTATCTGGCTTGGCTCCCCATAGGACTTACAGGTGTTTGCGGCCATGCCCAGCTGTTTACATAGGGTATACACATTTGACCTCAGGTATCTCAGATCCTCCTCAGGCCCTCATGCTTACACAGGAAGCACCTTAATTGCTGAGCCATCTCTTTAGTCCAGAGATCTAGTTGTATTCATCTAATGTGGACATCAGAAGTTTGTTGAAGGCTTTCTTTTCTCTTCCGTGTATAGCTGTTGGGGGATGTAGTTGTGTGAGCACTATTCTGTCTCACGGATCTACATGTCTGTATTTTTATTTTTTAAGTATCAGCGAGAGAGAGAATGGGTGTACCAGGACCTCTAGCCACTGCAAACAAATTCCAGACACATGCACAACCATGTGCATGTGGCTTATGTGGTTTCTGGGGAATTGAACATGGGTTCTTAGACTTCACAGGGAAGTACCTTAACCACTAAGCCATCTGTCCAGTCCTACGTGTCTGTTTTTATGCCAGTGCCATGCTGTTTTGAGTACTATGGTGCCCCCCCCTCTCTCTCTCTTCTCTCTCTCTCTCTCTCTCTCTATCTATGTATATGTACACACATATACATACTTGATATAAGGTATAGTGATGCTTCCAGTTTTATTTTTGTTTAGGATTGCTTTAGCAGTCTAGAGTTTATTTTACATACACTTAGGTTTTTTTGTGCTTCCATATGTATTTGAGGAATTTTGAAAAAATATTTACTTATTTATTTGAGAGAAAGAGACAGATGAGAGAGAAAGAGAGGGTGGGGGGGTAGAGAGAGAATGGGTGCTCCAGGACCTCCAGCCACTGCAAGCATGTTTCATCCTGTGCATCTGACTTACATGGATACTGGGGAACTGAACCTGGTTCCTTATCCTTAACTGTTAAGCAATCTCTCCAGGCCAAGTTTTTTTTTTTTTTTTTTTTTCTGTGAAGAATGGCATTGGAATTTTGATGGGGATTGCATTTAATCTGTGGATTGTTTTTGATAAGAGCCCTTTTCATAATGATTCTTCCAATCCATGGGATGGGAAATCTTTCCATCTTTTAGTGTGCCCTTCAGCTTTTCTCCTTAGCATGTTAAAGTTAGTGGCATTTTTCTTTTTCATCAGCAGTGTGTTCTGTGTTAGGAATGGGGCTGTCATCATTGGTAAGTTATAGTTCACTGGAGCCGAGGTGAGAAGGAATGTATCCTTCTCTTTGATTTTTTCTGTCTCAAAGCTCACACAGAGGCACCTTATGTATATTTGCCATTGTTTATGTATTTATATATAAGAGGCTCACTAAGAAAAAAATATCTTAAAGTCAAACATGCTTGAGTTTAAGCCTGTTGCTTCTCATCACTGCTAGGCACTGCATCTTCTGTTTCTTTCAAATCCTTTACTGTCTGTCAGGGAAGGAGTAGGGACAGTTTTCACATGTCATCTCATTATTCCTTATCCATGGACATATTTTTACTGTGTTTTAGCATGAAATCCTACTGATCCACTGATTATTGTTCCAGAGCTAAATAGTGACCTTTTTATTTTTGCTAAAACCTTGTATCATTAGTATTAATTTAGGCAGTGCAATACAGTTTTTGGTATTTTTCTGACTAATTAGTTTTAAAAGTCTTTTTAAAAAACTCATTCAAAAGGTGCATATTTTTTCCTCTTCAATTAATGTGGTAAACCTTGGATGTTGTTGTCCAGTGAGTACTGATATTACATTGATGTTATATGTCCAACTGTTTTTATTATGGTGACAGATGTGCAAAGAACACTGAATAATTTTACAATGGAGGGACAAAAGTATGGGGCGAAATAAATAAGAATTATAGAAGGCAACATGTCTCTTCTTAGATATCATGAGAATGCTCCTCCAACAAGTTCTAGGAAGTGTCCTAGCTTGATTTCTGAATCTTATGCTTTAAGCTAAGGACTTTGGGAAGGTCAGTATTTAGTTGATTAAGACTACCTACCTTTCCTGCTCACACCTTACTGCAGACATTTGGCAGTATCATTGAAAATACCCAATTAAGAATCCTGCTTGCAAGTTACCTTAAATCCTATATTTCATCTGCCCCTTAATATCTCTGGATTGTCAGCATCTTCAAACACTGAATGTATATTATTTTTATTATAAGTGCCACTCTCCAAGGAGGTAAATACTCTAAAATAAAAGAGATTGTTGAGTGGTTAAGGTGCTTGCCTACAAAGCCAGTGAACCCATGTTTGATTCTCCAGGACCCACATAAGCCAGATGCACATGGTGGTGCATGCATCTGGAGTTCATTTGCAGCAGCTAAAGGCAGCAGCAAGCCCATTCTCTCTCTCTCTCACTGTATCTATCGGTCCACCCCACCTCAAATTAAAAAAAGCCAGTCCAGTGCAACAAATAGTATCAAGACTTCCACCCTCACACAGACTGCTGCACATCGTTTTGGGGCATATGATTTCCCAGCCTTTATTGTCTGGCTGGAGCATCACTGTAGCAAAGTAGCACTTTTATAACTCCATTACTCGGGGCTTTTTTGCCTGCAGGTTCGCATACCATAATGATCTTGGTGGTTCATGTCTATTCAATTAGAAGTTGAGGAGAGGGGATATTAGTTTATTTTATAAGCCCGAAGGTAAGTTGGCTCAAGACATTCATCTAAAGAGACTATTTTTGTATCAGATCTCAAAGGGAAAGTTTGCAAGTAGTTAAAGGAAGATTTTTTTTATCATGATAGTTTATTTTGGGAGCTATACTTGACAAAAGTTATTAACTAAGGGACCCTGGCATCTTGTTAAAATTTCCAAGGGACCGTAGAACCAAGGTCATTTATTCATTATCTGTCTGTCTGTCTTTCTGTCTGTCTGCCTATCTATCTATCTATCTATCTATCTATCTATCTATCTATCTATCTATCTATCATCCATCTATCATTTTTATGTGTGTGTGTGTGTGTGTGTGTGTGTGTGTGTGTATGGTGTGTGTACATTTGCAGATCAGAGCACAAGTTTTGGGTGTCCTTGCCTTCCATTTTGTTTTGTGGCAAGGTCTTTTGTTCTTGTTCAATGCTCTATTCATTAGACTCAGTGGTTTGCAAGTTTCTGGGAAATTCTCTTGTCTCCACCTCCCTTCTCACAATCAGCATGCTGGGATTATAGAAGCATACCATGGCTTTTGGATTTTGCATGGGCTCTGAGAATCTAAATTCAGATACTCAGGCTTAAGCAGCAAGAACTTTATCCACTGTGCTATCTCTCCTGTTCCCATAGTTCTATTTTGTCTGAGATATCAGAAATTTAAGCCATAGTATTTTTGTCCTTAAAAAAATAACTTGAGGGATCAGAATTCATGGATATATAATTAAATACTTTTAGCTTCATATATATGTGGTTTCTTAATGTGGAAAAGTAAACATAGTATGGCATTTACCTTCTTAACAACTTTTAATGTGTGATTCAGTGGCATAAAGAATATTCACAATGTTAGCCAGGCCTGGTGCTAAAAGCCTATAATCTCAGCTGTTCTAGAGGCTGAGGCAAGAGAATTACAAATTCAAGATCAGATTAGGCCTCAGAGTTCAAGTTTAGCATGGGGCAATTTAGTGAGACCTTTTCTCAAAATAAAGTAAAAAGTGGGCTATGATATAGGTTGGTGATAGAGTGCTTGCTTAGCATATATTATACCCTTGGTTGAATTCCCAGAATATTCCCAATTTGTGTGACCATCACCACTATTTATTGCCCTGACTCTTTCATCTCATCAAGAGATTATGTCATCACCACAGCTGTTAAACAGCAGCCCCATAACTGTTCCTTCTTTCACCTCTTTAGTCTATGATAGACATTCCATGTAAATTGAGTTTGTGAAATAGCATCATTTTGTATTTGGCTAGTTTTACTCACATTGTGTTGGTGTTGTAAATGTTCATCCATGTAGCATATTTCAGAACTTAGCTTTGAGATTGTTAAGTATCTGAGGCTGGTCTTGACCTTCTGATCCTCTTACCTCTACTTCCCAAATGTTGACATTAAAGGAGTGAGCCAGCATAACTTTTTCTCCCATAAGCAAAAATCCATAAAGTTATTAAAATTATGTTAGCTGGGTATGGTGGTAAATGCCTTTAATCCCAGCACTCAGAAGACAGAAGCAGGAGGACTGCCATGGGTTCCAGGCCACCCTGAGACTATATAGTGAATTCCAGGTCATGCTGGGCTAGAGAAAAACCCTAGCATTAAAAACAACAAAAAAATTAACACAAATTCTCAGAAACAACATGAAAAAAATAATAAAATCTGATTGAGCAAATAAATATAGAAAAGTTTACAGCATTTCAGTATGGGAAAATTTAATACAATGAAGGTGATGGTTCGTCTGCAGCTCTATAAATGTAATGCTCCTATAGTTTGAGTATTAATAAAATATTTGAACAACATTCTTGGGTATTTGGTACCTATATTTTGTCCTAAGCAGCCAGTAGATTTCTCAGAGGATGCTCATGGGTTACCATGGCACCTCTAGCACTACAGCCAGGAGCTCGTTTCTCATACTCGGGCAGGTCCATTCTATCGCTGTCATTTCATCAAGATCACACTTGAAATGTTCCTACCAGCAAAAAGCCCAGGCAGATAGATCATAGTTACTGTCTCTTCAATGGTTTTTGCAGTATCCAGAAACCTCAGTTTTCTCAGGAGTCTAGACAAAGTCATTCATTTTATTTTGCCTCACTCTTTTGCTATAAAGACCAAGACCATTTCTAAGAAAAGAGACTGTTGGGATGGAATATTAACAAGCAGCAAGAGAGGAACAGAAAACCCTCAAGTTAGCTGTTGTAAAAGTTTCAGTGTGTTTGTTACCTTATTCAAAAAAATCACATTTCTAATTAGATTATTACTTTAAAAAATTGTACAGATTGCTAGGAGCATTTGTCATTTGTATTCATGACTAGTGATAACAAACCTTTAAAAGTAAGAGCATTCTAAATGCCAGGCAAAGAAGCATGACCTTTATTTGAGAGGCAAAACATGGCTTCTAATGAACTTTGAGCAACAGAATGATATAATTTGAGTTCTACTTTTAGAAACTTATTTAGCTGCTATGAGTTGGATGGGACAGAATATTAAGGAACCTGTTTAGGAGGCTATCACAATTATGAAAATGATATTTTCTATTTGCAGAGTGTCTTAAGAATTACAGAACACTCTCATTTCTATTAATTTATTTGTTCATCAAGATTGTGCTGAAGGAATTGGAGAAACTGCTCAGTGGTAAGGTTTATTTGTTGTGCAGGCATGAGGACTTTAGGAGGCCTAAAACTACTAGTGTTTGAATCTCCAGAACCTATGTAAACACCTCAATATGCTCAAGTGTGCCTATAAACCCCAGTCCCACAAAGGGGAGCAGAGACTAGGGAATCCCTTGGAATGGCAAAAAATAGTAAGCTATACTACCAGTGAGACTCCAGCTCAGAATGAGAATGATCAGAAAGCAATGGAGCTAGAAACCCATGTTCTGCTTGAGCCACTGCATGGGGCACTGTGGGAGCAAATACATGAGATACCGCACCACACATACACCACACATACTATGTATACACAGACAGAATTAAAATGATTGCATTGTAATCCAGAAGGAGCAGAGTTTTCGTTTACACTTGGGGAAGTGGACACTAATAGTGGACATGAGCTTGACTCTACTCAGTTGTATTACCTCTGGCCTCAAACTTGGATTAACATAGTGTACAGTACAAAGCCCCCCCCCCAATAACTGGCCTTTAGCTTGTGGGACAATAGCTATTATGTTTTGAAAAGCCAATGGAAACCTTCTCCCTTCCCAGCAAAAATAATACTGCATTTTGAGGGATAGAGGAAGGTAATAAGTCACACTTTTAAGGATTCAAATAATGCAAGGATTATCATCTTAATCATTTTTGTATTCAGTTTACCAGACATGCCCTGTAGAGAGACAGTTCTTGGAAAGTAAATGGCCATGGTCATAGTTTAACTAAGCAGTTGATGCAAGGCTAGCTGTGGGGGCAGATATATTTTCTCTGCTAGAGGAGATCAACATGGCTTTAAACACCACTCAACACCTGCTTCTACAGAAGTCAAATTGCAACATAGAGTGATGGTGGTAATTTGTATTCTCATTTTTCAGGGAGAGCTGGGGCAGGTACAATCAAGAATTTTAGCAGTGTAAATATGATTCTTAATCTTCCTTTGTGGCTTCCAGATGTTAAAAGCAATTGAGAGTACATAGAGTACATATCTGTATGTCAATATCTCTCCATATTCTCATGTGTATGTTTACATCCTTGCTTTCCATTGTAAGCTGATTATTTCAGCAAGTCTCAGGGCATTGTTATTTATGAGATTCAGTGTGCATGAGGTATCAATACCAAGCTGTCAGAAAAATATGAATCTTAAGCAATTTGTAGGATTTGGAATACTTTCTTTTCTTAGACTTGCATGTATGTTACATTACTACTTGGGTGCATTTTCCTTATAATATCAAAGAAAAAGTTGATGAACACAAGATACTTCTTGTGGTCTGTTAGTCAGAGAGAAACTGAATTCTGCTGGGTTTTGATAGGATACAAAAGGGTTTATTTGCGTCAGTCACAACACAGTCTGACATCTGTCACTTGCTCTGTGAATGAACATCTAAGCTGCAAACACAGTGGCACATTGTATTTATTTCTTTAGTCAGAGTCACCCTGCCACGACATTCTTAGTCTACAGAACTATGATTTGTCTTTTCATCTTTGTAGAATGATTGCCTATCTTCCAGAATTTGGCTATTCATTACTGATATGCTCAATTTGGTATAAATCTGATGATCTTCTTTTGAGCTGTTTGGTTTTGTGCTTTTCTCTGTCAGTAGCTATTATCCAATATATGTATATATATATATATTTATAATATATATATTTATATATATAAAATCAATCATATGTGTGTGTATATACAAACATAATGCATACATACACACAAAGGCATTTTATATGCTAATGGTGACTCTGTCTTTGAGTCAGCTCAAGCAATGGGATTTCAAGTTGATTAATATTCTGATGACTCTAGATTGCTCTGATCATACTAAATCCTCTGTTAAATAATAAAATAAAGTAGGATTTTATTTCTTCTTTTTTTATTTTTTGGCTTTTTGAGGTAGGATCTCACTCTAGCCCAGGCTGATCTAGAATTCACTATAAAGTCTCAAGCTAGCCTAGAACTCTTAGTGATCTTCCTACCTTGCCTCCTGAGTAATGAGATTAAAAGCATGCAACACCATGCTTGGCCCTGCTTTTAATTTAGGGTCATTGTATGTCATTGACTTACATCTTATAAATGTAATCAATTAATTTTGGAGGCCAGGGCATTGCCCTTCCTAGGCAGGTACTCTACCATAGGTCTACATGCCCAGTCCATATAAATCTAATGTCAAAGATGGTTTATCCTTAGTAATCTTCTCTTCTCTGTAATATTTGCATTTTATCTTATCCTCAATGGAAATAGTCTCTTATAATTACATAGCTTCTTCCTTGGGCCCTTCCTTGACTACTCTCATTCTAGATTGTTATAACAGAAATTTATAAGGACTTTAATTTCTTCATGTTAATATTAACATCAAATATCATATATTTACATGATATATATTATATATATCCATATATTTATATATATTCATATATATAAAAATTCATATAAATATATGTAGATATATATTCATATATTTACATGAGAAAGCTACTTGTACTAATGTGGGGCTTTTGGCATAAAGGTGATAAAAGACATATGTATATTAAGCAGGAGAGAATTTACCACCTGACCTTATCACTTCCAAAAGCTCATAAGCACCAGACCCCAAACTCACTGAATGTAAAGTTGTATGAAAACAAAAGTTTCACATTTTTAGCACATGCACCAAATAGTGTCAACAGGTAGCAGGCACTCAAAACTTTGAGACATGAATGAATGAACATGGTAAAAGTTTGCTAGATATCATGCCTCAAACTTAAAAAAAACATTGAATTTATAAATCTTGTTTTCACTGCTATTTGCATTTCTCCTGTAAAGTCTAAGCCTCAATAAAACTGACTTTCCTGCCTGCACGTCAAAGGATCTTTGCACACAGCAGTTACTATAAAGTATTGTTATAGGGAATAAATGCAATTTTAGGGCTGGAGAGATGGCTTAGCGGTTAAGCGCTTGCCTGTGAAGCCTAAGGACCCCGGTTCGAGGCTCGGTTCCCCAGGTCCCACGTTAGCCAGATGCACAAGGGGGCGCACGCATCTGGAGTTTGTTTGCAGAGGCTGGAAGCCCTGGCGCGCCCATTCTCTCTCTCTCCCTCTATCTGTCTCTCTGTGTCTGTCACTCTCAAATAAATAAATAAATAATTTAAAAAAATGCAATTTCACTAGACAATGTGCTGCAGGCTTTATGCTTGGGAAATTATCACTTTTAATATATGCTGAAATATAAAGGGTAGGGACCTGAGAGTTGGCTCAGGGGTTCAGGGTGCTTGCTTGCAAATGTCTGGGCATGCTAGACCTGGTCATATTGACAGTAAATTGACTATTCATATTTATTCATTTTTTGTTCATATTTATTTCAGTGGGGTATACTGACAGTTGTGGGAATAAGCAACATCAATACAGAGAGATAAAAAAGAACATGCCAGGTACAGAAAAATGTTGGAAAATTCTGAAGGTGAATCCATGATAGAAGAGTTTATACTTTTCCCAGGTTTATTTGTAATATTTACTAATGTCTTGTTGTATGCCAGGCTCTGTACTCAGGTTCAGCAGGTATTTCCTCACACAGGGCTCACTGAATTGCCCAAAGCTGCTTTAACAAATCACCATGAGCAACAGAGATTCCCTTTAAGTACTGGAAGACAAAGATCGTAGCAGCTCCAGTTCTAATTAACGAGGCCTACAAGTCTGATTTATGTCTCATCTTCACATAGATTTCTTCTCCTTTGTGTCTGTTTTTTCTTCTTCTATCCCTTAAGAAATCATTGTCATTGGTGTAGGATGAGTTTATTTCAAGACAGTCAGTACATATACAAAAACCATTATTTCCACATGAGTTCACACAGATACCAAAGGTTAGGATGGGTATATCTCATCAGGGGTCACTGTCTAGATCTCCACAGGTGTTCTCCAGGAGCAGTTTCCCTTTGCAAAGAACATGCCCAATATTACACAAGGAGGTGGAGACATCAGGTCTCAACTGTCTTGTCTGACTTCATGTCTGAAGCATGTAACCACTGTTCTGCTTGGCTTAGAATGTAAGTATTACTGAATGCATATTTATAAATTGAATTGATGAGTAGAGGGTGAGGAAAGAAATGTCTACTTTGTTGTGGTCAGAGGGAATTTTGTAGAAACTTTTCCAGACATTTTCTTTCCTCCCAGAGGGATGTGGTTCAACTCTGATAAGAGAACCCTCCTTTTTTTTTTTTTTTTAAGAAAAATAAAAGAAAATAAAAAGATTAGAATTTAGGGTCAAATAGTCCTGCATTCATCTTCATTATTTCTTTCATTCATGCTTCAATCCATAGACAATTATAAATGTGTTTGAGGTGTGCCATTATGCAGGATGGTGATGTCACTTTTCCTGGATTTGAATTTTCTTTCTGTAGTTTATGTGAATTTATGTGCTTCAGTTTTCTTCATTTAGAGAATGGGGTTAAAAATAACATCATAATGGCTGAAGAGATGACTTAGCAGTTAAAGCTCTTACCTGTGAAGCCTAAGGACCCAGGTGATTTCCCAGTGCCCACGTAAGCCAGATGCACAAGGTGGCACATACATCTGCAGTTTGTTTACAGTGGTTAGAAGCCCTGGTGTACACATTTTGTCTATCCGCCTCCTCTCTCTCTCATTCTCTTTCAAATAAATAAATAAAATACTAGAAAATAACATAAGATTTATGTGAGGACTAATATCTACCAAACACTCCAAAAGGTACATAGCATGTGCTTGCTAAAAGATATCATAACCCACTGGATGTAAGCTCCAATAGGGAAAGGATTGTTGTATTCTGTCTGCCTGTCTGCCTTCACAGCTTGGCTCACACTGTTCAGTGAATATGTGTTTTGGGTGACGTATGCACTGTATACCTTGATTGAAGGACAAATGAGGAATTATCCACATTCTTAAGGGTTTTCAGAACTTCCATTACACATAGAACCAGCTATCCTTGAGATTAAAGGCATTGTGGTTACCTGAATTTTGGACAATGTAAAGGTGAAGGCATTTGATATATTCTGACCCATTTACCTCCCTTGGATGAGAAATATTTTCTCCAAATTTCAGTTGTAATGCAATATTTCTGACTTTTCTGTGCTTGTTATTGAACTACTGCTCCTCTGTTCCAAATTAGCCCTTCTGACATTGTTTTGTTATACTGGAGTGGCATCTTAGCAAACCGTTTCCTCTTCTCTAGGTGACTGTAAGATCTGTAAAGGAGGACTAAACGTATGAAGGTGAAAATACTTTCTTTGTGCCTGCTTTCTCTTCCTGCTGTAGTTATACTAATAGTGCTTTTTCTTTTCTTCCTGTTGGAGTTACACGAATAGTGATCCTTCACTTTCTGTTTGAGTTACACTAATACTGCTCCTTCTCTTCCTGTTTGCGTTACACTAAGAGTGCTCCCTCTCTTCCTGTTGGAGTTATTAATAATAGTACTCCTTCTCTTCTTGTTGGAGTTACACTAATGTTGATCCTTCTTTTCCTGTTGTAGGTTACACTAATAGTGCTTGTTCTCTTCCTGTTGGAGTTACACTAATAAACCCTGCCTCTTCCTGTTGATGTCACATTAAAATTTCATGAACAATTGGCCCTGATCTTTAGTATTTATTACAACACTTACAGAATAGACCTTTTAGCTCTCCTAGTCCTGATCCATGCATCTTCTTCAAACTTTCATATTCTAAAAATCTCTCTACCATGGCCTCTGCCCTTGGGCATGTTCTGAAGATACCTTATTTGTGTTTCTTCAGTGTCACTTTACTTATATTTCAATTTTCCAACATTCATTTGTCCTATTCCCTATACTAAATTCTCGCTGACTTTCTAGTGTGGCTTATTGTGACTGGACACTGACTGTAAGAGGGGATTTACAAAGTGGAAAGAATCCATACCTCCTGAGTCATTGTTTAGACAGAAGCTTCTGCATGAGACAATGAACTGATTAGATTAAACTACTGAGGGGAAATGAGAGGGCTATGGAGAGAGCTAATTGTAGATGTAAAAGTCAATGAACTTGAGAATTGTGATAAGGCTTTCAGGGCTCATTAATTAAGTCTTATTATCCATACTTTCTTGCTTATGTACTAGCTGTCCAGGTTTGCCAATGGAAAAACAGATGGAGGAATTCATCAAGATTTGTGTTTTTGCTAGATGAATGTCACAGACTGGCAGATGAGTAAAGGAGTAAATGAGGATGTGCCAAACAGACATTCTAGTAGTGTACATGTTAGCAGACATTCAGCAAATATCCTTCATGCTTTCCATACATTTGACCTGGAATGTGGTGTGTGATGTATGCACATGTGTGTGCTAACAGGTTCCCCTGAAGTTCCCTGTGGGCTTGCTTGTGGTGGCCAGAGGAGAACATTGGGTGTCCCCCTCTGTCACTCAGCCACCTATTTTTTCCTTGTGAATCTTATGGATTCAGGTGCTTGACATTTACAAGTCTCAATGATTTTCAAGTCTCCATTCCCCACACAAGACCCCATGGTGCACAGATGTGTATGACCATCCCAGGTGATTTATATATGTTGTGGAAACTTAGCCTCAGGTGATATTAAGCCCCTCTGGCCCTCATGCTTGCCCAGGAAGTACATTTAACCACCGGTCCATCTCTCCAACTTCTCACATTTCTTTTAAATCCCTTTCCATTCCCTACTTTTGTGTGAAAGTTACAAAGGAAAACAAAAATATTAACTTGGTACCAGTTGAGAGTTGAGACAATACAGTATTCTTAATAGATTTTGCATTTTAAAAATAAAAAAACCAAATTTTAGATGAACATATTTAAAATATAAATATTGAAGTATTGATTTACTTGATCAATAAATTTCAAGAGTGTATAAATCCCTTGAATATTGGTGCTACCATATTTGTTATTTTTATATTTTATTTATTTACTTGAGAGAGAGAAAGGGAAAGAGGGAGGGAGGGAGGGAGAGCGAGAGCAAGAGCGAGAGTGAGAGAGAGAGGGAGAGAAAGAGAAAAAGAATGGGAACCCCAAGGGCTCCAGCTATTGCAAACTAACTCCAGATGCATATGCCACCTTGTGCATCTGGTTTGGGGAACTGAACCTGAGTCCTTTGGCTTTGCTGGCAAGTGCCTTAACCACTAAGCCATTTCTCCAGCCCCTGTCTCTATTTTTAATAATTCTAAAATTTTGTTTGACTGTATTTTAGTTTTTGTCACAAAATAGCCTATGTTCAACTGATTTGAATAAAACTAATAGAATAATTTATAACATGCCAATAATTTACATTAAAATAAAAAATTGTTCAAATATTAATAGTTAAAGCTGAGGCACAATATCTGACAGGTGTAATAACTCTGGGAGTATTTAATTTAAAACCCATATCAGTCTGTACATTGTTCATGGGAGCTGACACTTGGGTAATCTCCTTGCACCAGAAAGTGGGAGGGCCATCTTTCTTTAGTCACGAGGCAAAGCTGAGAAGAAAGGCTGTCACAGAGTATTTGTCAAGAGAGAATTTCATTATGCATAAAGAAAGATACTCAGCCTCTCTCATTTCACTGCATTTCAATGTATATCACATCTAAAGAGAAGGAATTCAGAACATTGTGTGCTTTCTTATGGCCCTGCAGTATGTTGTATAAATTTAAAGCAATAAGCATATTACAAGTTGGTAATATACTATGCATGTTTATATGAAAGACTTCCATTAAAAAATCCATCCATAAAGTAAGTTTTCAACAAATCTGTCCAAAAGAAAACATCCTCCCTCACTATTAAAATGAAATGTTTTTATATACTCTGCCAACTATTGTGGTTCTAACACTTCTGACCTTTTAAAGCCAATGATATTGTCAGATATCTTTAGCACATGCAGTGATATATTACAATTTTATATTTGACTACTAGGCAAGGATTAGAGTTCTTTGCAGTTAATATACAGTTTGAGTAGCAAGAGCACTACGCGATATAAAAATTAATAAACAACAAAGCTCTGAAAACTCTTCCGAGGGCATAGACTGGAATTTTTGACAGGGAGCTTGCCTCCCTTTCTCAAAACTGGTTCCTCAATGTCTTGTCATGTGTTGAGAATACAGAATGGTCTTCAAAAGTTTAAAAATGAAGCTAAATTCAGTATTAAATGATCATTATGAAGAGCTTTGTTACATATCAATTAAAATTTTCATTGGTAGTACTTAAATATGTAGTGTCTTATATTTTTAATTGATACCTACTCACTATGGATATGATTTAACATATGCATAATATATACTAATGGCCTTATCTATCCACTTCATTCAATTGTAGCGGTTATTTGGAAATGTGTAGGTTTTATCACTGAGATTTTGAAAGCTCTCTCTTTGCTTTCTCCCTCTCTTCCTTTCCTTTTCTTGTCACTCTGGTGATGCCTTTGGAGAACTGTAGAAGTATATTATAGGCTGTGGTTTCATAAATATTATTTGTAGTAAATTTTATTCAGAACTGTTTATCACTAATCAGTGGTATGCTTTAATTACTATAAAATATGTTTTTTCATCAATCAAGAGCTTGTTGAATCTCATGATGTAGTTAGAGGTGCCTATAAGTTATCATGTATATTTGTGCAAGACCTTTTACATATGATATCTTTACTATTCCCCAAACTCTGAATAATATTTATTGTTGTTCCACTTTATATATAAGGGAACTGAGGCTCATAGACAATGAATGTGTTGTCCTCTGTCCTTTATTTATTTATTTATTTTTTTAAATTTAATTTATTAGTTTTCTTTTCAGTAAATACAGGCAGTTTGGTACCATTATTTAGGCTCATCTGTGATCTACCCCCTCCCATTAGACCCTCCTTGTTAATGAAAATGGGTCGTGCATTGTGGAGTTAGCCCACAGTTACTGGTATGATAAATATCTCTGCATATCAAGACCCAACATGTGGCTCTGACATTCTTTCTGTCCCCTCTTCTGCAAAATTTCCCTGATCCATGTTGGGTTCATTTTTGGTCTGCTTCAGTGCTGAGGTGTTGGGGGCCTCTGAGGCTCTGGCTCTCTGATTTGGTAGGAGTTGATTTTTCTCTGCGTTGATCTCCTTCCCCTTTGTGCTGGTATCCGGTTCACAGGAAAATATCACCCTTGCTCATTTCGCCAGTTGTCCTTAGTTTCAGTTGGGCCCCTTTTGAGGTATGTTGGGGCAGCTCTCTTCTTAGGATCTGCATCTATCTGGAAAAGAGAAGCAGATTCTCCAACGGAGAGTAAGTTAGCACCCGGAAAATTGAGATAAAACTTACTTTGTTGATAGAGAGTTTAATAGGTGTAGGCCCTCTTGTACCCCGTGATTGATGGTAGCTTGATATTGTAGAGTGGGCTTGTGTTTGGGTATGGTTCTGACTTGTTTCCCAGCTCCAGCTATGGGTCTAGTACCACTGAGGGGATCAGTCAGCCAAATCAAGAGCAATTGATTCCTCACCATGGCTGTGTACCACTATTGCACTTGTGTGGGCATCACATCCAGTTATTTGTTGCTAATTAGGTTAAACAATGTGTTGCTTGGACAGATCTTGGTCATTTCCCCCAGTCGCCTATGTAGCGCCTTCTGGCACTAGACACGCTGACTGTCTGGGGACTGACTCTCTCCTGGCTTCCAGCCATGCCATTCCATTTTACGCGTCAGCTGCATATGGAGTCTTCAGCAATAGGGTCTTACCACTGGCCTTTGGTGGGTCATCAAGTACTCTGACAGAAGTCTGTCATTGTTTTCTTTTGCCAGTTGTTTCTTTAATATTTAAACTAGCTGATGAAATTCTTTAACAGAGGATATGAACTGTATATTTAACTGATTAAAACAGAGCAAATCAAAACGAATAAAAATCCAGTGATTTACTCTGACTGTAAACAATATATAAAATTTAAATTTCAAATTTCAAAATAAGTTAAAAGAAAAATTCTACATTCAGGGCCTACAATACTATAAAGATTTGACAACTGGTAAGGAAAAAATGTATACGAAAGGTTGTGACAAAATTTTTGGCCCATATTTTTCCTTAAAAAAAGAAAAGCATATATCTTACTATACTATTTCTGCCCCTTAAATTTAATAACTTCATCATTTGTTGGCATTTTTTAAAGGAAACTGGCATTATCAGATTACAAAAAGAAAAATTTCCATCAAATTTAGCAAAGAAAACTTATATAAACCTCTTTTTTTTTTACAGAATTAAAAAAATATAAATGGCTATGATTCCTCTATTAGCAGAAACACATAATGCAGTCTTTATAAACCTGTCATATATCAATGTCTACACAGAGATACAGATATAGATAGGAAATATTAATGGCAGTCTATTTTTGAACAACGTGTGGGACCAGCAGATTTGTATCAGACCATGGCATGGTACGGACCCTGCATCTTTAAGAATTGAATGATGAAGGAAGGCCCTCCAGTAACAATTTGAGGTGGAAGACGACTGAGTGGACAGTTTCAATACTCATGATTGGAAGCTTGCTGCGGAGAGCCTGCTCAAAGGGAAGACTGCGCAGATTGGGGCTGTCATCCACATCCAGCTCTTCTAGGTTCTCCAGTGTACCAGTTTCCTCGGGAAGATGAGTAAGCAGGTTGTTTCCAAGTGCGAGATGTGTGAGGTTGGCAAGGTGACCCATGCCTCTAGGAAGAGTGTCAACTGGTTGTTTGTCAAGACTAATTTCTGTAAATCCATAAGGTAAGCAATTTCATTTGGCAAGGATTCCAATTGGTTCTCTTCTACATCCAACTCTTGTAATTTCCTAAGGTTTCCAAGACTGTGGGGAAACTTCTTTAGAAGATTGTTTGATAGTATTAGAACCTCAAGGGAAACGAGACCAGATGCATCCTCTGGGATCTTTGTGAGCTGATTAGTGGCTAAATTCAATTCTACCATAGTGGTCCAAGTTCCAAAATCCAAAGGAAGTGATGTTAACTGATTGTCCTTCATACTGAGCTTACTTAATACTTTTGCTCTGGAGAAAATTCCAAATGGTATTTTGTTGATTCGATTGTGTTCCATGTTGAGGGAATAGATGGTAGAAAACTGGGAGGGACCACCCACTGGATATAACTGGAAACAATTTTTAGCTCAGGTCAAACTATTCAATTTTATAAGACTGGATAAAAGACTCTCAGGTAAAGTAGAAATGTGGGCTGGAGAGGTGGCTTAGCTGTTAAGCACTTGCCTGTGAAGCCTAAGGACCACGGTTCAAGGCTGGATTCCCCAGGACCCACGTTAGCCAGATGCACAAGGGGGCTCACGTGTCTGAAGTTCGTTTGTAGTGGCTAGAGGCCCTGGCGCGCTCATTCTCTCACTTTCTCTCTATCTGCCTCTATCTCTTGCTGTCTGTTGCTCTCAAATAAGTAAATAAAAATAAATGAAAAAAATTAAAAAAATAAATAAAGAAGAAATGTTATTGTTCTCTAAATTTAATTCTTCAAGTGCACTGCATTTTGCTAATGATCTGGGTATTGCTGACAATCTATTGTATCTCAGGCCAGCCAAGGGCAACGGAGGCCATCGCCCGTCTCTTTGGAATGGCCATATCACCCCGAACGTGTCCGATCTCGTCTGAACTCAGAACATTCTTTATCACGAGTGGCAGCCCTGAGATTCCTGCTCTGTGCAGGAGTCTTTAAAGGACCTCCAATTTATTTGTTACTAGATAAGGACTATAATTGCGCTCCTTTGACCAGCAAAATAGGAAATGTTGGTTTGTTTTATTTTTATTGCTTGAAAATTCTATTTTAAATCCTATATACATTTTAAAATAATTCTGGCATACCATTTATATGCCTTTCAACATACTATTTTTCTACTCTGTGATAAAATATCATAGTTGTTCTTTAGAAAATTTTAATTATTTGATAGACAGATAGAGGGAGACAGAGAGAGGAATAGAGAAAAAGAGGGAATGAAAGAGAGCATCCTGCCACTGTGAATGACTTCCAGATGCATACACTACGTTGTGCATCTGGTTTTACATGAGTACTGGGGAAGTGAACCTGGACTGGAAGGTTTTGCAAAGAAGCACCTTTAATCTCTGTGTCAGCTCTCCAGCCCTTGAAATGTTTTATTTTGAGAGATCTTTTAATTTGAATCAACATTTTCTTTTTAAAAAATATTTTATTTAGTTAATCATTTGAGAGAGAGAGGGAAGAGAGAGAATGAATGGATGTACCAAGATCTCCAGCCACTGCAAATGAACTCCAGATACATGCACCACTTTGAGCATCTGGCTTTATGTGGGTACTGGAGAATTGAACCCAGGTCCTTAGGCTATGCAGGCAAGTGCTTTAACCATTAAGCCATCTCTTCAGTCCTGAATCAACATTTTATTAAGAGAAAATTGTGTGTTTGTAACATAATTGTAAAAATATTATTCATTTATGGACTGGAGAGATGGCTTAGCAGCTAATGTGCTTGCCTGAAAAGCTTAAGGATACAGGCTTGATTCCTGAGTACCCGGATAAAACAGATGCACAAGGTGGCTCATATGTCTGGAGTTTA
The DNA here is from genome assembly GCF_020740685.1 of Jaculus jaculus. Classification (NCBI taxonomy): domain Eukaryota; kingdom Metazoa; phylum Chordata; class Mammalia; order Rodentia; family Dipodidae; genus Jaculus; species Jaculus jaculus. The sequence goes on along the minus strand of NC_059104.1, from coordinate 125,919,813 downwards.
CTTACAATGGCTAGAGGTCCTGGTGCTCTAATGTTTTCTCTCTCTCTCTCTCTACCTCTTTCTTTCTCTTAAATAAATAAATAAAACATTAAAATATTATTCATTTATAATTTGTATATTTTTCTTGAAGCAATCTATGCTATTTTGATTTTTATTAATTTTTGTTTTAGTTGGCCTCTAGAGATTAAGGTTGTATTCATTTTGGCATTTTCAAATATATTTTGTTTTAGTTGGTTCTTATCCTCCCTCCCATCTCCACACTCCTTCCCCCACTTTCCTTCCTCCACTCCTAATATCCTCCCCTTTTCTGTTTGCATGCCTCATGTGTCCGTTTTCTCCTCTCACCATTCTCCTATCTTGTCTCTTTATAGCTGTCTTTGGTTATTAAGGAAATAAAAATATAGTACACAGATGAAAGATGCTCAGAGTTATTGATAATCAGATAAATTGCATTTTACAGCAGCAGTATATCAGAACTGCTGGTATTGGGTCAGAAAAATTAAAATGACTGAATAAGGCCAAAGGTTTATGCTGTAATAGAAGAGTCTTTCTGCTAGGAGAAGCTCAGGCTGGCCTGTCCATGGCAGTAGCCAAGAAAATGGTCCCACCTGGGAGCCCTTAGATTGAAGTGGTTCTAACAAAGATGGCAAAGTTAGAATAGTTTTTTGTACTATTGGGGTATGAAGACAACATGAGTGTGCATAATGTGTAGGTGGATAAATAAAACAGCAGATGTTATGACAGACTATGCAGCAGAACTTTCAGACAACAGATTAATATACATATTGCTATGTGTAGAACTTAAAATCATAGCACTTAAAGTGAAAAATCACAGAATTATTCAACAAAATTGTATTTTAATAATTCAGTATAATATCTATGTGTATAATCTATCTATATTTATCTCCTGCCTTTCTATTATCTATCTGTCTGTCTGTCTGTCTGTCTATCTATCTATCTATCTATCTATCTATCTATCTATCTATCTATCTATCATCTATCTATGTATGTATCTGTCATGTATTTTTCCATCCATCATCTTTCTATTCATTTATGTATCATCTACCAATCTACATACTTATCTATTCTCTCGATATTTCTTCCTTGCATACAGTTTGTGCCTTACTCACTCCCCCAAAGCATCAGGCACTTGCAGTAATCCTTGGGAGATTCTATGCAACTTCTTATTTGTTTCTTTTGAAGTATTTTATTAATTATTTTCTGAGACAAATGCACATTTATTTTTGTGTGCTTTCTAGAAATCATGTATATACTTTTGAGTACAAAGGTTTAATGGGGGAAGGTGGAAGGCAGATGGAGAGACTACTCAGTCCTTCTTGGCAGCTGCCTTCCTCATGGCATGCAGTTCCTCCAGCTTCCTTTTGGGGTGGATGTGCATCCCCACTTTCTTCTTGATGAACTTGAGCATGCACTTGTCTTTGGATATCTTGGGAAGCTCCATGAGGAGCCACTCATAGGATGTGAAGCACACAGCTCATGGATCATGTCCTTGGCCAAGTTGGTATGCTTGCTCAGGTACCCTTGATGTGGTCACACCTTGGCTTGCTCACATGCATCATCACCTTTGTTGTCTGTGTTGAGCCCAAAACTATGAGATAGCACAGAGCCATGACAGCAGCTTCAATGGTGGCAGAGGTTATATATTTGAGCTGTTACATGCCATAATCTAAGATCATTAAAATTCAATGTTTACTGATCATCTATTATACACCAAGCACCACAACAAGTTCTGGGAGATAACAACCAAGATAGCAGAACCTTGGCTTCCCTGTGGTTACACAATTAATCAGTGTATGTTTATGCTTGTGGATATATTTGAAGAGATATACAAATATTACTTTTACATACTGTTATTTCCTCAGCAAATCCTTTGGCCCATTTTCTTTTGTGACTTACATGTTGAGTTTTTGTAATTAACTGATTATATCTGCATGCTATGTCAGTATCATAAGTGAATATGTTTGTGCCTTTCCACAATGTCGGAATTTACTGAGTAACAAGAAGTTCACCAGGTATGGTAGTTTTGTTGGTAGCAGCTTGCCAAATAGGCAGGTAAGGCAGACACAGGTTCTTTTATTCCAATTTTATTTATTAATATTAACTCTTAGCTCACATAATGTACATCACAGTCTAAATCTCTCTACACACATATATCTATATACACATATGTGTTTGTGAATGGCTATGAAGGGTTCCCTGAGAGACAGAAGTGAAGCTGAGAAGGATGAAAAGGGAGTTTCTGCAGGGATAAGATAACTAATGCAGACAACAGGTTTGTGGGAGTTAGGCTGCTTGTACGTCACAGGTTTGACCGGAGCTGCAGAGGTGAGGCTCAGGACTATGGAGGCTTTATGGATGAAGGACAGGACAGCTTTTTGTGGATGGACTATGAGTTTAGATGAATAGGTGGACAGGGAGAGAGGCAGACAGAAATTTGAGTAAGCCGTAAGCCATATCAACAGTGGGAACAGAAATGAGCTGAATTCTCTGGAGAGTTGGGCATTCTCTGCTTGTAAGTCTCTTAACATACATTCCAGGTAGTCAGATGACAGGTCACCATAGCAGTGTTAGGTGTCCAACTCTTGATGGGTCCAGGTGAGGATTTTCTTTCTATTGCACTGTTTTCTCATTTTGGTGGGTTTAAGAATTTCTCATGCCTGGTTTATCTGAAATTATTTTAATATAGCCAAATACTCCTATAGTCCCAATTTATTTTGATAAATTTATAGGATTGGCACCCCTTTTATAGGAATAAGTTATTTATACCTCTGTGCCTCATGGGTGGTATGGAACAGATGGTGTTGTTTACATGTTCATCCAGGTGCAGAGCCATCCTTTATCCTCAAAATGGTGTCATCTACTGCTTGTAAAATGGAGTGTCTCATGGCAAGGCTCAGTCTGTAAAACCATTGTTTTGCATAACATGGAGCAGGGCAGTCTTATCTGAACAATCCCTTTGCTTGCTATCAGTGAAAGAGATTGTCTATTTCATGAACTCTAATAAGATTTTATTGGTACCATTGATGCTTTGCTCATCATATAGTGACACTTTAGTCATTGGTTTCTTGCGGGGCTCCTGCCTTAAAGCAAATGTGCATCCTCCCTCAGGATGTAGCAGTGTCTGGGAATATTTGGTGGACTTGTGGCCTCCTGCACAGGAAGTCTTTGAATACACTGAAGATCAAGTCTTGAAGAAGCTCAAGGAAGATAATTCAGCTTAATTATGCACAAGTATCCAACCAAGTAAACATTACTCTATTCTTTGATAAATCTGCAGGCACACATTAGCATAGCCAGTAGGGAATTATAATTAAGCATGTCTCATTCTGATGCCTTTGAGACGTTGACCCATGCATCTATGACTTATTGCGGGAGGTCAAAGAATGCCATAAAATGGAGAAGATGGTCACTTTCGATATGTTTGTTTAGAACCTAGGAGTTTTATCAGCACAAGTGGACTATAAAGAACAGTAAGCTAAGGTTACATGTCAAATATCACTGAAGCAAATACAAAGTCCAGTGAGAGCCAGAAGGGTCTTATTGGAAGTGGCTCAAGACAGTCACACCTGCATTTTCCTTCCTTGGAAGAGACAACCTAACCACGTGGTAAGACACAGTTGATGTCCAGAGCATTTAGAGATGGTCTATTGCTTAGAATATAGGAGACATCTCAGAGTAAACAGAATTCTTGTCATGTACATGTTGTTGAAAATTATTCAGAAGTTAGTGTGTAGCAGGGACAAAAGTCAGCAATCCTATAGTCATATACATTGTATTGTTGGTTTTCTTTCTTGACTGAGGCTCATGGGTAGTAAAGAATAAGAGATGGAAATTGGCTAGGCAGCTTAGGGTAACAGAACCCCTAAAGTGAATAGCTTTCTCCTTGGCCAAATGTGGGTAGCCTGTAAGGAGTATATGTTTTTCCTCTTATGTTTTTCTTTCCTGGATAATAAAGATTACACCAGAATTACCCCCTTCTGAGGAGATTAGGTCCTTTCATGGAGAATGAAGATTCCTCTGAAGATCACCCCCTTTTACAGGAATCTGACCCCTTACCTCAATTGCTGGTGAGCCTGGTTTTTCCTTCCCCAAGGGAATTCTACTTCCATAAGAACCCCATCATAGTCACCAGGTAGGTTCTCTTCCTCATCTCTGGCAATCCCTCTGTCTCAACAGAAGTTTTCCTTTCTCTTAAGCTCCATATTAATATCCTCATACATTTCACCCTCCTATGGTCCATTAGATACATCCACCCAACTCATGAGACAAAAGCCCAAAGGCATTGGACTCAGTGGAAGCTCTGTGTGACCATGACTATCACCCAAGAGTTAGGCTTTGTGCCACTATACAGTGCAATAGTGGCCTGCTCATCTTCTATGGTAGCATATAGTAGGAATTAAAAGAATTGAACTTGCAGGTAAAGAGGACCTAGTATTTTACATGGAATTTAAGAAATTTGTAGAAAAAATTTTAAAGTATACTCAAATAAATGTAAGGAATTAATTTTGTTTGGTACAAATAAAGAAGCTTTCATCCAGAGATACTGAGGAAGTGGGTGACAACATTCTGAGTCTCCATGGAAACCTGCATAATGATGCTATGTGTGGCTCTAAAGTTTAGGATTGTGAGGAGCACAAAGGCAGAACAATCCTTTAATCTCATTTTAAGCCACAATATTACATATTGCCTGGTAAGCAATATCATTTGAGTATCTGCTGGAAGATGTCAGAACTATTCATAGTCATTCTTTGGTCCTTAAGAGGCCACTTTCCTAAGCTTATCATCATTGCCTTATTAAATGCATGTTCTATGCAATTGCATGTGAAAGTACCCCACACTTTGTTTAATGCTTGGCTGTTTTCATTCTGGACCTCTGATTAATGTTTTATCAAGAATTCTTGCATCTTCATTTTATGTTGAGCTCTGTGAATTGCCCTTCCCTGTTCACAATTGGTATTTTGTGTTTCCCCAAACGGAAACCAGCATTTGTGTCTTTTCCATAAATGCTGAGAATGATTCAAAAACCACATGAAACCGAAAAGGCTGCTCAAATAGCACAATCCTATGCTCTTGGTGGGCCATTACTATTTATTTTTACTATGAGTTAATATTAGAAATACTATGACATGTCCTTATGTTTTGAAAAAGGGAAATACTTCCTCTTTTCCCTCCCCTTGTGCACTTCATGTATTCCATTTGCTTTGTTTAAATTGCATAAAATTCCGTTTAATTACATTATATTTTCATTTGTGTAAAATGCTTGTCATATTGGAGACATTTTATTGTTACTGAATTAAAAAACAAAATGACTATACATGTCTAGAATTAAATAAACCGAATATATTTTTATTCTCAATTCCCTTATGAGATGACAGATTTTCAAGGGCTTAATATTTTAATCAATTAAAAAATATCCTGTGGCTCTCTGTGGGCCCATAGCAATTCTCCTCTCATTTATAACCATTCTTTAGTATCTCTCTAATTTTAACAGCTTTCATTTGTTTGAAGCAATGATATTAGCTTAGTTACAATCCTAATTAAGAAACTCTTATAGTCACAGTAATTGTACTTCATTTCTTATTTCTGTTTGAATTCAGCATCTTGGTCTCACTGCCTTACTAAATAACCCTTACTTGGAGCACATATTTATTCTGTACTATAACAAGAATAGCTGCAGTTCACACAATCCTATAATATCTGTTCCTATGCTCATGCACTGTAGTTGAAGTTTTAACTGTAGCGTTATCTTGTCTCATATGGTAATTATAACACATGTAGACTCCTTTCTTTTTCTCTTTCAGCCTCCTTCTTTTCACTTTCCCTGTCTTACATAGATCACTAGTACTAGAAACAGTCATTTCAGCCAGGCTTATTTGTTAACTATTTCCACTCCTACTTCTTCCCCTGCATCTGCATTATTGTCCCTGCTATGTTATCTCTCCAGATAGCTCTGAACTAGATTGCAAGAGGAAAAAAAAAAAAAAAGTGAAACTTCAAGAGATCAACTGTTAAAGGTTTTAAAAGACAAACATTTAAGTCTAAGATATGAAAATTGGGTAGGTTGCTTTCCAAATCACACAATAATTATACATATGTTGATACTAAAGTATAACAGTTAAATGTGCTTTCAAACTTCAGCTTGGAAATTCCAACAAAAATATTATCACATCATCTGATTGTAGATACTGTAAATCTATGGAACCAGAGCTTTTAAAACTTTGTGAATTCCCCCTTCTTGTAGTCTATCTGCAGTTTCAAGGTCTGACATTTCTAGGTCAATCAGTTTTAGAAATTAAATTAAATTAAATTAAGACACTGGAGATCAGGTTTTATTTTAAAGATATTATGCATCTATTGCCATTTTCTTTGATAACAGTTAATTTGATGTTTAGTCTGTTATTCTGGGTTGTTTTCTGACCTTTGAGTTTCTCAGATTTAATCAGCCATAAAGCAAAGCACAGCCCCATGATCTTGTTTTATCTTAAGAATCTACACTACTCAAGCCTTTAAAGGTTTTGGAAATTTAGAGTAGGTTGGGAAGGCTCTCGATTCTCATTTCACAGTGCATAGTATTCATTTTGAAGTGTTACATTATAAAAACCCCTGTTCTATTTCTTCTTCTACCTGCCCAAGAGTCCTTCACTGTACAATCAATTTTTTTAAATTTTTATTAATATTTTCCATGATTATAAAATATATCCCATGGTAATTCCCTCCCTCCCCACCCTACAATCAATATTTTTACTTGAGTATGATTTTAAGAACTTCATATTTCCTCACTTAACCAAGCCATGTACATGTTTCCTCAAAAAGATAAATTTTCTCTGTCAAGAATCTCAACTTTATAATAGATTAATAAATAATAATTTTTTTTCATTTTGCACTATTTCAGTATCATCTATCATCTATCTATTTCTATCATCATAAGCATGCCTTCATATATCTATTTTTTTATTTATCATTACCCATTCATTCATTCATCCACTCGTTCATTCATCTGAAAACCACTTGCCCTATGGCCATCTTGCTATCATTATCATTGAATCTGAGATTATATAATCCAACCAAACCATCTCCGTGTATAGAAATGGGGTGATATGTTTAGAAATAAGTATTTTCACTAGGTGATTGATATTAGTGCTGTAGTCATAGTCGACCTTTTGGTTGTTAGCCTTTCTGGATCTTGGTTGGTATTGCGACATACAGTTTGTTTCCTGAAGGAAGACATTCATGAAGATAGAACGCTGATATAAACTATTTTAATACATGTTCACTTACTAAAATTTATCCTTAAGACCTGTATTCAAGCTTGATGTTTTTCTTTAGAATTCTTTCTTAATCTCACAGAGATTACGGCTCCCAATTGCAAACAAACCAGTGATCATTCCTCATACAAAGAAATGAATTTATGGGGATTATGTTGATATATAGATGAGTGATGATATATAGAAGTCAGAGAATCAGGTTTATGAGGAACCAAGAATTATTGGATTTCTTGCTCAAAGAGTGAGTTAGTTCACAATGACATAATGTCTGGCTCCATTGCTAGGAGATTTTTCTTACAATTTAGAACACTTTACTCATCCACTGCAATCATATGAATAAACTCTGAGACTTTGTATGACTTTCTCTCTTGAAATTCCTACCTGCTTACCTGTCCAGGACTATAATTATGACATCTGCTTACCTGTTATGGGATGTTAAGCCCAGACCTAAGCTTTGCTGTCCAGGACCATAGCTATGACATCTACTTATCTGTTATGGGGTATTAAGCCCAGACCTAGGCTTTGCTGACCAGGATTATAGCTATGCAAGGCACATGGCTGTTGCACACTTGGATTGTGGCTAGTCTGAGTTTAAATGGGCTACGAGTACAAAGTGCACACTGGATTTCAAAGGCAATCCCCAAAGTAAACGTTATATATAACATATCAATTATTTTATGTGAATTTCACATAAAAATGAATATTATAAGTATATTAGACTACTATTCTAAAAATATGTTAATAATATTGTAGAATCATATTATATTACTTTCATTCTTTCCATTTTCCCTTCTGGTGTGAAGTTTCTAGAAAATCTGAAACTCTGAACCTGTCTCATACCTGTGGCTCAATCCATGTTTCTAATAGACAGTACTGCTAGCTCTAGGGTCTCTTATTTAAGTGAGATATTATCAACCTCTTGAAGGATTTTACAAATAGAAAAAGCATTCATATCCACCCAGAATCACTTAAGCCAGTTTGTCTATTCTTTGCCACCTACTGGGAGCATGATAGAACCAAGATGCAGAGCTTTTGCCATTTATACAGGTCCTTCAGTGTGTGTTTTACTGTTAGAAAGTCAAGTCTTCTTAAACACTTGCTGAGTTTGCTGTTTGGCTTTTTTTCTTTTATAAGAATATCCAGGGCTGGAGAGATGGCTTAGCAGTTAAGCGCTTTCCTGTGAAGCCTAAGGACTCTGGTTCGAGGCTCGATTCCCCAGGACCCACATTAGCCAGATGCACAAGGGGCACATGCGTCTGGAGTTCTTTTGCAGTGGCTGGAGACCCTGGCACGCCCATTCTCTCTCTCTCTCCTTCCTTCTCTCTGTCGCTTTCAAAGAAATAAATAAAAATAAACAAATAAATAAATGTCCTTAAAAAAAGAATATCCAAGACTTTTGGAATTTATTATTGTGATAAGAACCATATATTGAGAGACTAAAAAATATATACTTGGTCTCTATCACCTTGCTTAAAGCCAGACAGCAGTATAGACATTTTAAAATAGACTTAGATAAGGAACTAACTGGCTAACATGCTGAACTCTGCTTCTGTAAACTCTGCTTGCTTGCTTAACTGCAGCACCGCCCCCCCCCCCCCCCATCCCAGAGCCTCTCAGAAATACCTAACAGCAGGACATCTGGCCTTTTGCAAAAGATAAGAGTCTGCAAACAGTCTGCTGACCAGAGGTCTAAAGACAAGAGTTAAGCAAGTAACTAAAAATGTCCCGGTGCGCGCCCCCTTAGAACCAATCATTTTAAAAAAATACAATGTGATGTAACCCTTTTGTCCCCTTCTCTGCTTTTTTCCTTTATAAACCCCATTTTTAGAAGGACGGGGCTCTCTCCTACTCCCACTGTGTCGGTCTGTGTGGATAGAGACCCTGCTTAAGCTTGATATTAAAAGAATTCTGTTGTTCTTACATTCTAGTGCATCAGTTTCCTTGGCTCAATGGGTGACTCTGGGACCCCGATCCTATTTTGGGGAGGGTATTGGAATTTCAATATTAAAATAAATACTCAAGGTGTCCAAGAAGGTAGCGTATGTGCTGTCATTATTTCTGTATCTGCAGAAGGTTAAAGAAAGAGTGCTATCCTGGACAATGTCATTCATGATGTAACCTGACTTGATAGACTTATAGCCTTGTTAAATCTACTTAACAGAGCAGCTGATGGAAGCAATTACTAACATCCTTATATTTACTGTCTTCATTTGTACTGTTTTAACACAATTCCATAAATTGGGTAATTTAGAAACAGTAGATGTTTATTTCTCATAGCTCTAGTGGCTGTTTTGTTGCCTGGTGACTGCTGCTCATAGCTTCCAGGATGGTGTCTTGTTCTATATTTGGTAGGCATGGATACTGTGTCTTTATGTAATAGAACATGGAGAACTCCTAGGCCTTTTAGTAAGGTATAAGGACACAGATCTCATTGTCTGTCCACCTCATAATGATGCCACCTCTTAAAACTGTATCATTACTGGGTTAGTCATTTCTATACACCTATCAGGGCTCAGGAAAGTCTCAGAGGTAGTTGTAGAAAGACTATGAGTGATGATTTCAGTGCTAGCTAGAAAACATTCTCCATGGAGATGGTGGTATACAAAGGAGACTCAAAACTGATCAAAAGTAGAAAAAGAGAGATGGGTGTGGAGGTGCACACCTTCAATCCCAGCACTTGGGAGGTTGAGGTAGTAGAATTGCTGTGAGCTCAAGGTAACCCTGAGACTACATAGTGAATTCCAGGCCAGCTTGGGCTAGAAACCCTACCTCAAAAAATTTAAAAAAAAAGTAGAAAATGAGAAGCTATTGAGAGCTCAACATTAAAGAATACTTCTCCCATGCCCTCCATGAAAAGAATGTAATAGCCACAGGTGCAGAGGCATACTTTGGGTTGATGTCTTCCTGACATAAAAGGCCTGGTGCATTCATGACCCCACAGTGGTTACCAATAGCCCCTGAGGTCCAGCATGGTTCTGAGCCCATTAACATTTTGACTTGGAGAGCAGAAGAGAACAACAGGAAGGAAACAGCAAAATAGAAGAAGTAGATCCTTGAAACAAGAGGGTTCTCAGGAGATGGGGGTGGATGAGAGGGCTAGGCAGAGGAATAGGGACATGAGCAAATTACTGCATATTCATATATTAAGGTTCTCAGTTAAAAAAAAACAAAACAAAACAAAAACAAAAACAAAAACAAGAAACAACCTGCAGCACTAGTAATTACATTTCAGCATGAATTTTGGTAGGACACAGCCAAGCCATAGAAATTATATAACTTTTCAAGTGGAAAGATGACATTTTTATATGATCTTGTCAGACTAGCTTAGCCTTTCTTCACTATATGTTAGAATGAATTTAAATCTCTGCTATTCATTGTACTTTTATGTCTAAAATAGGGTACATTTGGAAAAATATCTATAAATTTATCAAAGACAACATGATTTATTCTTTACACATGTAGAACGTTTGCTAAACAATATTGTTTTTGGAAAATATATATAACTAGAAATGTTATATGTTTTTTGTAAATTGGTTTTAAATTAGGAAAAAACCATAAAGAAATGCAATTTTAATATTTCTGAGTTACTAATTCTGGAATATATCTGGAGATTTGTTGAAATTCTGAAATACAGCTGGGTAATGTATGTTGCAATAATTTGTTATTTTAAAGTCATTCACACCTGGTTGTGTTTTCAAGGTACTGGATTTTGTAGATTTATTTTTCACAAAAAGTATTTATGTTTAGTCAGATTTTGTCCTGATCTAAGTGAAGAAATCTCTATGGTGAATCATAAATATTGCACTAGAGTGAGGGCTTCTGCTCTGATTAAAGCAGATTATTTTAAATGTGACATTCATTTAAACAATATAATATTCATTTCATGTTCTGGAAGTAATTTTATTGAGGCTCTTTGCCATTTTCATTAATGATGAAGTAATGCAGGGCACTGATAGAGATTTAAACATTTCTGGGTTCAAATTTCTCATTAATATAACATTTAAAGACAGACAGCACTATGCCTATGTCTGGAAAAGGAGACTTCTTGCTTTGACTATGGGATCACATTTCTGTGCTTGTAACACATAAGCACAGGCTTGTGCTCCTAAAAAAAGCTATTTCTGGGAATCATATAATTAAAATTGGCACATCTCAAAGGATATTATTTTTTTTAAACTTTTTATTGACTACCTCCATATTCATATTGCATCCTGATCATAATCCCCTCTAACCACCCTTCATTGTTCTCCCTTCTCTATACCTGTTCTTCTGAAGCCTTTCTTCTTTCCCCCTAATACCTCTTCTATTTTGATGTCATTTCCCCCCTCATATTATGTAGGTCTTGTGTAAGTGGCAAAACCCCCCATGAGGCCATAAATGTAACTAACTGCCACTTGTGTATGAATGACAACATTTCAAAGCACCTTTCCTCATCCTTTGTTTCTTACATCCTTTCTTCTACCTATTCCACAATTGCTCCTGAAACTTTCAGGGTGTGACTGAGATGTCTCATTTACTGGTAAACATTCATCTGTCACTTCCTCAGCACTTTGATGAATTTTGAGCCTCCCCTGTGGTCACTGCCATCTGAAAAGTAAAGCTTCTCTAACCAAAACTGAGAGCAACATTAATAAATGGGATAAACATAAGTATTTAGAGTACAAGTTGCAGGGAATAATATGCCCTTTCAGCCAAACAATAGCAGTTTCTCCTCATTCACCTATGATCTTTCAAGCCAGAGACTTTTAATTAGGTTTTCAGTATTCCCTCCTGTGGAGTGGGCCTCAAATCCCATCAGAGAGTACTTGACTACCTTTAAGACATATTGCACTAGTGAGCATATCTTGCCTGCTTGGGCAGTTGGATAGCTTGCAGGATCTGCTGCTGGTTAAGACTGTTGATGGCTTTCTCCTGTAGCACATTCTAACACTATGAAAAATAGTTACTTGCAAGGAGGCTTCTAGCTCAGCTCTAGATGGTGTGAATAGTATAATAGAAACCTACTTCTTTGTTAGCTTATTCAAAACTAGAATTTTATTCACACACACACACACACACACACACACACACACACACGGGAGAGAGAGAGAGAGAGAGAGAGAGGGAGAGGTGGGGGAGAGGGAGAGAGAGAGAGCGAGCACTAGAGATAGTTTGTATGGAAGTACCCTGCTTCTGGGGTGGAGAAAGATTTACCCTGAAGTCATGGATTGTTGCAAATAAATCCCAATGCTTGAGATGAGTCATTCTTCCAAGGCCTGCTGATAGTGAGTTGCTTGTCAGGGAGGCCCATGAACTGGAACTAAGGTGCAAGCCATCTCCCACCAAGCTGTCACAGTGCTGGAAAGTGCTATGAGAGTTGTGGGGGTAGATAAAAGTCATATATAGTCTGAACAAATAGTAGATCCTGAAAGCTACAAAATCAACTAACCAGGAGAGAATGTACACATGAGTGCAATAATGGCACATAAGTTATGGGAGTAATCAACTGCTCTCTGGATAAGAGGCCTACTTAGTGAGAAGGAATCACACTTGGTGCTGGGAACCAAGTTAAATACTTGGAAAGTAGTAGAACCTAGAGAGAAGCTTTCACTGTTCTTTGGCTAACTAGAGATACTGTATACATCAAAAGCATTCTAAATATATATGTTTATGTCCTTTGATTAATTCTGTTCTCACTTTTGGTTAGAGAGTATTCTTTTTACATGTGGTGGCAAATACTGGAAATTCTAAAACTCATGGAGGGGTGGGAAACGCTAATCTCGACCCAAACGGCAATGGTACCATAAAATTCTACTTCCTAAAAGACAGACCAAATGGCTGAACCTTCACTAGACACTTACAGGAAACACCCGAGCCACAAGACACTGGAGAGGGTAGGATCAAGTCTAACCTAAATCTTCTACATCTTCCCTCCCTCCCTCTCCCCCTCTCCCCTCCTTTCTAACTCTTGTATATTAGTTATGTTTTTCCTCATTTTCTTAGTGGGCACTGACCTGTAACCCCCACTATCAGCATGGGGCTATCATCCACAATGAGCTTTTGATCAGAGAAACCTACAAGGTTTCCCAAAACAATGACAGACTTCTGTCAGAATACTTGATGACCCACCAAAGGTCAGTGGTAAGACCCTATTGCTGAAGACTCCATATGCAGCTGACACGTAAAATGGAATGGCATGGCTAGAAGCCAGGAGAGAATCAGTCCCCAGACAGTCAGCGTGTCTAGTGCCAGAAGGTGCTACATGGGCGACTGGGGCAAATGACCAATATCTGTCCAAGCAACTCATGGTCTAACCTACTTAGCAACAAATAACCTGGTGTGATGCCCACACAAGTGCCATAGTGGCACACAGCCATGGTGGGGAACTAACTGCTCTTGATTCGGCTAACTGATCCCCTCAGTGGTATGGACCCATAGCTGGAGCTGGGAAACAAGTCAGAACCATATCCAAACATAAGCCCACTCTCCAATATCAAGCTACCATCAATCATGGGGTACAAGAGGGCTTACACCTATTAAACTCTCTATCAACAAAGTAAGTGTTATCTCAATTTTCCGGGTGCTAACTTACTCTCCGTTGGAGAATCTGCTTCTCTTTTTCAGATAGATGCAGGTCCTAAGGAGAGAGCTGCCCCATCATTCCTCAAAAGGGGCCAGACTGAAACTAAGGAAAATTGGCGAAACAAGCAAGGGTGCTGTTTTCCTGATGAAGCGGATACCAGCACAAAGGGGAAGGAGACCAACACAGAGAAAAATCAACTCCTACCAAATCAGAGAGCTAGAACTTCAGAGGCCACCAACACCTCAGAACTGCAGCAGACCAAAAATGAATCCAACATGGCTCAGGGAAATTTTGCAGAAGAGGGGGTGGAAAGAATGTCAGAGCCACATGTTGGGTCTTGATATGCAGAGATATTTATCGTACCAATAACTGTGGGCTAACTCCAAAATGCACGACCCATTTACATCAACAAAGAGGGTCTATTGGGAGGGGGTAGGTCATGGATGAGCCTAAACAATGGTACCAAACTGCCTGTATTCGCTGAAAAGAAAACTAATAAATTAAATTAAAAAAATCAAGAAGAGAAAGCTTAGTGCCTATCACCTAATGTGTCACCTCTACATGCCTACAATGGCCCAGAGAACATTGAAGTGAAAGTGGGAGATTGCATGTTAATGCTGCTCTCACTGATAGCCCAACAACTTTGTGGAGATGGTGGCAGACACTGAGGAGGCTCAAAACTCATCAAAGCAGAAAATAAGAGGTTGTTGAGAATTCAACACTAAAGGAGATTTCAGTCATGCCCTCTGAGATTCAAGAAACTTTGTGGAAGAGGGCACTAAAAGAAATTAAGAGCCACAGGGCGGAAAACCATACTGTCCACCCAACATGAACCCATTTATGATTCCCCACTTGTTACCAATACCCTTACAAGACCAGTACAGTTCTGAGTCCATCAGCATTTTGACTTGGAGGATGGAGAAGCACCAAACGAATGATACAATAAAACAGAAGAAAGACTATCTTGAAAGGGGAGGGTCCTCAGTGGATGGAGGACAAAGGACAAGAAAGGATAATGTGTTAAGAAGATTATAATTACAGTATGTTCATATATTAAAATTTCCAATTTAAAAACATGTAGGATAACTGGTTAAAACACAAGATCCAGTTATTTGGGGTTGGAGAGACTGTTCAGTGTTTAAAGGTGCCTTCTTGTAAAGTTTTGTGGTCTGAGTTTGATTCTATGGTACCTATGTGAAACCATATGTACAAAATGGAATATGCATATGGAATTTGTTTGCAGTGGCTAGATGCCCTGGCACATATATTCTCTCTGTGTGTGTCATTAAAAATTAAATATGGATATCCATGATGTTTTATGTCTGGAGGGAGCACATCGTAAGGAGTCCCACCTATACAAGACCATCATGAGAGGAGGAAAAGATCATGACATCAAAATAAAAGAGAGACTGATTGAGATGGGGAGGGGATATAATGGAGAATGGAATTTCAAAGGGGAAAATGGGGGGGGGATGGAGAGTATTACCATGAGATATTTTTTATAATCATGGAAAATGTTAATAAAATTGAGGAAAAATTAAATATGTTTTTCTCATTAAGTACTCTAATAAATCTTCTTAAGTACTTAAATAATACTTGTGAATCTAATAAATTAATTTTTTAAGTATTTTTACTAAAAAACATCTAACCATTTTTTGGTTGTAAAAGACCCTCTCTGGTGATATAGGGACACTTCAATATCCTCTCAATTTTCCTTACTTAAGATAGCTATGCATAGTGTATTAGACTTGGTTGGCAGTCATTACTCTTCTTTGGTTTGATGCTGAAAAATAAAAACATAGGCATTAATCATATTCATGACAATTTAAGGAGAAGAACACATTATATGTCAAGAACCATTTTAATACGCATGTGAGTTTTATTATTCCAAGCATAGCTTGAATTTTACATGTACAATTGAGTTCTATAGCTCTACCTCCTGGTCATATCTCAAGTTTGTCCTCTGATCTAAAGACTCACCTAGCAATCCAAACCATAAAAACAAGTGAAAGCTCAGAATGATTCCACAACCATGTTCTTTCCTATGGATGTAGTTCCGAATTCATTAAAATAGTGATGAAGGGACTTTAAATGGTATCTTTAAAAAATTCACAGGAAGTTATTTCTTAGGAGCAATGCGTTTAGTCAAGAATGTGATTTGAAGTCAGAAATTCTGTGTTCAGATCCAGCTTGGCCTCTTACATAACAGCTAATTCCTTTTTTAATTATTAGATATGGACATATTTTGTATGTAAACATCACATGTTGGTGCTATCCTTTCCCTCCTCCCCACCCCTTTTCTGAAGAGGCCTTATCTGCAGTATTAGAATGCTTGCCTTTACAGGGCCACTGTGAGGAGAGACAGCAGAAGAGAGGAGTGTCAGCTGTGAGCTGCTTTGTTCTAAGCCATATGGCCCCTCACATAGACAGCAACAGCAGTGAGGATGGGGATTTATAATCTATGTCTGTTTTCTTCCTTCTCTCCTACAGCTCTCCAGTATGCAGAAGAAGGCAAATCTCACACCCAGTAATTTGCCTCACAGGCCTGAAGGTTGCTTGGATGTGCACTTGACTTTTCCCCTTTCCATGGCTCATCTGTGTTTCAATGTAGATGGACTGGCTTTTTGTCTTTATACACCTGTGTCTAAAAGTCACATTCTTAGATTTATTTATCTAGGAAAGCCTCTTTCCTTCTGCATTTGTTTAAATCAATCAAATGTTATATGCCTAGGCATAAAGCATACATTTGGCTATTTTTAAAAAATATTTTTATTTTTATTTATTTATTTGAGGGAGATATATAAAAATAGGCAGGGGGGGAGAGAGAGAGAAAGAGAAAGAGAATTGGTGTACCAGGGACTCAAGCCGTTGCAAACGATCTCAAGATGCATGCACCTCTTTGTGCATCTGGCTTACATGGGTCCTGGGGAGTCAAACCTGGGTCCCTTGGCTTTCTAGGCAAGCGCCTTAACCACTAAGCAATCTATCTAGCCCACATTTGGCTATTTTTGTTCTGATTCTTGTGTCTTCATAGATTAAACATGTGATTTAATAACACTAAAAATGAGATAGTTCATCTTCATATATCTTAATGAATTTGTGTTATAAAAGAGAGACTTAAGATAGCTAATGTGGGGCTGGGAATATGGATTAGTGGTTACAGGTGTTTGCTTGCAAAACCTGCTGGCCTGGGTTCAATTCCTAAACCACCCATGTAAACTGGGTGCAAAAAGTAGTGCAAGCATCTGATGTTTGTTTACAGTGGCAAGATATCCTGGAGTACACACCCTCCCCCCAACACTCACATGTGCAAGTAA
This sequence comes from Jaculus jaculus, assembly GCF_020740685.1. Lineage (NCBI taxonomy): Eukaryota > Metazoa > Chordata > Mammalia > Rodentia > Dipodidae > Jaculus > Jaculus jaculus. Next base: position 125,902,648 of record NC_059104.1, on the reverse strand, counting down.
ATAAAAAGATACCTAATGTGATTGACCATTTTCATATTTGTGTGTCATTTTTGAATTTGAAATTTATTTCTGTTTATATTTTCCGTGTTTTGCTTTATAGACTAAAAAAAGAATTTAGTTAAGAAACAAAATGACATGAGAATTTAAGAACATGGAAAGTCTTTGATCAACATTTTCCAAACATTTGAAAATGAAAATTTATTTTTAGTGGAGCACTATTACAGATTAATGTGTTATATAGCCACAGATTTATTCATACCACTGGTTTATTTAGCTTTTCTTACTGAGTTAATAGTAGTTTCGAGTTACTGAGTGAAGGGTCTAACTAGGTAATGTGTTTTTTTAAAAGTAAATATAAGAGTGTGACTAACTCCTACAGCCAGTCAATAAAAATCTCATGTTTTTCAAATTTAAAAACTTTCTGATAATAAATTGTATCTGGTTGAAAGATTTAATTAAGTTACCCCCCCTTCTTTTCAAGTTAGCATCTGCAGTGATAGGTAAAGTTGGGTTGTGTATGAGAGATCTGGGGGTAGAATCTGAGCTCTCTCCTCTGGACTCGTGCAGGCTTCTTTTATGATATGTCTACATTAGCCCCATTTCATTTCACTGAAGTTTGCTGGGGTGTGGAATGTCCTTGTTCAGACGTTTTTGCTTCCTTTCGCTGACTAATTTTGTCTCAGCTCTTATTTATGATACATTCATCAGATTTCAAAGTCTCTGGCCATGGCTATCTGTTCCATAAGGATTCTCCCACATCTCCTCATGATCACTCCATGGAAGAACTGTTGGTTTTTATGTAGCTACTTTCCATATATCAGCCATCCACCCACCTGCTCTTGGGATATATAAGAGTTGAAGATACTTGAGAAATGTGAAGCTCAGAACCTCTCACTGTCAGTGCACACTATTTTATGGCCAACACTGGGGCTGCATCTATGTGGGAGAAGTTTTGAATTTCCCCTCAAGTTTTTGAATAAAGAAACACAGCCAGAGAATTACCATTAGCCACAACCAGATGGCTGCATTGTCACAAGCATTTTTTTTTCATAGTCCTTATTTGAACCCTTACTTCTCTTCTCATTTTGTACATTATTGCGACTGTCAATATAAAATCAACTCAAAAAATTTAGGGATCCTTTTTTTTCTTATAATTCTTTAATTCTGCATGCTGTTGTCTTGAGATTTTGTTGTTTTGGAAAGACTAATGAAGTCAACTTTCAAACCTAAGGAAAAAGACCACTTAGTCCAGGTTGAATTAATTGCTTGGTCTGGAAGGTTCCAATTACATTGGCTAGATGGCAAGGAGGAAACAGCAACAGAAAATTAATAGGCTGTGAGGGCATTTACGATAAGATTTCAAAAGAAAATTATCATCACTGTAAATTTCTCAGCAAATACTTTGGGTATGCTGATGTGGTTCAATCTATTAATTAACTAATGAGAAAAGACAGCCCAAGAGATATACTTTGATTTTGCAGTGTCAAAGAATTCCCTGACAGAGAGTCAGGGCTAGAACCCAAATCTCCTCTTGCAAAATCATTTGCACCCCCACTTAACCTTTCAATTTATCTCTTGGATCTAGTCCCTCAATAAAATATTAAATTAGCAGCCTAAACCAATATTAATAGATCTGGCCTTTCAGAAAATTCCAGATGGGGAGAGATATGGAAAAGAATACAATACCCAAGAGGTTTTTCTAGATAATTATGGCTAATTATTTTAAAGCACTTGTGTGCCAGTGTTGTTTTGTGCTTTGCTTGCATGAACGCAACCATTTTCCACAACAATCCTTTGAAATCCAAGCTGTTATGACCTTCCATTTCCAAATAAGTAAACTGATGAATAATTTATTGTTTGCCATAGAACAAGTAAGCTCAAACTGATCTTGAGCAGCCTTACTCTGCAGCCAAGCTCTATGCACACTCATGCTTACTGCCTCTCACAGACTGGAGGAGACCTCTCGGACTTCCTTTCCTCTGAGTATCATCTTTTCAGGCATCTTCTCATTCAAAAGAAGGAGGAATAAATAGTATAATTGTTCCATTAGCTTAGTTTTGGAAGTTCAGATGCAGACCATGATCTCTAGGTCCAACTTCATCTTTGGAAGTAGGGAGTAATACTACATTGACAAAAGTAGACTCTCTGCCAAAGAGAGGGCTTAGCCATTAAAGGCATTTACTTGCAAAGCCTGATGGCCTAGGTGACATTCCACAGCACCCATGAAAGCCACAGAATAGCACATGCATATGGAGTTTATTTTTGGTTGCAAGAGGCCTTTGTTCACCCATATTCTCATTCTCTCTCTGTCTGCAAATAAATAAAAATATTTAAAAAATAGACTCTAAGTAATTGAGACATCTCTATCTAACCCCCAAGGCTTGGGGAACATTGTGGAAGAAGTGGTGGAAGACATGTAAGAGACAAAGGATCGGAGGCGTGCTTTGAAAGACTTTAAGACTTTCTAGACTTTAAGTCTTTCTAGACTTAAAGTGGCCATTGCATTGATAACTTCACAGTGGCTATTACTAGCTACAGAAGACCTGCATAATATGAGGACCAAAAAGATGATATAAAAATAGAATAGGGACTAGTTGGAGAGAAGGTGTTCAGTAGGGCAGATGTAGGGGAAGGGGATAAAGAGGATGGTAGTAGGGTTTCATGATCAGTGGTACATGGTATGTATGTATAGAGGTTGTCAATGAAGTTACAAAAGACCTTGAGTACTTACTAGTTTGTGATACTTTTAGAATGTTTGATGTCACTATTTGATGAACCTCCTTCATTTCCATTCCCAGGCTTTCCCAGCCTCAGTGTTTCTGCACACATGGTATGCAATGCATGAAGGCAGCGAGATTCTTCATTTGAGTATGGTAGCTGCTTTATTGCTCCTGATAGATAACATCTTCAAGCATGTGCTTATCTGTACAATCCTTGAGCACTGGCTTTCATTGATGATCATGATACTAAGCTTAGGGAAGGAAGCAGATAAATTATGAGTCCTTAACATTGGTGATTCCCACCATATAAACTCATCACCCAAGATGCCAAAAATGAGGTTTTACTTTCTTCTAGTTTCCCAATCCATGCATTTTCTTTTTTGCCAACTTCTAGTTTTAAAGAATTGTGCAAAATTGAAGGTAGAGAACATTCCATACAAAATAATGAAACTTCATAACAATGAGTGTTACATTATTAATAACATGAATTCTTATAGCTATGAATGAATTTTGTGACTGAATTTACTTGACTCACTTTTGTTGGGTAGCTCATATTCTCAAAATCTGGTTTAGCATGTTTCAAAACTCAACTAGGACATGTGCTCTCAAGATTTGTTCCTTTTTTGTCTACTTTTCTAGCTTATCTTGAGTACTTTGCTGTTAGAAGTTCTAGCATATTTACTATTTTGTGGTGCAAAGCATCAAATTTATTTTTAATTTCTTTTGTGTTTGGTGCTGGTGAAGACTCCATACATGCTTGCAAAGTATTGACAGTGAGCTAAACTTCAGCCTCCAGAATTTTTAATAGTCATATTTTTGAAGCAAAACTCTACGGAATGGTATTGTAATGCGAAGTTTGGAAGATATTAGGAACAGCTGTAAGCATCTCTTGTGTTAACTCCTAATGCATTCTCACATAGTTCTATCACACAATGTCAATATTCCATCATGAATACTCTAATATATTATTTGACTAGATAAAGTGTCTTCTTTTGCTTGGATCTATGGTGTCTCAAAAATTTGAGCTTCTTGAGATCATGCACTAGTGAGGCAATTCAGATCATGTCACCAGAAACCTGTATCGCAGGACTAGAGAGATTCAACAGTTAAAGGTGCTTGCTTGCAAAGCCTGATGGCCAGGCTTGATACCCAATACCCATGTAAACCAGATGCACAAAGAGGTGCATGAGTCTGGAGTTGATTTGCATTGGCAGGAGGCTCTGGCATGCCCATACCATCTTTCTTTCTGTCTTTCTTTCAAATAACTAAATAAACACATTTTTCAAAAGAAACTTGTATTCACTTGCCTCTTCTTTCTTTTTATGTCCACTGCCTCACACACACTGGGGTACAAGGTGCTCTGTGCATCTGGCTTTTCCTCAGAGTGATGGAATGGTCTTTGTTCTATTTTGCATCAGCTCTTTTTGTTTGACTAGGTATTTACTGAGCATCCATTTTCATAGTGATACAATATGGGGTAAAGTTGAGCAGAACTTGTCTAAGAAAAGTTTTGCATAATGAGAGAAACAACAAAATAGTCACACTTTAGTATGAATCACAAAGGTGCCAGTATCTTCTTGTTCACCTTACTGTCACGGTATGGAATTCACCTGGTGTTGTGTTTGAGTGTAAAATATCCTCCATAAGCTCATGTATTTGAACATTTGGTTCTCAGCTGTGGCACTGTTTGGGAAGGCCGTGGGAGTCTTGCTGGAGGAAGTGGATCACTGAGGGTGGGCCTTGAGGTTTTATTAGCCACATCTCACTTGCTGTTTACTCTGCTTCATGCTTGAAATATGATAAGCTTGCCTGCCATGTTTTCTCTGCCTTTAAACTCCCCCTTGAAATGTAAACTGAAAATAAAGCCTTTCCTTCTTTAAGTTGTTTTTGGCCTGGTATTTCTTCACAGTAGTGAACAAATAACTTTAGTTAGAAAGTAAATTTACCAGGTATGTCGTGTGCCCATTTCTCGTGGGGACATAAAATAAAGTCTCATATTTTTTTTTTTTTTGAGGTAGGGTCTCACTCTAGCCCAGGCTGACCTGGAATTCACTATGGAGTTTCAGGGTGGCCTCGAACTTACGGCAATCCTCCTACCTCTGCCTCCCGAGTGCTGGGATTAATAAAGTCTCATTTTTATAATATTTTCTAGAATAGTGAGGAAAACAAAGGTGAAATTACTACTTAGATTTTCTCAAATACTTACAAATGCCCTATGTTCTATTGATAAAAAGTTGTTAAATTAATATGCTAATGCAGTCTTAGACAACAGAAAGCTCACAAACACTGTCCATAATGGCATATTTTATTAAGCCTCAAAGTAAATGTACTTATACTGGATTACAATTTCTTATTAAAATGGTAATATTTGTGTAATGTTGACTCCTCCACAGGTGTAAAATCTTGAAGCTTTTTCCTTATTAAAAGTTCTATTAAGTCTTTTAGTCTTTTTTGGTATAGGAATAATTTCACTGGGTCTGTAAATATTCTGACAAGCTTATTTTCATCCATGCAGCATTGGCTTGATTTGGTATTCTTATGTGATTTATTAATCTTTTGATATAACATAAGGGAAAATACTGTTTTTGCTTCCTGAGAACTAGGAATGGTGCATAGTAGGTTTTCAGTTACTGTAAAAATGTTCATTATTCTCATTCTATTTTTCATTCATGTCTTACATCTCTAATGTTGTTAGTCATACTTTATTTTTTTCATGTTCTCTTTGTGAACAGTGGCTAATTATTATTGTGTGTGTTTTAAAGTTAGTGTTACCAACTTCTATGAATCACCCAATCCTTTGGTGTTTGCTATTCCTGAGTTAGCTATGTTGCCATGGAGAAAGCAATGGATTTTGTATTTCAGTTGGTGACTGAGTTCCAATTTTGCTACTTTCCAGCTGTGTGGCTTCAGGCTAGTTGATATACAGGGCTTCATTTTCATCTATCATCACACCAGGATTGCTACTCCTGCCTCCTCAAGTTATTTATGTTAGACTTTACATAAATCAATTTAGGCACATAGTAGGTGATCAGATTTTTTTGTGTGATAATGACTCAAAATATCATAAAAATCCAATAATTTTGTTCTTTTGAGGAGCTGATAAAGACTGATATCTGGTTACATGAAGGGGTTATGGTAACTACTTTTTGACTTGACATACAATGTATGGTGTACACAAGTTCTGAAGTGCTGATAAAGAAGTTGTCCCTGAACCATATAATTCATGAGCCACCATTCAATTGGAGAAAATGCAAAAAGAAATCTATACAAGCCTTTTCCTTCCCTTCATCCCTTACTCCCTTCCTCCTGCTCTCTCTTTTCATAACAAAGTCATGTACTACCCAGGTATCCATGCTACCAAAAGCAGCCTTTTGGCCATGCTTCAAAGTAAAGTAATTTTATAAAACGATTCTTTTCTAGCTCCTAGCTTCTAATGCCTTATTAATATTAGGGCAGTAATGTATATAACAATGTATAAAGAAAATATTTATCATTATTTCATGTTTCTAAATTAAAAATATATTATAGTAGAACTTTTGTAAAATAGAATTATCCTCATCTTATTAACTAAAACTAAATAATTTTATAATTCATACTTTTATAATAAGCACATATATACACTTTAATCATTCAAAACAGCTTATATAAACATTTATACCTTGATATTAAAATTTCTTTATGTAGTAAATATTTCTTCATATGACACAGTATACATAATGAATACTTTTAGTGATTGCATACTTCCTCGAGTACAAAATTATATGCAAGTAATGACATTTTGTTAGATATAATTTTTGCTGTTTAATAACAAATGCATACAGTAAGCATCTTTTATATACAATGTTTTAATTTATGTTACTATTTTATGCATGAAATTTTCAAAATTTAATTATAATATGTAAAAGAAAGGATATTTTTATGATTCTTAATATGAACTACCAGAGAATTTTTCTAAAATATGTAACTTTGCTTCATCAATTATACAGAAAGAGAGAGAGAGAATGGGCACACCAGGGCCTTCAACCACTGCAGATGAACTCCAGATGCATGCACCACCTTAGGCATCTGGATTTTGTGGGTCCTGGGGAATCAAACCTGGATCATTTGGCTTTTCAGGGAAGTCCCTTAACTGCTAAGCCATCTTTCCAGCCCTACAATTTATTATTTTTCTTTTGAGGTAAGCCCAGAAGACTGGCCATTTTTATGACTCACACACACACACACACACACACACACACACACAAACACACGCACAGAATTGGTGCACCAGGACTTCCCGCTAGTATAAGTGAACTCCAGACACATGTGCCACCTTGTGTGAATGTGTGACCTTGGGCGCTAGCATTACCTTGTGCATCTGGGTTATATGGGACCTGGAGAGTTGAACATGGGTCCTTAAGCTTCACAGGCTTAGCTGCTCAATCATCTCTCCAGCCCCAATTTATATTTCATATCATCTTCTTCATCAGTGCTACTTAAATTATATTCTATGAATTTTAAATGTTTGCTGTATAACTCTATAAATAAATATTATAAATATGGAAATTCCTGATACTGTAAGTTACTTTTTCAGGACTACTAATGACAAGTAGTATGTTACATATAGGAAATTTATACTTAAAAATCCTCTGTGATAAAAGCCTAGTGAAGATGGCTCACTTATGTTATCCTAGCACTAGGGAGACTAAGGCAGGAGGATCACCATGAGTTTGAGGCCAGCATGGGCTAATAGTGAGTTCTAGGTCAGGCTGAGTTAAAGAGTGAGACATTGTCTTAATAAATTAACAAATAAACAAATATTTTCCCTGATAAGCCTTGGATAATTCTATAATGAATAGTGTTTATATGACATGGCCATATAAGAATGAGAAAACTTTTTGCTAGGTAAGTATTTATCAACATAGATAAGTGCTTCATGAAATTCCATTGAAAACAAACAATGATTATCTCTATGAGATAGTCAGGTATAATTATGTATCCTAAATATAATGCATATGTATATTTTTATGTCACTCCCATTGGGATATTGTGGTGATGAACATAACTTGCCACATGTGCTTCTGAGAATATGTGTTTGGAAAGAACTCCTATAAATATGATAACTAAGAAGAATATATATACAGTTGTGGTATTTGGCATGTGCAGGAAGTGATCCATTCATGGTGACATATTACAAGATGTCATGCAGTAGAGATTAAGTCTGTGTATTTGAACCAAACCACATGGGTTGTAGCTCCTCTACTACTAAATGATTTGGTGCCAAAGTACCTAATATCTTTCTGTTTCAGTATTTTCAGCTGTATTGCCAGGATCTGCTTTGTAAAGTTCTTGTGAGGAGCACATCAGGTTAGGAAAATGCTTCGTAGAGTGCAATGGCAAATTTTCAATAAATATTAGCTGCATTTCATTATAGCAATTTTTATTACTGCACTGCTAGCCTGGGGAGTATCACTGCATAGTGTTGGTAAGAAAAGTGTTTTGGGAATAGATAAGAGTTTTGTTTGGCACTGAAGGTTAGGCATTATTAAAACAGGAAGAGGGAATGAAAATTTTGTAAGTGCAGGGCAAGAGATCATATATTCTTAGAACAGTGCCCAATAAATGTTGTAAGTCACTACTCCACTTTCACTGTGTAAAGTTCAAGTCTTATGAGAGAAGGCAAGATTCTGACTGTTTTCTGCTGATTTTCTGGGACCTGGAAGATGGCCTGGCATGTGTTCATTGCATCATAATCATTTAAGTTACAACAAAATGCATGCATGGTGTTCAGTGTCACAGAGCTCAGATTAACGGATAACTGACTTTCGAGAGATTGCATTACTTGTTAATTCAGCTATTGAATACAACCTGACTGGTTATTCTTTGCTGACTGATGCTGAGCTCTACTTACAACAAAAGCTAAGCTGGAAGATCAACTCTTGGCTGTGTATCTCAGGCTGGCCTTGAACTTGTGATCCTCCTGCTTCAGTCACTGGAGTGCTAGGCTATATACATGCCACACTGCTCCAGGATTGTACAATGAGACAAAACTAAATGCATTTTGGTGCTATATGCATCTTCTTACAAAATCTGAGTACTGGCTTTCTTATATATTGTCAACTTGATGACCTTAGGTTTTCCTGTGCAAAGTGATGGTAAAATTTCCTACATTTAATCCATTGTGAAGACTGTTATAGTGATTGATGCTTCTCTAAGGAAGGTTGAATGAATCATTCCAGACAAAAATTTCTGTTCTTAGAAATCTGTGAAAGGGATACCAAAGCTTCCTTAAATTACCTGGTCTCACTCTTTGTTACACTCTCCGGAAATTCTTTCTTTTGCCTGGATGGTGGTTTTGGCATATCCTTTATCAGGAAAGTGTTCAGTAGACCACCCTCTAAGAAGTCCACAGAGAACATTTTTATAAATACAGAAGGATCAGGTTCTTATGTCTATGTATATTTATACAAGACCTTTTCCTTGGAGTGGAGCGGACCACACTCCCTTTAGGAGGCATTCTTCTCCTTCCACTCTCAAGTCTAACACTTTTTACATGGAATCAGATCTTCCTACTGAACCCAAGCCTACTTCCTGTGGTGTATCTTATTCAGGGTGAAGAACCATTTCCATATAATAAATCTCTCTATGCTTTAGGGTTTCTTTGCATTTTCCATTCTTTTTCCCAGAAAACTCCAACCTTATCATTGTTCTCTTACCACCCAAACTGCCTCCCCCTTTTAGGACTATTTCTTTCTTTCTTTTTTAAATTTTTATTAGTTTTCTATTCTGCAAGTACAGGCAGTTTGGTACCATAATTAGGCTCATCCGTGACCTACCCCCTCCTCATTGGCCCCTCCTTGTTGAGGTATATGGGTCATGCATTGTGGAGGACTATTTCATATACCTACTACTCTATTTGTTTAACTGCCAAACGTTACTGATTGTATTATTAGCAGAACACAACATTTGAGATTCTTATTCCTATATTCCACAGAATGTTACTACTCAAAAATGACTTTTACTAGCATAGTTATTTGAGCTGCACTACAATTATTCTTAATATTTAGGGTTAATGTGCACTGGCTCAAATTTAACAACAAGTATGAGTATTGTGTGAAAACCTCACCCCACAGTCTTTGTTATGTATAAATTACACTTATTATGAAGATGCCATGATGAAACCCACCACTTTGTATGCTCATCTTAAAAATAAATTAAAAAAATGGTAAGCACAATAATTTAGAACTTACAAGTTTGAGTACTGATAACAACTGTTTTTAGTTACCTATGTAATGACTACTTTTTGTGATGGTTAATCTTTTTTTATTAAGCAGAAAATTTGTATGGATACATCATATGTTGGTACCATCATTTCCCTCCTCCCTGTCCCCCACTCCACTAAGAGCCCTCTTTACTGGGACTGTTGGTATTCTCCATGAAGTTGTGGGTTATGAGTTATGGGCTGAGTTGTGAAAGCAGCAGGTAGTGACTACTTTCTTACTGTTGTGACAAAATTCACAAAATCTCATGCAATGGCTTAAAGTATCAAAAATCGAAAATCCATAACAAGTTGCTTTATTAGAAAAATGATTTGTTAACTTCAATTAGATTAGAAAGTTACCTTTTTACCATTGCCCAAGTTATTTAAATTTAAGATTCAGTTAGCATCCTCACATCCTCAGCATTTTCAATATGTCAAATTACATATTCTTCTTCAGTCAGATATCCTTAATTAAATCTTTCACGATTTAAGATGTGAATTTTTTCTCTTATGTATATAAAATTGATATTAAGCTAAAATTCCAAATTAGGGGAAAACCAAATAAAGAAGTAATAGGTTGAAATCCTGTTGCCAATTTCTAATATTGGACATTAACATAAATAATAAGAAAGCACAAATTATTACTCTGTAGTCATCATAAATTGCTGAATAGAAAAAAAAGTTCAGTTTGTATTCTTATTTTCCTTTTCAACCTGTAATATTCAGTCAGCTTCTGTGGATGTGCTTGAGAACTGTGAATTTTTGAATTTAATTGGCTGTCCTGGGATTATTACCAGCTTTCCTTATGATGAGATAAGACACTTGAAAAGGAGATGGTTCTTTCTTTATTTTCTTTTCTTGGTTTTGTTTTTTGAGGTATGCTCTCATTCTAGTCCAGGCTGATCTGGAATTCACTATATAGCCTCAGGTTGTCCTTGAACTCATGGCAATCTTCCTACCTCCTCCTCCCACATGCTGGGATTAAAGGCATGTGCCACTATGCCTGACTCAATGGCCCGCTCTTTCTTTTTTTCTTCTTTCTTTCTTTCCTTCCTTCCTTCTTTCTTTCTTTCTTTCTTTCTTTCTTTCTTTCTTTCTTTCTTTCCCTCTCTCTCTCTCTCTCTTTCTTTCTTTCTTCCAGAGTGACTGACAGAGAGAGAAAGAGGCAGATAAATAGAATGGGCAAGCCAGGGCCTCCTTTAGCCACTGCAAAGGAACTCCAGAGGCGTGCGCCTCTTGTGCATCTGGCTAACGTGGGTCCTGGGAATCAAGCCTGGAACCGGGGTCCTTAGGCCTGACAGGCAAGCGCTTAACCACTAAGCCATCTCTCCAGCCCCATGGCTCTTTCTTGATTAGAGAAAATGTGAAGTTCCTACAAAGCTATGGACCCTCCCTCTTCTCTGTAATTATGTCAAAGTAGTAAGTCCAAAGCAACAATCCAGTGATAGCAGCACAGTAGGTGGTAGTTCCTGCCTTGTCAAGTGAGATTCAGGTGTGCTGACATATCTGTCTCTCATTGCACCTAATTAACAGGACAGATCTCATGAAACATGATAGCTAATGCTGGCTGCATATGTACTTCCACAAAGGAAACCTGTGGTGGTTTTGATTACCATCCTGGATATAGGATCTACTAGAATAGATAAGAAGAAACTCTTGGTATGCGCCTGTTTTTCTGTCAAATGCCACATTAGCAACTATTAACAAGAAAAAGAATCAGAAATAGTTCACATTCAACTGTCAAGAATGGTATTAACACCAAGAACAACCTTGTCCCATTGCTATGCTAATTCACCAACTCAGCATGCCTCCATGCTTAAAGGGGATCTTGATCATATCCTACTATATTGATGATATCAAGTTCAATGAATTTAGTAAAGAGGACATTGCAATTACTCTGGATGTTCTGCTCAATTCCTGTGCTATAGGACAGAGATCTTTTCTACGGAAACTCTAGGCTGACGTTCTGGTAAAGCTTTGGGGGCATGTTACCATATGCCCTGCAAGGTAACAAGTTATTGCACACTGACTATCCATAGTGCCTTGTGGATATGTTTGGATAGCACAAAGATATATTACTTTGTTCCAGAATACATTACTTTATTATACCAAAAAGGATGCCAATTTCGAGTGTGTCCCAAGGGTTTACAACTGCTTTGGGTTGTAAGACAAGTGACCCTAACTCTTGTATCTCATATCTTGGCAAATCCTATGATTACAAGAGTCATTAAGCCCTAATAGAGAGGTAACATGAAGATTGAAGTATGACTGTTGGAGACATTGTCCATGGCCATTGCATATTCCCTATGATCTCACTGATATGCTATGGTGGCTTTACAGATGCAACCTATACATAATGGCTTCTTTGTAGTAATGATTTGGAGTATCAAAGAATAAACTTGGCAGATATACCAGGACTGTGTAACAGCTACCATGGAGAGCTAGTGGCTCTGGATGAAAGTTTTTCCCTAACTACTCAGCCCAGCTGGTGGGGCAGAATTGGAAACCTAGAGATAATTATCACTGGTTTGGGATATTGAACTTGAACTATAGAACTTTGATGTTTACCTGATGGTTATTGATTCTGTACTGGTCTAGTTGGCCTTATTGCAATGGAAATGCTTACTTTATGTCGGTATGTGTTTAAAGTATGTGACTTGTTTTGATTTTACAGGACACACAGTTAAGAGATAGTCTTAAATCTCAGGTGAGACTTGAGAATTTGGAACATTCTGAAAGTTGGTAAAACTTATGGGGACCTTTGAAGTTGGACTGAATGCAATTTGCATTGTGGTATAGTCATGAGTCTGTGGGGACCAGTAGTGAAATGTAGTAGTTTTAATGTGATAGTGTAAATGAATGGTCCCATAGACTCAAGTGTTTTCTTAAAATATAAGCATGTAACATGGGTCTCTAGCCACCTGGGGATGGATCTTGGGGTCCAGCCCTAAGGTGTGTTTGGGGGCGGTTCTTTATCCCAGCCCAGATATGGGAAAAAAGCAGTTCGAGCTCTGGCTGTTCACATTTGTGGTGATAGCTATTGGTGGTTTCTCTCTACTTGAATCTGTAAAAGGAGCCAGCTTTTTCTGCCATTGATGGAATTTCCCCTGGATCTGTATGCTTGAAATAAATCCCCTTTCCCATGAGTTATGTCTGATTGGATGTTCATCATGTGGAGCTACTACACTTGTTGTATGAGTCATCCAAAACTTCTAACTTGACCCTGGACAAGTCATTAAAACTCTAACCCTCAAGTTTTTTATCTGCCACGGGGTATGATAATAGCAGCCTACTTTAGATGGTTGTCATGAAGATTATCATAGCACCATGACAGTTTTGTACATAATATCTAGTAAACACTTAATATCTTCTGCTTAATGTGATTCATAAAATGTCCTTTAATAAATGAGGAGCTCAGAAGATGGCTCAGTAATTAAATGTGCTTGCTTACAAAGGTGACTCACATTCAATTCTCAAACTGCCCACGTAAGACAGATAAAATAAATGACACAAGTGTCTGTTGTTTGTTTGAAGAGGTAAGAGGCCCTTGTGCACATGTGTGTGCACATGCATACACATACATGAAATAACCTACACGATATTAATAATATACTCTCAGGAAATGATCCAAGATAGTGCAATATTTGGGATATTAACAGCACCACAGCTTTTGTTAATTCTTCAAAAAAGTGGTTCTTTTAATATGACAAAACCAGCCTTAACTCTAGTCAATTGTTAGATGCCCTTTCCTCTGCAACATTTTTGCAGCTATTCTAATCAGATGTGAATCCACGGAACCAGATGTCTTCAGTTCTGCTGTTGGGTAGCCAGGATAAGTCATCTGAGTGTACAGGTACCATTGTATAACTTTTCAGGATAGTGCAGTAAAATTAATTGCCTGTATTGACTGAGTTATATGATTGAAATTACTTTATTACATATACTTTTCTTCTTGTACTATAAGTACAAATTGATAAATATAAATTCTTTTCTTTTTTTTATTTTTTATTTTTATTTTTTGGTTTTTCGAGGTAGGGTCTCACTTTAGCTCAGGCTGACCTGGAGTTCTCTATGTAGTCTCAGGGTGGCCTCGAACTCACAGCGATCCTCCTACCTCTGCCTCCCGAGTGCTGGGATTAAAGGTGTGCGCCACCACGCCCGGCACTTTTAAAAGACATATTTTTTGCCTGATGTATAAATGTAAGCATATTAAATCTATCAAAACAACTTGTTATTTGCTTATTTTTGAGGGAGATTATGCAAGAATTTCTCTCTCTCTCTCTTCAAGTACACGGGACAGGCTCATAGCACAATCCACACTTCTGTGTTTCCTGTTGTATGAATACACAAACCACACCTGCTAATTAAGTCATTTGTGATAACTGATATATTAGCAGGCAGCTAATCTCTGTGAAAAAAATCTATAAATTATCTTTTATTTTTCCATAATCAACAAGAATACACCACATTGTTGCTTTAGTTCACAATTGCAGTAATTATTATATTTCTAAAAGTCCAAACCTAATAACACAACAGTGAAAAGCCAGGCATGAGGTGTTAGAATTACTGTTATGTACAGTGCGTTGCTATTGCTTATTGTCATTTCATAGCCCTTTCTCTTTAGATGAACAATTTTTGAGTATTTTTTAAATCAATTGCTCTTATATAGGAAGAAAAATTTTAAATTAAGACAGCTCCATTCCCAAAATGTATATTCTAAAGTGAATATAGTAAAAATTATTTTGGGCCTGGCGAGATTGCTTAGTGGTTAAAGTTCTTGCCTGCAAAGCAAAAGTACCCAGATTTGATTTCCTAGGACCCATGTAAGCAAGATGCACAGGGGATGCATGCATCTGGAGTTTCTTTGCAGTGGCTAGAGGCCTTGGAGCACTTCATTCTCTCTCCCACCTCTCTCTTTCTCTCTGTCTCAAATAAGTAAATAAAAATAAAATGATTTTTATGTAGTACAGCTGTGTTGTTCATTCACTGGTTCAGAACACTTGAGCTTGTTCAATTGTCTGGACTTGGCATGTGTATCATTGTTTGGGTGGGTGCTGCCCCCTATAGGCTCATGTGCTTCAGGTTTGCTTCTTAGCACAGCAGTGTTGAGAAGCTATGGAAGATGCCTGGATTTATAAATAAATAGACATTTATAAATATATAAATTTTTATATTCAACTATTTTTAATATGGTTATTAGAATAAGAATGTTACAGGCTGGAGAGAGGGCTTAGTGATTAAAGTGCTTGCCTGTGAAGCCTAACTACTCATGTTCAAATCTCCAGGTCCCACATAAGCTAGATGCACCATCATGCAAGTGCCCAATGTCACACATGCACACCAGGGGGCAAATGCATCTGGAGTTTGTTTGCAGCAGCTGAAGGCCCTATCATGCCCATTCTCTCTCTGTCTCTTTGCCTCTTTGTCTCTCTCAAATAAATAAAAATAAAGAATATCATTAACTAAGGAAGTTATTACATAATGAATTTATCACATTTCCTCTAACAAAAAGTTATGAAATTATATTCAAAAGTAGTCCATTCATGTTTTTCTTTTTCTTAGATTCAATATGAGAGCACATACAATACTTTTCTTTTTTAAAATATATATTTATTTAAATTTATTTTTTATTAGCAACTTCCATAATTACAGACAGTAGCATATGGTAATTCCCTCCTTCCTCCCACTTTCCCCTTTGAAACTCCACTCTACATCATGCCCCTTCCCCCTCTCAATCAGTCTTTCTTTTATTTTGATGTCACCATCTTTTCCTCCTATTATGATGGTATTGTGTGGGAAGTGTCAGGCATTGCAAGGTCATGGATATCCACGCCATATTTTTGTGTCTGGAGGAGCATGTTGTAAGGAGTCCGACCCTTAATTTGGCTCTTACATTCTTTCCACCACCTCTTCCACAATGGACCCCAAGCCATGGAAGGTGTGATAGAGATATGTCAGTGCTGAGCACTTTTCTGTCACTTCTCAGCACCATGTTGCCTTCTGAGTCATCCTAAGGTCACTGCCCTCTGAAGAGAGAAGCTTCTCTAACCAAAAGTGAGAGTAGCATTAATATGAGTGTGAACATTAAGAGAAGTGCTTACTGGGCAGTTTAGTGAACATAGCATATATATATATATACACACACACATACATACATACATATACATATACATACATATGTATATGTATGTATATGTATATGTATGTATGTATATATATATATCTCACCAGCAGACATTACATCCCTAGGGCTCATGACTACCCCGTTGTAGGTTTTCAGTATCAGGTATGTATTCCCTCCTGTGGAGTGGGCTTCCAATCCAATTAGAGAGCTATTGGTTTCTCCCACAACAGACATGCCACTATTGCACCTGTTGGCTCATTTGGCTTGGCTGGACAAATTTAAGGCTTGCAGTGTGCACTGGTAGGTATCTCCACTGGTGATTTCTTTCTCTCCCATTGAACTGAATGCAGTATAGCTTTTTCCAGCTTTATGTCAGCTGGTCTACACGAAGGAGTTTTTCAGCTCAGCTCCAGCAGGATTTCTCAGTGACCTTGCAGCCCAAGTGTGTGGAATCTTCAGCAATAAGGTCTTTCCATCTATTCCTGGTGGAAACCCAAGGGCCTTGGCTATGGTCTGTAATGTTTTGGGCACATCAGGGACCTCCCTGTCCAGCAACTCAATGGAAGGTTTCCCATCCCTGGCACTGAAAATTTTCCAATAACAATCTATTGGCTTTTGGGTGTGCCATTGTTCAAAAAAGTAAGTTTCCATATGACTTATTTATATCCTCTTAGATTTTGATTATCCTTCCCTCCACCTTTCCTTTACTTAATCTCTTACTCTGACCTCAGTTTGGCCTTTCCATGTCAGTAATCTGTTCTCCTACTTACATATATACAATACCATCCTATTAAGTACCCCCTCCCTCCCTTTATATTCCTTTTATATCCCCCTTCTAGCTTACTGGCCTCTGTTACCAATTTTTATTCCAACTCACATAGAAGTCCAATAACTTATAGCTAGGGTCCACATATGAGAGAGAACATATGATGTTTGGCTTTCTGAGCCTGGGTTACCTCACTAAGTATAGTCCTTTCCAGACCTATCCATTTTCCTGCAAATTTCATTTTTATTTTTCTTTACTACTGAGTATAACTCAATTGTATAACTGTGCCACATCTTTATTATCCACTGAACAGGTGATGAACATCTGGGTTGGTTCCATTTCCTAGCTATTGTGGACAGAGTGGCAATAAACAAGGTTGAGCGAGTATCTCTAAATTAGTGAGACAAGGCCTTAGGATATATGTCTAGGAGTGTTATAGCTGGGTCATATGGCAAATCTATTTTTAGCTGTCTCAAAAGCCTCCACACTGTTTTCCACAGTGGCTGTACCAGATTGCATTCTCATCAACAGTGTAGAAGGGTTCCTCTTTTTCCACATCCTCACCAGCATTTATGGTCATTTGTTTTCATGATGGTAGCCATTCTGACAGGAGTGAGATGAAATCTCAAAGTACTTTTAATTTGCATTTCTCTGATGGCTGGGATGTAGACCATTTTCTTTAGATGTTTATATGCCATCTGTGTTTCTTCTTTTGAGAACTCTCTATTTAGTTCCATGGCTCATTTTCAATTAGGTTGTTTGATTTCTTTCTTTTTTTTTTTAAAAAAATTTGTTGTTCATTTTTTATTTATTTGAAAGTGACAGAGAGAGAAAGAGGCAGATAGGGAGAGAGAGAGAGAGAGAGAATGGGCACACCCGGGCTTCCAGCCACTGCAAAGGAACTCCAGATGCATCTGCCCCCTTGTGCATCTGGCTAACATGGGCCCCGGAGAATCGAGCCTGAAACCAAGGTCCTTAAGCTTCACAGGCAAGCACTTAACTGGTAAGCCATCTTTCCAGCCCTTGATTTCTTATTATTTAGTTTTTTGAGTTCTTTGTATATATTGGATATTAATCCTCTGTCAGATGTATAGCTGACAAAGACTTTGTCTTTCTGAGTAATGAAGAAAAGGAGGAATGGGAGGGATACAGTGTCAAAATGGGGGAGGGTAAATATGATCAAAGTGCATTCAATGTATTTATGAATATATCACAATGAAACCTTTTCTATTCTTTTAAAAATATTTTAGCTTATTTATTTGCAAGAAGGAAGAGAGAGAGAAAAGATATAGACAGATAAATAGATAGATAGATAGATAGATAGATAGATAGATAGAGACAGAATTGGCATGCCAGAGCCTCTTACCATTGTAAAAAAACTCCAAAGGATGATATGTTACTTTGTGCATCTGGATTAATGTGGGTACTGGTTATCTGAAACTATGCTGTTGGGCTTTGCTAGCAAGTATCTTTAACCACTGAGCAACCTCTCTAGCCACAAATTTGTTCCTTTATATGATTCATATATACTAATAAAACATTTTAAAACACAGAAATCATTCAGTTAGTGAATCAGAATGTAAGTGTAACACACCAAACCCAGTGTCCAGAGTTTAAGTTACTGGACATAGTGAAGGCAGACATCCTGTCCACTGAGTTGCTCAATGCTTAGTTGGAGAAAAAGACATTGATTTGTGCTGGCAAAAATGATAAGCAAATTTGAAGGGTTGTTCTGTGATCCCCACATCCCCACATAATGGGTGTGTGCAGATAACCTTTTCTACTTTGTGCAACTGGCTTACCTGGGTCCTGGCAAATCAAACCTTTGTCCTTTGGCTTCACAGGCAAATGCCTTAACTGCTAATCTCTCCAGTCCTGTTTTTTAAAATGTATTTTATTTATTTATTTATTTGAGAGAGAGAGAGATAGAGAGAGAGAGAGAGGGAGGGAGAAATGGGCAAACCAGGGCCTCCAGCTACTGCAAACGAATTCCAGATGTATGTACCCCCTTGTGCACCTGGCTTACATGGGTCCTGGGGAATCAAACCTGGATACTTTGATTTTGCAGGCAAACACCCTAACTGCTAAGCCATCTCTCTCTACAGCCCTTGGATTTTTAAGTGGATCTTCAAATAACTTAAATAAAATACATATACCTAAACAAATATAAAATAAGTTATAAAACATGTGATTTCTTTTTTGTATAGGCCTATAATAAATGGTATGTGCTCTTTTCATATTTTTATTAAAATTGTAACTCTAGAATGAAAACATTAATGATTTGAGGGAATTTAAAATCAATGATGGTGTAGCTACCAACTTTGGAGTCCACTGTGGAAGATGATTATAGCAGGATATGAAGGTCAGAACAATAGTGTGACAGTAGTTTTCATTGTTTGTGTTTGGTATTAAGAAACAGGGTCTCAGTATGACTATATAGGTAGCTCAGGCTGGCTTAAAACTCACTGCTCTCCTTCTTAATGCTGGGTTTATAGGAGTGCACCAGTAAGTTTGGTTCAAGGGATTTTTATTTTTTTTAAATTTAATTTATTAGTTTTCTTTTCAGAAAATACAAGCAGTTTGGTACCATTGTTTAGGCTCATCCATGATCTACCCCCTCCCATTGGACCCTCCTTGTTGATGTAAATGGGTCATGCATTGTGGAGTTAGCCCACAGTTATTGGTACGATGAATGTCTCTGCATATAATGACCCAACATGTGACTCTGACATTCTTTCCGCCCCCTCTTCCGCAAAATTTCCCTGAGCCATGTTGGGTTCATTTTTGGTCTGCTTCAGTGCTGAGGTGTTGGGGGCCTCTGAAAGTCTAGCTCTCTGATTTGGTAGGAGTTGATTTTTCTCTGTGTTGGTCTCCTTCCCCTTTGTGCTGGTATCTGCTTCATCAGGAAAACAGCACCCTTGTTTGTTTCGCCAATTTTCCTTAGTTTCAGTCTGGCCCCTTTTGAGGTATGTTGGGGCAGCTCTCTCCTTAGGATCTGCATCTATCTGAAAAAGAGAAGCAAATTCTCCAATGGAGAGTAAGTTAGCACCGGGAAAATTGAGATAACACTTACTTTGTTGATAGAGAGTTTAATAGGCGTAGGCCCTCTTGTACCCCATGATTGATGGTAGCTTGATATTGTAGAGTGGGCTTATGTTTGGGTATGGTTCTGACTTGTTTCCCAGCTCCAGCTATGGGTCCATACCACTGAGAGGATCAGTTAGCCGAATCAAGAGCAATTAGTTCCCCACCATGGCTGTGTGCCACTATGGCACTTGTGTGGGCATCACATCAGGTTATTTGTTGCTAATTATGTTAGACCATGAGTTTCTTGGACAGATATTGGTCATTTGCCCCAGTCGCCCATGTAGCACCTTCTGGCACTAGACACGCTGACTGGGGACTGACTCTCTCCTGGCTTCCAGCCATGCCATTCCATTTTACGTGTCAGCTGCATATGGAGTCTTCAGCAATAGGGTCTTACCACTGGCCTTTGGTGGGTCATCAAGTACTCTGACAGAAGTCTGTCATTGTTTTGGGAAACCTTGTAGGTTTCTCTGATCAAAAGCTCACTGTGGATGGTAGGCCCAATCTGGAAGTGGGGGTTACAGGTCAGTGTCCACTAAGAAATTGAGGAAAAACATAACTAATATACAAGAGTTAGAGAGAGGGGGGAGAGGGGGAGAGGGAGGGAGGGAAGATGTAGAAGATTTAGGTTAGTCTTGATCCTACCCTCTCCAGTGTCTTGTGGTTCAGGTGTTTCCTGTAAGTGTCTAGTGAAGGTTCAGCCATTTGGTCTGTCTTTTAGGAAGTAGAATTTTATGGTACCATTGCCGTTTGGGTCCAGATTACTTTTTCCCACTCCTTCGATGCCCTGCCCTCCCTCCCCATCCATCCTATTGTCTAGTCCATGAGGTGCTTGCTGAGTATGTAAGGTATCTTGGGTAGATTCAGGTTAGGTGTTGTAGATGAGTGAGACTATGTGTCGATTTTTTTTCTGTGATTGGGTAAGTACACTGAGAATGATCTGTTCTAGGTTCAACCATTTTTTCCTCAAATTTCTTTGTGTCATTTTTTCTTAATGCTGTATAGAATTTCATTGTGTAGATATACCACATCTTAGTTATCCATTCTTCTAATGATGGACATCTGGGTTGATTCCAGCTTTTAGCTATTACGAATTGAGCTGCTACAAGCATGGTTGAGCAAGTCTCTCTGGTTTGGTTAAAGTGATTTTTAAAATTAGGTTTTTAAGATCATAGACTTCTGGGAAGTTAGTGTAGTATATTTGATCAATATCTTACTCTGAGTCACATTAAAATATTCTTAGAAAACCCATGTGGTAAGCCTTATTATCTCATTATTCTTTGTTATATTACTCTTGTAAAGTCCAGGCAACTAAATTTTTGCATCTAAGTTTTTGCACTAACTTTTTTCATGACTACCTTTTAAAAAATGTTTTATTTTATTTTATTTATTTATTTGACAGAGAAAGAGGGAGGGAGAGAGAGAGAGAGGATGAGTGGAAGTGCCAAGGCCTCCAGCCACTGCAAATGAACTCCAGACATATGTGCCCCCTTGTACATTTGGCTAACGTGGGTCCTGGGGAATTGAACTTGGGTCCTTAGGCTTTGTAGGCAAATGCCTTAACTGCTAAGCCATTCCTCCAGCCCTCATGACTACCTTTTGTCAAATTTATGTTAAAACTGTGTAAAGAGAATGGATTTTAAGTCATACAAACACATATTGAAGCATAATCCTTTGTCTTACTGTGAAATAGTTTAATCCTTTAAATTAATTTTTTTAAAAATATTTCCTACTAATGAAGACTATTGAGAGAATAAATAAGAAATGTGTATGTATCAAAATAAATACAATATCTGGGCGTTAATGACTCCTTTTGGTTTATTCTAACCTGGATCATTACAAATAGAGAAGAATAATGATTGAAAAGCCTCAAGGGTCAGATTAAAGGCCATGTCCTGGGCCTCATCTACAATCATGTCTTGACTTCTGTGTGATGTTGGATAAGTTACTTAACTTTTTTGAGATTAAATTTATTATTCTGTAAAATACAGGTATTATGAGAATTTAGTGAGTAAGCAAAAGTAAATGGAGCCCTAATAATCTGCTTGCTCAGTGTGCACTAAATAAGTGCTTTGTGAAAATCTTTTTAAAAAATCTATTTCTTTTGTAAGTAGACAGATAAAGGGAGAAGAGAGTCAGAGGGAAGCATGTGCCAGGGTTTGTAGCCATTGGAAATGAATTTCATATGCATGCACCACTTTGCGTATAATGATTTACATGGGTATTGGGAAATTGATCCTGGGTTGTTAGACTTTGCAGGCAAGCACCTTATAACTGCTGATCCATCTCTCTAGGCTGATTTTTGAAAAGCTATTCCAGGATCTACATTTTTGTAATAAAGATAATGAGACATGGATCTGACATAACAGCTACTTACATCATGACTTCCCATGATGTTTTGTTGTTTCTATGAGTGGAACTGGAATATTTGATATTGCACTGCTAAAGTGATAGCATCCCCAAATGATATTTGAGGTCAGTATAAGTATGCTTATTCATTAGTTACTTTTGTCAAAGTTGTCTTTGTGAAAGCTTGTGCTTAAAACTTAAGTCAAGTTTCAATGATTTTTAGGAAAAGTCTGATAAAATGAAACATGCCTATAAAATGTATGATATTATTTGCTTGTACATGCAATAGTTTTTTATTGATTTACTAGAGATATAGAGAGGAAGGGAGGGAAGGGGGCGAGAGGGAGAGAAAGAGAGAAAGAGAGAGAGAGAGAGAGAGTGAGAGAGAGGCGCCAGGGCCTCTAGCCACTGCAAATGTGCTCCAGACACATGTTCCACCATGTGCATCTGGCTTAAGTGGGACCTGGGAAATAGAACCGGGGTCCTTCGGCTTGCAGGCATGTGCCTTAACTGCTAAGCAATCTCTCCAGCCCTGCAATATTTTTTTTTTAAACTTCTAAATCCATGTACTAGTTTTGTTTTTATATCTTTCTTAGAACTTAGAATAATTCCTCCATTAGCTTAATTAGTTCATCACCTTAAAACTCAGTCTCAGGTTATAGACAAAATTAAGAAAAGTTGTTTACCAGAATGGAACTAGAATGACCTCCAGTCTTGTTCCAAAATAGCCATCTTTTCCACCTTAATTTCATAGGTAGTCTTTATGGTCCATGCTTCTATCAGCATTCTGTTCTCCTTTGCTCTAATTAGATTTTTTTAGCAAGCTGCTTTTGTAGCATTTCAGGACTTCCATGTCCCACATCTCAAAACTGTTACAGTGTTTTATTTTCTCCTACAAACCACTTCTACAGGCTTTAGAACTATACTATCAGACTAGTTACGGCATTAAACCCAACTTTCAAAACCAGTTTTCTATCAGTTTTCCATTGCTGCAATAAAATACCAGAGAAAATCAGTTAAATATTAATTGAGGTTCATGGATTCAGAAGATCCAGTCCATGTACACTTGATTCCATTGTTTCTACATCTGTGATAAAACAGAGCATCATAGTGAAGCATGTGATGGAGCAAAGCTGCTCACCTTGTGGTAGCCAGGAAGGAGAGAAGGAGGAGAAAGGGAGGGAGGGAAAGAGAGAAAACTCTTATGAGTGGTGATGCTCTTCCAATGAGACATGCTAAGAAATGATTCATTTAGTTCACTATTTTGCAATAATCATACAATATCAGGTATAAACCCAGTACCAAACAACAATAAGGACAATAATATTAATAATATATAATAATAGTTAATATCTAATTTATTCCCAATGTATTGAGTACCTCATAAAATATGATAAAAACTGCTTATTCTCTTGAGTATTTAAAAAATACTGCATTGTGTACTTTGAAAATCTCTTTGGCTTTTAGCAAACCCAAACTTGTCAAAAGTCAGAAGTAAGTGTTCATCATCATCAACTTTCAGAAGTTTGAGAAACAAAATTACACACACAAGCAATTTTAAACCTTCTCATTATGGTAAATCTGAGAACAATTTAACTGTCACAGCAGGAATCATGGATAATATAAAAAAAAACTAGAATGTTGGGATCGCATCATTACTGATGAGCACAGTCTAAAATTAGTTGCAGTGTTAGATTCAGGCATGGGTGCACAGCTATGACCTGCCTTTGGATTGTGTACCAGATTCCAACTTCAATAAGCTACTTTTTGACATTTTCTTTAAAAAGTATTTAAATGTTTATTATTATTAAAAGCATATTTCATATAGATACATCATGTGTTGGTACCCTCCGTTCCCTCTTCCCTGCCCCCATTCTGTTGGGGACACTCCTTAGTGGGGTTGCAGGTATTCTCCATGGGGTTGTGTTTTTTGAACTGTGGGAGCATTGGTCAGTTATTCTGGTGGGGAGGGAATGCCTCTGGGCATGATGTCTCACTCTATGGCTTTTACAATATCTCTACCTCCTCTTCTGCAAAATTCCCTGAGCCATGGTGAGTGAGTTTTAAGTTTACTTCAGTGATGAGCTCTTAGATGCCTCTGAATCTCTTTTGGTAGGTGTTGAGTATTCTCAGAGTCTGTCTCCTACACCTTGCTTGTCAGGTTCAGCATGGAAGCAGCACTCTTGCTCATCTTGTGGTTTCAGCTGTGCCTTGGCTGAAGTGCAAAGGGTAGTTTATCTCCTCCAGTCTCACTACCTTCTGAAAAAAGAAGAACAGAATCAGCAATTGAGAGTGAAGTCAGCATAGTTTAAATAGGATAAGCATTATTAATTTAGGGAGAATGCCATGTATGTAACCCCTCTTTTAGCCAAAGACTAGTGAGAGCTTGACACTGGAGAATATAATCTTTGACTCCATAGGATTTTGATCTGGTTCCCAATTCCTGATATGGATTCCTTTACACTGAGTGGATCTCTTAGCCAATCAGAAAGCTATTGGTGGCCATTTTCCCCCAGTAGCTCATGTAGTGCTTTCCAGCAGTAGATAGGCTAACTGGCTTTCTTCTGAATTCCAGCCAGTTCTCTCCATGCTGTGTGTCAATGGCATTTGGGTATCTTCAGTAAAAGCATCAGTAAGCTCATTTTTAAGTAGTCACTTTTGCACAAACTTCAGTCATTGTTATTAAGATGAATTCTTTCCTGTACACTTTAAAAATATTTTTATTTATTTGAAAGCAGACATATATATATATATATACATATATATATATATATATATATATATATATATATATATATATGGAGAGAGAGAGAGAGAGAAGAGAGGAGAGGAGAGGAGAGGAGAGGAGAGGAGAGGAGAGGAGAAGAGAAGAGAAGAGAAGAGAAGAGAAGAGAAGAGAAGAGAAGAGAAGAGAAGAGAAGAGAAGAGAAGAGACAGAGAATGGACGAGTCAGGGCCTTCAGTCACTAAAAATGAACTCCAGGTGCATGCCCTGCTTTGTGCATCTGGCTTTACGTGGGTACTGGGGAATGGAACCAGGTCATTAGGCTTTGCAGGCAAGTGCCTTAACTCTTGAGCCATCTCTTCAGCACTCCTGTGTACTTTTGAAACTAGTTCCCTGAAAAACATATTAAAATATTCCATTCACCAATAAATATTTTCTTTGAAAATATTAATGGCTATTGAGTTAGATGGTATTTGTGAAAATAATTTGAATGCTGTTAAGTGTCTGATATGGTGACATATGATACCTTAGTGAAGAATGTGGTCAAGGGATGTTGCTAAAGAAGCTTAAAAAATGATGGTCCACTACTTTCATTCATTATTATATTTCTTCCCTCTCTGTTTTTCAGGTGGTTATTAAAAAACCCCTCCTCTCTGGTCCCTCATATTCTTACCTTCATGAACAACAATAACTCAGTTGGTATTGAGTGTTTTATTGAATGATAAAGAGATAAGTATGGCCTTAGAGAATTGCTAAAATCTGAGGACCCAAGCTACAGAAGAATGCACATATTCATATACGTATATTTCTTTATGTTCTGCCAGAGTAGTGATGGATAATCTTCACTGTCAATTTTACTGGATTTTGAATTACCTTGGAGACACACTTTGGGCTACGTCAATGAGGCTGTTGCCACAGAGTTTACCTGAGGAGGGGAGACATCCATGGACTGGGGTCTCAGGCTGAATATAAAGGTAAGATAGAGAAAGTAGCTGAGTACCAGCACTCATTTCTCTGCTTACTGACTACAAACACAATGTAATCAACAGCCTCATGTTACAACCACCATGTCTTCACCAGGATGGACCATAACTTTGAACTGTGAAACAAAAATAAACCCTTCCTTCCTTAAGCCATTTCATGTCAGGCCTTTGGTCAGAGCAAGAAGCCAGTAATCAACACAGGAGTAAACAGACAGGCCTCCTGCCTAGGTCATTGTCACAGCCAAGATCACTTGGTGTTGCAGTCCGGTTCGCATTGCTGGTAGAAATTACCCAACCAAGAGCAGCTTCTGGGAAAAAGAGATTTATTTTGGCTTACAGGCTTGAGGGGAAGCTCCACAATGGCTGGGGAAAATGATGGCATGAGCAGAGGGTGGACATCACCCCCTGGCCAACATAAGGTGGACATCAGCAACAGGAGGGTGTGCCAAACATGGGCATGGGGAAATGGGGAAACTGGCTATAAAGCCCATAAGCCCACCCCCCAACAATACACTCCCTCCAGGAGGCATTAATTCCCAAATATCCATCAGCTGGGGAGCTAGCATTCAGAACACCTAAGTTTATGGGGGACACCTGAATCAAACCACCATACTTGGGTTTATGTGTCTATTAACCTTCTTAGAGATGAGACTCATTGGAAAAAGACAAGGCTTTGGAAGGGCTCCTTCTACAAAGATGTTAGACTGGATTTTGAAAAAAAAAAGAAAGGAATGAAAAGAAAAGAAAAAGAAAATTGAGAGTTTCTGTATGTTCCAAACAAGAAGAGGGTAAGGAAACTGAGTAAGTGGATTGGGGCAGCTGAGCTTTTTGTGGGCTCAGACCCAGGGCTCTTATAATTGAAACTACAATTCAGTAAACATAATGATAAGGAATCTTTATAGTATTGTTGGTTGGATCAAATCAGTCAATTCCCATCCAAACAAGTTTTTCAAAGTAATTTCTCATCTTGAGTGACTCTGAGTTGAACTTTCATAGGTTGCAGTGACCCAGTGGGGATCTCTTGACTTCATTTGAGAAGGTCTTGCTCCTTTATTTATGTCAGAGACTTAGGAAGACCCTTGGGCAGTCTGCTTATCTTATTTAACTTCATATTCTTCACCTATAGATTTATCAAATTAATATTCAATAATAATACTTCACAATATCCTAGCAATAAATGAAATTTACATGACAAGTATATATTCTGTATTATATTAATTAAAGAATTTATACTGAAAGTGATCAGAAGTGTTCATGGTGAGGAAAATGCCCCCATATTCTGAAGTAACTTGTATTTAGATAAATATTTGGCCCTGACCCTTTAGCTTGGTTTGCAGTTAGGTGACATGTGAAACATAGGAAAAAAGTCAGTTCCCCACAGAAACAATGCATTTTGAAAACAATTCTTTTTTTAAGTAAAGGATTCAGTACCTGGAATCAATTTAAAATGGCTCATAAAATCCCTTTCTTCTTAAAAAGTATTTGGGGGACATGCGGAAGAGGTTTAAATATTAATTAAAATGTATGAAATGTCTCACCAAACAAATGGGATTAATCGACAACTAGATATCTTTTTAAAAATTTTGTCTATTTTTATTTATTTATTTGAGAGTGACAGACAGAGGGAGAAAGAAGCAGCAAAAGAATGGGCACGCCAGGATCTCTGGCCACTGCAAACGAACTCCAGATGTGTGGGCCCCTTGTGCATCTGGCTAAAGTGGGTCCTAGGGAATCGAACTTCTAACTAGGGTCCTTAGGCTTCACAGGCAAGCGCTTAACCTCTAAGCCATCCTTCCAGCCCGGCAACTAAATATCTTTAACTCAATATACATTTCAGAAATGAAATGCATTGAATAAAAAAGAGATTTAAGACTACAAAATATGAAAGAAATGTGAGGGAACCCATGTTAGACATGTAAACATAACATTCCTGAATACACAAAAAAACGAGAATGGACCAATAAGATTCTCATATTGTTTTATTTCAGTTTTCTAATAGAGAAGGCAGGGAGATAAGGCTCTCTCCATTCACAATGCTTGACATGAGGGTACAGTGGAGAGGCAACTGCTCAAGCACACTGTGAGCTAATCAAGCCATAAAACAGCTCACCAGTAGCAGTAGGGACACCTTGTCTCCATCTCCCTGATACTGGGGTTATAGGTGTACATGGCCATGCCTGACATTTATCTGGGTGCTAGGAATCTGAACTCAGGTCCTAGGGCTTGTACAGACAGAAGATGAATGAGGGGATACAAAAGTTATGTAATGAGAAGGCATTGTGATCAAAATACATTATGTACATGTATGAAAATTATCAATAAAAAGTTTTTTAAAAAATCATAAAAATGTACGTATGTGATGCAGTGGAATAGGACCTTGCCTAGCATGTGTGACAGAGTTCAATTTTTAGCACTGCCCAAAATGGATAAAACCCTTTTCCCCCCTATTTTCTAGTATTTCAAAACAATTTTTCTAGTAAGAAAGCCCATAAATCATAAAAATATATGTGGTTATGTATATATAATATGTGGAGTGATCTCCTTGACCATGCTCCCTTCCAGGTGTTTGTACTTGATCTGAGTATGTATTTTTGTAATGATTATGTGACTATATTGTAGTTCACTATGGGCCCACACCCTTGCCACATGAAGAAGCTCACTTCTAGCTCATGACTACATATTTTCATTTACTGGCTCAAAGAAGAACATAGATTTCTCTCTTTAAAGATGATGTGAACTTATATTTGTAAAGGTATTCCATTCTCACTTATCAGAAGGACTTGAGAGTCACCCAAGCTGAGTCTAAATAAGATAATAATAATATCGTTATTGAAATAGGGTCTCACTCTAGCCCAGACTGACCTGGCATTCACTCTGTAGTCTCAGGATGGCCTTGAGCTCACGGTGATCCTCCTACTTCTGCCTTCCAAATACTGGTATTAAAGGTGTGTGCCACCACACCTGGCTGCCATTAATTATTAAACATGCCTTGTTCACTATAGTTTCCTCTTGGTTTGTTAGCTTTTCTGCTTTCTTCCCACTTATTCAATTCTTCCTAAAATCAGTCTTTCATGATTTGCCCTTCTCTGTGTCTGAGTGTTTCAATTTTTTTGCTAAACATGACCAAAAACTTGAAACCTGAGAGCCACTGGCTTGGAGATGTAAATTCACCCACAGCCCACATGAGAGGGAGTCAGATAGCATCATTAGGCAGTTAGGGTGACTGGGCCCCTGAAAGTAAAAATTTGCACTTGCTAGAGATCAAAAGATGATCTGACTTCTTATCTCTTGCCTAGGTCCCTAGGACCCATTTGTTCATATTGTAGCCCCTCCCTGGGAGGGAGGCCTTTCTCTAGAATTCAAAGCTAATCTTAACATTGTGGTTGGTTAAGCTTAGACACCAGAACTTGGCATCAATGGCTGGCCTTTTCCTGAGCCAGACTCTAGCCCAGACAAATCAGCTGTCTCTCTGGGTCTCCTGAGCTAGAGGGTGAAACCCACTGCAGTAAGGTTATAAGTAGACGCATGTTAGGGGACAAACCCCTCTCTGGGCTACCTGACCACTTTTTACTTTCTTTTACTTCCTCTTTAACTCTCTATGTTTTTTCCAGGCCCACCAAGTGGGCTCTCAGGTCACATGTGTGTATTTATTTTCGTTCCCTTGATTCTGTACTTCTCCCAATAAATGAATAATTTAATAATTATCTTTCTCTGTCTCATTTTATTCAATTCTTTTGTTAAAAGTACACATGAAACTAGGGTTTGGAGTTCAAAGACTTTCCTGAACCCCTAACACTCCATTTCATAGCCCCTCTCCAGCATCATTACAGAAAGCCAATCCTATCATAATAATGGGTAGCAGTTCTGTCCGAGGCCAATGTTGCTGTAAATGTTCTCAAAAAACACAGACTGCCACATGTTTTTAAAAAACTTTCACAGCAAAGCCATGTGCCATTCTAGAGGAGAGGGGTCAGAAAGGTTGGAGGCACTCAGGCCTCTAGCAGTAGAGGTAAGCATTCGCACTCCCTCTGATTTAGCAGGTCTCGTTTTTTCTTTGGTTATGACCTGTCCTCTTAAATCACATAATAGGTCTGTAACCGTTGGATACATCAGTCATTTCTTAGTTGCTCTGGGTTCAGTTGCAAATCTCAGACACAAAGGGAAGGAAATAGGCATTTTTGTCATATGGGTTTGTAAAATTAGTAAGGTTTTAGTCAGAGTTTAGATGGGAAGAAAAGTATGCCTTGGGTACTTACTTTGTCTTTGACATTTGTTAGAGTAAGTCTGGATCAGATTACTAAACAGGAATAAGTTTGGAAAGGGTTTACATTTAGATCTCTGTACCTACGTCACCATGTAATGTAGGAAAATTATGTATTTTTTTCCTGTTTGGTCTAGGAGTAACTATGTGACTTTCTTTGGTTCAAAAAGTTTTGACAGATATATCACATATCATTCTAAGAACAGACTCCACAATGACTGGTTGCCCCATAATTAAGTCTCTTTTCCTTGTATGTACAACTATAGAAGAATCAGTTGAGATTAAAACTCAGTCAAATACACTTAATACATAGTGATAATGAGACAGTCATCATACAAACCTGCTTGGACATTGAGTACAAGGCATGTTCTGCTAATTCTAAGGCATTGAATTTTCAGGCTGTTTTGTATTGAAATGCACCTCAAACATCCAGGCTTAGTGTCTAATTCATGTTCAGTGTGAATTAATTATAAACAAGAAAATGGTTTTAGTGCTTAATATATTCAAATAACTTGTTATTCACTACAAGAAGTTTGAAACTATTGTACTGTTGAAAATGTAAATCTATAATTATAGTTACAAAAATAATTTATAAATTATAAATGTGGTTATGCATAATAATTCTGTTGGGGTCAGAGACAATCTCCATGAACAGTTACTAGGTAACAGGGCTTCCATAGAATCACAATAGGTATAAAATTGAGGTGTTACTTTCCTAATTCTTTAAATATTTACTAAGTGCCTACTGTGAGCCAGCCATTTTGTTTAATATTTTCTGTTACTCAAACATATGACCTGAGAGTCTATCCTGAGCAGCCATGTTTTAATTTTTACTGGGGCCTGGCAGATTAATTATACCCTGGCACTCAGGGAAGAGATTGAATTTTAATCCATTCCATTGTATTTCTCCCACAAAGGGGCTCATTCACACTTAAAGAAACTCTGATTACTAAAGCAAATTTGATATCCTCAATGTTAGTTGAGAGAGTCATTAAAGTTAATATGTCAACAAGGGCCAACCAATTTCCTCTCCAGATCAGAAGTTTATTAAGTCAAGGAAAGAGGACCCCAGGCTGGGTAGAACCAGGGATGTACCATTGGTTAGGTCACCGTGGGAGTGGGAGGAACTAACTCTGAATGGAGTTGAAGCTGTGGATGAGCCAAGAAGAAGAAAATGTGAAGTTTGAAATAATGCATTTCAAAATTTAATTTCCTAAACTAGAGTCTGTTGAGCTGAGCATGAAACTTGTATGTGGACATAAACAAAGTGAGGGTTTCAGGAAAGTCAAGAAGGCAAGAGGAACAAGGTGCTTGTGGAAGTACCCCAGGGCATCAACAAAGAATATTGTTATTGGGCTGGAGAGATGGCTTAGCGGTTAAGCGCTTGTCTGTGAAGCCTAAGGACCCCGGTTCGAGGCTCAGTTCCCCAGGACCCAGTTAGCCAGATGCACAAGGGGGCACACACGTCTGGAGTTCCTTTGCAGTGGCTGGAGACCCTGGCGTGCCCATTCCCTCTCTCTCTAACTGCCTCTTTCTCTCTCTGTCACTCTCAAATAAGTAAATAAAAATACACAAAATATTAAAAAAAAGAA
The DNA here is from genome assembly GCF_020740685.1 of Jaculus jaculus. Classification (NCBI taxonomy): domain Eukaryota; kingdom Metazoa; phylum Chordata; class Mammalia; order Rodentia; family Dipodidae; genus Jaculus; species Jaculus jaculus. The sequence goes on along the minus strand of NC_059104.1, from coordinate 125,870,802 downwards.
TATTGTTATCCAGGCAATTGTTGAAATATTCTGAGGAATACCATGGAGAAAGTTGTGAAGAAGCTATTAAGTTACATGTTTATTTAGAGATATTGACTCATTCCCTTTATTGGCCCCATACTAGGGTCTAATGACATTCAACTAATTACCAATTTAACCTTCCTTCTCAGCCTAATTGTAATTTTACTTTTTTAAAGGATTTTTCTGATACTCTGGGCTGGATATGTTTTTTTTTTTTAGCAAATATTTCTAAAATTTGAAATATAACTCTCATACACGTCTCCCAGATTTTCTTGAAAATTCCAAGAAGGGCTCCTGCTATCTCTTGTGTAATGCCTCAGAGCACAACACATTTCTGAGGACATAATGAATTTTCTGTTATTGACTTTATTGACTGGCCTTATATTTTTGTCTGATATTTAAGATTATAATGTTATGGCTCAGAATAATAATTGGCTATTTGACAAAAATATAATGCACATTAAAAAATAAAATGTATTCTGATAGTCCAAATTTAACTAAAATTGTTACTAGAAACCAAACCATATTTTCAAATTGCAGTAATATATATTAGTAGAGAAGTCATTTCATATAGGTATAATTTTAACCAACACTATTGTCAAGTGTCAAAATTCACATAAGCCTCAAGTGAATTCTGATATTCCTTTAGCATGATTTCAGCCCATCTCCTAAAGTGTCTGTCTGTTTTCCTCAGTCCTTGTACTTGTTATCAGTCCCAAACTTAAGGCTTTTCCATTAAGATTTTTTATACTAGCCAGATGTGGTGGTTCACATTAGTGTGATAAGCAGGTCATGATAGAGATGAAATGTTGTAAACATGATCCAAAACTTTACATACCCATGGAGAGAGGAAGAGAGACACTTTATACTAAATATAAATAACAGGGGCATAAAATCAACACATATAATCACATTTCTGCACATAATAACAGCTATATTTCCTTAGCTTGTTTTCTCTGCAGTGGGAAGTAAACAGATAACTATGTCAGAGGTTTTTTTTTTTTTTTTTACTTTTTGAATAATTTTACAGAAAATCTTATGGAAAAGAAGATATGTTTTAAAAATAAGCAAAAAATAGTGTTTGGAAAAAAAATCTAACTAGTCAACCAGTTTAAGAGGAAAAGGAGATGAGAGCAGATGAACCTTGCCAATGATATACCCTCACATATGAACTGCTTGAGAAGGCTTGTCTGAGCATGAAATTACTTAGAAGAGACTAAGGTGGAGAGTAGATAGGAATGTGTGCTTAAACAGTGCTTACTTCAATGATCTGAAGTCTTCTGCAGGGTGGATTATCAGCTTCATGATGTTCTCCTCAGCCATCTTCAACAGGCTCTGATGCTTTCTGCAACTCTAGCCAGGTTAGACAGTCAATGTAATGCATTGTATAGGTATGTTCACAAGAAGCATATGAGGGTAAGCAGATTTGATTTAAAAGAAGTACATAGTTTATTGCACAAATGTCCTATTAAAAGTACCTTAAACTTGAATTTAAATTATACCTTTTCATATATCATAGGCATTGAAAATGAAAATAGATCTCCAACACCAGGCACTTGAAGCCTATGGTTCAGGATGCTTAGGAGGGTGATGGTAGGAGAGAGAGAGCGAGAGAGAGCGAGAGAGAGCGAGAGAGAGAGCACAAGACCATTAAAATCTTCTAAAACATTTAAAGGCATATTTAGATAACAATTACCCTATTACATATTTAATAGTTATCAATTTATTATTTCATTTCATATTTAAGCCACAACTATCTTATTTGATCACTACAAAGTTCTTTTTCCCCTTGAAGAAAAATGTCACAAAGTATATTAAGTATACTAATGCAGAAATTGCAGTCTTTCTACTATGTGGATCTAGCCTATTAAGATATATAATTTACCTAAGTCCTAAGGGAAAAGTTCGTAGCACTAAATGCCTTCATAACAAAGAGAGAGATCTCAAATTAGTAACCTAACTTTTCACCTAAAGGCCCTGGAAAAACAAGAAGAATACAACCCTAAGAGTTCCAGACATAAAGAAATAATTAAGATCAGAGAAGAAATTAATGATTTGAAAACTAATAAAACAATTTAAAAATTTGATGAAGAGCTGGTTCTTTGAAAAAATAAACAAGATTGATTAAACCCCTGGCCTAATTGATCAAGCTAAAAAAAAAAAAAAGAAAGAAAGAAAGAAAAGAAAAAAAGAGAGAGAGAAGTCTCAAGTTAACAAAATCAGAAATTAAAAATGAGAGGTCATAGGAGACACCAATGAAATTGGAAGAATTATCATGGTATAGTTCCAAAAGCTCTGCTCCACAACATTAGATAATATGGCAGAAATGGATGAATTCATAGACACATACCACCTACTCAAACTAAATTCAGAGCAGACTAATCTAAACAAACATAACACATCCATGGAAATTGAAAAGGTAATAAAAAAAAAAGGTATCAGAAAAGTTCAAGACCAGATGGTTTCTCTCCTGAATTCTACCAAACCTTCCCTGAAGAACTGAAACCAGTATTTCTCAAACTGTTTCACATAATTGGAGACCAGAAATCCTCCCCTACTCCTTTTATGAAGCTGGCATCTCCCTAATACTAAAACCAGACAGAGATGCAACAACAACAGAAAACCATAAAGCCTATATCCCTGATTTAGATGCAAAGATTCTGATCAAAATCTTTGCAAACCAAATTCAACAATACATCAAAAGCCCCACTGAGGAGTGTCCCTCAAAGGAATGGGGAGGCAGGGACATTAGAAAAGAGGGTACCAACACATGATATGAAATATCTTGTTAATAATAATAATGATAAGCATTTAAAAAGATATATAATTTACCTTCTTATAAACAGATCATACATTATGGCATAAAACATGCCTCAATTAATTCAGGTAAATTGATGTCACTTCCTTCATCATATCAGACCAAAATATTTTAAAGCTAGAAATTCAAAGAGACACAACAGAAATTCCTGCAAACCCTGGACACTGAACAACACACTTTTAAATAATGAATGGGTTGTGGAAGAAAGCAAAAAGGAAAATTATAAGATTTCTAGAACTGAATGATAATGAAAACACAGCACACTTAAACTTACTGGACACAGTGAAGGCAGTCCCAGGGGGAAAACTCATAGCACTGAATGCTTTTATAACAAAGACAAAGAGATTTCAAATTAATAACCTAATCATCCACCTAAAGGTATTGAGAAAACAAGAATAATACAACCGTAAAAGCTCCTGATGCAAACTGATATTTAAGATCAAAGCAGAAATTAATGAATTATAAATCAAGAAAAAATTAAGAACATTGATGAAATTAAGAGCTGCTTCTTGATAAAATAAACAAAATTTGATCAAATAAAAAATAAAAAAGAGAGAAGTCTTATATTAATAAAATTAGAAAGGTCACAACAGACAACAATGAAATGGAAAGAATCACCAGGACATAAATCCAAAACTTCTATTCCACAAAATTTGGGAGAAATGGAGGCATTTCTAGTACATACACCTACCAAGACTAAATTCACAATAGATTAATCTCCTAAAGAAACCTATTACATACATTGAGATTGAAAATGTAATCAAAAAGGAAAATTCTTGGCTTCTTGGCCAAATATACAAAACTTTCACTAAAGAACTGAAACCACTTTTTCTCATAATCAGAACAGGGAATGCTCCCTAACTCCATTTATGAAGCTAGCAGCACCCTAGTACAAACCTGACAAAGATAGAACAAGAAAAGAAAATTATAGGCCTATATCCCTGATGAATTTAGATGCAAAATCCTGAACAAAATGAAAAAGGAGAGATCACAACAGACATAAATGAAATTGGGAGAATCATCAGGACTTATTTCAATAACCTCTACTCCACAAAACTGGATAATGTGGAGGAGATGGATAAATTCCTGGACGCATACCATCTATCAAAGCTAAACTCAGAGCAGATTAATCACCTCAATGAACCCATCACACTCATGAATATTAAAAAAGTAACAAAAAACCTCCCCCAAAAGAAGAGTCCAGGACCAGATGGCTTCTCAGATGAATTCTATCAAACCTTCATGGAAGAACTCAAACCAATCTTCCTAAAACTGTGCCACACAATTGAAGTACAGGGAAAGCTACCCAACTCCTTCTATGAAGCTAGTATCACCCTAATTCAAAAACCAGGGAGAGATGTCACAAGAAAAGAAAACTACTGGCCTATTTCCCTAATGAACTTAGATGTAAAGATCCTGAACAAAATCCTTGCAAACCAAATCCAACAACACATCAAAAGCATTATCAACCTTGATCAAGTGGGATGCATCCCAGGAACCCAGGGGTAGGTCAACATATGGAAATCTGTCAATATAATACACAATATAAACAAGGTTAAACACAAAAACCACATGATCATTTCAACAGATGCACAGAAGGCCTTTGACAAAATACAACATCACTTCTTGATCAAAACATTGGAGAGAATTGGCATGTTCAGTTCATATCTTAACATAATAAAGGCAATATACGAAGCTCCTAATGCCCAAATGATACTTAATGGGGAGAGACTAGAGGAATTCCCATTGAGATCAGGAACAAGACAGGGTTGTCCACTCTCACCTCTGCTCTTCAGTACTGGAAGTCCTAACTCAAGCAATAAGATAGATTTACATTTTTAAAAACTGTGTCAACAGTATCATAGTTTATTTCTCCCTCTCTCTTCTCCTTCCCTCTCTCCTTCTCTCTCTCTTTCTTCCTTCTTAACCTTAATCTCCATGAATTTTCCTAGGCTTCAATATATGAACCCAGACAATAATATATATGTTTCAAAGAAAATATGAATATTAAATTAAATAAAGCAAATAAAAAGTGTTCTGTGCACTGTACCTTGAAATAAACTGTATTGGTATAAGCTATGTTATGCTTAAATATTATTAGGTATAGCAGCTGTTTTGCTCCTCCAACATATATCTCATGTATATGTTGAGGGACTTATGCGCTATAAAGAATTTTCTATGTGAAAATGATTCTTGGAATATTGTTTTACTTTTTGTTTTTTTCTTGGTCTAGTTGCTTTCTCTATAGTGTGTTCTTGGCTGCATGGCTGAGATGAAGATAAATTCTCCAGGGACTTTCTACTGTGGATTCAGTGCTTAGGGAAATTCAACTTAAAAGGGAAAACTATCCTTCAAGTAGAGAGACATTTCCTTCCATTTGCTCTTCTGGTGGTTTGCCAAGCATTGGTGCCCCCCCCTTTTATTTCAGTTCAATTTTCTATGTTTAGTGTCTAAATTTTCAGCTTAATTAATTTAAAAGAAACCTCATGTATTTTTTAAAAAAATTATTCATTTATTTATTTACTTGAGAGCGACAGACACAGAGAGAAAGACAGATAGAGGGAGAGAGAGAGAATGGGTGGGCCAGGGCTTCCAGCCTCTGCAAACGAACTCCAGACACGTGCGCCCCCTTGTGCATCTGGCTAACGTGGGACCTGGGGAACTGAGCCTCGAACCGGGGTCCTTAGGCTTCACAGGCAAGCGCTTAACCACTAAGCCATCTCTCCAGCCCATCATGTAATTTTTATTTCTGATACATTGCTTTATAATTTTATTTTGAATGCTGACAAGTAAATGATAACAATAGTCATAAGTCTTAGTTTAAATGTTGTCAAATGGAATAATTGAGAGTTTATTTGAGAGAAAGTATATGTTATCATTATGCAATATATTATGCATATAGTTGAAACTTGTTTTTAAACTTTTAAACTTGTTATTAAAACAACTTTGGGCAGTATTCAAGTGCAAATGGAACATATTCAGACACAAAATATTTTTTCTAGAATAACATTTTCTTTCTTTTGTGTTGCCTCAGTTCATATGGACTTAGATAGCTGCTGTATAGTAATAAATAATTCCTAATCATGTCCAGCATCCACTCTTCCAAAGTTACCCTTCCACCTGGGAATACTTTCTGTTCTGTTCTTGACTTTTTGGTCATAAAGCATGAAAATAGGTTATAAACTTCATGACAGATATAGAATATATTCAAAAGCAGGAAGTCCTTAAAATTATTATTATAAACATGTGTTTTTTAATTGGGGAAATTATGTTGTTTGCCCATTACTTTATTAATTCAGTGTGTGTGTGTGTGTGTGTGTGTGTGTGTGTGCGCGTGTGTACTGTGTAGAGCTCATGTATGGTGGCCCAATAAGAATCTTGGATATCCTGTTCCATCCCTTTTCTATCTGCTCTGGTTTTGAGCCAGACACTCTTTACTATTTCCAGAGCTTGTGGGAGCAGCAGTGATTCTTGAGTCTTTGATCATCTGTGGGGCTGGGGTTACAGGCATACATAGCCATACCCAGCTGTTTACATGGGATCTGGAGATTTAAACTCTGGAGGTCTCAAGCCCTTTGAGGACCTCATGCTTGGACAAGAATCACACTTAACTACTGAGCCATCTTTCCATCCCATCTTAGTAATTTATGACAGGTTTTCTCCAACTTCACATTTGCAATATAAAGCAACAGTACTGATTTAGTTCTTGGGTTGGTCATGACTGGCGAGGCAATTTTGTTGTAGAAACATTTCAAAATGAAGTTCAGTAATAAATGACTGATAAAATAATAAAAAATATTTTGACAGTTTTCTTTGAAAAAAAGAATCTTATTATCAATCACTGAATGAGTTAATGATAGAAGTAAAACACTGCGCTCAAGTAGATGGCTTAGAGTTATTTATACTTGTTTGTTTTAAGCAGACTAACACATAAACTTATCTTTCCTCCCTATAAAATTTTGATGTAAAAGAAAACTTGCATCTTAAAATTCTTTAAAAATACCCCAAATTTCAGCATGTTCATTGCAATTTTTAGTAATTAAGCTAAGCTTTTCCATATGTTCTTTCACCTTTATTCATTTACCATTTTTCTAAATTTCATATAAAATATTAGATGGGGTCACGATATGGAATATAGATTATATGAGATGTTCCTTGAAGGAGATTCACACAACTGGAGAAGCAGCAAGTTTTAATGGGCTACACATACTAGCTAACCTTTCAGGATTTATAAATAATTTTTTTTACAATTTTTATATATGAAGAAAATATAATTTAAACCTAATTTTCTTTCAATACTTTCTTATGTCCCTCCACCTCACCCATTCCCTTTAACTGAACTCCTCCTTCTTTCCAACAAGACCATCTTCTATTTTGATGACCTTTTCTCTCTGCTGTCTTCCATCATCCATGCTGAAATATTAATGAGATCACTTGTGTGGAGTGCTTGTGGAGGTAGTGACAGCTGGCATGAGGTCATGATGTAGCGATCACCTCTTCTTCAGAATTTGGTGTCCCAGCATGCTGCTTCCCATCATTTGCCTCTTGTATTCTTGGACCAACTCTTCTGCAGTGATCTCTAAGCCTTGCCAGGGGTGTTCTAGATGTCTCAATTAGTGGCAAATGCTCAATCTTCACTTATTCTCAGAATTTTGGAGAGTTTTTAATATCACTAGTTATGAAATGAAGCTTTTCTGACCAAAGATTGATCACCAATAATTGGTCTGCAAATTAATAGCCATACTAATGTTAGCAGGCTTAAAAAGCCATATATCCTAGCTAACTCTTCAGTAAGTTTAAGCTGTAATATTTAACTCTTCTCCTGTTAACACAAAAGAGGAGATAGAGCTGAGAATTTGGACAATTCAAGAGGGTTTTTGTAATAATCATGAACCACTGAGTGATAATATAAAGTACTAAACACACAGACAGATATGTTAATTTAAGCAAAAGATTATACTAGAAATGGGATAGAAGAAAATTGGATATATGTGTGCAGAAAGAAAAAAAAATAAAAGAAGAAAGAACTTGGACCATATATAGAGCACAGAAAACAAAACATCAAGCACAGGCATATTAAATCTTAAAACGATAAACATTATAGAAGAAAAATTGTAGAAAATCATTTTGTAGTATGCTATGTCCAAGAGTTATTAGACAGTACACCAAAGGTGTGGTACATAAAAGAAAAAAAATAATGTAACTAGACTTCATGAACATTGCAAATCAACAGATAAAGTTTAAAGACAAACCATAATTCAGGAATAGTCTGTGAAACTCCAAAGTAAAAATGTAGGATAAATATGTAACTCTCAAACATAGCTCCCAACTGTAGGATGTAGTAATAACTCTCAAATTCAAAAATGAAAGATAAAAATGACAACACAATGAAAATAAACAAAAATTTGAATGGTTATTTCACTAAAATGCAGAATGATAAGTATGCATAATGATGCTCAACACTTCTCACTGAGGAAATGCAAGTTAAAGCCTAATGAGTTATCACAGCATACCAAGTAGGAAGGAGGATATGGATGTGTCCAACAACACACAGAGCTACTGAAGGTGCAGAAGGAGAGGCACACACTGATTGCTGTATGAGCACAAAATGGCACCAACACCTTAAAAAATAGTCTTGGAGTTTCTTGTAAAATTAGATACTTACTTGCCATAAACTTCAGCCATTCACTCTCAGGCATTTATCCTTGAGAAATGAAAATATATATTCATCCAAAAATCTGTACATGAATTTTTATGGCACTTTAAAGCATCAAACACAGGCAAAAGCACAAATTTGTGCTACCAGTGAATGATACAAATATTTATATGCTAGAACACTATACATTTTTGGTTTTTCAAGGTAGGGTCTCATTCTAGTCCAGGCTGACCTGGAACTCACTATGTAGTCTCAGGGTGGCCTTGAACTCACAATGATCCATCTACCTCTGTCTCTCAAGTGCTGGGATTAAAGGCGTGTGCCACCATGCCTGTCTATTCAGCCAATATTTAAATAAACTTAATATTTAGCAGCAAGAGTAATAAATTATGTAGGTTGTAAAACAGACACACAAGAATATGGCATATGTGATGTCAGTAGAATAATATTCTAGAAAAAGCAAGAGATATTTTAGGCTATGGAACTGGCCTGTGGTCATCTCAGATTGTTTTCATGACAACATATATGTTTAGAAATGTGAATTTTACTGTATATAAATTCTACATCAGTAAGTATGACTTTCTCTCTCCCAAAAGAATCTGGTATTCATTGATAGATATCTGGAAAAATCACCATTTTGACAATTGGTGGTGAATGATAGCACTTGGAAATTGAATCATTGTTAATAAGTACTTTTATCTTCATAATCTATTTCCAGCTACGAAATATGAACAAATTACAGAATGATAAAAATACTATTTTCCAACCTTTGATATGTCTAGACATTGGTTGTTGATGGCTTCTAATGTAATCCAATGAGAGACACATGAATATCAATCACTGACTCCCAATGGAAGAAGGTACATTTCTGTGAGGTCATCTTGCCAAAAGAAAAAAAAAAAAAATGAAGTGAAATGTAAATGTCTTGACAAATTACAAACTTATGAGAAATAAAACAAGGAAAAAGAAACATTTTAAATGATATTTTACATAGTCAAATTAGCAAAATTTAAGCAAGTAAAATCTAAGGTTTATCAAAATAAACAGTGAAAGAAAAATATACATTTTCTGAGGAGAATTCAAGGATATATTAATAAATTTTAATGTATGAGCCTAATTGACCCTGATTCAGACAAATTGCTATAAAAAATGACTTCTAAGGGACAAAAGGATTGATTATTCAATAAACATTTGGCAACTGCAAGATATTATAGTCATTTTTGAAAAGTGATTATAAAATTACAGCTTTCAAACTTTATTTTTTTTTTACTTGTGTGTTTGTGTGGTGTATACAAATGTATGTGCCTTTGCAATGTCCCATGCATCCCACTCCATCACTCTTACACCCATTTTCATTTTAAACCTAAGTAACATTGATACCAGAACTTGCTGTTCTTGTGAGCCTTGCTGATTCTCTGGTCTCTGCTCCTCTTTCAGGGACTGAGGTTACAGATGCACATGGCCATGCCTACCTTTTTACATGTGACCTGGTGATTCAGACTCAGTTAGTTCCAGGCCCCCTCAGGCTCTCATGCTTGTGTAAGGAGTGCACTTAACCACTGAGACATCTCTTCAGCACAGTTATGCTTATTATTTTTTAATTTGAGCAACATTTAGAGGATGTATGTAGATGAAATCAGTTGTTCTGGATTTGCTTCAAAACTATTTAGGAATTGGGGAAATGGGTACTGGTTGTGCTATCCATGAATGTGGCTATCCACTGTGGAGGTTTCTCAAGAGCTAAAAATTGAACTTCCATATAACCCAGCTCTACCACTCATTGAAATGTAGCCAAAGGACTCTACATCCTACCACAGAGATACCAACACATTCATGTTCATTGATGCTCTATTCACAATAACAAGGAAATGGAATTTGCCTAGATGTCCATCCACTGACAACTGAATAATGAAACTGTAGTACATATGTACAATGAAAACTTTACTCATCTGTAAAGAAAAGTAAAGTTATGAAATTTGACAGAAAATGGTTGGACTTAGAAAAATTAAACCAAGTGATTAACCCAAGCCTAGAAAGAAAAAAAAAATCACATGTTCTAATACTCTTCTATGTGGATTCTAGCTTTATTCCTTGTATGTATGTCAATGAGGGGATGTGAGACAGGATGGGCTATGAATCAAGATAGGAGACCATGCCAGGGTAACAAGAGGTAGTGAGAAGCTGGGAAAAGACAAAAGGAAACAAGGTATGATAGCAGAAAGAAGGCTCTCAGTTGGGGGAAGGAACAGTAGAGGAGGGAAGAAGAACAAGTCAGGAAGGGAAACAAAACCATTTGAAATGAATTGTAATGAAACCCAATTCTTTAGAAGCTAATAAAAATTAAATAATAATAGATAATAAATTTAGCTACCCTATTCTTTAACAAACCTAAAAAAGGTGGGAGGAAGGATAGAAAGGAAGAGAAAAAGAGAGCTCCAGGGAGTGGAAAGAAAGCTGTGATAGAGTTGTAATTCTATTTTGTAGGCTCAAAACACTTTCACCTTCAATATTTCAGGCAGAGAGGGCTGACCTAGCTCCCATTGCTATTCTCAACTACTTCTGTTCCAGGAAGGAAGCTGGGGGCTTGAGACTCCCATCCAGGATCTGAGGGAGTGTGATACTTGCTGTAAGCAACACTGTGACATTCCGGGACTATTCCTTGAGGAAGCACAGATGTATTGGTCAGGGCTCTTTAAGGGTATTGTGTTTATTCTACTCAAAGAAAATTGACCTGCTAGGACAGATACTCTCAATCTATAATATACATTCTCTTTTTATCTCTCTTGATTTCAGACATCAATCAACATCCAATTTTATTTTTAATGAATTTTTGATGGACATTTTGCCAAAGATATACTTGTTAAATATTTATGAAGTACTTTTAAAAGCTATGGAAACAGCAGTAATGTACCCTTTGCAGATGGCAAGAAACAGATGCAGGGATAGCATTGCAGACTTTGTCATGGGAGTTTAGCTTTGCTTCCATGTCTGCTTAGACTGTAAAAAGAAAATGAGACAAATTATCTGGGAGAAAACAAGTAAATAGAACAAAACAAAAACAGAAACATCTTAAGAAGTGGTTGGGGCTAGCTATGCACAAGTCTCCCTGGAGAGATCTGGCCTTGGGATTGTGGGTACAGTGTAGGTTTTGGAGGAAATGTCTGCACCAGACTAAGTTCTATGTGCTCAGCTAACTTCACCCAAACAGGAAAGCAACTTCAGGGCAATAATGTTTCACACCTGAGAAGTAACCAGATTTTCTCAGCACAAGGGGGCTGAAATCTCTGTAGGGAGCATTCTAGGTTTTACATTATCTTTTTATTTGTGAGGGAGATAGGATTGCTTCCCAACAAGAGAGGCAATAGCAAGATGGATAACAGCAGAGATCTGAGCTTCATTCAGACAACCATGTCTCACTGACGGCAATTAATTTTTGCTGCAGAGAATCAAGAGACCAGGCAGGTGGATGAAGCTTATGCTATCTCCACAATACAGGCACCTACTTGGCTTTGCTGAGAGAACAGCCCAAACTATCAACAGCTAACTTTTAAAAGATTTCTTAAAACTTGAAAGCTAATTTGTAGAGTAGAGCAAAAGTAACAGGGAAAGAGTCTCTTTCTCAGGTTTATCCACACCTGGAAACAGATGGGATCACACTCTGACCAAAACAGGAACCAGGACTTGGCTTACAGATTGTGGATTTTGACATCATGACTTGCTAAAGCAGACTTAGCAGCACCCTCTGGACCCCCAATTCATGAATATTGATTAGGTTCCTGCTTAAGTTATTTTCTTTGTAGCTCTACTTAAATACATAGAAAAAGTGATAATCATGTTGGGAAGACATGAAGCAATCTCCTTTCCTCTAAAAGGGAAGCATATTAAAAGAAATGATAGTTGGATATAATTATAAACCACCAGACTTAAAATGTTCTCTCAACCAGCAGAAAATGCAATTTGACATATGGTATTGGAACTATGAAAGAAAGAATTCTTTGTGCTACTTTATTTTGCAGTTGGAGTTTGGGTTTAGATTTTGTGTGTGTGTGTTTCCAAGTGTGTGAATTATGCAAGTGATTGAGTGGCCTCAAGCATTCCGGAAGCAAGCTTTTTCAGCAGATAATGAAAAATGAAATTCTTTGCAAATGTATATTAAAATTTGCAGTTTCAATTTTCAGCAATTTTTGAGAATGTAAGAAACTTTTTTGCAGTTTAATTTATATGCTTAGAGCTGTTTAGCATGGAGATTGCCTGAGGGCAAAAGAAGAAAAAAAAAGAAAAAAACATGATGACAGCTATCATAAAAAATAGTTTTCAAGGGCTGGAGAGATGACTTAACATTAAGGTGCTTGCCTGTGAAGCCTAAGGACCAACGTTCAATTCGCCAGAACCCACATAAGCAAAATGCACATGGTTGCACATGTATCTGGAGTTCATTTGCAGTGGCTAGAGGCCCTGGTGTGCCCGTTCTCTCTCTCCCTCCCTCCCTCCCTTTCTCTCTCTCTTTTCACCTTCCTACTTTTCTCCCAAAATATGAATGAAATAAAAATTAAAAATAGCTTTCAAATTAAAAAAATCAGTAATACAAGATTAACCTAACTTTAGGTCTTCATTTGTTTTAAAATTTAAAGCATATACCAATCCTCCACTTAGTAAATAGCTTAAGAAATAATTTATAAAAGAATAAGCACTGTATGTGTTCCAAGAGTAACTCAGTGAAGATCTATCAGTAAGTGCGGTAGTTTGAATAGATGGCCCCCAATATATTCAGTTGTTTATTTGTTTGTAGTTTGCATTTGCAGCCACCTGGCTGGAGGCAGTGTCACTGGGTGGATCTTAAGGTGTGGTGGTGGGTTTCAGATTTCAATCTAAAGATATGCAAAGTGTGCCTAGCTGGAGCTCCTGAAGTGTGTTGTGTGGCTTTTGGCTTTTTGGCTTGTACTTCTCTCTCTCTGCTTGGCCCTATGAAGGCAGGCCAGCTTCTTCTGCCATTTATGGAATTTCCCCTGGATCTGTGAGCTTCAATAAATATCCCTTCCTCCATAACTGTGCCTGATCTGGAAGTTCATCTCATCTTACTGTAGCTGTCTGCTACAGTAAGTAACATATGAAAGGGCTGAATAAGGGATATGAAATCTCACCATGTTATTTTTGCAAAATCTAAATTTAAAAATGCACTTAAGAATCTTTTTCCCTCTCTCTCTCTTGCTCTTTCTCTCTCTCTACACACACACACACACACACACACACACACACACACACACACACACACAATTTCCAAGCAGAGAGGGAGGGAGGGAAGAAGGGCAACAAGAAGTGAAAGAGGATGGAACAGAGAGAGAGAAAGAAGAGGATAAGAGAGAGAGAGGAAGAATGAACGGATGCATTAGAGTCTCTTACCACTGCAAAGGAATTCCAAATGCATGCACCACTTTGTGCATCTGGCTTTATGTGGCTATTGAAGAATTGATCCAGGGCTGGAAAGCTTTGCAAGCAAATACTTTTAACCATTGAGAAATCTTGCTAGCCCATAATCTTACTTTAAAATAGCATTTTATGTTTCAGAGTTAGAACTCTTAAGACATTTTCTTTTTTTTTTTTTTAATATGTTTTATTTGCAAGGAGGAAGAGCGAGAGAGATTAAGAATGAGTGCACCCATGCCTTTTGCCACTATAGTTGAATTCCAGACACATGTACCACTGTGCATCTGGCTTTATGTAGGTCCTGGGGAGTCAAAGCCAGGCTGTCAGTCTTTGCAAGCAAGCACCTTTAACTGCTGGGCTCCATCCTTAATATGTCTTTCTATGACACATCCATCTAAGGCTTTGGAAATAGCATTAAAATTAAATTTACTTTCTCCTAGTCCAAAGCCATCCTTTCCTTCAGGTTACATTTGACCCACTTATAACTACCTTTTTCTTCAGCACTTCAGGTTGGGAGTCATAAACTGTGACTGGTTAGTTGCAGTTAGTGACTTATATTTTGGTCACAATTGTTTAGCAGTGACAATTATCACAGTAACTAGACTTGTGAAGAAAAGCCTCCTTCGTTTCCCAATACCAATGTGTATTTCAACACCACTCAGGTTTTCACTCACTTGTTCTAAGAGCTACATCTCCTGACTCACTATAAAAACAGAATAAAAGGAAGAAGCCTACATTTTATTTTTTATTTTTTTATCTTAGAGAAAGAGAAGGAGAAAAAGAACTGGTATGCTAGAGCCTCAGTCACTGCAATTGAACTCCAGATGCTGTGCCACCTAGTGGGCATGTGTGACCTTGGGCTTGCCTCACCTTTGTGTGTCTGGCATATGTGGGATCAGGAGAGTTGAGTATGGGTCCTTAAGCAAGTGTTTTAACCACTAAGCTGTCTCTCCAGCCCTTATTTACTTTTGACTAAGCAAAGGTTTGGTAACATAACATTCTACCAAGGAGCCAGGCATGGTGGCACAGCCTTTAATCCCAGCACTTGGGAGTCAGAGGTAGGATTTCCATAAATTTGAGGCCAGCCTGAGAATATATAGTGAATTCCAGGTCAGCCTAGGCTAGAGCACGACCCCCACCTTGAAAAAAAAAAAAACTCAAAGAATTTTCTTATGTACAAGTTAGTTTTACACTATTTAAGCTCATTAGGTTAGACATGACTGAATATCCAACTCACATTGCTGTAAGCAGAAAGTTGTTTTCTTTTTTGGCTGATGTATGACAAGAGGGGTGTTGCTGTCAAGATAGTCTCTTTAGAGCCCAGTACATCTCAACTGAATCTGTGTTTTCTTAATTCTCTACTCCCACCTACAGAAGAGCTCCCTTCTTACAGTGTGGGCCAGTGGACATGCCAACTACAACCTATTTCCATTTGAGTCAAGTCTTATAGAGAAAGTATCAGTGGGGATGGAGAGATGTGCTCTGTATTTAAAGGTGCTTGCTTGCAAAGCCTGCCAGCACAGGTTCAATTCCATACTCATAGATGCAAAAAAGAAGCACAGCCTCTCTCTCTCTCTCTCTCTACACACACACACACACACACACACACACACACACACACAAATACATAAATGAAAAGAAAACAAAGGTCTACTTTTCCTAAAAGGCCTCCTTGATCTCAGAACTTCTGACTGGATCACAGGAGCTTCCCCTGAAACAATTGTGAGGCAGAACAAGAAGTGTGCACAAGTGTCCAATTGTCAAAGGATCATGTATCCACTATACATTTTTCTTTATATTTAAACAATTACTTTTCATGCAGTCCTCATTTTGGTTTCTCTATTATGAAAAGGCTATTTACAAAGAATATTACAATACTCAGGTGATAGGGTACTTACCTTCTCAGGCTGTCATGACAAATGCACAGACAGAAGTTAATATTTCCAAGAGTGTTGGAGACTGGAAGTTTAAGGTCAAGAGGCCAGCAGGGTTGCTATTTGAAGTTTGTCTCCTATGGTACATGACAGAAGGCCTCTGCACAGGTAAATAAAGTTATAGAGCTAGGTTAAGTGACTCAGTTTTCTTTAACCACAGAAGCCAACAAAGAAATGATCTCAGTAATAGAAGCATGAGCAAGGAAACTCTACCTTTAAGTAAACGACCCAAAAGGAATTCCAATGTACCCATCCCAGGCCTGCTAGTAAGGCACTTAACTATCCATGCAGATGCCTTGCTTTTGGACAATCCACCTCAGCTGGAATTTTGACACATGTGAACTGTTTGCAGCTATTGAGTTTGTGGCAATTTGTTATAATAGTAACTAAAACAAACATCCATTGTTTATGCACATTGCTTAATATGTTACAGATTACAGAGTAACAGGGGCATGAGTGGCATGGGATGGGATGTAAATGAGAAACTTCTGTCAGCAAAAATTCCTCCTATGTATAAACAATTCCTCATATAAATTCTCAAGCAAAGCTCACACACAAAATCTGAAACCCTGATGTCTGATAAGGAAGAAGAAGGACTTTAATTAGCTGCTGTGTTAGGCAGTCAAGATGTGTTACCAGAGCACTGTATTATAAATCATCTCTACTTGTCATATCACAGCATGTTCCATCAATTCAAATTTATTTTCAAATTAACATTGAAACTTTCATTTTATTCCTTTTGCTGATTTTATTTTAGGAATCTTCATTCATCATTCTGTATTTGATATTCATGTCACTATTTTTCATATGACTCTTAGGTAATATAACGCTTTATTTTTCAATTCAAAACTTTCCCTGTAATAATTTGAGGCTTTATCACATACATTTACTAGCATAATAAATATTCCTTGCATAATTTGTCATCTAAGTTTGTTTTCTGTTTTATTGTCCCTTTGCCATTTCTTTGGTTTGAGTCTGTGGATCTATTTTCATTGTATTACTTTTCATTTCCTATTTTTTAACATAGTCTGAAGTTTATAGTTCTTTTAAGTACCTTTTAAATTTGTAATAAGTATTTACATAAAATATTTATGCCTTTGTACATTTTTTGCTCTAATTGGAAAGAGTGCTTCTTGACTCCTTCAATTTCCCTCGAAACAATGTCATGGCTTTTGTGCTAAATATAATTTTCTAGAGATGTATCCCTGAGCAAAATCTTTTGGTTTTTATCATATTTACTTTTGATTATTTACTATAAGTTGTTTTTCCGCAGAAAATAAAAGCAAATGCAAATAGTTTGCAAGAAATTCAAACAACCTAGTTTTCCATCTCTCTCTCTCACACACACACACACATTCTCTCTTTTTATCATCAAGTCATTAACAGCCACTATGAGGTAGGTCAATTCAGTATAATACATAACAGGCAGATTCTGAATTTAGCTTGGTATTAATAGAATGTTTCTGGATGATATTTACATACTATACTGACTTTTCTGGTCCTTACTTTCTTTAGGATCAACCTCTCTGTGATGAGTTATCAGAAAATGTGTAAAACCTGACCTAAACTATTATCTACAAATTCAGTGCCATAAAGTTGCCTTTTTAGAAGTAGTTCAGTGTTTTTTTATTACTTTCACCAGCCTAGTTTAATTCCAATTTGAAACACTAAAATTTAATAAAGACTACATTTCGCCAGGCATGGTGATGCATGCCTTTGACACCAGCACTTGGTAGTCTGAGGTGGGAGAATCACTGTGAGTTAGAGGCCAGCTTGGGTTTGAGTGAGACTTGCTTTAAAACAAACAAACAAACAAACAAACAAACAAACAAACAAACAAACAAACAAAGCGCTGGAGAAATTGCATAGTGGTTAAGGCACTTGCCTGAAATGTGAAAGGACCCAGGGTCCATTCTCCAAGATCCATGTGAGCCAGATACACAAGGTGGCACATACATCTGGAATTTGCTTGCAGTGGCTGGAGGCCCTGGCATGCCCATCTTATCTATCTTTTACTCATGCTATTTGCCTTTTTCTCTCTCAAGGAAAGAAATAAATGAAAATTTAAAATATCCAATGGAGCAAAGAAAAAGTAATGTTTTAAAAATAAGCGATGTCCATCATTTGACAACTGGATAAATAAGATGTGGTATATCTACACAATGGAATTCTACACAGCAGTAAGGAAAAATGATACACTGAAATTTGAAGAAAAATGGTTGAACTTGGAACAGATCATTCTCAGTGAACCCACACAATCACCGAAAGATAATTGCTGCATAGCCTCACTCATGTACAGCTCCTAACCTGAATCTACCCAAGATGCTGGCATACCTAGCAAGCATCTCAAAGACCAGACAATAGGGTGGGTGGGAGGGAATGGAGGGTAAGAGGGTGTGGGTGGGTACAAAACTGGACCCAAATGGCAAGGTACCAGAAAATTCTACATCTTAAATGACATTCCAAATGGTTGAACCTTCATCAGGCCCTTAGAGGGAACACCTGAATCACAAGGCCCTGGAGAGGGTATGATGAAGACTGACTCCTTCTGTTTCTGTTTCTCTCTTTGTGTCTTTCTCTCTCTCTATTTTATATTACTTGTGTTTTTCTTATTTCACTCCTTTGGTGCTGACGTGTAACTCCCAGTACTAGCATGTGGCTATCATCCACAATAAGCTCTAGATCAGAGAGAACTACAAGTTTCCTAAAAGAAGACAGATTTCTGTCAGAGTACTTGATGATCCACCATAGGTTAGTGGTAAGACCCTACTGCTGAAGACACCATATGCTGTTGGCACATAACATGGAGTGACATGGCTGGAAGCTGGAAGAGAGTCAATCCCCAGACAGCGTGTCTAGTGCCAGTAAGTGCTACATGAATAATTGGTGGAACATGATCAATATCTGCCCAGGCAATTCATGGTCTAAGCTACATAGCAGCAAATAACCTGATGTTATGCTCACAAAAGTGTAATGGTGGTGCACAGCCATGGTGGGAGAGCAGAGCAGGGTGGTCAGAGGGGAGGCTATGGTACCAGCTTGACTGTATTGCCTGAGTACAAAACTAATAAAAAGAATGTATGAGTCAAATTATAAGCATAGATGAATCTTAAAATGCATTTTTTATTGCCTACAAGGTACATTTTAAATCCCTTCTTGTACTCTTCAGTATCCTTCTGAAGAGAAAGGTGTTGACCTGTTTCAATCACATTCCCAGCCACTTCACTGCACTTTTGTATTCTCAAGTTGTATCATGTCAACCTACCCACCAACCTTCACACCACTCTGCCTTCACCTATGCTTGTTATTTTCTCTGTGTAAAATATCCTTTTTCCATGTGGTAAATTTTCTGGCACAGAGAAAGCTGGCTGGCAGGGTGGAGGATTCAAGCTTAGTTTCCCTATATCCTTCAAGTGAATTCTGTGTTGTCTATAGCAACTGAGACTTACTATATAGTTTGGGTAGGCAACCAAGAGCAATGGCAATAACTTATATTATTTTAGGGATCTCTGTAATCTCTCTGAAGCAAAAGACCTGGTGTACCCCCAAGGGCCTATGAAAGAAATGACAGGCTTAAGGGGATAGTATAGCAGATATGTAAGTAGAGGGACAGAATACCAGGGGTGTAAAGAGTTAACAGGGGTTGGGCGAGGGGGATGGAAAATAGGAATGGTGGGGGATATTTTTGTTTGTTTGTTTTTTGTCTTCTAGGTTTTTTTTGAGGCAGGGTTTCACTGTAGCTCAAGCTGACCTAGAATTCACTCTGTAGTCTCAAGGTGGCCTCGAACTCACGGTATTCCTCCTACCTCTGCCTCCAGAGTGCTAGGATTAAAGGCACGCGCCACCACACCCAGCCTGGTGGGGGATATTTAACCAAGATTCAAGATGATAGAAATAAGCTCCATGGACACTTACATCTTTGTTAGATAATTAAAATTTAAATTAATAGGTTATTATAGGGATAGCACAGTGCCATAGATGGGAAACCATCCAGTGAGCCATTGGTCAGGGAGGCCCACAAGTTCCTTAAACAGTAGAGACTATTGCCAGTTCTCTTAGTTCCCCACCATAGCTAGAACGTAAGACTCTATTGTTGAAGACACTACATGGGTTAGTTTCTACATACCAAGAAATTAAGCTTGTACTGAACTGGACGCCCTCTCCCTGGTGGCCAGCTATCATAGTGCTAGAATGTGCTATGTGAGCTGCTGGGGGCGAGGAACTCATCAGCAGTCTTAACCAGTAGTGAAACCCTGATCACTGCACAACTAGTAGCCAGGCAAGATGAGGCCAATGGTTCAATAGTGGTTTTTGCTGATTGGGTTTGAGGCCTACTCCACAGCAGAAAACTCATGCCTAATGCTGAAAATCTAGTCAAAAGTCTATGGCTTAGAAGGTCATAGGCACTACTGCTGTTTGGCTAAAGGAATGGGCTGTGCCCATCACATTGCCCCTAAATACTTATGCGTATGTTCAGATAGTAATGTTGCTCTGAGTTTTGATCAGAGAAGCTTCTTTTTCTCAGGTGGAAAAGACTAAAGAGGAAATTCAGACTCATCAAATTGTTGAAAAGCAATGACAGTTACATGCTCAGCATTATATGAGATATCTCTGTCTCATGCACCAAGGCTCAGGGAACATTTCAGAGGAATAGATGGAAAGAACTATGAGCCAGAAGATGGAGGGAAGAGCTTTGAAAAGTTGTTTTCTGGACACATGGTGACAGTTGAATTCATGACCTTGCAGCAGCTGTTATTATCTGTACAAGGATGATGAGAGAAGGCAATGACAAATTAAAGATAGACATGAAAACAGTAGAGGGACTGGTTGGAGGGAGGAAGGGGTTCAATAGAAGGGGTATGGGAGAGCAGGGTTTTAATAGACAGTGACAGGAGTCTGATCAAAATATATTTTCTACATGTATAAAATTATCAATAAAAATGAACAAATGTGAAATAAAATGTATATGTGAAAGAACAAAGAAATTCCATAACCTTCTCAAACAGGGCCATCAGTTGGGATTCAAGAGTTCAAACTCAAGATCTTTATGGGGGATATTTTTACATTCAAACTGTAACATGAATTCAGGGATTGTGGTAGCTTTGTTTTGTTAATTAATGTCCTTCTTCCCTCACTTTGTTCCTTCAAGTTTACTCTGATCAGTGGCTAGTATTTTGGGTTCTGGTAAGAGTGTGTGCACTTTGTCGTGAAACGACAATTAGACTGGCACTTTTCTAGATGGTCCATGCTGAGAAAGCCCCTCTCTATGCACTTTACTCTCTGTTCCAAAAGGGGTGGGCCTGCATAAGTTGCATGAACACACTTCCCACTTCTGCAGCTTCCAAAAGAACTTAACTATTGGGGTTCCCAGCCTCAGTTTAGATGATGAAAGACATGCAGGTCAAAAATGTTGCTATTTTTGTTCTCTCTTTGAAGTATCATCAGAAATGGGCTGCATCTCTTTCAAAAAGCCACAGATTCAGGCAGTAATCTGCTGCCACTTGGAGGGTGAGCATTTCCTTGCCCATTAAAGAACGTAAGTGGTAGTGTACCTCAGCTATTCCTGACTTTAGGGTACTTTACTAGACAATGTTGAATTTTCTAACCCTACCTACACTTTTATAAATTGTTTCTATATTATACACCAAGTTACTACTTTTGTGGAAATTCCTTCCTTCCATGTCCCTAACTGGTTCATTTATCAAAACTTACAAAGTGCAATCAGCATGCATTTAAGGCTAGACATATTTCAAAGTGATTTTGTTCATACAAATAAACTTTTTCTCAAAACATTTTAGCTCAAACTAAAAACCTGAAAGTAACAGGGAAAAAGTATTAAATTTAAAATTACAAGACCTTATTTGTGGTATGGTGATATTTTTCATATAGAAGCTTGTTCTTTTTCATTGGCATGTGCATGTATGTATGTGTCTGAGTGGGTATGGATGTATGTCCATGGTGTGTGTGTGTGTGTGTGTGTGTGTGTGTGTGTAGGGCAGAGGACAACCTTAGGTGTTGTTCCTCAGAAATGCCATGAATCTTTTTATTTCTCTTTTGAGATGTTTCTTCACTGGCCTGGAGCTTGCCTGATTAAGCTAGCTTGGTTCCTACTCAATTAACCACCTCCTCTGCCCTCCCACCTACATTCCTTCTTTAATTCAATTTTTAGAGCAAATGAGTTTATGAGGAATGCTCTGATTATGCCCATTTAATCAATTAGACACAGATATTTTACAGGTATATTGCTCTTTGATTCAGATAATTCTTCCCTCTGACCATGATTATTTCCTGGCAGAAGTTGGGACATAATGGTGAGCTTAAATTGGGTAGATGGCATAATAATACTAGTATGATGACCATGTACTGAGAACTCATGAACTTAATTCATTTATATTTTCAATGAAGCAAATTTTTAAATCTATTTTAACAGTTGAGAAAACTGGGGCTTACAGAGAGGAGGAAGCCTGATGGACAGTGAGGAATCCTGTGGTATAGCTTGGCTGTGATAGCTCATGCATCAAATCTAATAGCTGAAGGGTGAATGAACTCTTCTCCTGTGGCAAGTAGTTACTTATTGTGTAACTTTGATAGGTCATTTCAACTTTAATATCCTCATATTCTAATTTTTATTCTATCCAGAGCAAGATATTTACTGTGCTCTAGTTGAGACAATGTTGATGGCATATTTATCACAAGCAATGGTTGTATCATTAAATATGTCATTAATCTTTATTACTCATTACATAACATCTATGGGGTAAGATTTTATTTTTTTGGTTTGTACTCACTTTTTCAGTTAAAATGTAGTAAGATACTAATTATGTACCATGGGTATATTCTTTTACAAAGGGAAAGTAAAAAGGCAAATGAACCACCTTAAGTGGCTTAACAAAGTTAGTAGAAGTCCTTTCCCTAAAGCAAAGTCACCAAAGCAATGAAGACAGGATTTCAAGTCAAAAAGGAAAATTATGCTACTTTTTATGAGAGTGAGCAAGTGATTTTGCCAGTTCATGGGAGAGTATGTGTCAATTCTCTGACAGGGCAATTATGATGCTGGTGAACTAAAACTTGTGATTTCTATCTGCAAATGTTGCAGTAAGATAAATTTTAACAACGTGCTTAACAGCTGTTTCTTCAGGGGACCTTCAATTTTTATGCTATAAATAAAAACACATGAATATATTATATATATAATTAAGCTTACATAACTACAAACTTATGAAACATTTGTCTCTGAATTAGGTCTTACTTGATGCAATTAATATATGAATGTCAGCATTTCATTATTGGAGCATGTTGATTATTGCCTTGGGTGCTTTTGTTAGAGAAAGAAAAGACAAGGGAAAGAAGATAACAAATTTAGTATATATTAATTGTACAGAATAAGAGATTTCATTGCATGTATTTGTAGACATTTTTGTACATATAACATGCTTGTATCATAGTTAAACTTTAGTTGCCCATCACACACTCTGGATCCCTTTCCTTTTCTTTATAGTCCCTCTTCAATTTCCATGAATTTAAAAATTTTTATTTTTGACTATTTCATGCATTTATGAAATAGATTTGGATTGCTTTTCATTCCTATTGCCCTCTCAATGCTCCTACCACCTTCTACCAAACCTCTTCTTCCTAACTAATCTCTTTCTGTGTGTGTGTGTGTGTGTGTGTGTGTGTGTGTGTGTGTGTATGTGTCCCACCGAGTTAAATTAGGGTTACTTGCATGAGCATTACTAGAAAAATAGTGGACTTTGTCAATTTGCAAATGTTTTATTTCTTTTTTTTAAATAGTCAAACTGTCCTTAAAATCATGGCTTTCAATGAGCTACCATGCCTGGCTGTGACTTTTCTTAATAGCCCACATATGACAGAAAGCACATTATGTTTATTTGGCTTATATCACCTAACATAATGATTACTTGCTCATCCATTTTCCTGTAAACAAAATCATTACCTTCTCCTTTATGGCTGATTAATCTCTCATCCTCTCTTCCCCCACCCCACACACTGCTTTCTTTATGCATTAATCCACTATAGAGCCCTGGGCTGATTGAGAATAGTATTGCAATAAACATGAGTGTGAAGGTTTCTCTGGATGTACTGACTTTGATACATTTATGCACATACTCAGAAATTGCACATTTGGGTTACATGGTAGGAACTAATTTTTTTTAGTAGTTTTCATGTATTAGACACTTTGTTAGACACTAACAAACTTACTCCCCAGGCATCCAGATAAATCCCTGACTCATTTAATTAGTATTTTCCATAGTCAAGCTCTTACTTTCATATCTGACTAAATGTGATAATATTTTCTACACTGAAGATGTATATATGTATATATGATATCAATCAATAGACTGCAGTGGTTTGAATGTGAAGTGTAGAGCTTCAATGATGCAGCAGTTGACTAGAGTGTGGTACTTACATGAATGTGGAATGTCTTCTATAATTTTATGTGCTTGCAATTAAACTTCATACTTCTCAGCTGGTTGGGCTTTTGGGAGATGGGGTCTCAATGGAGGCAGTGTGCCCCTGGGGTTGGCCTTTAGGTTTTTAGTACAATCACACTGGATGTTAATAGCAGGCTTTCACTTGCTATTTCCTCCCTTCTGTTTTAAAAAGATGTTATACCTATCTATCTTCTATTGTAATACTGTCCCTCAAATGAAGCTCCCCCTCAAAATGGTTTGCCATAAATAAACCCTTTCCTTTCATAAGTTCCATTGATACTGAGAAGCAGGCCATTGCTGCAGTGAACCTGAATATGTGGGTATCAGTCTTTGGAACTGGTTTGTGGGAGGGATATAGAAGTATTTGGCATCTTGGACTGGCTTTTAAGTGTTATAAGCAGAGCTTAATAGGACGTTCTGGCAAGAACTTTAAAGATTGAATGCAGAGAGAATTATTGACTGAGGCCATTCAGCTTATAAGGTTTCAGAGGGGAAAGAAGGCATTGTCAGTGACTGGACTAGAAAGTAATGGACTAGCAGAAGGATATGACAGACATAGACTTTGGCACAGAGGAAGTAAGGACTGTATCTAGATCACTTGAGCTGTAATTGTTTGAGATTACCACCACTGAGGATGGACCAACTGCTCACCATTGGGACAATGGGAAGAGTGCTGATTCTTTTGAAAGGAAGGGGGCAGTAAGAAGAATGCTGAAAGAGTTTCCTGCTCCTCAAAGTTGGGCTTTGTCCCCCTTGAATTAACACATTTTTCAGTGTTGTCCAGCTGCTACTTGCTTTGGAAATATGACAAATGCTGGAAGTAGAGGAATCACTGGATTGCAATGTGGTTCTGGACATGGCTGCTGAAGCTAGGTTATGTGAAGTAGGGTCACAGTCCCTGCATAGAGGGATGGAATGAAACTATGAGTATGAACCATAGGCTGAGAAAGAAAGGATGGGGAGGCTAGGATTCCTGGAAAGCCCCCAAGGAGAGATTCTGGCTTGGGGTGGATTCTTCCTAGGAAGGAAGCAGCACAGCTGTAGGGTTGGGTTGTCCAAGTCTTTTGGATCCTACAGGATTTTATCACAAGTCCCAGGTGCCAGACCTAGAGCTGCAAGATTTGAAGTTTACCCTGTTGGTTTTCTATGTTCCATTGGTTCAATTTCCTTTCTATGCCCTAATTCTCCCTTTTTTGAATGGGAATGTCCACTCTTCGCCATTATACATTGGAAGTGTGTAACTTTTGATTTTACAGAGTTCAGAGTTAATATACTTCCTTGGGTCTCAAATGAGACTTTAGAGTTTTGAACAGTGTTGAAACTGGTAATGACTATGGGGACTTTAGAAGTTCGACTGCATACACTTTGCATTATGAGATTATCATGAATCTCTAGGGACCACCAGGGCCAGAGTGTGGCAGTCTGAATATGGAATATCTCCAGTAACCTGACATATTTGCAATTAAGCCTCATAGTTAATCTCCAGCTGTTGGAGCCTTAGGGAGGTGGAGCCTTGCTAGAGAAGGTGTGTCACTGGGAGCAGACCTTAAGGAAATCTGTCAAGGTAATACATCACATAAAGAGGGTTAAACACAAAACCCACATGATCATTTCAATAGATGCACAAAAGGCCTTTGACAAGATACAACATCACTTCATGATCAAAACATTGGAGAGAGTTTGCATGGTTGGTTCATATCTTAACATAATAAAGGCAATATACAAAGCTCCTAAGGCCCAAATAATACTTAATGGAGAGATTGGAGGAATTCCCATTAAGATCAGGAATAAGATAGGGTTGTCCACTCTCACCTCTGCTTTTCAATATAGTACTGGAAGTCCTAGCTCAAGCAATAAGACAGGAGAAGGAAATAAAAGGGATATAATTTGTCAGGGAAAAAGTTAAGTTAGCTCTATTTGCTGATGACATGATTGTATATGTAAGAGACACAAGACTGGTATTTTTTATGAGAAAGTGAGAGATAGCAAGAGAATAAGACAGTGAGACTGCAAGAGAAATGGTGTGCCAGGGCCTCTAGCCCCTGAAAATGAACTCCAGATGCACGCACCTTGTGTGCATGTGTGACCTTGTGTGCTTGCATTGCCTTGTGTGGCTGGCTTACATGGAACTGACCTGAAGAGTCAAATATGGATCCTTAGGCTTCACAGGCAAACACCTTAACTGTTAAGCCATCTCTTCAGCCCAAGTCTATTCTTTTGATAAGCGTATGACATAAACTTTTTATCTTTTCTCTGAAGGTCAACTTCTGTTCAACTTCTCTATGCCTGCTAAACACAGTACTTTTTCAAGGGAAAAAAGTGATAGTCAAATAGTAGAAGAGAAGGGCACAAGCATCTCGGGCTATGTTCTATGTATGACCATGACTAAACTGTTCTTTCATAAGGGGATCATTGTTAAACTGTTATTCTTTTCCATTTACTGATCTTTCTTTCCTTCCTCAAAGCATGAATATCTGTCCTTAGACAAGCTCCTCAACATGTATTTCTTGATGTTTCTTCATGTCTTCAGGCCTCCTTCATTTCTGCTGCTTTATGAAACTACAGCTATTCTCCTCTCGGCTCACCTCTAACCATCGAGTCTGTGCTTCACCTGCATGGTCGCCTCTGAAGTACCTCCTAGGGTTGGTACAGGCATCAGTGTGCAGCTTTCCCATCAGTGACTAAACTTAGAACAAGGTGTTTGTTGAAGTTAGATAGCTGCCCTTCTACAGAACGTAGACATAGGTTTCTACTTTCACAAGGAAAATACAATACAAGGGGGTGGCTCCCCAGGCCCTTAGGGAAAATGTTGCTGCATAGAGAAAAGGATTTGTTGCTAGTTACCTTCTCATTGCTGGGACAAAACAGCTAGACAAGAAATGCACACTTGAGCAATAGTGGCACACGGCCTTGTGGGTAACCAACTGTTCTCTGATTGGACATTGCTCAGTGGCAGAGAACACATATATGGTACTGGGAAAATAGTCAAAATTCAATTAGTTAGGAAATTCATACTTCAGAGTGAATCCCCCTGTGATCTCTGGAGGAGTGGGCTTGAATACCAAAAATCTGCCAAATAACTGCATATCTCCTTTAACCCAAGCTACTTTCGCTCTTGGTTGGAGAATCTGTTTTATTTCATAGATAGCAGAGGAAATGGAGTACAGCCAAGATCCATCAACATGACAAGAAGATAGCTGACTCCCCACGAGGAGATGTTCTATCTCTATAACATCTTTGGGGCCCAGAAAAATTGTAGAGGAAATGTAGAGGAAATATATTGCTGTCACTGCCCACTTGACAACCAGCTTCAGGGATAGTGACAGACACAGTGATCAATTAAAACATATCAAAGCAGAAATTCAGAGGATTCACTTTCACTCAACACTAAATCAGATGGCCCACATGCCTGCCATGGCTCAGGGAAAATTGTGGAAGAGGGGATGGAAAGAATGTAAAAGCTGGGCAAGAGAGATAGCTTAGTAGTTAAGGTGCTTGCTGTCAAGTCTAAGGACCCAGGTTTGGTTCCCTAATATCCACGTAAATCTGATGCATGAGTAGGTACATGTGTCTGGAGTTCGTTTGCAGCAGCTAGAGGCCCTGGCATGTCCATTCTCTCTATCTCTCTCTTAACTAAATAAAATAAAATTTAAAAAAGAATGTAAGAGCCACAGATTGGGCACAGTTTCCTTGCTACACCTTTAGGACTGACTGAGGCCTAGAGTAGAGGTGAGGGCATAAAAGAGTATAACCTGTTATAATGTATAATTTTTTTTAAAAGTCACTTTTTTCTTTTAAAGCACTTTTTCAAAAATTATTTTTAATTTTTTTTCAAAAAAGTTTTTGTTGGTAATTTTTGTAGGTGACAATAATGTAATTTGATAACAATATCCTCCCAATGCCTTCTTTTTTCTCCTGTCTCACCCACTCCTCCTCACTGTACTTTTTCTTTCCAACCAGTCCTTCTATTTTTATAGTTTTTTCACTCTCTTCCATTACTCATGTAGAAAGGTTGATGAAATCATTGATGTGGAGGTCTCATGGAGATAGCCACAGTGCTCTGACATCAAAATGTAATGACCATGATCACTTTGTACCCAGAAAATAGTGTCCTAAAGTTCTCTGTCCTCTGGCTCTTACATTCTGTCATCCTGTTCTTCCACAGTGTTTTCTGAATCTTGAAGGGGATGTTATATATGTGTCAGTTAGTGCTGAGTACTCAACATTTACTTATTCTCAGCACTGTAAAGAGTTTTGAGTCTCTTCAGTTACCATCATCTTACAAAAGAAGATTTTCTGACTAAAAGTGCAATTAGTGCTCATCTGTGAGGATAAACATAATATAAATATTTGGAGCAAAATTTATCAAATTGTTCTCTAAAAATTACTTTTTGAAGGGTTGGCAGATGGCTCAGTGGTTAAAGGTGCTTGCTTGCCAGTCTGCCAATCTGAGTTTGATCCTTCTCAATACCCACATAAAGTCATGTCTATAAGACCCACATGCAGTTGCATATACATACACACAAATTGACAACAAAGAGACCTAGTGTTCTGAACTTCTGATTTGCTCTTGGTTTCTTGTTTCACTTTGCCCCATTAAAGTCACCAAATCTATTTTTTAAAAACTATCTAAAATTTTACCCAAATTTACTCCAAGGAAACATTGCTTACATTTGGTGATATTAATACATACATAAATGGTAGATTTCAGTAAACACAAACATAGTTTAAAATATTTGGAGTCATTATTGCTGTTGCAAAAGTACATTCTTAGAAAATTGTACAAATGAGTTCTTTTGTCTGTAATAATCAATTTATAACTAAAAGGCTAACAACAAACATTAATTTATGCTTATGATGACAAGGAATAAAATATATAAATCTGTTTAATTATAATTTTGTGTACTTAATTAGACATTTTGTTTATTGCACAGTTGTTTCCATTCACTCGTAAATATTAGCTAAATGTCTCTTCTTTGTATCACTGAGAAAGTATTGACCACTACTTGAATCTTTGTATCAATAAGATTATAATTTCAAAGATTTTCAGCATTCACTGCTGAATCACACATTTTCAAAATCTTATGTATATAGTTTGATAACAAACACACACACACACACACACACACACACACACACAAGCAAAATCATAAATAAGGTATAGTGACACACATCCAGCACTTTGGAGGCTGAGGCAGGAGAATAACAAGTTCATATCCATCCTGTTTCTCTACAGACCAAGAGCAAGGATATATTTCTGTGGTATCTTCTGGGTTTGGTCTTCTGTAGCACAATAAATAAATTGATAATATCATATATACCTATACTGTTAAAGAAATAGCCCATAGCAACTATATTGTATTTGTGTGAAAATACAATGACAAATTTATCTTCTATTTTTTTCAAAAAAGACAGAAGGCAATGCCATAAGTTTTATAGTGATTTAGAGGAAGCAAGAGTTTTCATTTTAGTTCAGTTGAAAAATTTTTGCTTTGGGGAGAGGGAGAGAGAGAGAGAGAGAGAGCGAGAGAGAGAGGGAGAGAGAGAGAGTGAGAAAGAAGTAGATAGAGAGAATGGGCATGCCACGGCCTTCAGCCACTGTAAACAAACTCCAGACATGGTGTACCGCCTTGTACATCTGGCATATGTGGGTCCTGGGGAATGAAACCTGGGTCCTTTTGCTTTGTAGGCAAGCAATTAAACCATTAAGCCATCTCTTCAGCCCATATTTCTTAGATATGCTTGAGCTTGACCTTAAAACACTGGGATACATCTGGCTTTCAAGTGAACACTCAATATTAGGCTGGCCAGAAAAAAAAAAAAAATCAAACTTTCATTTTAACACTTGAATCAAAAATCCACTGGGCTATGGTGCTAGAAGCCTACTCTTGTTCAGCAAGGAGCTTTCAGTTCCCTAACTGGGAGAAGAGCACCAGGGCTTAAGTGTGCACAATGGTGCTGTTCTAATTAGTTTTATGGAGCAGATTAAAGAACTACATTTTGGGGGACTTTAGGAGAAAGAAATCACATTTTAGGAGAATTTCATGGTCATATCCATTGGAATGCAGAGGCTAAAGGTACAATAAACTCCTTAAGCTGAGTGTAGGACAGTCAAGATCTACAAGAAACTTATTTAGGCAGGTGAGACTTCCCCCTTCCACAACTACCCCAGAAGCAGGAAAGAGTTACTGGAAATCAGCGAGAATCCAGCTCCAGCAGCTCTTGTAAGGAAGTGCTTCTCTTCTTCCTGTCCCTCTCAAGTCAGCAAGATTCTTAAACACTACTGGCAAGAGAGTCACCCCACTCACATCAGTCCTGCAAAAATCAAAATAAACAGAAGGTCAGAAAACATGGGGACCAGGTGAGCATCTCCAGAGCCCCTCTAGACAGCATTCCACAGTTTTCCCTCCTTCATACAGCAACACCAAGAACCCACCCAAGATTGCAGGAAGGCAAGGAATGTCATTCAGACCAGCTGATCTGAACGACTGACCTGAACTAGTGAGCTGGGAGAAGCCCCATAGGACACTAAAGACATTTCTGGCTTTATAACTCAATGTAGGTGAGATAGAAACACAGTCCCAAAGTCTTGCTTGTTTGGTTGCTTACCCTGCAACAGTTACTGAAGTCAAAAGGACCATTGTTGTTAATTTTCTACTAGAATATTCACAGATCAGGTACATCCACCAGTTTGGGTCACCCCTTCTGTTAGTGTTATACTCTTGGAATACTACAGAAACTACACCTGGCACCTTGAGCTCTTATGCTGATGATTTAGCTTTGGCCCCTACACATCTTAGAATACATCTGGCAAACCATACAGAAAATCCTAGGAATGAAATAATCTAAACTTTAAAAATCCCAATGCAGTGATATAAGAAACAGATAAAACCAAGGCAACATAATTCCTCCAAATTTTAAATCTAATGGTAATGGCCTCCAGCGAGACTGAATTACATGAAATGGCAGATAACTAAAATGAATAATTATAAATATGTTCAAGGTAGTAAATGAAGAAATCAAAAGGAATCAAAGAAGAAAACACATTTCTGAAAGAATTCCAGGGGAAAATAGGAAATCAGCTAAACAAAATATAAGATATGAATAAAGAAATAGAAATACCAAGGAAAAACCAATCTGAAACACTAGAATATGAAAACACTGTGTAAGTCAAATAAACTACATAAAAATTGGCATAGTGGCACATGTCTTTAATTATAACACTCAGAATGAATCAAGGACAGGACATATGAGTTTGAAGATAAGGTGGAAGATTTGGAACATTACAACAAGGGCAAAGATAAATTAATAAGGTATGGACAGGAATTTCAAAACATTCAGGATACTACAAAGAGATCAAATTTAATAATTCAGGGTATATAAGACATTCAAGCTAATAGCATAGTAAATATTTTCAACAAAATCATAGAAGACAATTTCCTTAAATAGAGAATATTGTGATTTCATCCCACTCTGGTCAGAATGGCTATCATCAAAAATTCAAATGATAATAAGTGCTGTCAAGGGTGTGGTGAGAGAGAAACCCT
This sequence comes from Jaculus jaculus, assembly GCF_020740685.1. NCBI lineage: Eukaryota > Metazoa > Chordata > Mammalia > Rodentia > Dipodidae > Jaculus > Jaculus jaculus. Next base: position 125,838,949 of record NC_059104.1, on the reverse strand, counting down.
TCTCCATCATTGGTAGGAATGTAATCTGGTACACCCATTATGGAAATTAGTGTGGAGATTTCTAAGACAACTACAAAAGATTTTTCATATGTTTTAGCTATTCCACTCTTGGACATTACCTAAAGGACTCTACATTTACTATAGAGATGCATGTTCCTTTATATTTACTGCTGTTCTGTTCACAATAGTTAGGAAATGGAATCAACCCTGATGCCCATCAACAGATGAATGGATAAGGAAGCTGTGGTACATATACACCATGGAGTTTTATATAAAAAATGAAATTATGAAAATTTCATGAAAATAAATGGATATGAAAAAAATATGCTAAATGAAGTAATTCAGGTTTAGAAAGTCAAAGGATGCATGTTCTTTGTCATATATGGGTATTATCTTCAAATTTTTAGGTTTGTATGTGGGTTGGAGTAAGAATCAGTACTAGAGGCCAGGGATGTAGAAAGGAACCATGAATGAGGGAGTTAAGTGTAAAGCTTAAAGGGAAAGGATGGGAGTGATTAGGGGTGGGAGAGTCTAAGTAGGGCCAGGGGAGGGAGATAGGCAGAGGAGGATGTGGAGGAGTGTTCATCAATGCTAACAATGCTAAGAAGAAACCATACAGCAACTTACTTCTTTGTTAACAAATTAATTATATCTTCCTTTTAACTATAAAAGATATACAGAATAGTGTAGAGAATTCAAAAGTCTAGATATTTGTAAATGAAAAATTAAGAATAATCTTTAATCCCATATTCAGTGAACTCTGCACTGTTTGTATGTGCTTTCTGGTGAGCTTTTATGTTTAAATTAAAGTCAATCGCATTTGCAAGATAATGGTTGTGATTTACATATTGCATGACTTCACTCCATCTTGAAAGACAAATAGGGCATGTTTACTTTCATCTGTGGTTCTTAATTTTATATAGACACACCAAATCATGTTTGCTTATATTACATTAAAATATATATTAAACTGTCTTGGGGAACAAAGAATGTAACAGGAGGAGCAAGATGGATGGCAGAGAGTTATGGGGAAAACATGCTCAAAGTACACTATACACTTGTAAAAAAAATGTCCTCATGCTGGGCATGGTGCCACATGCCTTTAATCCCAGCACTAAGAAGGCAGAAGTAGGAGGATTGCTGTGAGTTCAAGGCCATCCTGAGACTACAGAGTGAATTCCAGGTCAGCCTGGGCTAGGTAGAACAAGACCCTACCTCAAAAAACAAACAAACACAAAGTCCTTATGTACTTATGTATCCCAGTACTAAGCACAGCAAATATCCAGCAATGAAAATTTTCAATATCTGTGAAAATTAAAAAAACACACATTAAAAAAAATATATTAAGGAAATTTACATAATTTCTGATAATGAAAAAGATAATGAATGTTTCTGATCATTTGCAGAGTGGGCACATGTGGTATGTATGCATGTGAATGTGCAAACTTGTGTGGACTCAAAAACATTGAGGGATTTTATTCTTCTAAATTTGTTTTCTATTTTTATTATTTATTTGTGTATGTACATGTGTGTATGGGCATGTGTGTGCTATAACACATGTGTGAGGGTCAAAGTTCAACATTGGGGTACTTCTCAATATCCATCTTCTTTCTTGCTGCTGCCACTTGTGAGCTTCATAATTCTCCTGGCTCTGTGTGCCTCCCACTGCCTTAGGTATGTTAGTATTACAGACCCATGAACCACACTGTGTCCAGCTTTACCTGGGAATTGAGGAAGATTGACATCTGGTTCATAGGCTTACAAGCAAGAACTTTAACTGCTAAGCCATCTCCTCAGCCCCATGAGCAATTTTTCTTCCTGTTCTTCTGGGTATAATACTGCCGATTAGAGGACAATGTCAGGTGTCCATAACTGTTCTCTTTGAGCCAGGTGCTGGGACATGTGGTGTTGGAATGAATGCAGAAAGAGTATAAGTAGGGGCAATGACTGCCTAGGATGTTCCTGCACTGAGTTTATTTTTGACAGGCCTGTGTCTGTTGGTTCTGTTAGTTCATTAGGTCAGAAAGTTGGGAAGAACACATCCACAGCCAACCTGATTCTTGGTGGCTATACTAGTTATAGCCTACAGAATCAGAATCTAAAAAGAATGCACTAAATCTTAAGCCTACAAGATAACCCTTATTTACCCTGAGAAATCAGTAGCTGCTAACCTGCTTTTAATGTCAGTGTGAGCGCTTCTTAACTGAGTATTCTGACAATATTTTCACTTAGCACAGAGGCAATATCAGCAATTGTTACTCTGGCAGGATCTTAACCTACCGATGCATTGTTCTTCCTGTCAATGAAAACTTAACAACTTTTTAATGAGACAAATGCTTATTAGCTTTTGATGATAGAAACTAAAAAAACAGCATCAATCATAATTTGAAAACCTCCACAAAATAGAATCATATTGGGCTGGAAAATCAGTACTCATAAAGATATTTGCATAGTCAATTTCCAAGTGTCTGCACTCTGTCAGTCCTCACAAAGTATAATAATCATTTATCTACTCCAAAGTATATCAGGAAAAGTAATTATGCATTTTAAATATGGTATAACACTGCTGACCTCCCATAAGATTAGAAATTTTGAAATTTGTCAACTTAATAGCCTCAAACATTTCTTAGTTATCTTAAGTATACGTCAATTTTTGTTTATTGAGCAGTTTAAAGAATAGGTAAAATTTCAGAGTAAAAACTGTCAAGTTCTATTAGCAACTACTTTTTATTTTTGAAGTTTTAGGAAGTACAGGCCATATAAAACTGCTTTATCATTCTAATACTGCAGGTAGTTGACTTCTGTCTATTATTCATAATGTCTTGTTGAGAAATCTATGTGAAGATATTTAGATTTCGATGTGTGCCTTTATTAGCAAGCTAGTGGATATATTTTGATTGGTATTATGATCCACTTTCTCCCCTTCTCCACTTGCTCTTTTCCCAATATGTGGATCTGTATGGGTCTCATGCCTTCTTAACTCCAGTTGGTGCTTATCAGTAGAGAATGTGCCATAGATCTAGAGGGAGGAAACTGATAAGAATCAGTGTGCTTGTTTTCTTAAGTTCTTCAATGCTAGGTCATTTCCAGATAGTTAAGTCATTTTTTAAAGGTACATCTCTTTTAAATGAATATACAGTTATATTTAATAATATCCCTGATAATCTATGCACTTTTCATAATTCTAGCTGTGATAAAATTTGAAGTAGGGTTTTTATAGATGTAACCAGTCAAAATGCTATCATATTGTTGAATAACAGACCCTAAATGCAATGTGACCATTGTCCTAAGTAGAAGTGAGTCAGGGAGACAGGAAGACCTATAGAGATGATAAAGTCAGTTATCTACAAGCCAAGGATCACCCAGAATTAACCATAATTCACAGGAGCTATGAAGGTTTAGAGAGAGTGTACTAGTTTGAATATATAGCCCCACAGACTCAGGCTTGAATTTTGAGTCTCCAGTGGGTGAAACCCTACTGGGGAAGAGGTTTCATTGGAGGTGGATCTTGGAGTCCAGCCCTAAGTTGTGTTTGGAGGTCAATCTGAATTGTGTCCTCTTGGATGTTTGTCTCGGCCAGGAGGAGCTGACTGCAATGGAAAGCATGGCTTAAGAGGAGAAAAAGCACAGACTTGCTGATACTTTGTTCTGAGACCTTCTAGAACTGTAGGAGAATGTTTCTGTTGTTTTAAGCCATCCATTTGGTAGAACATTTTTATATGCCAGCTCTCTGTAATCAGTACAGCCACTGTTTCCATGAGCATTCCGTAATAGTCTTCCTTTCTTTGGGTTTTGGGTTTGAGTGATCATAGCCATATCTTTGATGAATGTATTATCCCTTTGACTTCTTTCTGTTCTTATGGTTACAAATGATCTCTTTCCTTTTGAAAAACTTATCAAATTATCTTGTTTAAATAAGTGATCTGTTTCTTAATGGAATCTCTGTTGTTGAAGCCTTGTTGATACAGCAAATGAAATGCAGAAGAGAGGCAGTTGAGTGACAGCTCAGATTAGGTTGATCCATACTTTGGAGCAATGGAAGATGCCTTTTGCCTACAGAAAACAAGACACATATGAGCCTATCTCTGGCAGTATTGAAGAAGTTCAGTCTTTGGGAAATCACATGACTTGGTAAAGCATCAATGTGGTAGCATTCATGATATACAAACTGGAGTCACATTGCTCTTGGGGGTAGCGCTAAAACCCCACATACTTAAAATTACCATGTCATTAGGAATATATATTCAAAATCAGATAGTCTATATGACAGGTTTAAAGGAATATGTTATTTTTTACATGATGACCAAATCTAGGAACTGACTGGAAACCTTACAGATGTGAAGACTGATGATCTATTCCACCATGCCTCTTAAACTAATGTATGTGTATTGTTGAGGAAGCAATGGGAGCTTGGGATATGGAATTGTTATCATGGATTTTAAAACTCAGTGTTTTCCAAAATGACTTTTTTGCTTAAAGGTACTTTCTTTCCTCTTTGGAGGAGTGACATTGTGTAGCCAGGAGCATTTTAATGGATGAACATAGTGATAGCAAGCATTTCTCCTTCAGACCCACATCACTGTCTGTCTGTGCAGGGCACATCCTCAACAAGGTGAACTACCTAAGAATTTGAATTTAATCAGTGACTTCAGAGCTTAATTCTGAAATTAATAGTTAATTTAATTGGGAAAATGAAGACTGGATGCCTTGGTGGCCTTTCTGTAATAAGGCCTTAAAGCCAGAAAGCATTTGTCATACTAGTGGAAGGTATATGAAAGCTGGTGGAAAAGAGAGACCTCTTGTGGTTGTCCTCTGTAAGAGATAATAAAATTGACAAAGGGTGCTGAATGGATATGAGTTATTTTATTTTATTTTTTTGGTTTTTCGAGGTAGGGTCTCACTCTGGTCCAGGCTGACCTGGAATTAACTCTGTCATCTCAGGGTGGCCTTGAACTCATGGCAATCCTCCTACCTCTGCCTCCCAAGTGCTGGGATTAAAGGCGTGCGCCACCACACCCGGCCCTGAGTTATTTTAATCTGGAAAAGTAGAATTGCAAACTAACAGACATGAGCACTACTGCTTAAATATCATACACGTCTAAAAGCCATGAGCACAGTAAGCTGTAAGGGTACCATAGAGCCCGAATCTTGACACAGTAGAGCTGAGAGCCAATGCAGAAACTTCATTCATAGACCTGGAAATTTGAACCAGGAACTATGGCTGGAGTTTGACCTGACCTTCAACATTTGGTGTGCTCTGGGGACTTGCCTCCTGCTCATCTTCCTTTCTCCCTACTTGTGACCCTAAGGAATTATGGCTATTTCCTGGTATGACTTACTACTATTGTATGCTGGAAATTTTTTTTTCCTTTTTAGTATTGCAGATCTATCGAAAGAGATAAATTGTACCCAAAGAGTTGATATTGTGGGAGGACAGGACTAAGCTCTGATTAAGTTCAAATACTTAGGGAGTTTACCCTGTAGAGGATGGTCCCTGCAGAGGTAGGTTGTGATGGTGGGTCTTGAGGAGAAATGCTTGCTTTTGTTATGTTCACCTATTGAAATCCTCTAAATTTCAGCTGGACCTGATCTAAATGTGAGACTATGGGCTTTGAGCAAGAGTCTTAGAGTATGTGCCTGGGCTGGAGAGATGGCGTAGCGGTTAAGCGCTTGCCTGTGAAGCCTAAGGACCCTGGTTCGAGGCTCGGTTCCCCAGGTCCCACGTTAGCCAGATGCACAAGGAGGCACACGCGTCTGGAGTTCGTTTGCAGAGGCTGGAAGCCCTGGCGCGCCCATTCTCTCTCTCCCTCTCTCTGTCTTTCTCTCTGTGTCTGTTGCTCTCAAATAAATAAATAAAAATTAAAAAAAAAAAAAGAGTCTTAGAGTATGTGCCTGATGGGAAGCCTGGGAGTCAGGGATATCTTTAATATGTAGGAGGGTTGGGAAACACTGAGGGCTGGCTGGTGGACTTCAGCCAAGAGTGTCTATGATAAATTAGAATCTCTCCTACTTCTTTGTGTTCACAGCTTTGGGGTTCTGGTTTTGACATAAAGGGAACCTTGAACAGGGGAATGGGAGAAGTGTCTGAGGTCAGAGACCAATCACCAGTCTATCCCACATCCTGAGAGGAAATGAGGATCTCAGACTGCAGCCACCCGGACCTAAAATTTCAGTCTCCCTGATAGAAGTGGAATTAGATTCTCCCAAATAGCCTCCAGACAAGAGCTGAGGCTTGGCAAGACTTTTGTCTCATGTGTCCCCATGCAGAGACTGGTTGTCTGCCAGGCTTAAAGCTACAGAACTGTAAAATGAAATTTTCTTTTACTAAGCAAAGGAATTGGTGATGCTTTAGTATATTGCTATAGTAATAAATACCACTTCATTATTTAGGTGTGTGGAAGTAAATGCCTGAATAAAAATAGTTAAGAAGTCACCTGCAAAGATCAGAACTGAGGATGGCATGAGGAGGTAGTCCTTGAGTTTGTTCCAAGTTATTTGACTTTTAAATGTAAGTATATACACAGCACACTAATAACTTTGGTATGTGTTAATAGATTATCTCAGGATTATGGATGATTTTGTCTTCTTTTTAGAACTGTTTTTTTTTTTTTACAAGTGCAAAGGGGGCTTTAATTCATAAGCAAAGTAAATTTAATTGGTAAAGATCTTTCTACATGTATGAAGCAAGCAAATAATAAATTCCAAGGGAAAAAATCCTACATATAGAGAAGTGAGAAGCATCCTAAGATGACCAAAATATATAAATATGTACACCCATTGTCACCGCCTCCTACGGAAACCTTTTTTCTTCTGACCTTTCTTAAGGATCTTCTTGCACTTCTTAAAAGGCTTCTGGTCCTCAGAGAGTGAGGACCTCTTCCTGTTGATGCACTGATGTAAAGAGGGAATGAAGCTGTGAGTTCATGCCTTCCTTTCTCTCGCTTACTGACAGATGCACCATCATACTCTCCTCATAGTTAATCCTGTGCTGGTCCTCCTGACTTTGGCGAGGGACATGAGGATGGCAGACATCACAAATTTCTTCTGGAGCTTCGGAGTGCTGCTCAGAAGTTCACGAATGGAGCTACCCAATGCCGTCTCTTGGCTCGCTCCAGACGCTTTTTCTCTCGCTCAGCTTCTGTCTCATCGTAATATACTGGAACCAGGCGTGGTGGGACAGACTTCTTAGACCCTATTCAGATTTCTTCCCTGAAATCCCTGACTGCTCATCCTCTGCTCTATCTTCTTCTTCATCTACAGAGCTCAACTTGCTTTTCATATTGCTGGGATGGGGCATACAGTTTGTCAATTTGTTACTTCCGTTTCTAGTCCAAGGGGTGAAGTTCTTCCAAAACCATGCAAATGTCCACCAGTCCCAAGACTGCAGCATGTCCTTGAAGAGGTACTCCTGAGGATTTGCCAGGATGAGGTGGCTCAGATCAATAAGGTTCATGAGGAACAGCTGGTCTTTCACTTCCAAGAAACTGAGATTCTTCCTCGTGGCATATGCTCCAGCCTGAACTTTCTAGGTCAGAGCTTGTACTTGCGCTGTGACAGCCACCCCTGCTCTTGGAGGCTTTTCAGAAGTGCCACAGCACTTGGCGAGTCTGACTCCAACATCCCCTCGGCAGCCATCTTTGTAAAGCCCATCCCTTCCGGAGCACTAGGGTGGTTTTCATAGATTTTCTAGAACTGTTTATGTGTGTCCAAGTTTTTCCCCTTTTATTTTTTCTTTTAAAATTTTTATTGACAACCTCCATTCATATGCACAATGTACCCTGCTCATAATTCTCTCCCACCACCTTCCTTTGTCTCCCATTTGCTATCCCTACTTTGCTGCTGAAACCCTTCTTTCCAACTAATCCGTCTTCTATTTTGATGCCATTTTTGCCCTCATATTCTGCAGGTTTAAAACTATGTACTAGTAACATTTAAGTCGTAATTTATTTATTTGCACGTGTGTGTGTGTGTGTGTGTGTGAATGGATTCACCAGGGTTTCTTACCTGTTACTATTGACAACAATTATCTACCCAGCTTTATGTGGTGGTGGGGGGTGGGGACTAGGGAATTTAACCTGGGCTGACAGTTTTTTTGCAAGCAGATACCTTTAACCACTGAATCATCTTCTGGCCCTAGTTGTAATTTTTTGAGTCAGAAAAGTTTTTAGTGTCCAGATTGGACAGTGCTGCCCTCAACAACACTGTTAACATGTACTTTTGCTCTCTGTCACTGTGACAAAATACTTGAGATTATCAACTGAAAAGATCAATGGTTAACTTTAGCTCATGAGTTCTAAGGATTCAGTCTATGGACTTTGTTCCATTACTTGTAGACATGTGGTGAGGCAGAACATCATGGTGGGAGCACCTGATGGAGCAAAGTTGCTCATTTCAGGGTGGCTAAGAAGAAAGAAGAGAGGGAAAAAAGGAGGGAGGGCAGAGAGAAAGATGTCAGGAAATAATATACGCTTCAAAATAGGCACCCAGTAATCTGCTTCCTCTACTATTTCCACCATGTCCTAGTAGCCTGGTAAGCTTTGGATAGATCAGCCACTCACTTGCATGACGAGGTCAGAGCCCTGCTTAGCCAGCCATCTTCTGTCTCTGAACATTGCCTATGGGGACCATAGGCTTTGAAGGGACTTTTAGATCCAAGCTGTAAGAGTAACTCTTCTTATTTCTGTATGAAGGTGGTTGAAATTACATAGTTTATTTCAATAATATTTAATTGTTTAATATGTTTTCATTCCAGAATAGTTTATGTAATCCAGTACCTAAGCATGGTAATTCTCAGTAAATAGTCATTTGATAAATATGCAAAACACTTTTATTTGAAATATTCTTGTGCAGTTAGATAATGTAATGAATTCTCTCTCTTTGTGGTACATCTTTAAGGCACTTTTGTATTGGCTTTCTAAGTTTTTGCTGTTGGGGTGCTTAAATTTATTAGCCTGAACACCACAGTTGAAATAAGGAAAGATAGGCCAAAAGGAGGAGCAGCAGTAAGGTGAAAGTGCTGGAGCTAATCATCTGAGAAGAGAAGACACCATTGACAGTGACCTGTCTGTGTGTAGTTCCGGAGGTTGTTTCATATGAAAATGCTCTCATCAGAATTTGTGTTCTCAGTGCATGGTATTTTACATTTAGTAATTAAATATATTATGCAAATAATTGGAAATCTTATCAGTCCTTAAATCATGGAGCTGGTCCTGTTTACATTCTCTCTTTTTTATGATTTATATACTCAAACCAACAAAAAATACTAGTCCTGGCAATCTTGCCTTCTATCACCCAAATGTTTTTTATCAAAGCCATTAGTAATGGTGATTTTTTTATAGCAGGCTGTGAACTGGCAAACAACCAGGCGTACTAAAGTCAGATTTTTTTCTTGGTTGTTTTTTATTTCATTTCCTCATTTCTTTTTTATGAGATTGGTTTATGTTATTTGATTTCTCATTAAATTTTATATTTGTGGATTTATTTTATGATTTCTCTGATGTGCCAAGATTCCTTTGCTGCAAGTGATAGTAAAAAGATGGATAACTTTGCAGAGACAGTTTATTTGACAGAAAATGGTATCTCTATACTTTACCTACCAAGAGTATTCTGATATATTTATTGTTTGACAAATAACCTAGGCATGTTCTAAATTCTATTGGATTATTTTTAAGCCATCCTTTATGTCATCTAGGTACCAGAAAAAAAATCAGACTTATAATGCTTTTCATCTCATATTTAACATTTATGGCTAGGACTTTTGCACATGGACTGTAACTGCAGAGCTGGGGTGAAACCAAATGGGGTCCTTTAGAATATTGTTACTTTAACGATGGTATAAAATCCCTATCCTTTGCTGTTCTACTGTGAGAATCAGGTGAACAAATATTGGCGAACTTGTGTGAAGATTGATTCAAAACATTCCAGCCTATTCTTTGGACTCTGACCTGGTACCCTGGAGGTGTGGGTCCATGTGATAACCATAAGCACACTAGTTCAGAGAGATATTGGAGTTTGTGTGATTCACTATAACAGAAATTCAGGGTAGTTTCAAAGCTAGATCAAGTGGTGCAATGGTTCACTGTAGCACAGTAAATTCTAGAAGGACCATTGGCCTACAGCAGAGAGAGCTCCATGCTTAGAGGTGTCATTTTCAAACAGGTACACAGTGTACTTTACCTCATTGAGCCTTCTGTTACCTACACTTACTCTCCTCTCATTAATTATTCATTATTTCATAGAAGACCCCCTCATTTAATTATTTTTTCTGTTTTACTTTAATTATTGTTTACTTTATGTATTCTGAATTTGTTGTATACTTGTGGATTTATTTACTTCTTTCAATCCTGTCCTTTATCCCTCAATGACATTCTACACTCATGAACTGGAAGACAATATTGTTGAGAAGGAAATACTTCTCTAACCGATCTGCAGATTAAATATCTCTGTTAAAATGCCAAATGTGAAGCTAATCCTAAATTAAATTAAATTAAAATAGCATGCTTCTATCCACATTTCCCTCCCACCACCAAAGAAACGGACAAAGACAGAGGACTCACATTTCCTAACTTCACCATTTATTACCAAATGTTTTATTGCATGAAGACAGAAACATTAATCAATAGAATGTTTATCAATGGCCACAAATTAATCCTTATATTTGTTTCCATGAATTATTGTTTAATTTAAATTGATTAAGTTAAATTGTTTTTGACAAATATATCAACAAAATATGACAAGGAAAGAAGAAGCTTCAAAAAGGGTCCTAGGACAAATTGGATCACCACATGTAAAATTTTAAAGTGGGTTCCTACCTTATCTATATGTAAAAATTAGCAAAAAAATCTGTTATGGACTAAAATTTGACAGAGAAAAAATTCTGAACTCAGTAGAAGAATGCAAAAGAATGGGTCTCTATAACTTTGGTTAGGTTCATTTTTCTGGATGCAACACTAAAAGCATAATTAACAGAAGACAAGCTAGATTGGCTATATCCAATTCACAATTTTTCATCAAAAAATTGATATGGTCCAAAAATGTAAACCAACTGCAAAGCAAATATTAGATAAAGAAATACTGTTGGAATAGAAAAACAACATTTGTGACTGAATAATTAAAAATACACAATTAGAAAATGAATGTGGTGGTTTGATTCAGGTGTCCCCCATAAACTTAGGTGTTCTGAGTGCTAGGTTCCCAGCTGATGGGGATTTGGGAATTAATGCCTCCTGAAGGGAGTGTATTGTTGGAGGCAGTTTATGGGTGTTATATCCAGTTCCTCCTTGCCAGTGTTTGGCACAGTCTCCTGTTCCTGTTGTCCACCTGACGTTGGCCAGGAGGTGATGTCCACCCTCTGCTCATGCCATTGTTTTCCCTGCCAACATGGAGCTTCCTCCTCAAGCCTGTAAGCCCAAATAAACCTTTTTTTTTCTCACAAGCTCCTTTTTGTTGAGTGATTTTACATGCAATGTGAACCTGACTGCAACAGTAAAGTGGTACTGAAGAGTAGGATTGCTGCTAGACCCCTGCCTGTGTGGCATTGGCCTTTTAGCTGGTTTTTCAAGAGGAATTGAAAGGAATTGAAACCTTGGCCTCAGAGATGCCTTGAAGTACTGTAAGTACAGCTTGATGGACTATTATGGTCAGAGTTGAAAGGCCTGAATGTAGTAAAAACTATGGGCTGTGAAGTTTGGCTTATGAGGATGAGAAAAAGCTTTGCTTGGACTGGTCTAGCAGTTTGTGTGAGGTTTGCTGTTATGCCCGTGTCCTGAGAAGTTGTACAGGGTTGCTTTACATAGATATGAACTGGTGTGAGCAGAGGGATATGGCACAGAAAGAAAAATCTTTGACACAGAAAGTCTTATATTTGGCCAACCAGGCCAAATGAGCCAAAGGATGCAATAGTGGCATGTCTGTTATGGGGGAAACCAACTGACCTCTAATTTGACTGGAGGCCCACTCCATGGGAGGGAATACATCCCTGGTACTGAAAACCTACAATAGGGGTATTCATAAGCCATAGGGGTGTCACATCTGCTGCTGTCTGGCTAAATGTATGTACTATGCACATCAACCTTCCCAGTAAGCATTTCTCTTAATGTTTATAGCCATATGTTAATGCTACTCTCACTTTTTCATTAGAGAACTTTCTTATTTGAAATGGCAGGGACCTTGGGATGAGTCAGAAGGCATCACAGTGTGGAGAAGAAGTGACAGAGGAGTGCTTAACCTTACAAGGCTCAGGGTCCATTGTGGAAGAAGTGGAAGAAAGAATGTAAGAGCCAAAGGAAGGTTAGGACTCCTTACAACGTGATCCTCCACACACCAAATGGCTTGGATATCCATGACCTCACAGTACCAGATACTGCTTATGCAAGACCATCATAATAGGAGGAAAAGATGGTGACATCAAAATAAAAGAAAGACTGATTGAGAGGGGGAAGGGATATGATGGATAGTGGAGTTTAAGGGGAAAGCAGGGGGAGGGAGGGAATTACCATGGGATATTGTTTACAATCATGGAAGTTGTTAATTATAAAAAAATAAATTAAATTAAAAATTACAAAAAGAAGAGAAAAATCATTGGGTGAACTGCTGCCCATTCAGTTGTAATTGAGAGATTACAACCTTTGAGATTGGGCCAGCTGACCTGCACAGGAGCAACAGGAAGAATGTAGACTTTTTTTGAAGGGGCCTGAGTGCTCAAGGAGTGTCTTGTTCTTCAAAGTCTACTATATTCCGCCCTGGATTAACAAATTGGTACCCTATCTGGTATTGTGGAGTATAAGCAATGCAGGTAAGAGAGGGTCATTGAGTTTGCAACATGGTCTTGTGTTTTGGAAATGGCCATGGGTAGTGTGAAGCAGGTTTGCTGGATGCCTTCATGGAGATATGATGGAGCTGTGAGGATGGACTGTGGGTTGCAGTGGAGACCCAGTGGAGATGCTGGAACCACAAGATGGCTGTCAAGGAAAGCTGCCAACCCTGGTGAACTTTTCTAGGACTGTGAGTAGCCTAGCTGGAGGTGCAGGATTGGAATGCTAGAGACTTGTTGCTGGTTAGAATTATCAGACTTGGAGATTTGTCATTGACTAGAGTTGTTGGAGTTGAAGTTAAAGAGTTTGATGTTTTCCCTGGTTGTTTTAAATCTTGTATTGGTTGAATATTTCTTTGCTATGGCCAATGACACCTTTTATAGTGTGAATGTTTATTCTGTGCCATTATGGGCTTTGGGGGGATTTTTGGAATTATGGCTCAGTTAAAAGATCTTGGATTATGGGAATGTTTGAGCATCATTAAGATTGATAAAAACTATGGGGATTTTTAAAGATGGACTGAATGCATTGAATTTTACATCATGGATGGTTAACAGTTTATGGGGACCAGGGGAAGAATGTGGTGGTTTGATTCAGATTTCCCCCATAAACTTAGATGTTCTGAGTGCTAGGTTCCCAGCTGATGGAGATTTGGGAAAATTAATGCCTCCGGGAAGAAGTACATTGTTGGAGGCCAGCTTGTGTCTGTTATAGCCAGTTTCCCCTTGCCAGTGTTTGGGACAGTCTCCTGTTCCTATTGTCTATCTGATATTGGCTAGGAGGTGATGTCCACCCTCTGCGAATGCCATCATTTTCCCTGCCATCATGGAGCTTCCTCCTCAGAACTGTAAGCCAAAATAATCCTCTTTAGTTCCCACAAGCTGCTTTTTGTTGGGTGATTCCTACCAGCAATATGAACCTGACTGCAACAATGAATGGACTATTTCTATATGAATTTGTCTAGGAAGATGTATGGATGAGCAAAAGCATGCAAAAAGACACCCAGCATGTTGCCCATTATGTAAATTCAAATCTAAGACACAGTAAAACACAACTTTACATCCACTAGAACAGGATAATAAAAAATGTAGAGGACAGAATATGCTCTCAAAGAAGTGGAAAATTAAAATGTATGTGTATGTGGGTCATAGAGATGGAAAAGTGTATAGCCACTTTGTAAATACATGGACACTTCTTCAAAACACTAAAGCTTGAGTTACCATATGATTCAATTGAGAGCTGAGGTCAAGAGATATGAAAACATATAGCCTCACAAAGGCTCCTCTACAGATACTCACAAAAATGTTATTAATAATAGCCCAAGCTAGAAACCAACCAAATACCTATCAACTGTTGAATAAATAGATGTGTATGTCCACACAATGACAGACTTTTTAGAGTAAAAAGAATGTACTGTAAGGCATGCCTTAGCATAGATGAGAACTGTCCAGTTAGTTCCCTCTGCATTAAATGTTCACATCATTCAAATATCCAGAGAAATAGGCTGACTGGCTGGGTAGTGGTGGGCTTAGGGACAGAGTGAGCTGGACAGAGTTTTCTGTTAGGTTGGGACAGGCTCCCAAGATGGAGCCACCAAGGTCAGCGGAATGGTGACAGAGGCATAGGAAAGTGGATTATCCACATTCCTCAAGAAACCACCTAGTCCTTATGCCCTCCTTGCCAGGTCATGGGTCATGGTTTCCTGCCCCTTTACCTCATGAGTTACATGGGCATTGTTCTGGTGTCACACCCTAACTACTTTAAATATTTTATTTATTTATTTGAGAGTGACAGAGACAGAGAGAAAGACAGATAGAGGGAGAGAGAGAGAATGGGCGCGCCAGGGCTTCCAGCCTCTGCAAACGAACTACAGATGCGTGGGCCCCCTTGTGCATCTGGCTAACATGGGACCTGGGGAACCGAGCCTCGAACCGGGGTCCTTAGGCTTCACAGGCGAGTGCTTAACCACTAAGCCATCTCTCCAGCCCCCTAGCTACTTTAAATGATTAATGTAATGATCTCCCCTAAAGGAAATTATCTGTTCAACTTAACAAACAAGCTCTTCCTCACTTTCCCCCAGCTGAAACAGCCCTGTAAAGCCCACTACCGGAAAACTCAGACCGGCTGTGCTCCTCTTCTTGTGAGTCAGCCCCGGCAGCTTGTGCTTTTCTCAAATAAAAGCTTTCATCTTTGCCTGAGTGGTTTGCATGGTCTTGGTCAGTGCCAAACCTTACATTTCCTTCTGGGGTAATGAAAGATTTCTAAACTATATTTTAATGTTGTTTCAATAACTATAAATAGCAAAAATCCATTTAATTGTATACTTTAAAGTAGAATGATTGAGATGGGGAGGGGATATGATGGAGAATGGAATTTCAAAGGGGAAGTGGGGCGAGGGAGAGTATTACCATGGGATATTTTTTATTATCGTTGAAAATGTTAATAAAAATTGAGAAAAAAAGGATAAATGAATAGATGTCATGGTGTGTGACTTCTATTCCAATAGTGGCAGATCTTAAACAAACAGAGAATGTGGAAGAAGTATTTTCAAAGGTATTTGGAGAAAAGGAGATAAATTGGGAAATCTTAGAAAAATAGAAAAATCTTGAAAGATAGTTTTTGTCTAGTTGTATAATATTTGATAAACTTTTTTTCTATTAAGGACTATACCTTTTTTTTTCTTTTTTTTTTTTTGAGGTAGAGACTCACTGTAATTCAGGAGGACCTGGAATTTGCTATGTAGTCTCTGGTTGGCCTCAAAGTCAGTGATCCTCCTACTTCTGCATGCCCCACTATGCCATGGAATGCTGGGATTAAAGGTGTGTAGCCCTGAGTGCTGGGATTAAAGGTAGGCAATACCATGATACTCGGCCTGATCTTTCTTATTCTGTGTGATTAGTGTTCTTCACAGGTTAAATCTATTTGATTTAATGAGTTTACTTTAATTAGTTATAATTTCTTATGATTTTATTTTCTTCATGCTGTTTCCTCATGGGGCTCATAAGTTTCTTTGATCTATAGGCTTCAGTTTTCATCAAATATGGAAAACCTTTAATCATACTTTAAAATATATTTTCATGCCCTGCTTTTCTCCTCTTAGACCCAAATAGTAACTGTTTTATACTGGTTCAATCCTCAGAATTCATTTGTGCTCTGATTTTTTTTTGTCTTTCCCTTGTTTTGTCTTAAATAGTTTCTCTTGTTAAATTTTTTACATTCATTAATCATTTCTTGTGAGTCTTGAGTCCCATTTGATTTCCATCAAGAATACATTTTTAAATTTTAATATTTCATTTTTTAAAATTTATTTGACAGAGAAAGAGGGAGAGAGAAAGAATGGGTGTGCCAGGGCCTCCAGCCACTGCATACAAACTCCAGCCACATGTGCCCCCTTGTGCACCTGACTAATGTGGGTCCTGGGGAATCAGACCTGGTTCCTTTGGCTTTGCAGGCAAATGACTTAACTGCTAAGCCATCTCACCAGCCCAAGAATACATTTTTATTGAAGGTAAACTATCCATTTTAAAAGCTGAATTTTCAAAACTTTCAGGTATAATCTTGTTAGAATGTTCAAGCTTTTCAAGCTTTAGTGCATTCATTTGGAGAGATGGAATAGAATCATAATTTCTTGCAATGTTCTTGTTTAATACAAAATAATTAAATGCAAAAAGAATGTTGGAAAGTATCTAATCTTAAAATGAAAACCAAATAGCTTAGAAGACTCAAAAGAAATGAAGCAAGGACTCCATGGTTCAAATCTCAGTGCTATTTCTTATGACTTCATGATATCTTGTACTTCATTTTCCTTCATACAGTGAGAATAATATATATAACCTCTCAGTGTCATTATGAAAATGACAGGAGTTTATGTGCTAGGTAACTAGGAATATTTTCCGACCAACAGTAGCCACTCAGAAATATATATATCATAGTTACATGTAATTATTTAAAAATTATAACATAGGGCTGGAGAGATGGCTTAGCAGTTAAGCACTTGCCTGTGAAGCCTAAGGACCCCGGTTCAAGGCTCGGTTCCCCAGGTCCCACGTTAGCCAGATGCACAAGGGGGCGCACGCATCTGGAGTTCGTTTGCAGAGGCTGGAAGCCCTGGCGCGCCCAATCTCTCTCTCTCCCTCTATCTGTCTTTCTCCCTGTGTCTGTCGCTCTCAAATAAATAAATAAAAAATGAACAAAAAATATTAAAAAAAAATTATACCATAAATGAAAATGTCACTGATACCTTCACATTTGACTTTTTCATCATGATATTTACTTACAACATGGTTGCAATGCATCACTAATTAGTGATGTTTTCATATTCAAATCTGTTTTTTGGAACTATTATAGTACCATAATCTGTGAAGGAGTACAACAGAGTAGAACTATTAGCTGTATGATGAAAGGCAAGCTCCTTAACCTCTTTGTGCTTAATTCCTCACCAAAATGGTAATAATAATTATATCTATCATATAGGATTGTGACAAATATGATATTCACTTTTTTTTGATTTATTGAGTAATGGTCTCACTCTAGCCCAGACTGACCTGGAATTCACTATGTGGAATCAGACTGGTCTTGAACTCACAACTATCTTCCTACCTCTACCTCCCAAGTGCTGGTATTAAAGGTATGCACTACCACAACTGGTCACTTTTTATTGAAATCCACATACTAAGGGTGGACTGTAATATTACAATTGTGAAGAGCAAAAATTACTGTGAAAGTAAAACCCAACAATCTAGGATTATGTAGAAAGCAAAATAATACTTCAAAAATGAAAGAAAAAAGATGTTTGTGGGCAAATAAAAACTGGTCAAATTTATGACCAGAAACTCGTTTCTGTAGGAAATATTTAAAAAATTTCTTCAGACACAGGAACACAGGAGTGCCATCAGAGAAGAAATCAATGATAATCAAATATTTATTTATTTTTACTTTTACTTGGTCTAAAATAGGAACATTTATTTAAAGCAATAAGTGCTAAAATATAATAAGTGGCTATAATAGAAAAATGAAATTAATGATAGTAACATAACAGGGAGAGGAAGGGGGAATTGAGACTGGTCTTGCAGAATTTGTGCACTGTTTATGAAGCAGAATAATATTAGAAGATGAAAATAAATTAGTTGAAGTCTATGTTATAAATTCTAAGGCAACCACAAAACATTTTAGAGAAATATAATTTTAGGACAGAAGATAAAATAGAATTATATAAGAAACTCAATTAGTTCAGAGAAAGCAGAAAAACAAGCTTCTGGGCATAAATAAAACAGCAGTAATTGACATGGTTGATATTAATTTAAATACATCAACATCTGCTTTCAAAGAAAATGTTCTGAATTTACCAGAAATTGTCAGATTAGTTGAAAATAATCTGACATTACTGTCCACAAAAGCCCTTTTTACACTGACATGTTGAAACTAAAATATATAGAATGATATACTATGGGGCACTGTAAATTCCATTCAAATTTCAGAGGAAGGAAACATTTAAAATTTATAATTGCACATTTAAGATAGCAGAGAAAAAGGAATGATTTACACCAAGGGCAAAACCAATAAAATAAATTAAAAAAAAATAGAAATGATGAAATTTAATGGAGGAAAACAGAGATAATCAAGTATAGCAAAAATATTGTCTTGAGAAGGTCAATACAATTGATAATCCAGCAAGCCAAGCCAAGAAAACAGAGAAAATCCAAACTTTTAAAACTATAAATGAACTATATTCACCACTTCCCACCTCATGACAGGTGTCTATATGTTAACTATACTCACCTTTAAGAAGTGCATGGAAGGAGTTTACATGTTTTATACCTAGGAATATTTCTTGACCCATAATTAAAACTCAGAAGTTAATGTGTATCATAATTAAGGAATTAATTAAATGTAACCTAATTCATTTCCTGTCTTTTTTTTATTTAATTTTTTTTTTTAAATTTATTTATTTGAAGCGACAGACACAGAGAGAAAGACAGATAGAGGGAGAGAGAGAGAATGGGCACGCCAGGGCTTCCAGCCTCTGCAAACGAACTCCAGACGCGTGCGCCCCCTTGTGCATCTGGCTAACGTGGGACCTGGGGAACCGAGCCTCGAACCGGGGTCCTTAGGCTTCACAGGCAAGCGCTTAACCACTAAGCCATCTCTCCAGCCCTCATTTCCTGTCTTTTAACATCATAATGATGTAAAAAGATTTCTGCAAATAATTCTAATGCCACAATTGAGCAATGATAAAATATTTATTTTAATTATTTATTTATTTATTTATTTATTTATTTGAGAGCAACAGAGAGAGAAAGAGGCAGACAGAGAGAGAGAGGAAGAGAGAGAGAGAACGGGCTCACCAGGGCCTCCAGCCACTACAAACGAACTCCAGATGCATGTGCCACCTTGTGCATCTGGCTAACATGGGTCCTGGCGAATCAAGCCTTGAACCGGGGTCCTCAGGCTTCACAGGCAAGCGCTTAACCACTAAGCCATCTCTCCAGCCTGAGCAATGATAAAAATAAGTCAATCCTTGAGAAACATAAACCACCAAAGCTCACAAGTAGAGAAGTAAAGTTAGTATTACATATAGTAATGAAGTGTTTTATCTATCTATCTATCTATCTATCTATCTATCTATCTGTCTATCTACACACATATATATAGTGAAGAAATTAAATAGATATTCACTAATCTTCCAATAAAGAAATTGCAAGCCTCAGAGAGTTTAATTGGAGAATTATGCTATGAATTAAATAAATATTACCAATTTACCATGATATTCCCCCAAACAAATGGATATTGAGGTGCAATTTACTGCCTATTCCACATCCCTCATTTATCTTCATATTAAAACCAGGTAAAATCATTAAGAACAGAAGATC
Source organism: Jaculus jaculus (assembly GCF_020740685.1). Taxonomy (NCBI): domain Eukaryota; kingdom Metazoa; phylum Chordata; class Mammalia; order Rodentia; family Dipodidae; genus Jaculus; species Jaculus jaculus. Next base: position 125,819,268 of record NC_059104.1, on the reverse strand, counting down.
CATGTTTGCATGACTAGCTCAATGTTCAAAATCAGTGTAATGAGCCTTATTAACATCTAAAAGCAGAAAAATCTCATAGTATTATATTAATTTACACAGATAAAAATTGACAAAGTGCTATAGTCATTTGTGAGAAAATTCTAATAGAAATAGGAACATAGAAAACTATGTCAATTTTATGGAGAGCACTTGTCAAAAATTTTCTGAATAACATCTTTTCTTTTTTTTTTTTTAATTTTTTATTTATTTATTTGAGAGCGACAGACAGAGGGAGAGAGAGAGAATGGGCACGCCAGGGCTTCCAGCCTCTGCAAACAAACTCCAGACGCGTGCGCCCCCTTGTGCATCTGGCTAACGTGGGACCTGGGGAACCGAGCCTCGAACCGGGGTCCTTAGGCTTCACAGGCAAGCGCTTAACCGCTAAGCCATCTCTCCAGCCCTGAATAACATCTTTTCTTATGGTAAGAAATTGGATGTTTTCCTGTTTGGATGATTATGTTAGTAATTTTTCTTGTTGCTATGACAGAATAACGGACAAAAATAACTTATATGAAGAAAATTTATTTTGGCAGACAGGTTAATGGGACTATCAGTTCTTCTTGACAGTAAAGGCATGGGGACTAGAGTGGCTCTGCTCATGGTGGTGACAGTTTTCAGTATGGTTCATATGTTGGTGGATCAGGAAGAAGACAGTAGCATAAGTAGGGTTGGGATGTAACCCTCAAAGCCTACCCCTAAGTGACAACTCTGCCAGTGATGCCACATTTCCACAAGGTCCTACAATCTCTCAAAAAAGTACCACCAGCTGGGAACCCAGTGATCACACATTTGATCCTACGGGAGAATTTTCACATCCAAGCCATGACTTTCCACTCTGGCCCCTTTGGGCTCGTATTTATCTCATAATGCAAAAAGCATTCAGAACCACTTCAAAAGTCCTCATAATCCTTAGAAGTTGTAACACTGTTCAAAAGTCCAGTCTCAATATTCAAGATCATCTCTCAACTGTAATTCACTGAAATATCAAATCAAGACATATGCTTTCAATGTACTGTAGCTCAGAGTGAATAATGCCATTCGAAAGGGGGCAAGAATGGCAAGATAGAAAGGAAATATTGGATCAAAGGAAGACAAAGTTGATATATGGAATTTAGTAGATTTGTTATATGCCTGCAGGTAACAGTTGATATTTTTGGTAGTTGAATGTAAAGTATTCTCTATATTCATGTGTTTAAATACTTTATCCTCTGTTGGTGACACTGTTCAGGAATATTGTGGACACTTTAGGAGGTGAAACCTTGCAGGAGGTAATGTTCATGAGTGGCAGGGACTTCAAGTTTCATAACCCAGCCCACTACCTTTTCTCTCACAATCTTTACTTCCTCCCTGCTGATGGGAAGATTTAAACCATCTTCCCTGCTCCTGCCATGCTTTCCCCACCATGGTGAAATTTCTCCTTGAATGTGTAAGATGAAATACACCTTTCTTTCCCTAAACCGCTTCTATTTGGGTATTTTATCCCAGTAGCAAGACCATGCCTGATGCAGTATTTGATATTAAAAATCAATAATTTGTTCTAGGTTCTGAGTTCCTTGCATAGTCAGTGTGTGGACAGGTACGGCTGTCTGGAGTGAGCAGGCCAGACTCATATCTGGGCTACTTCCACATCCCCAGTCTGGTTTGCCTGCACTGGTCTGTGTCTTGGAGGTCATGGCATGAAGTAGGCCATATCCTTGTTTCCTTGCTCTTCCTAGTCCCCTGGTCCTAGCACGTCCCATTATGCCTTGCTTGGGAAGGCCTGGTCTCTATGTGAGCTGTGGAATCAGGTCTTTTGCTCTGGTATCCTGACTGGCACCAGGTACAAACATCCCTGTTCACCAGAATCAGAGAAAGAATGGGCCAAAGGACAAAAATTTGCTTTCTAAATAAAATAGTCTTCCTAAAATGGGTAGACAACAATGCAAAACAGCCAATGAAAGTCAGAAAACTGAGAAATCGCCACCAAGGGTGCCTGGTCCTGTTACGGAAGCCATCAATGAAATCATAGAGAAATCACATTCATTCCCAAAATGACAACACAACAACCAATGAGACCTGATTAAAAAAAATCACTGAACTTGAAGCAAACTATTAATGAGCCAACAATCGTATCAATGAAATTGAAAAGAATTGTCTCCTAGAGCATTCAGCATTTGACAGTAGGCTTAACTTGATTGAAGAAAACATTAGAACCTTCAAAAGAGATATGAAGAAATTGAAGATAAATCAAGAAATGGAAGACCTCAACAACCAGTTGATTAAGCTTAATGAAGACTTGATCAAATGCAAGAATGAATGACAGGAACCATCAAGAAAATCAGAACTCAAATTGAAATTATACCTCAAAAAAGAGATGGGCAGGGCTGGAGAGATGGCTTAGTGGTTAAGCGCTTGCCTGTGAAGCCTAAGGACCCCGGTTCGAAGCTCCATTCCCCAGGTCCCACGTTAACCAGATGCATAAGGGGGCTCACGCAACTGGAATTCATCTGCAGTGGCTGGAGGCCCTGGCGTGCCCATTCTCAATCTCTCTCTCTCTGCCTCTTTCTCTGTCTGTCGCTCTCAAATAAGTAAATAAAATAAACAAACAAACAAACAAAAAAAAAAGAGATGGACACAATACAAAATAACACAACAGAAAACAAAAATCAAATAGAAATTATAAAAACCTCTCTAGGTCCACTCACCAACAGTTACTCATGTGGAAGACAGAACCTGTGACCTGGTAGATAAGACAGAAAAAATTGATTGGGAGGCCAAAAACTTTGCTAACTTAAAAAGTCAAGTGAACAGAATATGAGGGAACTGTGGCACACCCTAAAATGACCAAACATCTGGATCATGAGTATGCCAGAAGGATAGGAAATCCAGACCAGAGGAATAGAAACAACATACTCAACTAAATTATTCAAGGAAAAATTTCAAATCTTGCAAAACAGAGGCCCATCGAGATACAAGAAGCCCACAGGATACCAAAGAGGCAGGACCAAAGAAGAAAATCTCCAAGACACATCATAGTTAGAACACTTAATAATGAAAACAAAGAAAGAGTATTAATTGCAGCAAGAGAGGAGCAATTCACAACATACAAAGGCATTCCCATCATAATAACATCAGATTCCTCAATGGACACCCTGAAAGCCAGAAGGGCCTGGATTGGAATACTTCAAAATCTAAAAAACTATGGCCTCCAATCCAAGCTACTTTACCCAGAAAAAGTATTCCTTATAATAGATGGTGAAGGAAAAACTTTCCATAAAAAAGTCAACTCTATGATTATATGAACACATAGCCAAATCTACAAAGAATACTTGAGGGGATACTCCACACAGAACAGTCAAACATCCAATCTCAAATGCCAATAAGAAGAAGATCACAATAACCAAATTAAACCAGGCTCAAAACAGTACATAACATAAGAAATCAACAAATCCCATAAAATAACTCATCATGGGAGGGATTAATTCAAACCTCCCAGTAATAACTTTAAATTTTAATGGTTTTAACTCACCCATCAAAGACAAAGATATCAGGTGGAACAAAAAACTGCACCCTTCTGTCTGCTATCTCCAAGAAACTCACATCACCACTAACGATAGACACATCCTCAGGGTTAAAGGATGGACAAAGATATTCCAAACAAATGGAAATAAAAAAACAAATGGGTGTTGCTATATTAATATCTGATAAAATAGACTTCAAACCAAAAGTAATCAAAAAGGACATAAAAGGCCACTTCTTACTCATCAAGGGAATAATCCAACATGAGCACATCACAATCATAAATATATATGCACCAAAAATAGGGGCACCACAGTTTATAACACAAAATGTACTCAATAATAAAACAGAAATAAACACCAACACCATCATAGTCAGAGACTTCAACACTCCACTATCATCAGTAGACAGATCATCCAAAAAGAACATCAACAGGGCCATTATTGAGCTCAACAACATCATAGATCAACTAGACCTAAAGGATATCTACAGAACTTTCCACCCCAACTCTATAGAATACACATTCTTCTCAGCAGCCCACAGAACCTTCTCCACAATTGACTGTATATTAGGCCATAAATCATCCTTTTATACAGTTAGGAAAATTGAAGTAACTTCCTGAATCATGTCAGATCACAATGCTTTAAAGCTTGAAATTAAGAACACGAGACACATCAAGAACTCCACCAACTCCTGGAAACTAAACAACACACTTTTAAACAATGACTAGGTTGTGGAAGAAATCAAAAAAGAAATTGTAAAATTCCTAGAATTAAATGATATTGAAAACACAACCTACCAAAACTTATGTGACTCACTGAAGGTAGTGATAAGGTGAAAACTCCTAGCCCTAAATGCCTTCATTACAAAGACAGAGAGATCCAAAATCAATAACCTGACTGTACAACTAAAGGTGCTGTGAAAACAAGTAGAATCCAACCCAAAGAGCTCAAGATGGAAAGAAATAATCAAGATTAGAGCAGATATTAGTGAACTGGAAACTAAAAAAAATATTAAAAAATTATAAAACAAAGAACTGGTTCCTTGAAAAAATAAACATTGATAAACTCCTGGCCAAACTGATCAAGCAAAAAAAAAAAAGGAAGTTTCAAATTAACAAAATCAGAAATGAAGATGGAGAGATCACCATAGACATGAATGAAATTAATGGTGCATCCATTACAAACAAAACAAAACAAAAAAAAACAAAGAAGAATGAATAGTCATAGCTTCAACGCTTACTACATGGAGGTTGTAATCAAAAGAACAAGTTACTGATAAAAGTATAGGTACATAGATTGCTATTATAACAGATAATGCTGAAATAGACAAATGCAATTATAGTCACATGAGTTTTGGCATAGGAAAGTGGTCAGTTCAATGATAGAAGAATGGTCCTTTTAACAAATGGTATTGGATTGAACTGCCCATTTGCAAAAAATGTGAATTGCACACAAACTTTACATGAAAATGAAATCATATCATCACGCTAACTATAAAGCAACCAACTTATGAAACTTTTTCAGGAAAACATAAAAACAATGGCGTTGTGCTAGTTTTTAAAGTATAATTGAAGTCAAGCATATCAATAATAGCATGGCCCATTCATAAAAATAATAAAGTGTACTGTTGTAAAATGAAAAAAAAAATTCTGCTATGCTAAAGTGCTATTAAGAGTTTTGAGATGTACACTGTAGATTGGGAGAAAATATTTTAAAAATACCTATCTGGTAAATGACTGGAATTTCAAATGTACAAAGAATGTTCAAAATCATGGGAACACAGTTTAAAATTGAAGAAAGGCTTGTACAGAAAACTCACAAAAGAAGATAGTAGTAACACAGGCATAAGAAAACATACTCAGCAGCACTTTATTTAACAGCCAGGACAAAACACCATCAAGTTCATACTGTATCTGATTAGAAAATATAAAACCACCAAATCAGTGGTAGCTTGAATGGATGTCACCCAAAAGATTCTGGAGTTTATTAAAGCTGGTAACTGAGATCTATCTCCGGCCATTTGCCAGGAGGAGGTGTCACTGTAGGAGGATCCTGAAGTCCAACCTAAAGGTGTTACTAGGTCTAAATATGAATTCCAGCCTATGTCTGAGTTCTAGCTGGTTTCCCTGCTGGTTTTTGCTCTTGCTTTTGGTGGTAGGTTTTCACTATTATGGAACTTCCCCTGGATCTGGAGGCCTGAAATAAAGTTCCTCCTATAATCTGTGTTTGGTTTGGAGGTTCATCCCAGCAATGTGAAGCTGACTTTGATAGAAATTGGTACCAGAGAGTGGGTTGTTATTGTGTGATGAATCTGACCATGTGCATTTTGGGCTTGTGGAACTTTTGCTTTGGAGGAAAGGGCATGGATTTGGTACTTGCAACTGAAGATGTCTTCCAGAGCAGTAATCCAAGTTTTATAAACTATTATGGTGACAGTTTGAAAATGTTAAATGCAGAAAGAATTGTATTTGGAGGCTTTACTCATAAGCTTTTTAAGTGGAATGAAAGACAGCAAAGGACTTTTTTGGAACTGGACTATTGGCTGGATACATTCTGTTGTACATGGCCAGAGAGTTTTATGAAGGTTAATTTTGTAATGGAGTGATGTGCCTGGCTAAAGATATAGAACTGAGAGATATAGAATTAGAGAAATTCAAACAAGTTTAAAATTCACAGGCACAGAGACTGTTTTTAGGTTACTAAAGCTACTATTGTCAAATACATGAGAATTTGGAAAGATAAGGCACAACTATTTACATTGAAACAATGGAAAGGACGCCTAAGAAGCCTGCCATTCAAGTTCATGATTTATTTTGCCTCTGAATTAAGAATATGGCTGTGTTATGCATACCTGGTATTGATTTTGGAAGTATGAAAAGTATGTGGAGTGGGGTATGAACTGCACATGGTTCCAGGAGCTGAGATGCAGGGCATACTGACCCTGATAAAGAGACTGGCAAAGCCATTGGAAGATGGGCCCTGGTTTGAATGGAGAACTGAAAATGTTTAAGATATATTAAAAGTATATAAGGGCTGCTATGGAATAAAAGTTCACTTTTCCCTGGGTTCTCAGACCATCTGGAGGGGCATAATTGGAAAATCTAGAGCCTTGTAACTGGTCATTGGTCATGGATGTTGGACTTGAACTATAAGTGTTTGCCTGGTGTTTGCTGAGTATTCATTGGTACAATCTCTTTGTTATGTCTTAAAGCGGTTGTAAATGTTTACTCTGTGCTTTTATATGTTGAAAATATAGAACTTCTTTTGACTTTACAGGACATACAGCTAAGGGACAACGTTACATCTCAGATGAGATTGGGACTTTGGAATCTGGGGATCTTTGAAATTGGACTGAATACAGGTTATAATGTGAGATAGTTAAGAATCTATTGGGGGCCAGGTGTAGAATATGGTAGTTTGAATGGTTGTCCCCAATAGATTCAGGAGTTTATTAAAGCTTGTAATTTAGAACTCCAGCCACAGAGTTGTCACTGTGGGTGGATCCTGGGGTCCAGCCCTAAGGTGTTCCTTGGGGAGGATCTGAATTTCAACCTAAGGAATGAGCATGTTTGCATGTCTTGAGTTCTGCCTGAGCTCCCTACTGTTTGGCTGCTGCTTTTTGCTTTTGCTTTTGGTGGTAGGCTTTCTCTTTTCTGCCATTATGGAACTTCCCCTGTATCTGGAACCCTGAAATAAATTCTGTCCCTCCTATAAACTGTATCTGGTTTGGAGTTTCTTCCCAGCAATGTGAAGCTGACTATGACACTGACCATGGCAGGGAGGATGCAGAGTAACGGAAACCATCTTGGAAGGTGGTAAGTGAAATTACCATTCTGAAAGACAGTTTAGCAGTTCCATAGGAAACATTGAGTGTCATCTCTCTGTACAATCTAACTGTCTTGGTAGTACATATTTATTCACTCAAACTATTTGAAAAATGATGCCCATTCAAAAAGTCTGCATTCATGTGTTTGTGTAGTTTTATTTGTAATCTCCCACAAGCATAAGCAATGACAGTGTTCTTCAATACAATAGGTTTACTGTAGTACAATTATGCCATGTAACAGTATCCAGTGATGAATACACATTAACTTCAAGCTAAAGGAAAGCATAGATGGATCTTAAATGTGTATTCATAAGTGAAATAAAACCATAGGAAATTATATGCATTGTATGAGTTTAGTCAGATGATGTTAAGATGAGAATTGTATAAAAAGATGAATAGGTACAGCATGAGACATTTTAGGGCTGTCAAAGTATTCTGTATTATATATAGCACAATGAGTGAATATAAAGTACTCATCCTCTGTTAAAAGTAATGTAACAGTATAATAAAAAAGAATCAATATAATGCTTGAAATAAAAATCATTTCACATGTCAAGCAATGAGCTTTTGATCCCAACATATTAAGAAAAGATGCCTCAAAATTTCATGCTCACCTTTTCCTTGTTTCTTTCTTTAAAATTTTTTGTTTGTTTTTATTTATTTATTTGAGAGTGACAGACAGAGAAAGAGGGAGGGAGGGAGGGAGGAAGGGAGAGAGAGAGAGAGGGAGGGAGGGAGGGAGGGAGGGAGAGAGAGAGAGAGAGAGAGAGAGAGAGAGAGAGAGAGAGAGAGGGAGAGAATGGGCACTGCAGGGTCTCCATCCACTGCAAATGTGTTCCAGATGCATGTGCCCCCTTGTCCATCTGGCTAACATGGGTCCTGGGGAATCAAGCCTTGAACTGGGGTCCTTAGGCTTCACAAGCAAGTGCTTAACTGCTAAGCCATCTCTCCAGCCCACGTTTCTTTTTTATACCTAGTAGATCCCAACACTCTTTTAGGATTCAAAATAGCATCTCAGTTTTTTTTTTTTGACATGTGCCATTATAACATAAGATACAATCTCTTGTTTTAAAAAAATTACACAAAATTTGCCCCCCCACATATATATGTGTGTGTATATATATATATATATATATATAATTTTTATTACATTTGAGGTAATGGATGGTGGGATAGCATAATACCATCAGACTATGATGTTACTCAAAATATTTTAATATGCTGAAGATATAGTCTTTCTGATGGTGAGATTTTTCTCTCTGTCCACTCACTGTCACATTAGAATATCCCTCTACTATTTTCTCACCTTTTTGTGTGCATACCTATATTCCTATTAATTTGTTATACAGCCAGATTATAGAAATCTTATTTTGTCAATGTTTTCAACATATGTACTCATGGAAGAAAGCATACCTTATATCTTTTATGCTCTGTGTGGCTTATCAAGGTCTTATTTAGTCTATCAAAGCCGTCTACTCCAGACAGAAATTATTTGACTCCCTCCCTCCCTCTCTCTCTCTCTCCCTTCCTCCCTCCCTCCCTCCCTCTTTCTCATTTAGCCATACAAACAAGCATTAACAAACCACCCTTGACACAGGAAGTTATTAATATGGCACTGTCTCTTAGCTGCTAAATTTTGACCATAAATTTCAGATTTCTAAAAATAGCCAGATCCTAATGCTACGTATTTTTGTGATGGAGAGAGAGACAGAGAGCTAGCGAGCAAATGGGTGTAGCAGGGCCTTCAGCCACTGCAAATTAATACAAGATGTGTGCCCCCTTGTGTTCATGTGCAACATTGCATGCTTGCGTCATTGCATCACTGTGTGTCTGGCTTAAGTTGGACCTGGAGATTCGAACATGAGTTCTTAGGTTTAGCAGGCAAGCACCTTAACTGCTAAGCCATCTCTCTAGCCCCTAATGATAGGTTTTTAACAGTATCTTTTCTTTAATACCTTTGTACACTTTGTGGTCAGAATTTTCTCTCCTTAATGAGACTACAGCCTTTCTGCTTATGTTTCCTTTACCAGTACACACACTTTGACTTTTTGTTATACCACAAAAGGATTACAGCCTGATTTAAAATTCTTTTCCCTAGGAGATATTCTTCTCTCTACCCCAGTACCAAGTAATTCTGTATGCTCAGCAAAACTTTGCTTAGAAAATATTGCATAATTATTTTAAGTGTTCATCCCATAGACTCACAGATGATCTTCACCAGTGGCTTTCTATCTCTACTCCTGGCAGAAACATCTTTACAACTTCAGGTTATGTCTTAGGTGGATCTCAGTTTAGGTTTCAACCATGTTCTATAGTAAATCAATGTCTTTAATCAAGTTACTCAGTTTCCCCCCTATAAAATGTGTGCCATAATACTACAAAGATTATAAGTTTTTAACACTTCAATTGGGTGTTGCTAAAATATATCCTACTCACTACATTCATACTTATCCTTCCTTTACTCAGAAATAGGTCTGATACTTTAGCACTAAAGAGTAAATGTCATTAGTGGCTTTTTAAAATACAACCCAATTCCTGGTATTGTACCAAGTACCAAAAACTAATTTCTGTTTTTAAGCCCCTTGCTTCTCTCCTATCAACCAATATTACATCCATGAAAACTATTTTTTTTTTTAAATTGGAACATAGAAATTTAGGTACCATTCATTCTGGTATTTTCAAAAAAAATTTTATTCAGTTATTTCTCCCCCCCCCCCAGCCCCACTTCCTTCAGTATTCTCTCATTTGTTTTCATATGTCACATGAAACACTATAATTTTTGTTTTAGATTATGTTACAAGAATTTTTATCCTTGGTTTTTGTTTTGTCTTCTGAGTATGTGCTTGTATACAAACTTGAAAATGGGTATCTCCTTCCTGGCTGGGGTGGCATGAATTGGCTATGTACCACCTCAGTGTGCTTCCTAGTTATTGACAAAATATGGTGTGGTAGCTTGAATGGATGTCTCCCAATAGATTGAGTTTATTAAAGCTTTAGACATCCAGCTGCCTGGCTGGAGGAGGTGTCACTGGGTGGATCCTAGGGTCCAGCCCTAAGGTGTTACTTGGGGTGGATCTGAATTCCAGCCAAAGATATGCAGAATGCTTCAGCTCTGCCTGGGGTTTCTGGAGCCCACTTGCTTATGGTGCTGCTGGTGGTATTTCTCTCTGCATGGACCTGGAAAAGGAGACTGGCTTCTGCCATTATGGAACTTCCCCTGAATCTGTAAGCCTGACATAAATTCCATTCCTCCTACAACTGTGTCTGGTCTGGAGGTTCATCCCAGCAACATGAAGCTGACTATAACACATGGTAAATCTAAAACCTTTAAAATGTTTTCACAAAAATCCATAAGAGTTACTATGTTATTTTTAGGAATTCCTAAAACATTGTGACATCAGGTATAAATTAGCTCTTATATGTTGTTTGTTTTGGATATTTTTGTCCTCTAATTTAGAACCATAGATGGATATTTATTTTTTAAATTTCTGCTTGTGGTAACTTGGAACATCTATTTCTGTGATGAGAAACAATGGATTTAAAAACCACAGTGCTCATGTCTGTTAAAGATTAATTTTCTTCTCAGATTTTCTGGTAGGATACATGTTTTCAGCTGTCACAAAACATATCCCACATTTTTCATCTTCTAAATGAAAATTGGTAAATCATTTCAAGCTGCTCAGTAATTAAAAATAATTTGTTTACCAATTTGGACACAGTTGCTTTATCCCAGAGCCTTCTTGAAAATCAAATCATATCAAATACCTAGCAGGTTTCTAGGCAAAAGGACAGAAAAGAAAATCAGATTAAATTGTTGAACTACTTTGAAATTTTAGTTGTGCTTCTGGGAGCTAAGAGTTGCTTTTAGTGACTTCATATAAGCTGCTATCTTCTTTTCTCTTTCCTTTAGAGCAAAATTCCTCAGAGGAACATTCTATACTAGTAATCTCAAATTTTATTTTGTCATTGTCTTCTAAACCCCTTCTAAACCCAACCTTATCATTTTTATCTTTTTAAAATCAATAACCTGGTACCAAGGAACTGTTAATCTGGACCCTCACTTCACAGTGTTGCTTGGCAGAATTAATCATTCTATTCTGAATTTTTTTTCTACTAGGCTTATAAAAAGTGAAGGTCCTGATTCTCTGCCTCCCCTTGGATCAATGCTTTCTATCTTCCACTCTCTAAATGTTGGAATCCACGGGCTTAGGACTTGGAGCTGTGTTTTTTTTAAATTTTCAATTATATACTAATATCTATAGTGATTTCATTTTGTGGTGGTTTGAATGTAAAGTGCTCCATACATTTAGGTTTTTTTTTTTTTTTTTTTGAGGTAAGGTTTCACTCTAGCCCAGGCTGACCTGGAATTCACTCTATAGTCTCATGGTGGCTTTGAACTCATGACAATCCTCCTACTTCTGCCTACCAAGTTCTGGAATTAAAGGTGTGCACCACCTTGCCCAGCTAGACTTAGGAGACTTAGGTATTTTTGATTAAGTTTCCTAGTTAGTCTTCATCAGGCAAAGCCCTGTATTAAAAAAAAAAAAAAAGCAGGTATATTAATGGGGTGGATCTTGAGTCTAGCCCTAAGAGGTGTGGAGACAGCCAGCTTAAATAGTGGCTCTTCATGCTTCCTGGTGTTTCTCTCTACTGTGGATATATGATGGAGTGAGTCATCTTCTTTCACCATGATGAAACTTCCCCTGGAATCTGTGAGCCTAAAATAAATGCTTTCCTCTCACAAACTGCTTTTAGTTAGGTGTTTGTTCTAGCAACATGAAGCAAAGTGCAACCTACTCATTCTTAAAACCTTAAGTAATATACCTATGCTATTTCAATTATTGTCTCTCTACCTGGGACCTCTTCCTAAACTCTGGACTCATTTCACAACTCACCATCTTCCCTCAAATTAACAGGCAAGCCAAATTTTAAATATAATATCAACATTCAAATATTCAATGCCTAAAGCTGTCATGCTGATATATTTCTCCTCCATCTCAAGAGCATTGGAAGACTTGCAATTTCTCAAGTTAAAAACAGTGGATCCATGTTAAATTCTGTTTCTTTCCCCCCAGACCTCATCTAACATACCAGGAAGTTCTGCAGGCTCCATGTTCAGGTACCTGAAATCTTTTTTTTAATTAATTAATTTTTTTATTAATTAGTTTTGTACTCAGTGAATACAGTCAAGTTGGTACTATTGTTAGGCTTGTCCAATCCTACCCCTTTCTCCCTGGCCCTTCCTTGTCAAGGTAAATGGGTAATGCATTGTGTAGTTAGCCTACAATTATGGGTAGGAGAAATGTCTCTGGTATCATGATCCAAAGTGTGGCTCTGACATTCTTTCCGCCCCTTCTTCCACAAAATTTCCCTGAGCCATGTTGGGTTCATTTTGGGTCTGCTTCATTGATGAAGTGTTGGGAACCTCTGTGTCTCCAGATATCTGATTTGGTAGGAGTTGATTATTCTCTATGTTGATCTCCTTCACCCTTGTGCTGGTACCCAGTTCACCAAGAAAACAGCATCTTTGCTTGTTTTGCCAAGTATTCTTAGTTTCAGCTGGGGCCTTTTGGAGGTATGAGGTGGCTCTCTCCTTAGGATCTGTGTCTATCTGAAAAAGAGAAGCAGATTCTTCAATGGAGAGTAAAGTTAGCACCAGACAAATGGGATAACCCTTATTTATTTATTTTTTTGGCTTTTAAAAAATATTTTTTTCTCAATTTTTATTAACATTTCCATGATTATAAAAAGTATCCCATGGTAATACCCTCCGTTGACCCACACTTTCCCCTTTGAAATTCCATTCTCCATCATATCTCTCCCCATCTAAATCAATCTCTCTTATATTTTGATGTCATGGTCTTTTCCTCCTCTTATGATGGTCTTGTGTAGGTAGTGTCAGGCATTATGAGGTCATGGATATCAAGGCCATTTTATGTCTGGAGGGAGCATGTTGTACAGAGTCCTACCCTTCCTTTGGCTCTTACATTCTTTCCATCACCTCTTCCACATAGGGCCCTGAGCCTTGGAAGGTGTGATCGAGATGTTACTCAGTACTCTGGTCACTTCTTTCCAGCACCATGATATCCTCTGAGTCATCCCAAGGTCATTGCCATCTGAAAAGAGATGATTCTCTACCCAAAGTGAGAGTAGCATTAATATAAGGGTATTGATATTAAGAGAAGCGCTTACTGGGCAGGTTGATAAGCATAGTATATACACTTATCCAGACATCAGCAGATGTTACACCCCTAGGGCTCATGACTACCCCTGTTTTAAGTTTTCAGTATCAGGGATGTATTCCCTCCCTTGGAGTGGGCCTCCAGTCCAACTAGAGGGCAGTTGGTTTCCACCATGGCAGATGTGCCACTATTGCAGTCGTTGGCTCATTTGGCCTGGCTGGCCAATTATAAAGCTTGCAGTGTCCACTGTTGCGTATCTTCACTGGTGGTATCTCTTTCTCCCATTGAACTACATGTATAATGGCTCCTTCCAGCTTTCTATCAGCTGGTCTACATGGAGGAGGTTATCAGCTCAGTTCCAGCAGGATTTCTCAGTGGCCTTGCAGCCCAAGTATGTGGAGTCTTAAGCAATAGGATTTTACCATCAATTCCTGGTGGGAAACCAAGGGCCATGGCAATGGCCTATAATGTTTTACCTTATTTTTTTTTTATAGAGAATTTAATAGGTGTAGGCCTTCTTGTATCCCATGACTGGTGGTAGCTTGATAATGGAGAGTGGGCTCATGTTTACATATGGTTCTGACTTGTTTCCCAGCTCCAGATATTGGTACCCCTTGTGCATCTGGCTAACGTTAGTCCTGGGAAATTGAACCTGGGTCCTTTGGCTTTGCAGGCAAATGCCTTAACTGATAAGCCATCCTTCTAGCTCATGTCCCCTTGTTTCTGAAGGCCTTTCTGGCCACTGTAACCAAATGAGCAGTCTCTTCTCTGCCCCAAATGAACAATGTTTTGCTGTGTTGGAGAATGTTTACTCACCATTTTAAATGTGTCTCTTACCTTTCACTGTGGCAGGATCTGTATGTTCAAACTGCGTGGGCCATGCAAGCCTCCTGTGTTCTCATGTAATGTTCTTTGTAATCACAATAAAAGCCAGATGACACTACAATGAGTTTTGTCACAAGCATCCACATGAAAAGTCAAGTCTTTTAGGTGTATGGTTTATCCATTAAGGCTACCCAGAACACCTTTCAAGCCAGGATACAGATACCATTTTATTTCCCTTCTTTTATTTGGACAGGCTGAGACAGTAAAGGAGAAACCCACCTGACATCCATCCTTTGGTTCCTCAAGAAAAGAAACTATCATTGTGCATTAACTAAAGCTCAGTCACTCCAGGGCTCATAGCTGTGAGATAATCACAGGTCTGGGAGCACACAAGCCAGGAGAGCAAAGTACTTCCAGTTTCTACATTTGTCTTATAATGACCACAGCTGCCTAGGTGTCATTTCATTTAAAAGATGGAACTTTTGCTGAATGGAGCTGGGGAGGGAGAGCTGCCCTAAAGGCATGTAATCATCATTGCCTTGTAATTGTACAGGCAGGTTAACTGGTCAGGCTGTTCCTTTGGGTTTGGCTATTTTAAAAGTGGAAAGAAATAGAATGTAACTATTGCCAACTGCCTTGGAAAAGACAGTGTTTTTCCTTTGTATCTTGCAGAAGCACTACTGGTGTCACCCCTCAGGGAAGGGAAACATTATTGTTTAGGTGTAATCACTGTGTCCTGAGGGGTGTGTGAAATGTATTCTTTTTTTTTTTTTAAAGCAAAATGAGTGTATTCCAAAAGCTCACTTGTCTCTTTTCAATGAAAACAAACAAACAAGCATAAAAACCAAAAACCAACAATAAAAACAAAACAAACAAACAAACAAAAACCCCACAGGCTTTTCTGTGACTGACTACTAAAGGTCTTTTAATTTTCTTGAAAAGCAACTGAGAAAGATGGAAAATATCCCCACCAAACTGTATTCCAGAGACTGTCCAACTCTGCTCTTCCTTGTCACACCCCAAATAATTCTATGACAGAAACAATGTCTAATAAATATATAAGACTAGAGTAAATTAATTTTCCAATGTGGATTCTTGGAAGTTGATATCAATAATGGAAAGATAAATATACTGCTCCACAATTTGGTGGTAAGTGGGCTGGCCTTTTGCTTTCAATTAGCTGTGAGAAACCACCCACAATGATATAGAGAGTGACGGGTGTGTGTGTGTGTGTGGAGGGGAACAATACCTGTGTTTTGTGTATTGCCTACTTAGCTATAATATGATTCATCTGTTATTCCAGGGGATAATTTGTTATTTTTACTGTTAAGAAAGAAAAATAAAGAACAAGCTAACATGCAGCCATGATTATACCTATACATCTACATTAACACATTTTTTTAAGCATTTGATATGATGTCCTTGTTCTAACAGTGCCTCATCTCAAGAGGAATCTTCAGGTTCTTAAACTCTACCAATATTTGGCAAAAATTTATTAGTCAATAAAAACAATGGATAAAATCACATCAAATTAAGCAATTGTTCCTGAAAGTGTTAGCATTATGTCTGACCTACCTCATTCTGTTATCTGGGGTCATTTGTAATTAATGTCCATGATCAGTTGAAGAGATACATTAGTCCTCAGGGTACATAAATTATCGAAGTTTAAAGAAGCATTTCCTCAAAACTGCCCGCTACTGCTTTTACAGCAGAAGTAACACCGAGTGTCAGCATGCAGGTTGGGGCAAGAGGAGGTGGCTAAGTTAAGCAAAAAGTACCCATTTGAGGTCTGTTTCAAAGTGACTTACTGGTGGCTGCTGTCTACTTCTTGGTGCAATAAAATCATTATTTCCACACTTCCCTTCAATGAAATTTCAATCCAATAATCTTCCTACATGTTCAAGGAAACATTAGTCCCTAAATCTTGATTCTCATTGGGCCATATGATTTATGATAAGTAATTATTTCCTTGCATTAATTCTTATTTTCCTAATCTGAAAATGCAGATAATTCCATGGAGAAGGTAAAACAGTTTGTTAAGAACTATATGCAAAAATGCTTAAGATTTTGCCTTGATACACAATAGATGCATATGTATGTTCCTTTACTTCACCTAGAACAGAATGGAGTTGACATAATCTCTAGTCTCTTACAGAAACTAGAAAAGGGCAAAGAAATGAGGTAGTACAGAAGCAGGCATAATTCCATTTACTCTCATCATTTCTCTTGGGTGGAGAAAAGCAAATCTTTGTCTGTCTGGCACCAGAAGGAGCAAAACAGTAACCACAAATTACCAAGGCAGCTTCCAAAGTGCTTTAATCAATACTGCCACAGTGAGGCTTGGCTAAAAGAATTTACGTATTTGAGTCAGTAGTAGGGAGAAGTGCAATCTCATGTTGAAGATCCTTATGCATCTGACATGACCTCATTTTTTAAAAATCCTCATAAAGGGATTTCAACCCATAAATTATTGGCTAATTATTTGAACTATCTCAAGCAAATTCTCAAAAAGGAGAGTGGATTCTGATCTCCTGAAAGGGCTGTGGTCCTGATTCAGCAAGCAGCAGCATCCTATGAAAAGGACTAGTGCATTTCTAGTCCACAGATGAAGAGGTGGGCGGTTCTCTCCATCTGCTGTCCTTTACAGTAGGCACGCAAACCACACATTTTGCTACACCTCATCCTCAGTTACTTAGATCCCTACATATTTCAGTGCCATGATACCAGAGAGCTATTATTTTTGTGATTCAGTTTTGTGTTTTTGCTTTTTAATTAAAATGTTAGTTGCTAGGCAGTATAGTTTCTGTGCCAGTATAATGTTGTTTTTATCAGTGTTGGTCTGTAATATAATTTCAGATCATGTATTACATTGCCCTTTCTGCTAAGGATTTCATTAACTATTTCAGTGATTTCTGAATTTTAAGATTCCCATCCTCTCTTTGTTAGTGATTCCTCTCATGATAGTTATTCTTTCCTGTACTCTTGTGATAGGGAATGACTTTTCTCTGTGAGTCATATTCCTTGAAGAATCTTCTAAAGTACTGGCATGGTGGTAATGAGCTGCCTTAGTTTTTGTATGTTTGAAATGTCCTTCTTTCTATGTCAATTTTAAAAGACAGCTTTGATGGATATAGTGTTCTTTGTTGGCAGTTCTATATTTTGAGGCCTTGAAGTGCATCATCGCATGTTTTCCTGCCTCTGAGGTTTGCTGGAGAGAGATCTGATGTGCAGGACTTTATAGGTGACTTCACATTTTTCATTATAGTTTTTGTAAAATTGTTTCTTTGCATTTTAGTTTTTACATGGACTACATCATGGAGAGGATCTCCTGGGGCCATGTCTTTTTGGTGTTGTAGTGTCTTGTCAACTTTGTCCTCTAGCCCTGATAGTCTCTCTTCTGGTTGGCTGAGTTTATTAGTGATGCTTCTTATTTGTCTAAATTTAGGAATTTTTGGTTATAACTGCAATGTATATATTCTCTGTGCTCTTAGTGCTCATCTCAGCTCCTTCCTCTATTCTATGCACTCTTAGATGGGATCTTTGATTATATCCCAGAGTTCTTAGATGCTGTTGTCATTCTTCTTTCTTTATTTTTTTGAGGTAGAGTCTCACTCTAGTCTAGGCTGACCTGGAACTTACTCTGTAGTCCCAGCTGCCTTAGAACTCATGGCAATCCTTCTACCTCTACCTCCAAAGTGTTGGGATTAAGGCATGTGCCACCATTACTGGCCTCAGGTTTTCATTCAGCTGCTGTTTGTTTATTTTTGAAGTAGGGTCTCACACTGATTTAGGTTGACCTGGCACTCATTCTGTATTCCCAGTATGATGCTGTGGTCATTCTTGTTCACTTTGTCTTTTCTTATTGATATATAAATGTAATATATTTTCAACTTTGTCCCCCAGTCCTGATATTCTCTCTTCTGGTTAGCAGAGTTTATGAATAATGCTTTCTATTGTATTTTTATATTTAATTTATTGGGTTTTCTTTTATAATATTGCTATTTATTTCTTTCAAAAATCTCAATTTCCTTGCTAAAGTTTTCTTCCATGCTAGTGACTTTTTAGTCCATATTGCAGACTTTTCCTGACCTTCCTACATGGGTCCTGGATTTACTTTATCATCTTGTTTGTGTCCTCTTTCTTGACATTATCATTTTTACCAGAAAACTTTTGAAACCTTCATCTGGCATTTAATCTACTTCAATGTTTTGAATTCAGTAGTTAAGGTTTGGAGAGTCATGTTGCCTTGCCTTTTCATGTTTCTGTCATTGCCATGTGTATTGCACATCTATTGGTTTGCATATCTCTTCTGGATTTGGGGGATCTTCTTATTGAACAATGGCTTTTGAAGATTTAATTCCCATTGCCACTGGAGAGGAGAAAATAAAATACTGCAACAGGAATAGCTTCAAATGGAGCAAGATTTAGAAACACTGAAAATAAATTACAGCTGGCAAGTGTAGCACCAATGATCAAAAATTGAGAATGACAAAAATACTATAGACTGTGCTATGAAATAAAATATTAAATGGGTCATATAATAAATGGGACAGAGGAAGAAGAGAAACATAACAAAATAAAGATTCAATAAATGAGTGATAAAGGAGTAGAGAATGTTATAGAGGGGAAGAGAAAAGAGCAAGATAGTTAAAAAAAAGCCAACAACATGATTTCCTAATAATGAAAGTATTCAAAATGAAAATAAACAAATAGGGCAAACTTGAAACACTGCTAAATGCAGAGAGGAGGAAGCAGAAAGAAATAAACAGCAAACCCCCTCACCAAAAAAAAAAAAAAGCCTCAAATGGAAAATAAATCATCTATAAAATTAGATGATTTATTTTCATTTGGTTAATCTATGGAGGAAAAACATCTTGACTATGAAGAGAAGGTTGCTTTTTCAAAATTCTTCCTTTCAAAAGAGTTTGCATTCTTATTCATTCAGGCATCTTTTCCATTATAAATGTAAAGTAGTTGACCCACCTTTAATGGTGGTAATTCATTTAACAATAGTAACTTTAGCAACCTAAAACCAGTTTCTGTGCCTGTAATTTCAAAGTTACATGAATTTTTCCAACTTTTAATTGTACATCTTACAGTTCTATATTGCCAACCAAGCAAACCAGTTCATACTTTTAAATTCAACCTTGATCAAACTGTCTGGGCATGGGATATAGAACAAAGCTAGCCTATTTGTCAGTAGATAAGTTCCATCAAAATTCTTTGCTGTTTCTCCTTCCCCTTTGAAAATTCATAAGTAAAACCACCAAGCACAATTCCTTCTGCATTTAGCACTTAAAATTCTCACAAAATAGCCAGTACAATTTAGTTTACAACTCTATAAGGCTTCTGCAATAACAAGTTCCAAGTCCATGCACATTCCACCAGTATACAAGTTCCAAAACACCAAAATCCACATGGTTAGATTCATCCTATCAATGACCCCCATCTCTCTGTTACCAAATTTTGATGTAGTCTGTTCCTTGTTGCTGGAATGAATTTCCAAACAGACATAGCTTATGGGAGAAAAGTATTTATTTCAAGTTTTTAGATCCAGAGGAAGTTCCATCAATGGTAGAAGAAGCTGGTTCCCTTTTATTGACCCAAGCATAGAAACAGGCAGCAAACACCAACCAAAAGCAGTAACCATGAATAAGCATGAATCCAGAACTCCAACTACTTTCCCTTCACCTTTGGGCTAGAATTAAATCAGCCCCCAGTGACATACAGCCCTGTAACAGGAATCTGTCTTCTAGGTGCTGAAATTTCTAACTCAGTTTCAATAAAATATCTGAGTATGTGGGGCCAAACATTTA
The DNA here is from genome assembly GCF_020740685.1 of Jaculus jaculus. Classification (NCBI taxonomy): domain Eukaryota; kingdom Metazoa; phylum Chordata; class Mammalia; order Rodentia; family Dipodidae; genus Jaculus; species Jaculus jaculus. The sequence continues at coordinate 125,799,080 of NC_059104.1, read as the reverse complement.
CACTATCATATTCAAACTACATAGGCAGGGATAGGATCAGTTGACCTTGTTTTCTTGTCATTCTCCTATTGCTATGTTGAGATTGCTTGGTGTCCAAATACATGATCTGTTTTAGAGAATGTTCCATGAGGTGAGAAGAAAAATCTTTATTCTGTAGTGTTTGGATAGAATGTTTTCCAAATGTCTGCTAGTTCTATTTGATCTATTGAATTTTTTAAACAAATTTATTTATTCTCAAGGAATGGAGTGGTAAGGGATGGTGAGAGAGAGGGAGGCAGAGAGAGAGAAAGAGAGTGAAAGAACAGGTACACCACGGCTTCTTACCACTGCAAATGAACTCCACAAGCATCTACCATGTGCCTTGTTCTACATCTGGCTTTAAGAGGGAACTGGGAAACAGAACCTTGGGCTTTCAGGCTTTTCAAGCAAGTATCTTTAATCATTGAATCAACTCTTCAGCCCACATGATGTCTTTTAATTCCCTTGTTAAGTTATCTAGCTGAGACTGTTTATTTTTTAATGTAGTCACTTACAGCTATGAATTTCTTTAAGACAACTTTCATTCTATCCCATAGGTTTTTGATGTGTTATGTTTTCATTTTCACTTAATTATAGAATCTTTTATTTTCTTTTTTATTTCTTTGATGACTCATTCATCGTTAAATATTGCCTTGGTTAAATGCTGCAAGTTTCTGTATGTTTTATAGTTTATATTGCTATTGACTTTTAGTGTTATTCCACTGTAGTCAGATAGATTATAAGAAATCATTTCTTTCCTATATTGTTAAGACTGCTTTATGTACTATTTTATGATGTATTTTAAGGAAAGTTCCATGGGATTCTCTAGTCAAGAGTTGAGAAGAAAAAGCATTTTCCCTGGCTCTGTTCCCTTTACCTGTGCTGCTTTAGAGAGACTTTTGTCTATGTTTAATCTTAGTTACTCCTTCACTGGCTCATACAGGTGTAGCTTCTCCTCTGCCAGCTTACCTGGAAGTCTCATGAAGGGTCTTTAAATTATGTTACATAAGGGGAGGGGGTAAGTTATGGATGAGCCTAATAATGGTACCAAACTGACTGTATTTCTGTATTAATGAAAAAATTAATAAAATAATAATAATAATAATAAATCTTAATGATTCCTGACAAATACTTTCATGTAATTTTTAGGAATAAGTCCTTGGGTGTGAATAGTTTTATCCTGGTTTTATAATTGTAATAATTATAAAGGTGGGATTAGCCAAAAAAAATCCAGCTTGTAGCACTTTATTATACATTTATGAGGCAGACAAAGAAAGAACCATGAATAATACATGCAAAAGATTCTCCTACACTAAAAATGTATATTATTATTTCTTCATAGTGGGAAGAAAGAGAGAAGGGTAGAGCTTCTAAGGAGGCATTGTTGATGTGGAGTGTGCAGTTACAGGTAACATTGATATTAAGAAAACAAGCAGAACTAAGAGATACTTATAAAAGTGAATATAATTGCTGACCCAGGAGAGGGTCAAGTATATAAATGCAGGGAGCACAGCCTGTTAGAGTGAGCAAAAGCTTTTTCCAGGGAGCTTTCTGAGACAAGTTTTTGACCACAGTGAATTTCATAGCTACTTACAAACGGCCATAAAGGAACAAGTTCAGGTAAGAGATGGTGTTGGAATGAGTCCTCAGAGCTCATTTCTTTGAAACACTGGATAAAGGTCTTTACCAGCTGCCCAGTTATAGAGATGGGAGGTTTACATTTTATTACATAGTATAGTGATTCATGTGTCTGTCATTTGAGTACCACTAATCTTTCCCATGGTTTTAAAAATAAAACAAATTACTTTAAACTCTTATTACTCCTCCTGTGGGCTGCCCAGCCACCTCTTGCAAGTCATAAAAGGTCCAGGAAACATAGCTTCTTAAATATTTTATTTAGGTCTTTATATGAGAGAGAGAGGGAAAGAGAGACAGAGAGAATGGGTGAGCCATGGTCTCTAGACATTGTAAATGAACTCCAGATACATGTGCTTCTCTGTGTATCTGGCTTTATGTGGGTAGTTGGGAATCAAACCTGGGTCCTTTGGCTTTGCTGGTAAACACTTTAAATGCTATGCCATCTCTCCAGCTCAAAGAAACCTATCTTGATATAGAGTTTTGCTTCACTAAACCCCAGTTTTGCATGCCATGGTCACTGTCTTCTCCATGCTCACTATTCTTTCCTCTCATTCAGATCCCAGAGCACCTGACTTGGCTGATTTTGCCAAAAAGGTTTTATTAAAGATTAAAATACTTTAGCACTTAAGAGCTTGCCTGTGAAGCCTAAGGACACTGATTCGAGGCTCAATTCCCCAGGACCCATGTTATCCAGATGCACAAAGGAGTTTGTTTGCAGTAGCTGGAGGCCCTGGCATGTCTATTCTCTCTCTCTCTCTATCCGCCTCTTTCTCTGTCTGTCTGTTGCTCTCAAAAAAAATACTTTGTATGATCTCACTTATGTGTGGGGTATAAAAAGCCAAACATAAGAACAGAGACTACAGTGGGGTTTCCAGGAGCTGAAGGAGAGGAAAATACAGCATTGGTCATCAGGTGCAAGGTTTGAGCTATTCAAGATGAGTAAGTTCTCCAGATGTAACATAAGTCATGGTGAGTGTAGAGAACAATACTGTATTGTACACTTGAAGTTTGCTAAGAGGGTCAGTGTGGTAGTTTGAATCAATGGCCCCAATATATTCAGGATTTTGTTAAAGTTGTAATTTAGATCTGCAGCCACCTGGCTGGAGGAGGTGTCACTGGGCAGATCCTAGGGTCCAGCCCTAAGGTATGGGTATGGATTTTGAATTCCAATGTAAAGATATGCAAATTTTGAGAGCTTTTCCTGAAGTACCTGGAGCATGCTTATGAGCATGTAAATGTACTGATAAGTTTGATGGTGGCTTTTCTCTTTCTTTCTGCTTAGTCTTGTGAAAGGGGCCCAACTTCTCTGCCATTATTGTACTTCCCCAAGGGCTTCAACTAAAAATTCACCTCCTATAACTGCCTGGTTTGGAAGTTCATCCCAATGACTTGAGGCTGCCTGCTACAGAATTTGTATCAAGGAGTTGGATAGAGTGGTGAGATGAATCTGACTGTATAGATTTTGATCTTTTACAACTTGCATGCTGGAAGAATGGAAACTTGGTGCTTTCAACTGTAGACACTTTACAGAGCAATGAGCCAAGTAGTATGGATTATTCTGGTGAGTGTTTGAAAATGCCTAATGCAGAGAGAATTAATTGTATTTGGAGGCTGGCTCATGAACTTTCTAAGGGGAAGGAAGGACAGTAGAAAACCTTGTTGGAACTAGCCTATTGATATAAGGTCTGGCTGTGTTCTGATGGCCAGGCCAAGAAAGCATGATTAAGGTTAAATTTGTAATGGACTGATGTGGTTGGCTAAAGACATGGGACTGAGATACTTAAGATTTTAAGTTGGAAAAACTCAAGCAAGTTTAAAATTACTGACACAGAGACTGGTTGCTGAAGCTGCTATTGTCAAATATATTAGCATTTGGAAGGAAGATGATCCAACTACTTTACATTGAAACAATGGAAAAGATTCTTGAAGAAAGACTATTATAGTCATGCAAACTCTTTTGGAAAAGAGTTGACTGGAGAAGGAACCTGATTTTCAAGGTTATGATTTATTTCATCTGTGAATTAAGAATATGACTGTATCCTAAACACCTGGTATTGGTCTCAGAAGTATGAAAAATGTGTGGAGTGGTCATGAAGTGCGCATGGTTTTAGGAGCTGTTGCTGTGGCATGGCATATAGGTAGGGTATGATGACTCTCATGAATAGGGTGGCAAAGCTATTGGAAGGTGAGCCATGGTTTGTATGGAGACCTGAGGATGTTTATAGATACCTGGACTGTGGAAGGGCTACCATGGTGGGGCTAGGGATAGAAATTTTCCCTGGCTGTTCAGTCCAGATAGAGGGGCAGAATTGGAAAATCTGGAGACTTTCAGTCACTGGTTAGATATTGGACTTAAACTGCAGAAGTTTGATGTTTGCTTGATGGTTATTGAGTTTATATTGTTCCAGTCACTTCTTGTTATGCCTTATAGCAGTTTGAAATGTTTATTTTGTGCCTTTACATGTTGAAAATATATAACTTGTTTAATTTTACAAGAATCACAGTTAAGAGACAATCTTAAATCTCAGATGAAACTTAGAACTTTGGAACTATCTTAAGTTGATAAAAACTATGGGTACCTTTGAATTGGAAAATATTCAGTGTGAGATGGTTATGAATGTATTGGGAGCCAGGGATGGAATGTGGTAGTTTGAGTAGATAGCACTAATACATTCAGGATTTTATTAAAGTTGTAATTTAGATCTATAGCCACCTGAGTAGAGGGCATATCACTGGGTGGATCCTAGGGCCTAGGCATAAGGTATGGGTGTTGATTTGGAATTCTAGTCTAAAGATACACAAAGTGTTTTGCCTGGACTAAAGTGTGCTTGCTTGTGATGCTGGTGGCGTGGCTATTGGGTTTTGGCTTGTGACTTTTCTCTGTGCTTAGATCTGTGAAAAGGGGCCCAACTTCTGCCATTATGGAACTTCCCTTGGATCTGTAAGTTTCAAACAAATTTCCTTCCTCCCATAACTGTGCCTGGTTTGGAAGCTCATCCCAGTGACCTGACAATGTCTGCCACAGTCATCCTGTTGCAAACACCTGTCAGATGCTGCATATGCTAATCAGCTGAAATGTGGTGAACATTTGAATATATAATTATGCATGTACAACTGAATAGCTTAAAATATACATATATAGTCAATAATATATCAATAATGTTAACAAACAATCATGACAGATTTTAACGTACAGCAGAGTCTACCACAAATTGAATTACAAGTAGATCAATCCTTTGGTCATTGGCCATACCAGCTGGGAGTTCATTTGTGTCACAGCTCCCTTCTTCATGATGTTGCCTCATGTCGTGTTTACTGCATTGTCTTTCCCTCTTTATAATATTTTATTATTTTTAATGAACTTTTAAAAATGTATTTATTTGAGAGAGAGAGGCAGGTAGATAGAGAATAGGCACACTAGGGCTTTTAGACCCTGCAAATCAACTTGACACATATGCCACCTTGAGCATATGGCTTGTGTGGGTCTTGGGGAATCAAACATTGGTCTTTTGGCTCTGCAGTTAAGTGCCTTAACCACTAATCAATCTCTTCTTTCTGCACTCTTCATATCATTTTAAGCCTTTAAATATTTAATATTGATTATTTGTAGAAGTTATTGGTGCTACTGGCCTCTAATGAGCCACATACATCTAAGCATTTTACTAAATGAACAACTACTTACCTCAGAAAGACTTCTCCTCTAGAATAATAATTTAATAGATTCTAATATAAAAACTGAACATATAGAAGAATAGATAGTTCTCATTGCATGCGTTTTCAGTTGTTTTATTTAAATCAAAACTTGTAAGATTGAACTGGTATTCAAAATGAGAAAAATTCACAAGCACCTTACAGATACAAGTAAAGTACGCTATACGGCTTGCCAACCTTCACATTTATTATTGTCATTGAGAGTTTTGTATATGTCCTTGATAAGGTTTGTGCATGAATAAAAATTAAATTTATTAATGCTTTTTTGTTTGAAATTAATTTTTGCTTTATGTTCAAGTTCAAAATCTATTGATCTTTCAGCTTTTAGTTTTAATTAATAAATGTTGTCATTCTTTTAATAAATCGATTAACTTTTAAATCTTTAAGTCAGCTTTCATATCCACTTATTTTTCTTAAAATCTTAATCTGCCTATATAAATTTAACATAATTAGTGTTCTTTCTTAAGCACTTCAAGTATATGACAACTAAACCATTCTTAAGTACTTAAATTATCTTACAAAAATCTAATAGTTTAGATGTATAAATGTAATATTTACCTTATAAATATATTGTCATCATATTTAACTATTTTATATATCACATTAAAATCAAATAATTCACCTAAACATTATTTTAATTTTAATTTATATTTTTCTTTTCACAATTTTTATTAACATTTTCCATGATTATAAAAAATATCCCATGGTAATACCCTCCCTCCCCCTCACACTTGCCCCTTCGAAATTCCATTCTCCATCATATTACCTCCCCATCTCAATCATTGTACTTACATATATACAATACCAACATATTAAGTACCCTCTTTCCTTCCTTTCTCTTCCCTTTATATCTCCTTTTTAACTTACTGGACTCTGCTACTAAGTATTTTCCTTCTCATACAGAAGTCCAATCATCTGCAGCTAGGATCCACATATGAGGGAGAACATGTGGCGCTTGGCTTTCTGGGCCTGCGTTACCTCACTTAGTATAATCCTTTCCAGATCCATCCATTTTTCTTCAAATTTCATAACTTCATTTTTCTTTACCACTGAATAGAACTCCATTGTATAAATGGGCCACATCTTTATTATCCACTCGTCAGTTGAGGGGCATCTAGGCTGGTTCCATTTCCCAGCTATTATAAATTGAGCAGCAATAAACATGGTTGAGCATGTACTTCTAAGGAAATGAGATGAGTCCTTAGGATAAATGCCTAGGAGTGCTATAGCTGGGTCATATGGTAGATCAATCTTTAGCTGCTTCAGGAACCTCCACACTGATTTCTACAATGGCTGGACCAGATTGCATTCCCAACAGCAGTGTAGAAGTGTTCCTCTTTTTCCACATCCCCACCAGCATTTACGATCATTTGTTTTCATGATGGTAGCCAATCTGACAGGAGTGAGATGGAATCTCAATGTAGTTTTAATCTGCATTTCCCTGATAACTAGTGATGTAGAACATTTTTTTAGATGCTTATATGCCATTCATATTTCTTCCTTTGAGAATGGTCTATTTAGCTCCACAGCCCATTTTTTGAGTGGCTTGTTTGATTCCTTATTATTTAACTTTTTGAGTTCTTTGTATATCCTAGGTATTAATCCTCTATCAGATATATAGCTGGCGAAGATTTTTTCCCATTCTGTAGGTTGCCTCTTTGCTTTTTCCACTGTGTCCTTTGCAGTGCAAAATCTTTGTAATTTTATGAGGTCCCAGAGATTAATCTGTGGTTTTATTGCCTGAGCAATTGGGGTTGTATTCAGAAGACTTTGCCAAGACCAATATGTTGAAGGGTTTCCCCTACTTTTTCCTCTAGCAGTTTCAGAGTTTCAGGTCTGATGTTAAGTTCTTTAATCCTTTTGGACTTAATTCTTGTGCTTGGAGAGAGAGAAGAATCTATTCTCATCCTTCTACAGATATATATCCAGTTTTCCCAACACCATATGCTGAAGAGGCTATCTTTTCTCCAATGAGTATTTTTGGCATTTTTATCGAATATCTGGTGGCTATAGCTACCTGGACTTACATCTGGGTCCTTTATTCAGTTCTAGTGATCCACATGTCTGTTTCTGTGCCAGTACCACACTGTTTTTATTACTATGGCTTTGTAGTATAGGTTAAAATCAGGTATGGTGATACCATCAGCCTTATTTTTGTTGCTCAGTATTATTTTAGATATTTGGGTTTTTTTTTTGTGATTCCAAATGAATTTTTGGATTGTTTTTTCTATTTCCATGAAGAAAGCCTTTGGAATTTTGATAGGGATTGCATTCAATGTGTAGATTGCTTTTGGTAAAATTGGCATTTTCACAATATTGATTCTTTCAATCCAGGAACAAGGGATGTTTCTCCACTTTCTAGTGTCTTCTGCAATTTCTCGCTTGAGTGTTTTAAAGTTCTCATTGTAGAGATTCTTAACTTCCTTGGTTCAATTTATTCCAAGGTACTTTATTTTTTTGATGCAATTGTGAATGGGAGTGATTCTCTGATTTCATCCTCTGTGTGTTTGTTGTTAGCATATATGAAGGCTATTGATTTCTGTGTATTTATTTTGTATCCTGCTACATGGCTGTAGTTTTTTTTTTTTTTTTTTGGTTTTTCGAGGTAGAATCTCACTCTGGTCCTGGCTGACCTGGAATTAACTCTGTCATCTCAGGGTGGCCTTGAATTCATGGTAATACTCCTACCTCTGCCTCCTGAGTGCTGGGATTAAAGGCACGCGCCACCACGCCCAGCTTGGCTGTAGGTTTTTTATCAGCTCTAACAGATTGTTTGTAGTCTTTAGGGTCATTATACATAGAATCATGTCATCTGCAAATAATGATAAATTGATCTCTTCCGTTCTAATTTCTATCCCATTTATGTGTGTCTCTTGCCTTATTGCTATGGATAAGACTTCCAAAACTCTATTAAATAAAAGTGGGGACTGTCTTGTTCCTGATTTTAGTGGAAAAGCTTCCAGTTTTTCCCCATTTAGTAATATGTTGGCTGTGGGCTTGTCATAAATAGCTTTTATTATATTGAGAGATGTTCCTTCTATTCCTAGTTTTTGTAGGAATTTATCATGAGGGGATGTTGGATTTTGTCAAAGGCTTTCTCTGTGTCTAATGAGATGACATGTGATTTTTGTCCTTCAACCCATTTATATAATGTATTACATTTATAGATTTGCATATATTGAACCATCCATGCATCTCTGGGATAAAGCCTACTTGGTCAGGGTGAATGATCTTTTTGATATATTCTTTTATTCTGTTTGCCAATATTTTGTTAAAAAATTTTGCATCTATGTTCATGAGGGAGATTGGACTGTAATTTTCTTTTTTTGTTCTATCTTTGCCTGGTTTTGGCATCAGGGTGATGCTGGCTTCATAGATGGAGTTTGGTAGGATTCCTTCTTTTTCTATTTTATGGAAAGCTTAAGAAGCAATGGTGTATTAGCTCTTCCTTAAAGGTCTGATAAAATTCAGCAGTGAATCCGTCTGGGCCTGGGCTTTTTTCGTTGGGAGATTATTGATAACTGTTTGGATCTCCATGCTTGTTATAGGTTTATTTAAATTATTAACCTCATCTTGATTTAATTTAGGTAGGTCACATAAATCAAGGAAATCATCCATTTCTTTCAGATTTTCATACTTTGTGGAGTATATGCTTTTATAGTATGTACCTATGATTTTTTGAATTTCTCTGGAATCTGTTGTGAAGTTACCTTGTTCATCTCTGATTTTATTAACTTATGTCTCTTCTCTCTTTCTTTTGGTCAGATTTGCTAAGGGTTTATCAATCTTGTTTATCCTTTCAAAGAACCAACTCTTTGTTTCATTAATTCTTTGGATTTTTTTTTTTTTGTTTCTATCTCATTAATTTCTGCCCTAATCTTTATTATTTCTTCCCGTCTACTGACTTTTGGTTTGCCTTGTTCTTCTTTTTCCAAGGCTTTAAGTTGAAGCATCAGGTTGTTTACTTGTGACTTTTCTAATTTCTTAATATAGGCACTTAAGGCTATAAATTTACCTCTTAGAACTCCTTAATTGTGTCCCAGAGATTTTGGTATGTTCTGTTCTCATTATTGTTTGACTCTATAAATTTTTTGATTTCCCTCTTGATTTCTTCATTGACCCATTCATCATTTAGTAGTGTATTATTTAGTTTCCATGATTTTGTGTATGCTCTATAGCCTTTCTTGCTACTAATTTGTAGTTTAATTCCATTGTGGTCAGATAGAATGCAAGGAATTATTTCAATTTTCCTGAATTTGTTAAGATTTTCTTTGTGTCCTAATATAGGGTCTATTTTAGAGATTGTTCCATGTGCTGCTGAAAAGAATATATATTCTGTAGCATATGGATGAAACGTCCTGTATATATCTGTTAGGTCCATTCCTTCTATGACCTCATTTAGTCCAGATGCCTCTCTATTTATTTTTTCCTGGGATGACCTGTGAATTGATGAGAGTGGGGTGTTAAAATCACCCACCACCACTGTGTTTGGTGTTATCTGTGACCTTAGTTCTAATAATGTTTGTTTGATGAATTTGGTAGTCTGCATGTTTGGTGCATATATATTTAGGATTGTAATGTCCTCCTGTTGGAGTGTGCCCTTAATCAATATAAAGTGACCTTCCTTATCTTTGTTGACTAACGTTGGACTGAAGTCTACCTTGTCAGATATTAGGATAGCAACCCCTGCTTGTTTTCTAGGCTCATTTGCTTGAAACACCTTTTTCCAACCTTTCACCCTAAGATAACATCTATCCTTTATATAAAGGTGAGTTTCTTGGAGACAACAAACTGTAGGATCCTGCTTTTTAAACCAGACTGCAAACCTATGTCTTTTGGTTGGGGCATTGAGGCCACTGATATTAAGAGATATTATTGAAAGGTGTTTATTTATGTTTGCCATTTTTTTTTTGTGGTTCCAGTTCTACCTTTGTTCTCTTGTGTTAACTAGTATTTGAGTATTGCTTGTTTTTTCCTTGTTCCTTATATGTGTGCTTTTCCTTTTCTTCAGCATGGAGGATTCTATCAAGTATTTTCTGTAGAGCTGGTTTTGTCTTCAAATACTCCTTGAACCTGCTTTTGACATGGAATATCCTTATTTCTCTGTCTATTTGAATGGATAGCTTTGGAGGATAATGTAACCTCGGTAGACAGTTGTTATCTTTCAGAACTTGGAATACATCACTCCATGCCCTTCTGGCTTTTAAAGTTTGTGTTGAATAATCTGCTGTAATCCTGATGGGCTTGCCTTTGTAGGTAACTGGATTTTCCTCTCTAACTGCTTTCAATATTTTTTCCTTGGTTTGTGTGTTTGGTAGTTTGCTTATAATAAATAAATTATTTATATCTTGTATTGCCTTCTTTATTTCATTAAATTGGTGTCCTGTGTCTTTGATTTCCTCTTTGATTTCTTTTTTGATTCTTTTGTTTTGTTCTCTGACTTCTTTGAACATATTTACAATCATTCTTTTGAAATCTTTCACAGGCATTTCCTCTAACTCGTTTTCACTGGAGGTCATTTCTAATGCATTAATACTTTGAGGTGGATTTATATTGTTTTGCTTTTTAGTGTTTCTTGTGTTATAATGTATATATTTTTGCATCTTGGATTAAGTTAATGCTTGGATTTTCTAGTTAACTGGGTATTCTTAGCTGTATCAATTGATTTGATGGTATATATCTTCAGGGTAGAAGCTTAAAGTGTTAGGTATGGCTCTTCAGGCTCTTAAAGTATCTACAAAGGTGTTCCTAGGGGTTGAGTTTCTCTGATATGGAAGTATTCAAGTAAGCTGAGTGGAATAAAATACAGGTAGATTCTAAAATTTTAGTAAACACTGTACACATTCAATCAAAAACAGCACCAAGTATTTATGCAAGAGTCGTTATTATAACAACCAGATTCTCTATCAACAAAGAGGTTAAGATTTCTGGACTGTTAAGGCATCCAAGTCAGCTTGTGACCAAGTGAGACCCTTCCCTGGTGCAGTCCCAGTTACCTTTTGGATGATTTTGGTCTTAGTCAAGTTGCTGGCTGGGTTGTTGGGCGCTGGTCTGATTTCTGTAGTTGGGCACTGGCCTTTCCCGTGGGGCAAACCTGGCAACTGTGGCCCTGCAGATCGGCACCCCCACTGTTGGAACCACTACTGCTGCTGCTGAAGCTGCCCCTGCTGGATCTTTCACCACTGCTGCTAATGCTGCTGCTGCTGGATCTTTTGCCGCTGCTGCTAAAGCTGATTGCTGCTGGGTCTGTCGCCACTGATGTTGAAGCTGCTGGATCCACTGCTGCTGCTGCCACCACTACTGCTGCTGTAGCTGCCACTGCTGAATCCACCGCTCCAGCCTGGTGGCTTTCTGGTGTGTGGCTGCTGTTGTGGTTGGTGGACCTGCTGGGGCCGTGTTTGCCTGCTTGTGCAGGCTCTGGATGCTCTGGATCTCTTCTACTTATCCACTGCTGTTTTTATTTCCTATACACCTCACTTTTTAGTAAAAGTGCTTATTTTTCTGAGTTTTCTCGGTCTTTTTCCCCCCTAGGCTGCTTTGGTGTGGAACCTAAGCTGCCATCTTAATCAGAAGTTCCTAAACATTTTAATTCTAAACATGTAATTGAACTCTAAGATGTTGTAATATGTATGTTATTCTCTTTTTAAACATTTTATTTTTATTTATCTATTTGAAATAGAAAGAGAGGGAAAGGAGAGAGAGAGAGAGAGAATGGGCACACCAGGCCTCCAGCCACTGCAAATGATCTCCAGATACATGCACCTCCTTGTGCATTTGGCTAATGTGGGTCCTAGGGAATTGAATCTGGGTCTTTTGGCTTTGCAGGCAAATGCCTTAACTGCTAAGGCATCCCTCCAGCCCTATAAATTATTCTTAAACAACCACAATAGTATGTACTTACTTGTATTTATAATATATTTATTAAATGTTCATTATTTACCTATACATATATATTTGTATATATGCACATTATCTTAATCTTAACCTAAATAGTAAACCTGTAGTCTCTAGTAAATTAACATTTTCAAACCTAATTAGATTTTTAAAATTTGAAAGTGTTTGCCAGCACAACTGGCTAATTCTTGTTTTTTAAAGCAGAGATGAATGTCTTTCTCTTTTACATTTTCTTATTATATGTGTGTGTGTGTTGCTTGTGTCAATTTATGTGTCTGGTTTACATGTGTGACTTGGGAATTGAACCTGGGCAGGCAGGCTTTGTAAGTACCTTTAACCACTGAGCTATCTTTATAGCATGGGACAGTTCTTTAAATGTGTCCAAGACTCAATAAGGAGAAAATTAAGTCCTAGCCAGTCAGTATGACTTTTATTTTGTTAATTTTTTATTTGTTCTGTCCTTTGAGTTTAAACCCATTAGGAGGCACTTGATGACTTCTTTTGTTAGACATTTCCAAGGATAATTTGTTTATTAAGGAATTGTGTACAAAAGTATGGACCTTATTGCAAACAAAGCTTAGTCTTGAAGCAATGAAGCAAGTTAGATGTTGGAAACTGGAGATGGAGAGTTGTTCACAAGTCCAATAAAGAAATATAACAGCTCAAAGTGATTTTACAAGCTGACTGCCAAGGACTAACCCCCAAGAAGACCTAAGGATTGCTAAAACCCAAGGACACTGCTCGTGCTTTATGTGTCAGGCTTTAGCTGAACAGCAGATATATGATAAGCACATAGAATTTTTTTTAGAGAACAGGCTCCTTACCATGCACTGGAGATGTTAATTCTCTTATAAACATTCCATGGAAAGAATGGATGGACCACCACTTGGGAAAGTTTGTAGTAGTCCATTGTCATCTTTCATTATTCATCTAGTTTTGCCAGGAGCCAGGGGGTTAAGCAGTAATATGATGGGAAGCCACCATTAATTCGTTTGGGATGATGCCATTCACCATTATTCCCATGAGTGTGTTTTGCTGTGATTTACTGCCATGATAAGAGAGTCTTTTAAGAGTTCTTCTTGGCTTCTTCTACTGTGAAGACTCCTGTGCTTCAGGTCAAGGAACCACATTAATGTGTGGGCACTAACATTTCTTGGTCGTTGACTAGACCAACAATCCATAGATGTTCTTGTGACCTTGCTGATCTGTAGCCAGTACGTCTTTCCTGACTTGAAAGCAACCACTTTGGACAAACATTTGGTTCTGGGACTTGGTGTTTAATGGTTGTGGAATTTCTTAGGAGCTCATATTTTCCCACCATATCAGTATCATCACTTGATCAAATGGCCACACGTCCATTTTTGGATGGGATGTGCATCAGCACTGGATGTGACTACAGCGTGCTTCTTCCAGCTCCTCATTTTCCAGTTACAAGGTTCCCAGCCTAAGAGATGCCTTGTGACCAGACACTGACTAGAAATCCACCCGTAGCTTTTGGATTGTACATTCTGGTTTATGTTATGTCATATGATTTGGGCCTCTGTTTTCTTCTACCCTGTGAATATTGCTTTAGTTTTAATACTTGAGAACTTAATTGTATGAATATATTGCCTAATAATCATATTCCCATAAGGATGTATGCTTATGTTGTCTCTCCACTGACCCCATTCTCCTGAGGGTCTTCCTCAGTTGAGTTGCCAGCATCCACTGTGGGGTCAAGCATACCCTAGTCAATCTGTGGGTGTGGTAGAAGGGGTGAGGAAAATGCCTCAGAGTATACCTTCCCACCATGTGTACCTTACATTCTTTAAGTGCTCTCTTCCACAATATTCCCTGATACTTGGAGAGCACATAGTCTGCTTTGATAAGTTTTGAGTTGCCTCAGTGTCTGCTGCTACCTATCTGGAAGAGGTTTTCAGGCTAGCAGTGAGAGAAGCACTCACATTTAATCCACCACTTCTGTGATGTTTTCTAGGCTTTGGCAGATGTGGTAGAAGTGACTTGCTTTGTGCTAGACAGTCAGCTCTTTTCCTCTGATGGTTCTTACATCTTCCAATTATTCACTGTCATCTGTAAAATGTGGATTCTGTAGCCAAGAGTGAGAGCAGCATGGATGAAAGTGGAGAAACATAGACATTTAGGAGACTTTTTGACATGCATAACCTCTCCTTTTAGGCAGGGAACAGTGGAAGTTCTCCTCTGTGATCTATAACCATCCAAATCATAGGCTCCTTAGCACTAGGTGTGAATTTCCTCCCACTGAGTGGGTCTCATATCCAATGAGAGATCAGGTGATTGCTCTCGTAGCATGTGTGCCACTGTTTCACAGGTGTGTACATCTTGCTTGGCTGGTTGATTCTGTAGCTTGCAGGATGCCCTGATAGTTAACACTGTTGGTGACCATTTCCCCTAGCAGCTTGTATAGCCCTTTCCAGCACTGTGAGAGCTAGCCATAGGGTACTGGCTTCCATGTAGGTTCTGTCATGATCTCTAAATGCCCTGTGATCACAGCCTGTGGTATCTCCAGCAATAGGGTCTTGCCATTTAAATCTGGTGGATGTGTTTTGACAATGGCCTGAATTGTTTTAGGGGCCTCATGGAACTCCCTGACTAACAGCTCACTATGGAGTACAATCAAATTCTGGCACTAGGAATTACCAACAGTAGCCTGTGGTTTTAGGGTAAAGCTTTCTTTGCCCCTACAGTGTGCTTAAACATTACTCTTTGAAGCATCTCCTCAGCCTGCTTTATATAAGAGACTTCTAATAACCTTCAAGCTTGTACAAATCTATCTCCCTATAGGATAAAAGCAAAGATGTACAATTACCCCAAGGGGCTTTTTTCCTTAGCAGTGCTTTCAAACAAAGTTGCTAGCAAAAGTTTCCATTATTAATTCTCATATGGAACAAACACTGATATGGTATAAATCTTTCTTAGGAACATAAGTGTTCATATATCTCCCCAAGCATTTTCTGGAAATCTATTTCCTTGATTAGATGGTGAATTAACCAAATTGACAGAGTCCATACTTTAAAATTAAATGTAAAAACCAAGATTTAAAATGAAAGAGATCTGGGCATGGTGATGCACACCTTTAATCCCACCACTCAGGAGACAGAGGTAGGAGGATCACCATGATTTTGAGGCCACCCTGAGGCTACATAGTGAATCCCAGGTCAGACTGGGCTACAGTGAGACCCTACCTTGTAAAACAAACAAACAGAAAAATTAAATGAAAGTGAAGTATGCATCTTTCCTATCAACAGACGACACACACACACACACACACACACACACAGAGAGTCTTATATGCCTAAGACTTGTTCCTCAGAAAGGATTGTTATCTTTAAACACAAAATGTTAACAATTACTATGAACAATAGCATGTTATTGAAAAATTGAATGTGCTCTATAATACCTATAGCCTAGTGGGGAAGAAGTTACAAAGCACACTTGGTGCTAGAAAGGTAGCTATTGATAATTTCTGGATAATTAACATGATTTTATTGTAGCCTTACATGAGATAAATCTATGGTTTAAAATAAGTCCCAATTCATTCTGAGCCTGTTCTTCATTTGAAAAGAAAAGAGGGTAAAAGTTAAGTTTCTTTTATTTATTTCAGGGGTGCTGGTCTCTAACTCCAGGCAATATGACAGAGTGGGTGTTTGGTTAAATATAAGATTCAGCAAATAAGCTCTCCAGTTATGTGATCTATAGCTGACTTCATTTCACTCCATCTCAGTGTCCTCATCTGGAGAATGGGGATAATAGCAAATATAAAAATAAGGCTGTAGAGATGACTCAGTTGTTAAATTGATTGCTTGCAAAGCCTGATGGCCCATGCTGAATTGCTCAGTAACTACATAAAGCCAGACACACAAAAGTGGTTCAATTTCTAGAGTTTGTTTGCAGTGGCAGGAGGCCCAGGCATGCCCATTTCTCTCTCTCTCTAAGTAAATAAATAAATAAATAAAAACTTAAAAAGATAAAATCCAAATGCCACATGTCCTCTCTCATATATGGATCCTAGCTACTTCTATGTGAGTTGGAATGAAACTCAGTAGCAGAGGCCAGTAAGCTAGAAAGAGAATATGAAGGGAATTGAAAGGGAGGGGGGAATTAAGAGGATGGCATTGTATGTAAGTAGAAGAACAGATTACTGGGGGTAGAAAGGCCTAAGTGAGGTCAGGGGAAGAGACTGAGTAAAGGAAAGGTGGTGGGGGGAAAGACTAATCAAAATCTAAGCAGGTATGAAAAATCATATGGAAACCTACTTGTTTGGACAATGGCATGCATCTAGAAGCCATAGATTGTTACTCGAAAATTTTCAGTGCCAGGGATGGGATACCTTCCAATGAGTTGTTGGCCAGGGCAGTCCATGATACTCCCCCAAACATGCAGACCATTGCAAAGGCTCTTGGTTTGCCACCAGGAATAGATGGTAAGACCCTATTGCTGATGACTCCACATACTTGGGCTGCAAGGTTACTGAGAAATCCTGCTGGAACTGAGCTGAAAACCTCCATGTAGACCAACTGACAGAAAGCTGGAAAAAACTACACTGAATGCAGCTACATGGGAGAGAGGGAAATCACCAGTGGTGATAAACAACAGTGCACACTGCATGCCTAAATTTGATCAATTAGGCCAAATGCGTTAACAGGTTTGAGTGGCAGGTCTATTATGGGGGAAACCAACTACTCTCTAACTGGGCTAGTGTCCTGCTCCATGGGAGGGAATACATTCCTGATACTGAAAACCTATGACAAGAGAAGTCATGAAACTTAGGGGTGCAACATCTGCTGGTGTACAGCTAACTGTATATACTATACTTACCAAACCTTCCAGTAAGCACTTCTCTTAATGTTCATACCCATATATTAATGCTACTTTCACTTTTGGTTAGAGAAGCTTCTCTTTTCATATGGCAGTGACTTTGGGATGGCCATAGTGCTGAGAAGAAGTAACAGAGGAGTGCTCAGCACTGAAACATCATTATCACACTTTCCAAGGCTCAGGGTCCATTGTGGAAGAGGTGGAGGAAAGAATGTAAGAGACAAAGGAATGTTAGGACTCCTTACAATGTGCTCCTCCAGACACAAAATGACCTGAATATCCATGACCTCAGTACCTGACACCACCTACACAAGACCATCATAGTAGGAAGAAAAGATCATGACATCAAAATAAAAGAGTGATTGATTGAGAGGGGGAAGGAGTGTGATGGAGAGTGGAGTTGCAAAGGGAAAAAGGGGGTGGTGAATTACCATGGTTTATTGTCTGTAATTATGGAAGTTGTTAGTAAAAGTTGTTTTCAAAAAAAGATAAGATACAGTCGCATGTTAGGCATAGTTTCCAGCATAGAAAACCTATGAAGATGCTGCTGCTCAGTGCCATAACAACCAGTCATGAGCCCACCTGCCAGGCTCAGGCTCAGGCTCAGGCTCCTGTCCGGGCTCATTCACTTAACCATCTGTGTGACTTCAGGCAAATCCTCACAATATGTGAACACACTTTCTTTCTGTGCAGTAATTACGGAAACTGTTTCTATGGGGTTGCTACATGCAACATCAAGCATTGCCCCTGCAAACTGTAGGTCTCAGTAGGTTTGAATTGCTATTAATATTGTATCAGACTTGTCAGTGAACATTATTCTTTAGACTCTGTAATGTCTCAATGTCTTCATATGTGAAAGTCAAAGATCTTTTTAGATATCCTTAGGCATCAAGGAATTTTGTGGAAGAGGGGTGGAAAGATTGTGAGAGCCACAGTTTGGGAAAAGAAGAAAGAAGCTAAACGCAGGGGAGCTTACATAGGGAATAAGTATGATGGGTTTGAGTGGGCTGTCCTTGCATTGCACAAATGGAATTATGAGACATAAATGGTACCTATGACATAAGCACCCATGGCATCACCTGAATGGAGACTTAGTTGGTCGCTACTACCAGACCCTGTTTGCTGGATCATAACTTCTTTGTATAAATTGCTTGCCAATGTTTAATTAAATTTTTGTGATAAAGTCAGTCTTCCTCTTTATAAAACATCTTTAATCCTTGTTTATAAATAAAAATCACATAGCCAGAATTGTCCATACAAATATTACCAGATCTGTGTCCATTCTTAGTTCTTTTATTGTTATTTAAGTCAACCTACTTTTCTTTCAGATATGTGTTAGGGACCTGAAGAGGACCTCACTGGCTAGTGCATCATCTCTGAAAGCTATATTGCTTTGGTGAGTCTAGGTCCCACCTACCTTCAGTTCAAGATATTGCTAGAAAAGAACTCCATAAAGGCCATGGATGAAAGAATTAATGAATAGAAAGTATATGAAGGGTGGAAGTGCCAGGCCTTAAACACAGCTCCCTTAAATCTCAATCATGTTAGAAAGTAACAGCATTTAGTGTAATATACAATAAGATATCAATTACTATTATGTGTATGAGTATGCACAAGTAAATGGAAAGGGCAGAATACGACTAGAGGTCAGTGGTCAAAAAGAAGAAGAAAGAAAAGGAAATAGAAGTGGAGACTATAGGGGTTTGAGGGCATGAGGTAGTTTTGGCTAAACGTCAAATGAAAAGAGATAGATAAAAATTGGATCATATAACTGAAAGATTCCCAGGTCTCAGGAGGCTGAGACACAAAGACACCTCAAATCAGCATAGCCTGTGTTCTTTGGAAAAGCCTAATGAAAGGAAAGGGAAGGGATGGAGATATGTCTTAGCAGTTAAGGAGCTTGTAAGCACCCAGGTTTGATTCTCCAGTACACATGCAAGCCAGATGCACAAGGTGGCACATATGTCTGGAGTTTGTTTGCAGTGGCTGGAGACCCTGGCACGCCCATTCTTTCTCACTCTCTATCTGCCTCTATCTTCTCTCTCTCATAAATAAATAAAATACCTTTTTTTTTAAAAAAAAAGAGTGTAAAGGAAAGAGTAGAGAAAAAGAGAAAAGAGAGAGACAATCTACACACAGAGAGGATAAGAGCAGAGCAGGACAGCTGGCTAAACTGACATTGGGTAATCAATAAAGAAGGAATAAATGTGAGGGGAAGGCAGTTGGATGGAGGTTTAGAATATTAATGCCATGCCTATGATATCTAGTTGAAGCTTGAACTTATGGCATTACTTACCAGGCTTCTGGATGCCTATCAAACACCAGGGAGTCCCCTCTCAAGGTCAATTCACAGATACTGGTCCCATCAGTGAATCATCCATTACAGATCAGGGCACAGGTACTCACCACATCTCTGGATTGTCCTTCAGAGGTTAGGTTTCAGTGCTACTCTCATCTCTGGGTGGTTATTGTATTATTGAGGTAGTGTCACACACGTTGGTTCAGCTAGTGGGTGGTCCTTCATAGGTCAGGTCACAGATGCTGACATTTCCTCTGGGATGTCCTTCCTGAAGTTGGGTGTGCTGCCTGGAACACAATTCTATGTTCCCCTGCACACATCTCTGACCAGGTTTTCACCTTGTTGAATATTGCACAGTTCTGATTCAAAGCCTCCTCATCATTTAGAGGTATTGAGCGGAACATGTCCTTTGTGCTAAGTTTCCCAAGAATGCAGTTGACTGAGGGGCAGGGGTAGGGAGGGGAGTCTGGCTACAAAGCTACTTATTCAGCAGGGTCTGTTTTAGACTATGCCTTTTAGCTTCTCTGATTGAGTGCCAAGGAAAGGCTTTCTAGGTGGCTGTCATCTCTCTGCTGCTGTCATGCACAATTTTTGTCTCCTTTCATCCCTTTTTTAAAAATTTAAAATGTCTTACCGAGAGCATAGCACTGACTTTTTCAGGCTCTTCTCTCTGTTTTTATTGTAGTTCCCTTCACCCTTCCAAATGGGAGCCAGTTAGTGGCTATCTAGACTAGCTAATCCCTCTAGGATCTACTCGGTGTTTTTCCTGCTCTGCCTTTTGAAGTTTCCTATTTTACTTTGCTATTATACAAGAGACTTTTCAACCATCACTCACCTCTTCTATGGCCACTATTAAGCTTTCCTCAGTTTATTCCCTGGAGATTCCAGTGGACCATGGCTGCATATTGTCCATTTTCAATCCTACTTTTCTTCCCCCACATTCTTTTTTTTTTTTCATATGTACATTCCTCTTTATTCAATACAACAAACACGTAACATACACAAAAAGAAAATACACTCATGTAAAAGGGTCTGCCACAAAGGACAGACGGGAAGCATCTACTCTGCATCAAATAAGGCTCTTGCTCTTCCCCCACATTCTTATTAGACAAGTACAAACTCCAGTTGAACAAGTTCTTAACTATAATGTATATTATGTGTAAGCAATAATTTCAGAGTAGTGAAAAAAATAGAATGTAATTTTAAACCTGATTTCAAAGATTCTATTTTCCTAACATGAATCTTGGTAAATGAATGTGTGGGAAATTAAGTCTGTTTTAATTACAGAAATATAAATTGAAAGGAAAGCTAATGGTTGAAAATACACATATGTATGAGTCTAACAATAGAATGCTACAGATATGTATTTTGTGAATATGAAAATTAGCTTCCACTAAACACATTTTCTCATCAAACTCTGCTTCATACTAAAATGAATTTCTGATGTTGTTTACATTATTTTTGTTGTGTTTGCAAAGAAACTAAGACAGTAATTATGCCCCCAAAAGCACATTTTGCACAGAAATAACCCCTCTGTTGTCCAACTCATTTTAAGTTCAGCCTAAGAAAGTTTAGTAGCTGAAATCATTTTATGTGCTTTCACAAATAACAGCTGTATCTTTACTAATACATCTGGTATAGAAGGTGGTGGTAGCTGGAACTCTAGTACTGTGGTGAGATAATTATCATCCCAAACAAGAATGGCATCTTGCATTTTCTTTGTTTAGATTTTCTAGGTTGATGCTAATCCTATGCTTGCACACTATTTCCAAACAGCATATTTGAGGCTATTGTTATGTTTTATGTGACAGATATCATGGATGACTTGAAGCTTCATCACATTTTTAGCATACCTCCTTAGCCAAGGGAAAGACTTTATGTAGCTAGCTTACCCTAACTGCTCATATTTTGTTGTTTCAATGTCTTTTTTTCTTTATTCTTTGCATGATCAAATGGCTCTCAGAGGTTTATTTATCAGGAAGAATGTATTTGAATTATGGCATAATAATTGAGATATTTACTAGACCAGAAAGGCATTGCCTATATCCATATCCACATGGCTTTTCTTTCAGATTTATTTTGCCAAAATTTGCAAAACAAAACAGTCTGGACACCACATCTATATATATTCAGGATGTAAGATGGATGGTTTGATTTGCATGAACACTATGAATTACTTCCATAATCAGGATAATTTAGATATTCATCACTTCACACAATTGCCATTTATTGCTGTATGGAAATTATAGGTAGGATGTACTCAGTAAATTTTGCATATATATTATTAATAAATTAATCAATTATTTTTAATTCAGAAGTATACTGCATATTTATAATATTTATTATAATATTTGACATATTATAATAAAATGTAAAGTAAATATGTAGGCAAGAATAAATTTTAAAAATGAATATTCAAACCAGGCAGTGTGGCACACACTTTTAATCCCAGCACTCAGGAGGCAGAGATAGGAGAATCACCATGAGTTCAAGGCCACCCTGAGACTACACAGTAAATTTCAAGTCAGTCTGGACTAGAGTGAAACCCTACCTTGAGGAAAAACAAACCAACAAAAAAAGCAAATCCAACAATTCCATTCAAAATACCCTCAAGAATGCCTAGAAATAGGTGCTGAAGGGATTGCTCAGTGGTTAAGGAACCTGCCTGCAAAACCTAATGGGCTGGATTCAGTTCCCCACTACCCATGTAAACCAAGGTGCACAAAGTGGCCCTTGCATCTGGCATTTGTTTGCAGTGGCTAGCACATTCATTCTATCTGTCTGTTTCTGATCTCTATCTCTTCCTGCTTGCAAATAAATAAATAAATAAATAGTATTTTTAAAAATGCTTTGAAATAAACCTAACCAAAGAGGTGAAAGAAATCTACAATAAAAATTATAAAACACTGAAGAAAGAAATAGAAGAAGACTTTTACAATGAACTCCCCCTTCCCAGTGTTCATGGATTTGGTTGGAGACTTAAAATTGTGAAAGTGGTAATACTGTCAAATGCAATCTATGGATTCAACAATATACCCATCTAAATACCAAAGAAACTCTTCAGAGGACTAGAAAAAAGAATGCAAAATTTATGTGAAAGCACAAAAATAGCTCAAACAGATAAAGCAATCCTGATAAAAAAAAAAATGCTGAAGGCATTACAATAATTACAGAGCCATAGTAGCAAAACAGTACAGTACTGGCACAGTAAAATATTCATGTGGACAAACGGGTTAGAATAGAGGCCTCAGAAATATATGTATTTATAGTCAGTGAACTCTTGGCAGAGGTGGCAAAAACTCACAGTGGAGAAAAGATTGCCTCGTTAGGCTGGAGGGATGGCTTAGCAGTTCAGGCATTTGTCTGCAAAGCCAAAGGAACCAGGTTCAATTCCCCTGGATCCACGTAAGCCAGATGCCAAGGGGCACATGTGCCTGGTGTTCGTTTGCAGTGGTTGGAGCCCTGTTGCTCCAATTCTCTCTCTTTCTTGGGTTGGGTACTCATCAATAGATGAATAGATAAATAACATATAATGCACACACTCACATATACACAATAGAGTATTGGCTAGGAATAAGGAAGAACTAAATTATCCACTTGAGGAAAAGTGGGTTGAACTAGAAGTCATCATTTTAAGTGAAATAATCAGGATTCGAAAGGCAACTATTACGTATCTTCCCCAACTGCAGAATCTAGATTTAAAAAAAATATGAAAATATAAAGGTGACCATTTGGAAAGAGGTAGGGGACTTGGGGGAGATTGAAGAAGAATAAAAGGGTAATAAGGAAATGAATATGATCACTTTATAGTATATTAAAATTTCCAAGTGAAATCCATTATTTTTTCTCTCTCTCTTTCTCTCTCTCTCTCTTATGAGACTTTGCATACTTGTGTCATTTTGTGTGTTTGGCATATGTGGATTCTGGAGAGAGTTGAACATGGGTCCTTAGGCTAAGCTATCTCTCTATCCTGAAATGCATTATTTTCAATAAGTGATATATGCTAACGAGAGCAACATATGCACAAACAAAATAAAAGGACAAAATAACTATTACATATTCTTCATTTGTGGACGCTACAGTAAAAAATAAGATAACTGGAAAACATTGATAGAGGGGAAACTAGGGTAAAGTAAGGGGATGGGAAAAGAGTGTGAGAGAGGGTACTTGGAAGGATGGATACAATTAAAACATAATAACAGTATGTAGGGAAATGTTAGTGGAATTCATGTATGTGTACAGTTGATATACACTGTTATAATAAAAATAAAATGCAAAGTAAATATATAAGAAGTAATAAGCTTTCAAAATGAATATTCAAAATCTACTTTGAAGTACATAATATATTATCAACTACAATCCCTGTAATGTACAGTAAATATCTGTAACATGTTATTTATATGTAATATGAAGATATGTGACTATTGACTAGTATCTCCCCTGCTCAACAACTAGCCTCTTCTAACCAGGATCTTCCCTCTTCTTAGGAGGCCAACATTTTAGATGTCATATAAGTAAGGCCATGCAGTATTTGTGTTTCTCTACCTAGGTTATCTCACTTAATGTCCTCTAGGACCACCAAGGTTGGTGGAAATAGCAAGATTTATTTTCCATGTTTTTTTTAAGCTCAAATAGTATTTTGCATGTATTCCTCTTTTTATTTACCCATACATTTATTGACAGAAACTTTTGCTAATTCTCTATCATGGCTGTTGTGAACAATTCTGAAATAAGCAGAATTGAATATGTCTCTGACATAGTAATTTCAGCTTCAATTAATATATACAAAAATGGTAAGATTGATGAATATTATATACTTCTATTTTGAAATCTTTGACTATTGTTTGCCATAGAGATTGAAGCCAAGGTTACAGAGACATACAATTATATAGCTAGGATTTAGACCACAAGTTGGACTTTAAAATCCTTTCTTTTAATTATTGGCTTGGCTAAGACAGGTATCAGATGCATTATACTGTGCATTTGAGCTGAGAAAAAAAAAAGATCTGACTTCTCTTTATGGAGATCATTTCATTATGGTTGCTATGTTGAAAATAGATTCCAAGAGGCAAACAAGCTTACAAGGTAATTTAGTTGGCCTTTGCAGTTCAACATTCCAGGTGACAGATGACCATGCACTGGCCTGGTGCACTAACAGTGCTGAGAAAAGTAGTCTCTTTGTGGATGCAAACTAAAGGACCAGTAAGTATGACTGCTGATGAATTGAGGAATTCAGCACATCTCAAAGATTTTGGTCTAAAAATATGGAAGAGTGGGGACTCTATTTACTAAAAGGAATATGATAGAAGGAGGAGGAGATTTGTAGAAGCAGCATGGCTTTGTATTTGGATATTGTATATGGAGTTGTAAAAACGATATTAAGAAGAAGGCTTTGAAATATAAACTTAGGAATCATTGGCTGATGTTTTGAAGGAGTCAATAAGGGTTTCCAATATCGATCCGGAAGACAAGAGAAGCAGTATTTGTTAGTAGGAGACCCAGTGAAGATGTGGTCTGGAGACCAGGGGAACAGAATACTTTAAGAAGGTGGTAATGACACTGCTTCTGATACTAAGACAAAGTCTAAAAATATCACATCAGAAGTAGAAAGCTGGGGATCATGTGAACCCTTGACAAAAGTAGTGTCCTGGGAGACTGATGACAAAAATCCAGTAGGTCAAGGAATAGAAATACTGGAAAGAGAAGCTATGGAGATCAACTATAGATATTTAAGAGTGTAAGTGTGATAATCAGAAGTACATGTGGTGGCAAAGAAGAAATTTCATAAAATGATGACATAAAAATGCACGTTATTTAACTGATGAGAAATAATTAGTTTTGATACATTAAGAGACATGAATAATGCCAAAAATACAGCACACATTTTTTCCTATTATTTTTTTCCTGCTTACTGCCATGATCCACACTGCTTTTAAGTGGATCACCATAACAGTATCTTTATTTCCATCCTTGGCCCACCCAGTGCATACTGCACAAGTAGCCACAGATATTCCTTAGGACTACAAGTTAAAAAATAGAGAATCTATGGATGGTTGGAGAGATGGCTCAGCCATTAAAGATGCTTGTTTACAAGCCCTGACAGCCCAAGTTTAATTCCTCAATGTCCAGGTTAAGACAGATGCACAAAGTGGTGAATGTGTTTGGGTCCATTTGCCTCTCTCAAATAATTAGATTAAAATATTTTTAGAAAGAGCTATGATACTCAGTACAGCTTTCATAGAACTCATTGCTGCCCTCTCTTTATGTGATCCCTCACTCTTGTTTCCCTGCCAAACTCCTACAAGTTCCTGACAGTTGAATTTAGATCTTCTAAGAGAAGTCTGACTTCTCTCTTCACTGGACTATTTATATATTCTATGTTTTCCTCTATGAAACACTCCATTTCCTTTAATGTATTGTGTGTTGAATTTCCCAGGTTACGTGGAGAGCAGGTCTCTTTCTGGTAAGTAATCATTGTTGGGTAGGTGGTGCTTCTTCATGGTTTTCATGAGGGAAGTGATGAATGAGCAAAGGCAGATTGAGATGATTATGAGGCATCATCAAGAAGTCAATATTAGAATTGCAACCTGATGACTGACATTACAACATGTTAATGAGAATTCTTCCTGTGAGAAAAAAAATTGGCAATAGATTAATTTTTATATCAAAATTTTTATTGAAGTTACTCTTTTAGTAGTTTGGACGATTTTGGCCTTGTTTGACTTTATAGTTTTTCTGAATTAGTTTGGATCATTATCTGGCCAGACATTTTCTGCTATGAGGTTTTAGCTTCTTAAAAATAATTACCTTCAGTATATGTTCTACTGAGAGACTAAAATACTACTGGGATCAGAGACCAGAGTTCATAGAAGCATCTGGATGGAAATTGTGTTGCTTGCATTATGAAACAAGTAACCATTCCAAAACCTTGTTATCAATGAGAAATAATGAAAGTTCATGAAGTTAAAATAGCACTCCTGGGATGGAGAGATGACTCAGCAGTTAAGGTGCTTGCCTTCAAAGTCTAAAGATCTTGGTTTGATTCCCCAGGACCCATGCAAAGTCTGATGCACAAAATGGCACATGCATCTGGAGTTTGTTTTCAGTGGCTGGGGGCCCTGACATGCCTGTTCTCTCTGTCTGTCTTTCTTCTCTATCTCTCTCTGCTTGCAAATACATAATAAAAAATTTTTTTTATTTAAAAAATTTTTTACTTATTTATTTGAGAGTGACAGACACAGAGAGAAAGACAGATAGAGGGAAAGAGAAAGAATGGGCATGTCAGGGCTTCCAGCCTCTGCAAATGACTCCAGACGCATGCGCCCCCTTGTGCATCTGGCTAATGTGGGACCTGGGGAACCGAGCCTCGAACCATGGTCCTTAGGCTTCACAGGCAAGCACTTAACTGCTAAGCCATCTCTCCAGCCCATAAAAAATATTTTAAAAAATACCACTTCAAGCTGGGCATGGTGGTGCATGCTTTTAATCCCAGCATGCGGGAGGCAGAGGTAGGAGGATCACTGTGAATTTGAGGCCACCCTGATACTACATAGTGAATTCCCGGTCAGCCGGGGCTAGAGCAAGACCCTACCTTGAACCCCCCCCCCAACAAAAAACAACCAACTAAACAAACAAAACATTTCAGGGCTAGAGAGGTGACTCAGCGGTTAAGGTGCCTGCCTATAGAGCCTATTGATGAGAGTTTGATTTCCCAGTTCCCATATAAGTCCAGATGCACAAAGTGGTGCAGGCATCTGGAGTTTATTTGTAGTGACTGAAGACCCTAGTATGCTCATTCTCTGTTGGTCTGCCTTCTATCTCTCTGCTTGCAAATAATTAAAAAAGTAAATAAAAATATTAAAAAATACCACTACATCTTCAGAGCTGAGATGATCTTTGAATATTACTATATTACAATTTATCATACCATGAACATTCACAGTAATGAGGAGCCCCTCACCCTTATAGCTCTCTGAGAATAAAATAAAATCATTGTCAGTATACGATCATGCAGAGATATAATGGGAGCAAAAACACTGCTAAAACAAAAAATATCCTTATTTAATATTTTCAGCTTATAATATCCAACCAAAATGAAATGTACTTATTTATCCCTTACCATTTCATTGCTTTGTCTTTTGCAGTCTCTGAAATTAAATATGAGACATTATGATGCCATCAAAAATAATTTAAAATGGTGAAAATAGTGTCTCACAGAAAAAAAAATATCTTGGCCTCTAAAAAGGTGTGTAGTTTGACCTGGTCAGTTAGTACTTGTAATTATTTCATCGTCTAGAAAGTCTTCTCACTTAAAGAGGAAGATTTTTATAAACTTTTAGATTTCAACTCTACAGACAAAAAAAAAAGTGATTGCAATGTAAGATAAAATAAATAAGATTTTTGTCTTAATATCAATAAGCAACTGAGTTGGACATGATTGATGATGAAGATACTGAGGGTAAAGTGTTGCCCATCTATCATCAAAGTGACTTTTATACTTCTGCTCCACTTGTGTGGACAGCAAATATTGTCACTGACAAACTGTACTAGCCAGCCAGTGATTTCAGCCTAGTGTCTCCTTGTCACTCTGCTTCATGATAAGTAGGAGCCAAAGTACTCCTCTTTCTTGTGTCATTTTTTTCTCATCTTAGGAGTCAAAGGTAAGATGGCATGTATTATAGATTCAATGGAAATTATTCATTGTGATATTGGTGCAGATTCTCATTCTGTCAGTTTCTTTGTCTCATGACCATAAAAATAATTTTGACACACAGATAGTGAGGTGTGAGTCAGGCAAAGAAGATTTATTGGGGAAAAGGTAGAAAAGCCCCAAAATGTCAAGGCAAGCATGCTGAAAATTTTGGCTGGAAACCACAGAAGATAAATAATGAAGAAAAAAAAAAGAAAATAAAAAGTTACACATTTTTCTACTTACATATATACAATACCATCCTATTAAGACTAATGGGGGTGAAAAGGCCTAAGTGAGGTCAGGGGAAGAGATTGAGTAAATAAAGGTGGAAGGAGGGCTAGTCAAAATCTAAGAGGATACAAATAAGTCATATGTAAGCCTACTTTTTTGGACAATGGAACACACGGTAGCCATAGATTGTTAGTAGAAAATTTTCAGTGCCAGGGATGGGATACCTTCCAGGGAGCTGTTGGCCAGGGAGGTCCCTGATGCCTCCAAAACATTACAGGCTATTGTTGAGGCCCTTGGTTTCCCACCAGGAATAGATGGTAAGACCCTATTGCTGATGACTCCACATACTTGGGCTGCAAGGTCACTGAGAATCCTGTTGAAGCTAAGCTGAAAACCTCCTCCATGTAGACCAGCTGACAGAAAGCTGGGAAAAGCAATACTGCATGAAGTTCAATGGGAGAGATAGAAATCAGCAGTGAAGATACTCAAGAGTGGACACTGCAAACCTTATATTTGGCCAGCGAGACCAAATGAGCCAATGGGTGCATGTCTGTTATGGGGAAAACCAACTTCCCTCTAATTCGATCCATAGGAAGGAATACATCCCTGATACTGAAAACCTATAACAGGAGTAGTCATGAGACTTAAGGGTGTAATGTCTGCTGATATCTGGCTAAATGTATATACTATGCTCACCAAACTGCCCAGTAAGCACCTCTCTTAATGTTCATACCCATATATTAATGCTATTTGCACTTTTGGTTAGACGACCTTCTCATTTTAGATAGCAGTGACATTGAGAAGACTCAGAAGGCACCATGGTGCTGAGAAGTGACAGAGGCATGCTCAGCACTGATATATCTCAATATCTCAATCACACCTTCCATTGCTCAGGGTCCATTGTGGAAGAGGTGGTGGAAAGAATGTAAGAGCCAAAGGAAGTAGGACTCCTTATAGCTTGCTCCTCCAGACACAAAATGGCATGGATATCCATGACCTCATAGTGCCCGACACTACATACACAAAATCATCATAATAGGAAGAAAAGATCATGACATCAAGATAAAAGAGAGACTTATTGAGAGGGGTAGGGGATATGATGGAGAGTAAGTTTCAAAGGGAAAAATGGGGGAGGGAGGTAATTATCATGGGATATTGTTTACAAATAGTTAATGATTTAACAATGAATTAATTGACCATTTATGGATACAAAGTATTAATGGTGCTAGCTAAGCATAATGTACACTTGGTTATCTATGAGAACATTTTATTGTATATATATTATAACAGGTTATACTCTTTAATCTCCTCACCTCTGTTCCAGTTACCCATGGGCCCATCCTCAGTGTGTATATGGTATTCACTGTGGGGTCATGAGGGACTCAATTAGGCCCTGTGGAGGAGGGGAGATAAGCATTCTTTCCTCTACCCACTTGGTGCTCTTACAATCTTTCTGGCCCTCTTATACAATGTTCCCAGAGCCATGGCGGTCTGATTTAGTGTTGAGTTTTTGTAGCCTCTGGACTTCTGCTTTTATTGATCATTATCACCCTGGACCTTGTTGTCAGGCTAGCACTAAGAGTAATATTCATGTCACTGCTTCCTCTGAAATTTATCCTGGGCCCCAGAAGATGTGGTAGAGGTGGCATGTCTTGTCATAGGCAGTCAGATATCGTGTTTTTGTTTTTATTTTTGAGAGGGAGAAGGGGGGGCAGAATTGGCATGGCAGGGCCTCAGCCACTGCAATCAAACTGCAGGCATTTGTACCACCCAGTGCATATGTATAACCCTGTGCATGCAGCACCTTTGTGTGTGTGGCTTATGTGGGTTCTGGTCCTTAGGCTTCACAGGCCAGCTCCTTAACCCCTAAGCCAACTCTCTAGTCTGGTTATCTTCTTGTCTTATTTATGAATCTTGGATCTC
Organism: Jaculus jaculus; assembly: GCF_020740685.1. Taxonomy (NCBI): domain Eukaryota; kingdom Metazoa; phylum Chordata; class Mammalia; order Rodentia; family Dipodidae; genus Jaculus; species Jaculus jaculus. The sequence goes on along the minus strand of NC_059104.1, from coordinate 125,768,838 downwards.
TTCCATTTCCTCTGTCATCTGTAAAATCAAATAGGTTCTCCAACCCAGATTGAGAGAAGCATGTGGTAGAGGGGTTATACAAAGTTAATTGAGAGACTTTTTTAGTGTGCTTCAGAGAACAGTGGGGCTTCTTCTTGGAGTCTATGAGTTTCCTGGCCATGGGATTCTGACTCGGTTTCCATACCAGATATGAGTTCTGTCCCACTGAATGGGCTTCATGTCCAATCAGAGAACAGTTGTTTACTTGCAGAGGCTGTGTGCCACTGTTGTACAAATGTGTACTTCTTGTCAACTGGTTGATTTTGTAGTCTGCAGGGTCCTCTGCTTATTCATGTTGGTGACTGTTGTCCTCTACTGGCTTCCATAGGGCTTTCTAGTACTATAATGGCTATCCAGGAGGGAACTAGTTTATGGGAGCATTTTTGAACAGCCTACTTACTTACACAGCAACTTCACCACTTCCCCCTCTCCCTCCTAGGCCTACACTGGACCCTGGTCTTTGGAAACAAAGGCTAAAATAGGATTCTTCTGTATGAAGACAGTTCAGGGTGACTATAAGAAAAATATGTCAATTGTGTCAGGAGGCAGGATTTTCTTGTATTCTACTCTGAGGTTATAGTCAAGTGACTAAATAAATTATATGGAAATATTAAACATGTTTCCTCTGATGCTTTGGGGCTTGCCCCCTTCATATTCTCAGCTCTGTGCCTCTCATCTGTAGACCTCGCTTCTCCTTCTTATGGGAAGCATTTTTATTCTTGAGTCTTTTGTGGGTTCCTGGATTCTTGCTCGGGAGGGCTGGCCATGGTTCCCCCAAAGGCATCCAGGCAACTGAGGGTGAGTGAGTGCATGAGGAGAGAAAAATGCTCCCAGGGGAAAGTTGAACAGATTTCTCCGTTTATTGTCAGTGAAATGGGTTTATAAGCATCTGAGGGTGCGGGGAAGGGTCCTAAGGGGATTGGATGTACCAAGTTCATTTCTGATGTCTAATTAGAATATGGGGACACTCATTCTAGCACATAGGTAATGGCAGGGAAGGGTCAGGTTATCTAGGGTCTCAGGGGGATGGGCTGTGTGAAGGCTGATAAGGAGTTTCCTAGGCAACTGCCCAAAGTCACAGGGCTATGGGCAGAGCTTAAGTTCAGGTGTGCCAGCCTTGGAAAGGGAGTGGCCTCCTGTAGTGTGGGGGGGTCCTTAGACATGCCTGGAACCTCAGGCCCTTCTGAAAGCTCCGGCCTGTGCCTGGCAGTGCCGGATGGTCTTTTTCTATTTTTTTCTTTAAATTATCTACTTTTAGCCCCCACACCTCCTTGTCTGCTTTCCTTAATTATTCTTTGTGTATAATGCAGTTCAAGTGTGCTAGCCACTTGAGTGCAGCCCTGGCCCAAGAAAGGTCCCATCGCTCTCAAAATTCTGTAATAATTCTACACTTTGGCATGGACGACCAAATCACAACTGCCTGGAACAGAAAGAAGAATTAAGTAGCACTGAATAGAATGGCTAATTACATGTTCCAGAAAGGAAAAGATGTAGTTAATTCTGTCTGGAGAAAGGCGACTGGGGGTTTAGCCTGGAAGTCAGGAAAGCTGTACTCTTGTGGTTGCAACTTAGTAGGGTCTTGCAAGTGAGCTGACTGTAAAAAGGCAACTTCGTATTTAAAGAAGCAGCAAAGAATTACTTCCAGGAAAATTTTCATTTCCCTGTTAATAATTATTTTTAAGAGTTCTCAAGGGATAATGTTTCCAAAATTCTTGTCATATTTAAAGATTAAATTTCTAGTTCTTTTCTATTCATTCAATTTTCAAGCTAATAAATGCATATTCCAAACTAAAGTTACAATCTAACAAGAATAAAACTGAGCCTCCAACTATGCCTGTTTTCCAGTCATAGCTTTGCCTAGTTAACAACACTCCCATAGTCCTTTACATTCTTCATTTGTTTTCAATTTCTTTTCCTAAAGGTCATAGATTGGTACATGTTTTGAGGTGAACATAGAAGGCTGTCTTTAGTCCAGTGTGAACTAAATTCTAAGAACAATAAAGAAAAAGGAGAAATTAAAAATAAATTTTAAGAATGCAAATCAGCATCAAACAAATTTTATTTGAGGCCAGTCTTGCCCTCACTACCAAAATAAAACTTGATTGCTGTGTGCCCACTTCTCATTAACTCCTTGCTTTTATTCTTTCTCCCCAACATTTTCTTCCAGGTCTATCTTCCTACACTCCATCAATATACTTTCAGGGTCCTTTAGAATGGCACCCATTTCTGGGAGAGACTCTAACTGCCACATTTCTACACCCACATTTATCCAGAAGCAGTTTAAGACTGGTCAGTCATGATCCTCATTCAGCATTTCGGGTGTCTTCTCAAGAAGAGAGTGGGGAATGAGAGGGAATAGGCAGTTAGGGTGTTTGTGGCCCTGCAAGTAAAAAAGACAGGAAAGTCTGAACTTGCTAGAAAACTAAAATAATCTGACTTATCTCTTACCTAGTTCTCTAGATCTAGGTTTTACCAACCAAAAACCTGGGCCCCATTCTGTTAAAGAGGTCTTTCCTAGGAAACAATGTGGCTGGTCAAGTTCAGTCCACCAAACTTGGTGTCAGGGCTAACGTCTTCCTGAGACAACCCTATTCCTAACCAACCAGCTGTCCCTCTAGCTCACCTGAGATGGAAGGCCGGGCCCATCACATTTGCAAGGGGAATGCACTCCCTTTGAGCTACTGATCACTGGGGAACTTTCAGCTGTTGGTGAATTTTCCCTCAACTGGGCCTGTACAAAGTATATTTTGTCCCCTGCCATCTCTCTTTCATGCTCTCACTCCCCACTGCCCTTGCACTACCCCTCCTTCCCTCCAACCAGTCAGTCCCTCTACTATTTGATGTCTTTCTTCATTTTACTTTTGCCTTTCTTCATCATCCATGGGGACATGTGATGGGCCCAATATTGTGCAGGTAATGACAGTATTTGTGACGTCATGAATGCAGTGGTCCTGAATCTATGTGTTACCTTATCACAATGGTAGGTGGTTGGGTGCAAGCAGCACTATGTAAACTGTAAAGGGGAGGGGCAAAAAGGATCCTGTCTTTTACAAACAAGTCTTTCCTTAGCTATAACAATGGCAATGATGAGGGTACAAGTGGGTTCAGGAGCTGGACTGAGAGGATTCACACCATCCACAAACCTGTCTGTATATCCATGGTGCAATGGTTGGTGGTGAAGATACATGCATGTGGAGGGGTAGCGAGAGAGGATTTATGCCCTTTACCAGATGGATGCAGATTCTAAGGAGAGAACCAGCCCATCACACCTCAAAAGGGCCCCAGCTGAAACTAAGAGTATTTGGGGAAATGAGCAAGAGTGGTCCTTCCTTGGTGAACCTGGTGCCAGCACAAGAGTGAAGGATATAGACACAGAGAATACTCACCTCCTATCAAACCAGATATCCAGAGACACAGAGGCTCCCAAAACCTCATCACTGAAGCAGACCTAAAATGAAACCAACACGGCTCAGGGAAATTTGTGGAAGTGGGGGCAGAAAGAATGTTAGAGCCTCAGGTTGGGTCATTATGCACAGAGACATTGCTTCTTACCTATAAGAGATGGCTAGCCCCACAATCCACGGCCCATGTTCCCCAATGAGGAAGGTCCCTGCAGAGGGCGCAGGACAGGGAGGAGGCTAACGATGGTACTAACATAACTGTACACATTGTGTACATAACTAATGCAGAAAAAAGAATTTTTCTTTGTGACTTACAAAAACATCTTTTGATAACTAAGTTGTTCTAAAATGGTAGAACATAGGTTCATAAAAATTAGAAACAAAAAGCAAATCAAAAGAAATCTCAACACTTATTTTCCATTTCACCTATTTTACATCTGAAAGCATCTTTCATCTAACTCACAGATTCACCTGCAAACATTCAGCTCTTGGCATACTGTGGACATACAGTTATTTTTGTCTATTAAATTGAGGGTTTAATTACTATAAAATTTCATGCCAATTGTAGAAAGCAATGCTTCATGTTTAAATCAGACAGATTATTATCCAATCTGGTTGCTAAAGTTCTGTGTCTCATATGTTCAAGCCATGCTATAAGTTAGTTCAAGATCACTCCACTGCCTTCCTGAGAATCTTTTCAGCAAGATCAATTCATTCATAGGCCTCTACTTCTGAAACAGCTCCTGATCTCTATTTTCAATTAGGTCCTGGTTGAATTACTGATGGCCAGACACTGGCAAACACTGGTTATAAGAAAGATAAAATGAAGTCATATGTTAAAATACAAAAGGTAAATTTATTGAAGTAACATATTCAGTTTAATAGTTCACATGGTACATAAAGTAGTGGTTATTAAAGACATTTTTTATTAGCATGTAAGTCTTACAAAAGGAGGCATATTCTGTGCTTTGTTTACTGCTAAAATTCAGTGTCCAGTACTGGTGTAATGCAACCACAAATACAGAAAGCTCATACCTTATCACATATGATATGTAAATAGTAAATGAAAACAAATCATAGATACAGTCAAGAAAGATAAAATGATGAAGCATCTTGAAGAAATTGTATGGTATCATATTTTAGTTCTTGGGTTAAGCAAGTATTTATTTTTATTTATTTCTTTATTTGAGAGACTGAGAAAGGGGAAAGGAGAGAATGGGAATATTCACGCTAGGGCCTCCAGACACTATAAATGAACTCCAGACACATGCACCACTATGTGCATCTAGCTTATGTGGGTCCTAGGGAATTGAAGCTGGGTCCTTTGTTTTTCAGGCAAGTGACCTTACTGCTAAGCCATCTCTCCAAGTATTTCTTAAGTAGGACAAATAATTGACTCAATTAGCATATAAATTAATAAATTAGAAATGATCCTAACTAAACATTAGGTGATAAAAGTATTGTTTAAAGAATGGATGGCAAATCTGATTAAAGATTATCGTTGGCTGGAAACATGATTCAGTGGATAAAGTACTTGCTCTGTAACTATGAGTACCTGAGTTCAGGATCCACAGAATTTACATAAAGCCAGATGGTGTAGTATGCACATCTGTAATCCAAGTGTGTCTATGGTAAGAAGGGAGGTGGACACAAGAGAATCACCCAGAACTCATGGGCCAGTTATCCTGGTGAATGCAGCAATGAACATCAAAAGACTGCCTCAAAAGCAGGGCAGAAAGCGATGACTAACATATTAAGTTGTTCTCTGTTCTCCGCATACACATCGTGGCATGTTCACATTCACACAAACACACTCACATACCAATAAAATAAAATAAAAAATGAAATGAAGAGAAATAAGAATCTAAGCACATTTTCAGCAATGGTTTAGGGGTTAACAATATGCAAACATTCCTGTACGCCAATTAAATATCTATTCAAGGGCTGCAGAGGTGGATTATCAGTTAAGGTACTTCTCTGTGAAGCCTAAGGACCCAGGTTTGATTCTTCAGGTCCTACATAAGCCTACATAAGGTGGCACCTGTGTCTAGAGTTTGTTTGCTTATGGCCCTGGTGCAACCATTCTCTTCCTCCCTCCCTTCCTTCCTCCCTCCCTCCCTCCCTCCCTTCCTCACTCTCTCTCTGTGTATTTCTAATAAATTAATAAAAATAAATAAAAATCTATTCAATTAAAAAGGGAATATATGTTTTACCAGACCACTATATAAAGCACTTTATATGAATCACAGCAGATGTAAGAGGGCTTATTAGCATGAAAATGTGAATTAAATCCCATATCATTCCACACCTCTTCCAGTGAAGCAAAAAATATGTTGAATAAACATGCTGTGACATAAAAAGCTATAGTCACATCACCAAATATTGGCTTATTGTTTTGTAATAGAAATACCCATAACATAAATAGGCATATTATCTATTGGATGGTGGGAGTGTTAAATGTTACACCAGTTTGGAAAAGTGTTGGTAGCTTCTCATAAACTCATACATATATCACAATTCTGGAAATCCCCTCATGCAATTTTTTTCTTGACAAGTAAAATATGTTCAACAAAAGATTTGGATATTGATGTTCATAGAAACTTTATTCAATACACTATGAAACTGTAAATCCACACCTCAGAAAGGTATTAATAACAACAAAGAGTAGGAAAATATAATTCAGTAACAGAAAGGATGAACCAGTTATACATGAAACAATATGGACCACTCAAATAGTGGAGTAAACAAATTTGTTATGATTTTACCATTAAAAATTTTTTTACCATTTTTTTCTTTATTAGTTATGTACATACTCAGTGTGTAAACAACACATGTTGGTACCATCATTACCCTCATCCCTATCCTCCCTTCTCTGAAGGGAACCTCCTTGTTGGGGATGCCACTTATACCCATGGGGATTCTGGGTTGTACATTGTGGGAGTAGCTATCAGTTATGGGGAACAGTCAGTGTCTCTGTGTGTAATGACCAACTTGTGGCTGTAACAATTTTTCTGCCCCTTCTTGCATGAATTTCCCTGAACCATGTTAGGTTTATTTTAGGTATACTTCAGTGATGAGGTCTTGGGAGCCTCTGTGTCTCTGGGTTTCTGGCTTGGTAGGAGTTGAATGTTCTCTGTGTCTATCTCCTTCACCCTTGTGCTGGTACCAGGTTCATCAAGAAAGCAGCACTCTTGCTCATTTCCCCAATTACTCTATGGTTTCAGCTGGGGCCCTGGTGAGGGGCAATGGGCTGCTTCTCTCCTCAGGTTCTGCATCCATCTGAAAAAGAGAAGCAGATTCTTCAAAGATGAGTGAAGTCAGCGCCAGATAAATGGGATAACCATTATTAGTTTAGAGAGAACTTAGTAGGTGTAGGCCCTCTTGTAGCCCAAGATTGGAAGGAGCCCAACATTGGAGAGCAAACTCATTTTTAGTATATGATTCTGACTTTTTCCCAGTTCCTGCTATGGGTTCCATTTCATTTAGCAGATTCATTAGCCAATTCAACAGCAGTTGATTACCCATGATGGCTGTTTGCCACTATTGCCCTTGTGTGAGCATCACATCAGGTTGTTTCTACTGAGTAGCTTAGACCATGAGCTGCTTGGTATGATCTCCTAGTAGCTCATGTAGCACCTTCTGGCACTAGACAAGCTAACTGTCTGGGGACTGACTCTCTTCCAGATTCCACCATTTAAAATTTTAAAACACATACAATAAATCTATGATGGCAGTTTTCTTAAGGGCATTTGCTCCAGGAAGGGCTCAAGATTGTTTCAGGGGTATGAAAGAACTGTAAAAGTGATGCAGTCTGGAACTTGATATGGTTACATACATCTTCTAGCTCTTCATGCTGTTCAATTATAACACGCATACTAGGCTTCATATAAATTCCAAAAAGCAAAGAAATCAAAGGATTATGCAAATATTATATATTTTTATGACACTTAAAACATTTAAATTGAACTTTAAAATTCTTATTTATGAGTGAAAACCTGAATATCATATGCATTGATCCTTAGCTCCATTAATAAGAATAATTATGTTACTTTGTATTTCCTAATTAGAGACAATTGAAGGTATACAAAAGTCACTAGAAGATTGACTAGGTTTGTACTGTTACTTCAAACAATATCATTGTCTTCAAGTCAGCCAGAAGTGAACTGACCAAAGTTAATATCTGCTTTTCTGTTTTGTCACTCCCTTATTTTTATTAAAATAATTCATAAAGTCTTATTTGAAAAATAACAGTCTACTGCCAACTATTTATGCTTTCCTAACTATGTATGTGCTGCTACTTGAATTATCTACTCTACAAAGATTTTATTATCTATTGCCTTCTGTGTATAGTAGGAGAGTGGTTTTCTTTTTTGAATATATGCCCACTTTCACAGTTCCCAGCATCACATTATTTTTACATATTTTTTTATTTTATGAAGCAATAGTTAGGATACATTCATATATTTATCCCAACTGAATTGTTCTTTCTTTAATTATTATCATTTACTTCATAGTTGCTATTTTTTTATTGGCTTACATTTTTTAACACTCTTGCTGGAATTTTACCCAGTCCAATTCAAAATACCTTTTTAAATTATTTATTTATTTGAGGAAAAGAGAGAGAGAGAGAGAGAGAGAGAGAGAGAGAGAGACAGAAAGGGAATGGGTGTTTCAGGATCTCCTGTCATTGCCAGTAAATTTTATGTACCACTTTTATGTACCACTTTTATGTACCACTGGACCACTTTGTACATCTGGCTTTACATGGGTACTGGGGAATTGAACCATATGTCAGGCTTTTTACTTAAGTGTCTTTGACTACTGAACTATCACTTCAGCCCTCAAAATACCTTTGAACAGCTGCTGTCTGTGGTTTCCAATGCCCAAGACCATCTTAATGTTTTAACTTCCACACTCACAACAACTTCCTCTGTCTTCCTCCCACAGTGTCTAGTATTGGTTCAAGAGCCATGCTTCTTGTTCATCTTCCATCAGCATCTGCTATATTTGCCCTTGAAGTCATCAATTATTTACTTTTTCTCTGTGATTTCAACTTGATATGAGAAGGGTCCAATGGCATGTCAGACAAACTTCCTGCCCATACAGTTTGCATTACTCTTTATCATTGTTCTTTGGATAAGTAAATACCATACCTAAGAAGATCACGAAGAGAAATAATTTTGTTGTTAGGACATAACCTATTCGTTTTTTTTTTTTAAAAAAGTTTTTTTGTTCATTTTTATTTATTTATTTGAGAGTGACAGAGAAAGAAAGAGGCAGATAGATAGAGAGAGAGATAATGGGTGCGCCAGGGCCTCCAGCCACTGCAGACGAACTCCAGACGCGTGCACCCCCTTGTGCATCTGGCTAACGTGGGTCCTGGAGAATCGAGCCTCGAACTGGGGTCCTTGGGCTTCACAGGCAAGCATTTAACGGCTGAGCCATCTCTCCAGCCCACATAACCTATCCTTGTAATGTGAAATGGTCTATTTTCATACTGGTTACTGTTAAAAGGTATTCTTGTGATGCGAAATAGTCTATTTTCATACTGGTTACTGTTAAAAGGTATCCAAATGGATAAACTATCATTATTACAAAAACATTATTAAAAGGATGTGCACAGCTGGCAGGTAAATAAATTTAGGCCTGTTCTCAATTTTTGCAAGATGAAATAGAACTAACATTTACTGAATTGTTCTATTTTGAAAAGAGGTGAGAATTTGCATTGGGATGATTTTGAATGATAGGGTATTATATAAAATTGGAGCTTTATGTTATTTAGTATCTGAAATGGTAAAAATAATTGTGAGATTATATGGGTTGATATGTTTACAGCAAATAGAAATATGGGAAATGGGTTACTTCATTTTTGCAGTAAGGGGACAAGAGGAATAAGATATAGAAAGAAGTTATTGAATGGGGACTGGTACATACTAAAGGGAGCACTTAGAAATACTGAGAGAAAAATCAGTGGACATGAGTTACATAACTTAAGGGTGTTCTGAGTATACCTACTACACTTATGAGAAATTCCAATGCACTTTCACTATTGTTACTATAGTTAATTGATTTGGTGACAAGGATAGTTTAGAGACTGTTGAAAGCTATGGTTGTGCTATCATCAGTCCCTATCACAAACACATGTGGAGCCATGTGCTCCACAGGAAGGAAATAGCTAAGTAGTAAAAATGTGTGAATGATGGTATTTCATAGGATTCTCAATGATGACATGATGTATCATAGTATGAATCCATGGATTTTATATTTTATAAACACTTTTTAACTCAAAGTACTGATGAAAGAGACAGTAATTAAGAGAATCCTTCCCCATTCTGCAAAATTCATAGCAGAGACAAGGAAGGAAGAAAGGATTATTCAGAACACAATAATAACACAAAGACCACCTTGAGCAATGTACAAAGAGTATGTACTAACAAATTCCTAGACCGTGTTGGAAAGATGAAAGATATATGACAAAGGCTCTTAATTACAAATAAGTATATTACAGAAGGCCAGTGGATTTTAAACACAGAGATGAGATAGGTCTGAATAGTCAAAGGCAACAATCCCATAGCATTGAATTATTTAATTATTTAACAAATGAGTATGGAATTAAACTTTCATTACCAAGTTGTTTTTTAACCCAAATATCTACCTGATGGTGACCACTATAATTGTCTGAGTTCAGTAGTGCCATCACTAAAATCTTCATCCAAGGTCTGGAAACCTCTACAAATAATTTTTGCTAATCAAATGTCTTTAAAACTCTTGCAATGCTAGCTAGAGCAGAGTAAAGAAAATGCATGACATACAGAAAACAAGATTGAAGGGGTATTATGAAGAGAGGGTAAAGTCTGAAGACATTAACAAACACTGGCTTATTGTACTCAGTAGTCATGACTGAGGTGAATCTAATATGCAAGATAAGTTTCTGAAGAAAATGAAAGATTTGACTAGAGATTAACAATTCCTGCCTCATCAATTGCTTCATTTTCCATGATCATGGAAAGTGAAGCAATCGATTCACCTCAGTCATGACTACCTTAGTCCTTCAGAGGCTGCTTCTGTCTGTGAGGCACTGCTACCCACTGAAGATCTCTGTCTACCACACCATGGCTGCAGAACACTTATGATCTTCTTTTTGCTACAGAGGTATGTAACCACATTTTATTTTGGAAAAGATTTATTTAAAGCTTATAAATAACAGAAACAAAGCCCAAGGGCTTATTTACAAGCATTCTGAACTAAATTGGCCTTTTTTTCTTTATAAAGTTAGCCTACCTCATATATTTTGCTCTAGAAACATAGTCAGTATAATAGTATTGATTTTATAGAGATATTTGGAAAATTTAGAGAATTCTTATCTGAAAATGACTTAAAAATTTATATATATACTAGTAACTGTCATTTTCAGGTATAAAAATTTTAAATCCATAAAATAAAGGCTAGGGAAATTGCTCAGTTCATATAATGTCTGCCTTATAAGCATGAGAACCTGAGTTTGATCCCCAGAAATCACATAAAAATGTCAGATATGGTGGCCATGTCCTTGTAATCCCAGTCCTGGCAAGGTGGAGGGGCTTACTGGCCAGCCAGACTAGCATGATTGACAATTTTCAGGCCAATGACAGATTACATCTCATAACTAGTCACATGACATTCTTAAGGTGTGAGAACTAAGGTTGTCCTCTGGTTCCCACAGACACAGAAATTGTGGCCACCTACATACACCTGGGTACACATGCATACACACACACACACACACACACACATACACAAATACATTAATAAAAACCAGAAATATAAATATTTTTATTGTCATGCAGACACATAAGACTGCTAATATCCTAAGTTACTTTTTCAAAGTATAAATTACACCAGAGCAGTAACACTAGTAACACTGGCTGTTTAGTCAGGCTTGCGCATTTTCTTGAGAAGACTTTAGCTTTCCACCTTTATAACTAAGCATCTGGCAATTCAAAGCCTTTAAGAACCAAGAAAAGCACTGTCTCACACAACTTGCATTCTAAAAGCCATAACCACCAACTCAACAGATGATTCTGATCCCATACATGAGCATGTTCTCTAGCTTTGAGATGCCTTTCATATGCAGTCCTCTTCATGCACCCAACAGTCACACAGTTCTTCATGCAGTTAATATCTGTGCTGTGCTGAAACAAAAAGCCTTCAGCTCTGTTTACACAAGAGAAAAACTAAAGCTTGTGATAGTTGGACTGAATTACTGAAGGTTTCACTACTATAAAGAAACTGCATAATTCTCTGATGTCTTTGTGTACATTCATTTCATTTATTAGTAAGAATTAGATTCTTACTAAGTGTACCCTAACATTTTATTATCTATGTCCTATGGATGAAAAAAAGTGAGCCCATTAAAACACTAAGCAACTGGCTAAAGTGTGGAAACAGACTATGAGAATGAACTATGGAAGAGAACTGTGAGAATACTTCTTATGGACCTTAAAAATAACATTTCTGGGAATATTTTTGTGGTTTGCCTTTTCTGTTAAGCTCTTATCTCTATCCTATAATTATTTATGCTCTATAATCATTTACAACCAAGCATTCACCTTGATTAAAACAATGTAATTGGGTATCTTATGCCTTTGATTGCCTATGCTTCTGAATAGCCTTGATGATAAATATTGACAAGGAATGTTGGACCTACTGACATGAACTTAAACTAGGCTCCTTGTTTTACTTCCTCAGTGACCTGGTTGTACTACTCCTAGTGACCATGCTGATGTGAATGAAATATGATAACAACCTTGATGTTGAAAGCAACAAATTGGCCAAAAGAATGTTGAAAGCAAAGTGTGAGCTTATGGTAGTAACATCTGTGAATGGTAAGGTGTGTGTGTCTGTGAATGGTAAGGTGTGTGTGTGTGTGTGTGTGTGTGTGTGTGTGTTTTCAGGGTCAACATAGTTCACTGGTCTTGCCTCTAAGTTCCTTCCTTTAAGCAAACATCTAAAAGTGGAATTTTTTTAGAGACAAAGTTCCTTGTTTCTCCCTTACATACTGCCTGTTCTTCACTCATGTCATGCTGATTCCTACTCAACTCTCATATATCACTGTTTTTGTTGTTAAATATAAATACCAAATGAACTGCTGTCTCAGAAGCAGACACTGCAGCAGCAACAGAAAAAAGTGGGATCACTCTTGGCTGTGCTTCTCCAAGAGTTAGTGACTTTTTTTTTTTTTTGGTTTTATGAGGTAGGGTCTCACTCTGGCCCAGGCTAACCTGGAATTCACTATTGAGTCTCAGGGTGACCTCTAACTCACGGGGTCATCCTCCTACCTCTGCCTCCCAAGTGCTGGGATTAAAGGCGCGTGCCACCATGCACAGCTAAGAGCTAGTGACTTTATTCCAAGGCACTACTACACCAAAATTCATATGGCTACAATCGATCAAATGTAACATGTCTCCTCACAAACTGTATGCATATATAGAAAAGCTGTCCTCATAGGTAAAAATCATTTGATCATGAAACAGACTTTCTCTTTCTAGCCAGCATTTCAGTGAGATCCACTCTCTGGTCAGCTGACATGACTGATATGGTGGTACATTGGTGCTGTCTACTGAGAAAGTGGTATCACTTGGCCAAAGTCAGTCATCGAGGTTGCTTATTTGTAGGTTGACCATATGATTTATCATATATATTAGGATGCTTTTGAGGATAAAATTGTTGCTATCAATAATCATTCAGGCCCTGTGTAGGTGGATAATGCTGTGCTCAGAAATCATGTGTTGTTATAGTGAGTTGGACAGGGAGGCCACTGATGCTCCTAAAACATTACTGGCTTTCACAATACTCTTGATTGCTGACCAGATCTAAATAGTAAGACCCTCCCCCCTGTTGCTAAAGCACCAACTTTCATGGGCTGCAGGACATTGAGAAATCAAGCTGGAGCTGAGCTGGAAACCTCCTCCCTATGGACTAGCTATCATGGTGCTCAAAGGTATGCAGTCTGTAGGGGGAGAAAGTTATCAACGATCTTTACTATTAATGGACCCTGAAAGTTTTATAGCTGACCAGCCAGGCCAAATGTGCTTATTGATGCAATGGTGCTATGTCTGTTATGGGGAAAGAAATGCTTTCTGATTGGACTTGAGACCTGCTTCATGAGATGGAATTCAGGGCTTGCATAAAACCCCAATTAAACAACTAAGGATGGGTAGGAAACAAACCCTAGGGGTAAATTACTATTGTCTGGCTAAATGGTTATACTACACCCACAAAACTGCCCTCTAAACACTTATGTTTATTCTCACATAATAATGCTGCCCTCACATTTGTTTAGAGAAGCTTCTGTTTTCAGATGAAAGTAACCAAACTCATAAAAATGCTAAGAAGTGAAAGTGGAGTGTTCAGCACTAAATGAAACATGTTCAGCACTAAGTGAAATATTTCTATCACTCTCCAAGGCTCAAGAACTCAAGAAGAGATGGTGGAAAGAAAGTAAGAGTGAGAGGAAGGAAAAGAGTGCTTTGCCATACTGTCTTTCAGACACAAGGTAGCTGTGGTGTTCATGACCTCACAGTGGCTGGAGGTATCTACACAAGACCTGCATAATAGGAGGAAGAAAAATGATGACATTAAAATCAACGAGAGACTAAATAGAAAGAAGGGATTCAATGGGGCGGGGAATGGAAGGGGAAAATAGAAGGTTGTGGGAGGGGATTATAATCATGGTATATTGTATATGTATGGAGGTTGTTATTAATTTTTTTTGAAAATGCACCATGAAGGGACAACAGAGCTTAGTAGGACTGTCCTGAACAAACATAAGTGCATCACTAACCTTGAAGTAGCCAGTGAACATGGCTTTTGACTCATGGTTGATGACATTGATAAGGTTCAGGAAAATAAGTGGTCATTCAAGATTAAAAACTGTGAGCAACCTTACATAGTGGAAACAGACCTACCCTGGCAGCTGTCATCAAATAAGTTTTGTTTATAAAAAGATCAGGCTTCATATTTTAATCATAAGTACTTCCATGTATCATTAATCCTCAAATAACAGAAAGCTCCTGAAATGTGTTTTAATAATAAATATTTTCATGTGGCTCCAGTCTTCTCATTATACCACTGTCTGGTCAGTGAAATCATCATTGAATAGAGAGATTCCTCTCATCTGTCTTCAGTTGTTTTCTTCACCATTTCTCCCTGCCAGGTGAACTGCAGGGCAGATGCCTGATTTCAAATGCCATCTCCAAACACAATGACCATGGGAGCCCAAAGGAGTCTTCCAAGAAAAGTGTATTTGAAGGTTGTTTAAAAAAATATAATGACCTGACTTGATTTTGATGCTAATTTCATATTGAACTCTACAATGCATCTTGGAAATAATAGCATGAAGATGACCTAAAGGAATTTTACTCTCCCTAGGACCTTCTCTTCTTTGTTAATATATTTATTAACACTGAATATTTAACATTTATTAAACTGTTTTAAAATATTAATCTGAAAAGATTGGTCTGTCAATTAATTGAAAACTTGAGCAGCATGAAATGATTATTCCCATGTTTATATCACTACTTCTTTTATTCAAGTTTAGCCCTAGGCAAAGTAGTGATGTCAGCAAGACTTCTCTTTTATACCTATGTGGCCTGTTTCAGAGTCTGTCTGGCCCATTTTGTGTCCCTTAGGCCTCTTTCTATAATCTGTTGCTCAAAGACCTTGATATTTCCACACCCTTTACTTATAAATTTTAGTTCTACTTATTAAAGTCCAAATGCATTCCTCTTTATTATTTAAGAAAATATATAGAAACAGTTTTCTTTACCCTACAAATTTCTCACACACATTGAGGTCTTAAATTGTGAATGTTTAGATACTCTAAAAAGAATTATAAGTTATTATATTATACAAAAAAGATACTTGTTCATTAAGTACATTTGTGTAGCTGATGATTTTCAGATCAGGGGAGGAATTATAGAGAAGACTGAGATGGCTAAGAAGCAATACACTCTCTCTCTCTCTTTCTCCCTTTCTTTCTCTATCTACATTCATATTCCCTGAGAATACATACAGGTGCAAAGCACAGATGAACCACTATGAGTTACCAGGTGGCAGAGACTTTGTTTTCTATTTGACTTCTGTCTTTGCTCCAGGCTCCATTATTAGTACATGTAAATGACTCAAGTATTTTTTTTTTTTAAGTTTTGTTATTTTGGTGGAAGAAAAATTGAAAGGAAAAAGAAAAAAAAAGGAGAAAGAAAAGAAGAATGGAAAGAAAGATAGAGAAGGGAGAAAGGAAGGACCAAAGAAAATGAGAGTAGAATGTAGCTTTGAACCAAAGATTGCTTTTTCTTTCCATAGTGTTGAGGACATAACCTAGAACTTTGCATATTTCTAAGCAAGTGCTCTACTATGGAGCAACATATATATCCAGGCCCAATGTATGTTTTTCATTTTGAAATCTTCCCAGACATTGATGCTATTGAAGGAGGATAGAAGAAAGCTAGCTTTTATTAAACAATTTCAGTTAGAGATTGAGGCTCAAAAAGATCTAAGACATGTCACCTGGCCCTAGCTCAATAATGGTGCTCTTGGCAGAAATGGAACACACGTCTGATTGAGACTGATCTACAGTGTCCCCTGCTGTCCAAAGTCTAGTGTACTACCTAGATGGGCTGGTTCTGAGATCCACCCACCAAATTCACCAACCAATCAGGTCTTCCCCTTGAATACCTGAATCTGTCACTATAAAGGCTTTGACCTTTCTGTCCCTCCTTCTCTTTTGGTGTGACCCTCCACCCTCTGTGTCATTCTTTCTGGGCTCCCTGTAATCCCTGCTTGGGCACACCTGTCTGCTCCTACCCTGGGAAAGCATAATGCAGTTTTCAGTCTGGATGGTTTTTCTGCTCAACTCTGCTTTACTGTTTGGAGTAACGTGTGACTTTAATTACTTGTATGATTTTGGTCTCTGATCTACCACTTGGACACTCTCATTAAGTCTAGGTATGCCACCTGTGTAGTTCCATTAAACTCAGTGTAAGCATGGATGTAACTCTCCTGATTACTCATTTCTCCTCTTAATTTCTTGGTCTTTCTTTTGATATTTTCCTTCTTTAGGAAAGCATATGGTGGATACCGTGTGTTTCAACTCTCCATACATACACATCTAAGCTCTATCCTGCACATGCTTGCCACTCTATTCCCATTTTCTCCCCAACCTCAATTTCTCCTAAGTGAGTCTTATAAATTATACAGTGCTACCACATGAAACCGTGTTTCTTAAATCTCACAATTCATAATTTCTTGCTTTAATAAACCCCCAATTTATGATTTTGCCCTGGATCAACCATAATTCATAATTTATCTTTTTGAACCCATCTTTATTATTTATTCTTTTTACCTTTAAAAAATGTTTATATACTTGAGAAAGATAAATAGGAAGGGGCAGATAGAAAGACTAAGCACAGAAGGGCCTCTAGCTACTGCAAACAAACTCCAGATGCATGTGCCACCTTGTGCATCTGGCTTATGTGGGTTCTGGTGAATCAAACCTTGGTTCTTTGGCTTTGCAGGCAAGTGCTTTAACCATTATGCAATCTTTCCATCCATATTAATTCTTTTTTTTGTTAGTTTTGTTTATTTATTTGAGAGTGACAGATAGAGAAAGAGGCAGAGAGATAGATAGATAGATAGATAGAGAGAGAGAGAGAGAGAGAGAATGGGCACGCCAGGGCTTCCAGCCACTGCAAATGAACTCCAGACGCATGCGCCCCCTTGTGCACCTGGCTAACTTGGGTCCTGGGGAATCAAGCCTCTAACCGGGGTCCTTAGGCTTCACAGGCAAGTTTAACCACTAAGCCATCTCTCTAGCCCCCATATTAATTCTTTATTAAAGGTAGGACAGAACCAAAATCTTGGGGTATATAAGTTCTGGGAGACTTCCTAAACCCCAAATCCTTCATCACTGTCTTTACCACATCATTATATCCTTAGAAGAAGTTAAGATCATACCTAACCATGGATGAAATATTTTATGCTATGTTATGTTATATGTTATATTACATTATGTGTTAAAGGAACATATGTTATTTCCATGCACAATGGATAAGATCACTTCTGCTTTTATAATCTATTTGACTTGACCTTTTTTTTTTATTTTAGAGAGAGAGTGACAGAGAGAAAGGGAGAGACAGAAAGAATTGACACACCAGAGCCTCAGCCACTGCAATAAAACTCCAGACACTTTCTTCACCTAATGGGCATGTGCCACTTTGTGCTTGCTTCAGCTTTGTATGCCTGGCTAACATGGGATATGGAGATCCAAACATAGGCCCCTAGGCTTCACAGGCAAACATTTTAACTGATACCATCTCTCCAGCCCACCTCGAGCTTTTGATCAACATTCATCTACTGAGACAAGTTCAAAACTTAATGGAAGTAGGTGAGTTTATGATATGGAATTGTGTCAAAATTTGACCCAGAAAAAAATACAGCTGTTTCTTACAATTGGTTGAAAGAACAAATAATACTTACTTGAGTGTTACCACAAAGTGTAGGAGCCATTCATTGTGTCCTTTGCTCCTGGTACTTCTATGACCTGTGGACATGTGGCAGGATTGTCATTCTCCATCTCCATGGATGACGTGAACACCATTGACTTTGGTCAATGAAATGTGAGTTGAAGTAATATGCATCACTGTGACAAACGTACCTGTATCATCTATTATTATTAGAAGATGACAGAAAATTTTGAGCTGCAGATTAGTGGAAAATTTATCCTGTTGAGTTGATTAATGCTGACCATGTAGAACTGTAAAACTACATGACAATGTGCCATGAACAGGAAAAAAAGAAGCTTTGTCAGTTTAAGTGTTTGCAATTTGTGAGGACACCAAAGCATGACTTATTCTGTTCTAACAATCATATATAAAGTTAATAGAAACCATAGTGCCTTCAGTGGGCCCATTGATTTATCTCCAGCTGAGTCTAAATGAGGAAGAGACTCTTTATCATGAGATACAGTAACATTTTATTCTAATTTTCTTCAAGTGCTATCTCTCTCTCTCTCTCTTGCTATGTGTGTGTGTGTGTGTGTATGTGAGTGTGTGAGAGAGAGACAGAGAGAGAAATAAAGGGAGAGAGAGAGAGAGAGAGAAGGGGAGTGAGAACAACTCAACCTTGAACTGCATCTTTCATATTTACCATATTTACATGATTTGTGTTTTTACAGAAACCTTATTGAATATACCTGGGATATAATATTAAAATAGAATTTTAGATTGACAGAAAAGTTACTATGATGGTTTATAGTGATTGTAAACTTGTCACAGTCTAGAATCACCTGTAAGGGATTCTAAAATGTTGGAAAGAATTGAGCCATATTTTTCCACTACACGCATAACTGTGCTAAAAATATTTGGTAAATTAGATATGGTAAAAAGTAAACATCAATGAATAGTAATGAAAATTTTAACAGTATACCATGTGCTTTATAGTTATGTGGTCTTCCTCCTCTCTCAGGACATCTTATTAGAGTATTTCTTACTTGAGGTGACACACATGGTCATAAGCAGTGAGACAATGACAGGGACATTGTAATGTGAAGTTAAGGTTTTGTGTAAGACCTACTGGAGCCTTTTCATTATAATGGCGTGACGGTCAATCTTTTAGTCAAGGCAGCTACCAGAAGACAAATGTAGAATTGGGGTGTTCAGCTGGTTCACATCCTGGGTGAGACAGAGCAGGTTTCTATTTCACCACAGTACTCAGAGCACTGCATATTTTTTTAAAATTTAATTAATTAGTTTTCCTTTCAGCAAATACAGGCAGGTTGGTACCATTGTTTAGGTTCATCCATGATCTACCCCCTCCCAATGGACCCTCCTTGTTGATGTAAATGGGTCGTGCATTGAGGAGTTAGTCCACAGTTATTGGTACGATAAATGTCTCTGCATATCATGGCCCAACATGTGACTCTGACATTCTTTCCATCCCCTCTTCTGCAAAATTTCCCTGAGCCATGTTGGGTTCATTTTTGGTCTGCTTCAGTGCTGAAGTGTTGGGGGCCTCTGAGGCTCTGGCTCTCTGATTTGGTAGGAGTTGATTTTTCTCTGTGCTGGTCTCCTTCCCCTTTGTGCTGGTATCCAGTTCATTGGGAAAACAGCACCCTTGCTTGTTTCGCCAATTTTCCTTAGTTTCAGTCGGGCCCCTTTTGAGGTATGTTGGGGCAGCTCTCTCCTTAGGATCTGCATCTATCTGAAAAAGAGAAGCAGATTCTCCAACAGAGAGTAAGTTAGCACCCATAAAATTGAGATAAAACTTACTTTTTTGATAAAGAGTTTAATAGGTGTAGGTCTTCTTGTACCCCATGATTAATGGTAGCTTGATATTGGAGAGTGGGCTTATGTTTGGATATGGTTCTGACTTGTTTAACTTAGAATTTTTCATTTGTAGGATCTTACATTTAATACTTTTATGTTGCATTTGATGGTATTAGACATGTGGAAGATAAAACCATGAATAATTAGAGATTCTCCATATGGCTGAAAACTGACTCATATATAAGTGCATAACTATGACTAACCCTATAATAATCTTTACCTAGCTGACGCATAACATGACCTGCTGTCAACAACACTAACCCACTGCCACATGGCTCACTCTGTATGTGTTCCCAGGCTGATCTGAAACCACTGTCCAGTCGTGGGAAATCTGGTTCCCAGCTTAATGTTCAGCTATATATTATTATTATTTTATTAAGTAGAAACTTTTTATGAAAACATCATATGGTGATATGATCCTTACCCTCCTCCTTGCCCCCACTCCACTATGGACCATTCTTAGTGGGATTGCTGGTATTTACCTGGAAGAGGGGACAGAAAGAATGTAAGAACCACAGGGTGGGAAGGAATATCCAGAGACATAGCCCTCCCTACAATGACAGATTGCTGCTCTCACACTTGTAACCTACAGCTAATGTTCAGTTTTAATGTCTGATTGTGCACATGGGACTCAAGGGGTGTAACTTCCATCAGGATTGCTGTTGGAAGTCACTAGCACTCAAAGTGAAGGCAAACTAGTTAATCTAAACTTAGTGCTCTGGACACTTTTGTCATACATCATGTTCTTCATGATCTGTGGGGATTATATGTGCTTTTGGGCATTTGTCTTTGTGTGTTGCCTCTAAATACTGAAAGTAAAACAATTATATATAGATCTATGATTCCATACAGTACTTATGTATACACAGACACACACACACACATACATATACATATACACATAACAGCATACATGTGAGACTTAGTAATTGTGGGACTGTTATATTTAAGCCATTCTTCTTGACACTAGGAGGTCACTGAAATAAAATACACAGAACTTTCTAAGCCCCTGTGCTGAGATGGCCTGAGCTGATCCATGTTCAAGAGCAGACAGAACTTGAGCAGGTAGAGTGTGAACTTTACCATATTGCTTCCTTTTCATCATTTTTGTGATGGCTGATAGATAATGTTACTGAGATAAAGTAACCTTTTCTTTTTAGTTCTTATAATAGTATTCATGAGGTCACAGACTCACTTGGTTTTCTATGCATTAGGAGTTGTTTGAATATAGGCTATTGCTAAAGCTCTTGACTGCCCACGAGAACTAGATGGTAGTGCCCTATTGCTGGACACATCATATGCAGGACAATGAGAAATTAAGAAAAAAGCTAAGATGGAAGCATCCTCTCTGATGACTAGCTGTCATAGTGCTAAATAGTGCTAAGCAGGTTGCTAGAGAAGAAACATCATTAACAGTATTTACGATCAGTGGAGATTGCAAGCTACACTACAGGTCAACCACACAAGATGAGCTCATTAGTGCAACAGTGGCATGTCTGTTTTGGAGGTAACCAACTGCTCTCTGATTGGATTTGAGACCTGCTCCACAGAAGAGAATTCATGTCTTATCCAGAAAACCTAGTCAACAGCTTATGGCTGGGAAGGTCATAAGCCTTAGAAGGGAAGTAACTACTGTTTGGCTAAATGGATATGTTATGCTCACCAATTTATGTTTGTGCCAATTTATTAGTGTTGCTCTCATTTTTGGTTAGAGAATATTCTCTCTTCAGATGACAGTGACTAGTGGAAAGACTGAAAACTCATCAAAGGGCTGGAGAGATGGCTTAGCACTTAAGGCACTTGTCAATTCACCAGGCTCATCAAAGTATTGAGAAGAAGTGGCAGTTGAGTGTTTAGCACTAAATGATATATTTCTATCACACCCAAAGAATGAGGAAGAGTACTTTGGAATGCTGTCTCTCAGACACAAAGTGGTTGTTGTCTTTATGACTTCACATTAGCTGAGGGTACCTGCACAAGACCTACATAATACTGAGCTCATCAACATGTTGAGGATGATGAAGCAGGGCACAAATGTACATAAAAACATAAGAGGGAATAGTTAGAATTAATGAGGGGGGTAGTGGAGAGGGATGGGGGTCCAAAGGAGGATAGTAAGAATGGATTATGTAAAATTTTAAGAAAGTTTTATAATGTAATTAAAATTATAAAGTAAAATGAAATAAAGGAGAAGAAATGTTAACTGGGTGTGGTGTTCCACACCTAAACAAACACTTGGAAAGCAGAGGAAAGAGCATTAGGAGTTTAATACCATCCTTCAGCTACATACAACCTTGTCTCAACTCTTCTCTCTCCAAGAGTAAATAACTTTTTAAAAGGGAAAAATAAAAGTAAAATGGAAAAGAAATTGTTTGATTACCATGTATCTTTTGTAGGCTGAAATATGCTATTTATACCTTCCAATTTATATGATAAATATCTTAGTTTTATTTTGTCTAGAATATTGTCAAAGTGATTTTGCCTTAGTCCATCTAGGTAGAAATCAGTTTTCCTCTCATGATTGTGATCTTCTTTTCTTTCTAGTGTCATATGTTTTTGTATAAATTTCCAGAGCAACTT
Organism: Jaculus jaculus; assembly: GCF_020740685.1. Lineage (NCBI taxonomy): Eukaryota > Metazoa > Chordata > Mammalia > Rodentia > Dipodidae > Jaculus > Jaculus jaculus. Next base: position 125,746,457 of record NC_059104.1, on the reverse strand, counting down.
TAAATTGTTATAGACGCTGCCATCTGTCTGTCATGGCTTGAAAACAATTCTGGTAAGAAGCAGTTAGACTAACTTCTAGCAATCCATTCAAATTTTGGGTTGATATAAAAGAAATTTATGTAATGAATATTTTTATATTCTCTATACATTTGAGTGAAGATATGAACTGATGCTCTAGGATATTTTGGGGGGGGTATAAAATCCTCTTCCTTAAATTCTATCAAGGTCAGTATAGGAATATAGACCTTGTTCATGACTGAAGGAGTAAAGAATGACAGAATGTGTTATTGCCTGTAGTAGCTCTGTTGCCAGTCTGTAAGGAGATGCAGAATCTCAGTCCTGCCCATCACATCTCCACATTCAGGTTAGGCCAGCAATGTTTTTATTGGTACCTCCCTCATCTCATCTCATTACCATATTATCAGAATAGTTTCCCTAAAACTACCATGTCCTGCTCCCTTGTTGCATAACATGGCTTTTCATTTCTAAAATCCTGATCTCACTTCAATGTAGAGCAGGATTTTTACTATACCCCCTCACTTTTCATCTGAGTCTTTGAAATTATTTGTGCTCCTTTCACTGTTCTAAACTCTTCCAAGTTCAATTTCTTCCATGTTATTTTTGTCATGTTCTTACTTTCATTCAGAGTCGTTTTTTTTCTTCCTTCTGCTCAGCTAAATCTTACCTTTGTGAAGCATAGTCTAAGTCTGAAGCTCCCCTTCAGACTGCTTTAGACTCACTCATATTTCTTTCTCTCAAATAGTCATAGAATCTAAAACCTGTTACATTTAACAGACAGCTAACAAGATCACCATCTTTGTGTATGGTGAGTGCATGTATATATTTAGCTGGCACTTAGATTCTGCCATGCACTGTTTTCTGTTATTGTCTACATACCAGTATTGTCTACTTAGTGATACCATGAACCTATTATGAGACAAATGCCTTCTCAAAGACAATTTTAGTAGTGTCTTGTGCATGACACTCAATACAAGATCATCCTAATTTAAAAGCATGTAACTTGCAAATGATATTTGCATATTAGCAAATGTCATTCCTGTGGCCTTCAAATTTCATGACCTGCCAATTTGTTTCTGTTGCTGTAAAAGCTCCCATAAAAAATTTATTAGAGTTTTAGAGAATACCTGGATCAGGAATTAGGTAACTAAAAAAAATTATTTCAAGTTATGACAAGATAGCAAAGACTTTTGAACTGAATATGTATGTGTTAGTTGTTCTTTGCCTTTCTCTACATTTAGTGAAGCAAATGGAATTTTAAACTCTGTAAGAGTTTGAGGTGAAAGCCAGACACTAAGTGTGAGGTCTTAGCTGAGCAGCTCTGTTCAGGGATACCACTAAGATGGCTGGGATTGCAGCACAATGCCTGCACGTGCTTTCTGATTGACACCGACATTGCATATCCTCCCGTTTTAGTCTTCATACACCTTACCTGGGATAAAAAATAATTTTTTGGCTGATACTCAAAATTAACATAGACAATTTAATCTAAGTTATGCAACAGCATCTGAAACAGAGGTCGAGGGACCTGGCCAAGTTGATACATAGTGAGCTGTGCTTTTGAAAATACAGCCTGAGTGGTGAGTCTTGGATCAGGCCTTCCTGCCACATAGTATTCCCCCTTCCACACTCATTGGCATGCTCTCTTCAATGCTATGTGAAGCTGTCTGCACCCCACCCTCAGGTGGCAGTGATTGATAACTTTCCATACTTCCATAGTGTATAGATAAGAGTCCTGTCATTGTTGCTTTTGAGATGTTTAAGAACAGTTTCTCTTATCGAACCTAGAAATTTTATTTAAATAAGAATAAATACTAGCATGCATTAAAACCCAATAAAAGAAACCATTTGATCCAATAAAAGGGCCTTTGATTCAGCTGCTCCCTTAAGCTCTTATTACAGATAAGTTTTAGAACAAAACCCATAAAAGAAGAGTGCTCCTGGGCTGTACTTTATTCAATTCACAGAATCCAAGATTTATATGTGGAACAAATCTAAGATATATAGTATTTTTTCCATAAGTTGTATTTTGTACAAATGTATTTGCAGAAAGTATTGGGACAGTTTCTTGATAGAAATGAAAGTCACTTTAGACAAGTAGCAAACCTAAGTTACAGAAAAGAAAATGGAAAAGAAAGGTAGCTGCTGTGCTTCTGGCACACTAGGGAGGTGAGCATCAGAAGGAAGCCTAAAGTTTGCAGGCTAACTAGTCTAGCCAAATCAATGATCTCATTTGAGGAAGACACCAGACATTGACCTCTGGCTTTGACACGTACTCTACCAAAAAAGAACATATGGGCTGTCAATTGTAAGATACTATGAATACAAGGAAATGTGTTTTTAGTGTAGTAGAAGTGATAGTAAATCATAAAGTTAATTTTTTAAACTTTTTATTGACAACCTGCATATGTATAGACAGTATGTCATGATCATAATCCCATTCCACCACCTTCCCTTTCCTCCCTCCCCTGTCACTGCTCCACTGAATCCCTTTCTTCCCAATGGCCTCTACTATTTTGATGTCATCATTTTCCCCCATCCTATTACACAGGCCTTGTATAGGGAGTGCCAGCCACTGTGAAGTCATGACTGTCATGGCCACTTTGTGTCTGGAAGACACTCTTCCCTTTGTTTTGGATCTTGTATTATTTCCACCACCTTTTATGCAATGGGTCCTGATTCTTAAAGGATATGACAGAGATGTCTCAGTGTTGAACATTCCACTGTAACTATTTCTCAGCACCTTGATAAGTTTTGAGTCTCTCCAGTGGTCACTGCCATCTGAAAAGAGAAGCTTCTCTAACCAAAAGTGAGAGTTGCATTAATATATGGGCATAAACACAAGTGTTTAGAGGGCAGTTTTATGAGCATGACTTATCCATTTAGTCAGACAAGAGCAGCACTTTTTCCCCTAGGGCTTATAACAGCAGTCTTAGGATTTTAATTAAGCTTACAGGACCAGGCATGTGTTCCCATTTATGGAGTGGCCCCCAAGTCTGATGGGAGAGTGGTTGGTTTTCTCCATAACAGCCATGCCCTCATAGCATCATCTGGTATGTTTGGCATATTGGTCTGCTGTTAAACTTGCAATAGAACTGAAAATAAAATAAAAATAGTACACTTAGGATTGATTTAATGGTAGTCATAGTTCTGAGAACTGATTTTTTTTCCTTTGAGCACTATTCTTAAACTTCACATGCTCGCTCACTTGCAGAGCACAGGCTTTAAAAATTATCAATATATTAGCTTCTGAGTGCATGCCACCTCATCTCCTATAGCCCCCCTTTATTAACAAATTCCTTCTGTCCAGTCAGTTCCTAATGCACACTAAGGGCTTTTCTCTCTCCTATTTGGTGTTGCTGAAACTTGCTAATGCAGTCATGGGTATTCAATATAGAACGAGACAGTATCTTTCCTTATCTATGGCACTATTCTCATCCAAAGAATAGGGATTTCATAGGTCACAGCAAGCCAGTGTACAATGTAGATAATATCTTTATATTCTCCTTGAATGAGAATAAACTTTTGCATACTTGTAAGTTGAATTTCTAGGATCCTACTTACCATATACAAGATACATTAAAAACTCAGTGTATCAGAGACACAAAAGCTAAGTAAGCTTCTCATTTCCAAATTTCTTCATTCAGTTATTCCTGCTATTGGCACTTTCTTATACCATTACTTCTATATTCTGAATATTTGTGGTCCTCCCATAGTCTTTGTGAACCAAGATTTTCATTGGTATTTACTTGATATCAATTGAGATAATGATGCTTTCCTACGTCAAGTCTTCCTTCCTCCTCTCACAAGCACTTGTGTCATTTAGGTATCTTTCTAAAATTTTTTTTTGGTCATTTTTATTTCTTTATTTGAGAGTGACAGAGAGAGGGAGAGAAAGAGACAGATAAAGAGGGAATGGGTACGCCAGGGCCTCCAGCCGCTGCAAACGAACTCCAGACGCGTGCGCCCCCTTGTGCATCTGGCTAACGTGGGTTCTGGGGAGTCGAGCCTTGAACTGGGGTCCTTTAGGCTTCACAGGCAAGTGCATAACCACTAAGCCATCTCTCCAGCCCATCATTTAGGTTTTTATTAGACTATTATACATTATTCCAGAGATATCATATATATTCATTGTCAGATTTAGTCATCATAACCCAGTATCTTCTACAATGTTGTAAATTATATCTACTTAAAAATATATTTTAACTTTATTGAAATAAGCTAGTTATTAATGTCTTTAATTTGTCAGAATTCATAAATTTAATTGATGTTTGTGTTTAAAATGCATAGTCATAATACTTGTGTATATCAATGGTTTTATTCTTTTCATATTCCTATTTTATTTTTTAATGTGATTGTTAGAATTGTGACTACATTAAAGAGCAATGGTGAGAGGCAGCAATCTTACTGTATACATCATCTCATCTCATAGGTAACCTTCAATGTGTTTATGTGAAGTACATACTTTCTGCATTATAGGAATAGTTGATCCTTATTATTTGCACATTTACCTACCAGAAAATTCATTTTTAACTCAAAAATTAATATCTTCTGTGCTTTTTCTTGAGTCAAAAACTACTGGACAAGCATTCCCTCTATTTGTATTTACTGAATATATTAATTAGCATCGAATGCAAGACTTTCCATTTACAAACAAATATCACAGTCTAATAGGTTACACACTCACAGAGGAACACATACATACTTCATATTTCTATTGTGAAATATGCTACCCTGGTAGTCTTGCTATGTACAAAAATGGCAGTAAACTGCCTTTCAGATATTGACATATCATTTACCCATTGTTTCCTTCTTTATTAATTCTTACATATCCTTCCCAATTCACTAATTTCTGTTCTTCTCTTTATTAGTTACTTCAATTTTCTCTTAGAATATTATGCTTTACTTTTCTAATATCTTTAACTGTATTCTTGGTTCATTAAGAATTAACTATTTTAGGCAGTAATTATGAAGTATTTTAAACACTATTACATTGCATCTCATAAGTTTTAATATACAGTATTTCTATTACTATTTAGTCAAATATTTCTCAATTCTGTTTTACTTTCTGCTTTCTATCCATTATTGTGCAGAAATGTACTGGATGTCTGGGTGATGAGTATCTCTTAGCTGTAAGTTTGTCATTGAATATATTACTATCAAAGAACATGTCCTCATGATCTTAATCTGAGGAAATTTTCTGAGGATTTCATTCTTTCTTAATCATCGCACTATCTTCACTCTGAGAGCTGCATGAGGGTGTGGATTTAAGCTAGTAATACAGGAACTCCTGCAGAATCAAATCAGAATATGATTGTTGGCCCTTATCAACCCTTAGCTACAAGAGATGAGGAATTTACTCTGTCAGTCATATGAAGTGGCCATTCCCTGCTGTAGATGCTGATGTCTCCAGGACAATAGACTCTGAATTGCCTATGTTGAAGGATTTAAGGGTGAGTTCAAGGGGCTGGCATGAATGGGACTCCCTGTGTTCCACCAGTTTCACTTCTGACAATCAGTTCTCTTTGCTTCCAGACCTATATTAGAGTTAGATTTCATTAAAGGAAGGTTAACTTAAAAGTTAAAATTAGAGTGTTGTATCCTTTTATTAATGAGAATACATGTTAATTACTGCCAATGGAAAGGTACTCATGTTAATGTTCAAAAACAAGAATATCTTTTCTATTAAGACATGGATGTTCAATGTCTCTATCCTACCCCCCCACTCACTTTTCTACTCTCATTTAACCCTCTAAATAATTGTATATACACACTCTTTAACTCTTCATTCTAATTTAGTCAATCATCCTTCTCCTTCCCACCAGATGAGGTTACCCTATGGGAGGGTTTGGTGCCATCTATGTACCTATTTTACTGGTCAGACTTCCCCAATCTATAATTTTGGACTATCAAAATCACTTGCTGAACTGAATAGTATCTTCTAAATTCCTATGCCCGCTTAGGACCTCAGTATGTGATTTTGTTTGGAAATAGAAGTAATCAGTTACAATGAGGTCACACTGGATTAAGGTGGCCCTAATACAACTACTGTCTTTATGAGAAAAGGAATCACAGAAGGGAGAAGGCCATGTGAAGAGAAAGCAAAAACTAGAGAGATGGGAAGTAAGGAAGCAGGAATTGTGGTAGCTGCCAGCGCTGGGAAGAAGTAAGGCGGATTCTTCCCTCGGCACTGCTGGAGCAAGCTGTGGACTCAGTATGGACTCTGGTCTCCAAAAGTAGGAGGGGAGACATATCTATTGTTCTAGGTACTTTGTTAAGTATGTCCTATGAAGAGTGCATACTATCTTCACTGCTTATACTCTCCTGGGTTGTTCACACCTCATTAGCTTTTCTTAAGCCCCCATGGCTGGTCCTTTCTCCTGCCCTGTTGACATTGTATATGCCAAACCTTCTCAACATTTTCCCTCATCTATCTACATTTACTTCCTCAGTGATTTTAATTAGAATCATTACTGTAAAAGCCACTGAAAACCTCTGCTCACAGAAGCCTCACAAATGTACCCTTCCAGCACTGAGGACATGGACCTGCAGTCTCAGTTGTGATCAGCCACCTGTTATCTCCTCCTTCATTTCTAGTCGGTGTCTCCAATTGAGGATGACTCATCAATAAGTCACACCACCACCATCACATACTTATGCTGACCTCATTTCCACAGTTGGCTTTACATTCTTTTTATTACCATCATTAGTGGATTAGTGGCTACTCCATCTTTCTACTTGTTCGTCTAAGAATGTATGCCTCATTTCCCCACCAGAAAACACTTTAAGCTTTATGTTCCAACCCCATCCAAGACCGAGTGGCTTCCCAGTAGCTCCATGGTAGCACAGAACATGGCCACTCATTGTAGTGATGGCTGTAGCTTCCCATCTGCCTTTGTGCCTCTGCTCTCTCTCCTTTCTGTCAGTCATCTCTGAGAGCAGTGGAGAGGGAAACTCCATCCAAAGAAGTTCAATTGCATCACCCTTTATCTGGCAATTTCTAGCTTTCCATTTTGTCCATGTTAGAGCACATAGACTGAGGTGCCCTATTTCTACTCTCTCTCTCCTTTTCACCTTCCTCAGCACCCCTGAATCTTCCCCTCTCACCCACATCAGGGTCTTGCTGTGCTTGAAATGCTAAACATATTTCTTTTTTTCTGGGACTATGAATGCTCGGTTTTTCTGGACCTCAAATGCGCCATTCCCATGACTATTTCCACTGCTTTCTCCTCACTTCTTTTGATTCTTTGCTCAAGACTCCCATTGACTGATGTCTACTGTATACTTTGAAATAATAACCTCCTTCTTCTGATAATTACTACATCCAACCTTGTTAATTTTTTTTCAGAGAATATTTTGTCTTCATATATTATACCTATTTTAGTTAGGCATGTTCAAACTGAGTTTTCTTTTTGTAGACTAAAAACTCAATGATGTCTTTACCTACAGAAACATGTGTATAATTGGTACACAATATTTGTTTGATACACGAATTCATGAACAGTAGTTGAATAAATTTAGATTTTACTAATCAACTGCACATGTGAAGGGGCTTTAACTCAGAACAGAAGTGGAAAAACTAGGAGCAGTTATTACTTATTTGGATTAAATACACTTCTTATAATCAGGTGTGGTGGTATACACCTGCAATCTCCAAGTCAGAAGGTGGAGCAGAAATCTGTGAGTTTAAGAAAAGTTGGGGCTATATTATATCAATGCCCATACCCTCCAGACACACACACATATGTATAAATAGACTTATATCCTTCTTAACTACAACATGTTTTAAAATCTAAAATTGAAACCTAATTGTTATGTAGGTCTATCCTAGTACATAATTACATTTTCTTTCATTTTTAAGAGTTACTGGGTTTAAGCACTTCAAAATAGGCATATGGTTTAATAAATATAGTTTATATGGATCATATTTAATCCCCACTATAGCAAAAAATCTTATGAAATTCTCTTTAAAGATGTATCTCTTTAAAGACGTATCTTGAGAAAGATCATAATTTTGTAAGGTCATGAAATTATTGCGATGAAGTAAAAGGATAAACAAAGGTTTAGAGTGCAATTTTCTCAGCTATGGACATTTGTAGCATCCTTTCTGCACTGATCAAGTCTGGCAGTGATGTTAGAGACAATTAAAATTCCAGAACTATGGGCTAACACAGCAGCCCATGTATTGTGATGAGTGTCCAGTGTCCAGCAGTAACATGTTCATGGCCCATTACTGTCCCTGATTTGTTTAAGTTTCCCAAACCAAATTATTTCTCTTTCTTTTTTTCCTTTGGATACACTCTCACACACATACAACAGTTATCATTTATTTTAGGTTTACAGATTCCAGGGGAAGGTTTATCATGGTAAAGGAAGCTAGCTCATTTTATCACATATCCACATATATCAATATCAGAGTGACAAACAGAGAAGCCAGTACTACTAGCCAGCACAAGCTGACTCAGGACACACCTAGTAGGGCTGGATTTGATATCTATCCCCAGTAACACACCTCCCCCAGCAGTTCTCTGCCTGCTAAAAAATGAGCATGAACTTAATCTTAATCAAAAACAGCTAAATCTTCGGGGACATTACATTTAAACCACCCCATTCCATCCCTCACCCCACTGACTCATGACCATTGCAAAATGCACTTTGTCTAACTTCAAAAGTCTCCATAGCCTTTATTAACGTTAACATTGTTCAAAACTCTAAAGTCTCATCTGAGATTCTGGATTGTCTCTGTGAGCCGTGTAAAATTAAAAAAAATAAAACCCACAGTTTCCAACATATCATGGCACAGATTAAACATTTCCATTGTAAAAAGAAGGTATAACAAGGTGTGACTGGACCAATGACAAATCAATAACCAACAGGCAAACATCAAAATTCTGCAATTCCAAGGTTAGCATCTACAATCAGAGATGAAGTCTCTGTGTTTCCAATCTTACCTCCAGCTAAGTGACTCTCCTTAGCAGCCATTCAATACTTCTGGCATATCCAAAAGATCCTTGGGTCTACACTTCAAGCCATGGTTCATATTCATGGCTCCATACAATGGCCTTATTGGATTACAGGGATGGATTTCATCCCTCTTTCCATCTTCTTTTCTCAGTGGCTGCTGGAACTGGTTTATCTTCATGGCTTCATACAATGGCCTTACTGGGTCTCCATATAGGGATTTCAACCCTGTTTCACATTGCCACATCCCAGCAGCTCCTGGAACTGTTGCACTTTATGACCATATTTCCCACATTCTCATGCTTCTAAAACCAGTACCAAGGGTGTAGCATAGCCAAATTTGTAAATCCAGTGGGGGGGGTGGGGGTGGTAGTGTAAAGCTTGACCTTGAAGAGTAGGATAATCCTTCACCATTCTTCCTTCAAGCTAACTCTTTTCAAAAGAATTTTCATTTTTACTAGCTTGCACCTTCCACGAATGGGTTTTTATTCCCAGGGCATTGTTATTGCCATCCCAATGTAAAACAGTTGTTCTAACTTTAATAGTAGTAATCTCCTTAACAATCTCTGCTTAAGTCCAAAACAAGTCTCTGTGCCTATAACTTCAAACTTGCTTGAATTTTTTTGTGTGGTAAACTGTGCATCTTTCATATCTCTCTGCTCAGTACTTCTGCCAAGCACACCAGTCCATTACTTTTAAACTTTGCTTTAATTCCCAGGGCATGGGAAGAAGAATGTAACCAGCCCTTTTGCCAGGGTCCCAGTTCCAACAAAGTCCTCTCCTTCTCCTTTGAAACCTCATAAGCCAAGCTTCCACAATCCATAGTTCTCTGCATTTAGCACTTTCAAACTATTACCAGAGTAGTCCATAAAGCTCTATTACAACACTGCAAGTCTTTTCCAGTACAGAGTACTACTAAATTCTTCCATATTTCCTCCTCAAACACATTTCACAAGACCAAAAACTACACAATCAGATTAATCATAGCAACAACACCACTTCTACTACAAATATTCTGTCACAGTTACTTTCTTGTTACTTGGAACAAAAACTTGGCCAGAAGCAGCTTATGTGAGAAAAGGATTCATTTCAGCATACTATAAGACTGAAATTCCAGAGGACGCTTCCTCATGGTGGAGGAAGCTGGCTCACTTCATCATAAATGCATAGCAGAGAGACAGAAAGAACACCTGTCACCAGCCAGCATGAGGTGACTCAGGACACATCTAGTAGGGGTCTGGACTCATGATCCACCCTCAATGACACACGTCCAGCAGGGCTAAGCAGGAAGCTTAATGTTAATCAAAAATACCTAAGGCTATGGAAATATTGCATTAAACCCATCACTGTATGTGTGTATATAGGTATGCATGTATATATGTGTATTTGTGTGTATATATATAGGTATGAATGCATGTATGTGTATGTGTGTGTGTATATCTATACATCACACACACACACATGGTATTTCTTTTTAGCAATTTCTCATCCTATATTCACCTACCAATTGAATATTATCATTATTGTTGTTGTTGTTATCATTCTGCTTGAATTAGCCAGACCCTTGAACATTTGCAGTGGGAATTCATCCAACATCACAAATCCCTTGAAAGTTGTCCAAACCTTACAGATATTTACTATGAATGAACTATTAGCAGCAATAAACATTATAGGGTAGATTTTATCCATAAATATACAGAAGTGATTCCTCTAAAATTTCTTCAAATGGGATTTTCTGTTGATTTTTTCTCTTAGTTTCTATAAACCCACACTAAGAGAGCACAAAAGAATTTTATTTAGGTAAGAGTGGTCAATGATTTAAGGCTCAGGGCATTAAACATTAACAGTTCACAAAATTTATTATATTTCTGGGCAAGCATCTTTATTGATCATAAGCATTGCAATAAGAATTAGGGTATAAAAAATGCATGTAGTCAGAGAAACAGTGTACTTAGGGACACTTAAATTATTGTAGGCCTTTCAGAAGTCATATGGTTTTGTATTAAATAGTAACATACTGATAAAATATTGTGATGAAAAGTTTAACCCAGCAGTGCTCTAAGAAGCTTGCAACAAACTAAGGGGAAAGCAAAATTGTTTATAACATCTTTTAAGAGTAAAAGTACAGGTTAGAAATAGTTATTTGGATAGAAAATCCCCTTCTAAAGAATATGGAATGTTGAGGGCAAGGGGCTACCATCTTCTTTATGGACTGTAAGAGGTTGTAGTATTTCCTCTAACTCACTTTCTAAGAGCATATAGTCTTTCCTAAAACATATAAACTATTGATCTTGTGGATGTTTCTGGCCTAGTTTTTTTTTTTTTTTTCAAAATCAAATATTCTTGGAGCTTATAAATTGCATAAGACTGAATGAGCTTATTTTAAGGTCCTGTTATAACCATGTTTATTTTTTTTCTTCTAATGTGTTTGTAGTAAAATTATTGCTGTACTGAAATATCGATAAAATCGTCCAATTGGAAGAGAAAATCCAGTGATTAATGTCTGGATGTACACCTTTATCTTGCACTCAGTAAGGTAAAGTTGGGGGACAGCTCAAATCTTTGTTCTTTACTGCATTCTGTTTCAGGGGAAAGCACAATCTTTTTCTCACATATTTAAATATTTATTTTCCTCCTCTTTTCTTAATTCCTGGTCAGAAGTTCAGTGGGAAGAGTGCTCATTTGAGTTTTCTTTTATGATTTATGTTCAAATCTATCTCTGGGCCTTGTACTTCCTGCCTCATCAGCTATAGAGCTGTGAGGTGGAGGACAAGCAATGGGAGGCAACTAAACAATGAAGGTCTCTTTCCTGTGCTTTTATCTTTTTTTTTTTCTTCAGGCAAATGTTTCTGCTATTATAAGCATCAAAATAGATCTTGATTTATTTGGAACTCTTCTTCAGGGACCTTCTCACAATCTTAATCCCTGACAACCTTCTCACAACCTTTAGTAGATGGATCTTTTATTTATTTTAACATTCACCTTAGTCCAGAGCTTCTAAGACAACAGGAGTGATCTGGACTCACTGAGGCTCATGGTCTGAGGACAGTTCCAATGACTCGGAAGCAGTGGGGCCCTGAACTGACACACCTCCCTCTCTAGAAACACATTCCATCCTCCCCTGAGTTTGCTGCTTTCTTCCTCTTTTTCTGCTCATTTGTTCTCTGCAGAGAGTTTGATGTTTCCTTCTTTTCTTGCTTGGTGGTGCCTGCTTTCTGGGCTTTTGTTTTTTTTTTCACAACTCATTCTGCTTATATCTTAATGACTCCATTGTTTTCCTTTTAACTGTACCTCACTTTTTCTCTAGCATCTCACTTTCGACTCAGAGAGGGCTTGCGATGTATTTGGCCAGCTAGAGTAGTAAATTAAATTCTGCTTCCACAAACCAAAAGACAATAAGCATTCCTCAGTTCACTCTGGTGAGTTTACAAATACTGTCATATTCCATGCACACTGTGAGGAGAGGGGGAAGCATTGATTTCACTACATTTTGCCAATTTTCCTTGTTTCTCTTACTTTATGTTTCTGTGACAAAATATCTGATATGAAGCAGCTAATGGAAGGAAGGGCTCATTTTGGTTTGTTGTCTGAGGGGATATAATCCACCATGAAGAAGGCATGACAGGGAAGGTTAGATGGCTCCAGGGACAGAGCTGGGATTCTTTGACTCTCATCTTAGTGGAACAGAAAGTAGGGAACAGATAGGAAATGAGGCTGGGCAATAAAACTTCATGGACAACAACACGACTTCCTTCCTTCTTCACAGCTTAGGTTCTGTTACCTCCCTGAACAGCACCACCAGCTGGGGAGCAAGCACACAAACGCGTGAGCCCATGGAGGAAGGTTCACCTTCACACTACCACCTCTTACCAGCTGGGGAACAAGCACACAAATGCACCAGCCCATGGAGGAAGCTTCACCTTCACACTATCACCTCTTACCAGCTGGGGAGCAAGCACACAAATGCACCAGCCCATGGAGGAAGCTTCACCTTCACACTACTACCTCTTACCAGTTGGGGAACAAGCACACAAATGCACCAGCCCATGGAGGAAGCTTCACCTTCACACTACCACCTCTTACTAGCTGGGGAACAAGCACACAAATGCACCAGCCCATGGAGGAAGCTTCACCTTCACACTACCACCTCTTACCCCATGAACCCAAGCTGCACAGATTTCAAGGCCAGTTTTGAATATATAGTTTTCACAACATTTCATCTACTTCTCCTTTACACTTTCATGACATTCATTATAGTATTGAGCACAAGGTGAGTATTTACTAATCTCTTAAATCGAATTAAAAAGCTGTTACTGAATAGTTTGAATTGAAAATGGGGTGCAGGAATTAGAAATGTTCAGATAGTGAGAAAGTTTCTGTAAAGAAAACATCATACGTTTGTCTTAATAATTTGTCTAAAAGTAATCTTTTAGATTATTATGTCAGTTGTGTAAGAAGCTGTATGGATATTTACAAATAAACAAAAATCCTCATAGTTCTCATTGTAAGATACAGTCTCGCTTAGCTTGGGTCTAAGAATTTGATTTTTGAAGAGTAAACAATTGCATTAGGAAATCCTTCCACACAGTTAGCACTTAGCCTGATTTCCAGGTTGTTACTGGAAGGCTCATTGTTGGTTGGTGACAGTGTGACACAGCAAGAACTGCGACTCAAGTTAGCACCAGACCACTTCCTGCCACTCCTCATCAGGCTTCCCTGACACCTGCTCATGCTCTAACAATTTATACTTCACAGCTGTGATTTTATGGCTGTGAAATATAATCCCCAAAAGCACAGATCTCGAGACTAAGTGGGATATGAAAAATCACTCAGACCTGTGGTGAGGGCTACATTATTGCGAGAGAAAATCATGCATGCAGGCAGTTTTTGAAGCATGAAGAAGACCAAGTAAGTTTGTACCCTCAGGAGCCTGACTTTTAGTTAGGCAGGAACTATAAATATAAAGACGTCTATTAAACTGTGCAAAAAATGGGTACTTTAAAAATGGTGAAGAAGCCAAGCAAGATTGTTATGGGCAATGTTAAATTGTGGAACTCTTTCATTTCTTCATTATTACTATGTGACTTTGCCTGGAAGTCTGTTATGAAAACCAAGGCTGAGTTACTCTCTTCTGTGTGCTGTGAAGTACCCTGGCATGGTGATGGTATGGCTTCTGTTATAGAAATTCCTAACTTGGCTTACACACACAAGTCCAATACATCGGGGGAATCCTTAGGATTTTGCATGCAATATTGTTTTGGTGCCATTTCATTGAGAAAACCATCATAGATTATTCTGGGCTACAGGAACTATAGAGACAAAGAATGACACAATGAAAATGTCATGCAATATAAACATAAGGTGAGTCACAAATACAAATTGCATGTATAATTTTATATTTTCTAATTTCCACAGTATAAAAATGAAAAATGCTGGCAAAATTAATTTTGATAACACTGTTTATCCAATATGTCCAAATATGGTTTCAAAACATAACAAATCTAAAGTACTAATATACCTTACTCATGTTAAATGTTTGTACTCTGGCATGTACTTTATACTTGATTAGGCAAAGTCAAATGTCAGACTCTAAGTAGTCACACCTGGCTAGTTGTCATATGAAGGGAATACAGGTACCCAGTCTCCCCTGCTTTTCCACCAGAATATTGTTTCATGATTTTCATAGCATCCATAGGCTCTGAGGATGTCATAAGTTTCAATCTCTCTTTCTTTCTTTCTTCTTTCTCCTTTGTGTTCCTTATAATAAATAAATCTGATTTATTTATTTTAATTGTATTTCTAAATTTTGGCTTCTTTTATGATGTTGAGATCTGCTCACCAGAAACTCTTTCCTTATCCTTCATTGCTTAGAATCCCAGAGACAGCCCTTCGTTTCTCACATGTCTCCTGTTACTTTGTTCAGTAATCAAGCATTTATTCAGTGTCTAGTATGCTGCTAGGATTGTGAAAATGATTGTCCCAGTGAGATATTTATTTATTTTTTCTACTACAGTTATTCATTAACATGCTATATGCTCCAGTGAGAGCATCCAGTACACAGCATGACATTTAGTGTACCTGGCAGCAAAATTCTAGCAACAATTCATTCAATTGCAACTTTCTGGTGCCTTATTTGATATTTTAAGGGATAAGAATTTTAGCAATTATATCACATACTTGTATGGAAAACATAAATAAACTATGTAAAAGAAAACATAAATGTTTACAATTGTAGCAGTCATTTTACTTCAACTTGATGTCACATATCTTTTCTTTTGTTATAAAAATGTTGGAACTTCTATTTGCCTAATTTCAGTCTCTGTGATGTGAACATGTGGCTAAGTGGTAGAGCACTTGCTTAGCATGTGTGAAGATTTGACCCTCACCACTGGAGAAAAAAAGACTTCTGCTTTGCTCACTAGCTTTTCCTTTTCAGGGATGATTTTCAGAAATACCTAAAATATTTCATTACATTAACATTTTTTCATCATTCTTTCCTTTTTATGTTGGAAACTCTTGTGAATGTAAGGAAAATATATAAGGATTGAATGCACATCTGACTTCTGTTATTATAGGGGAATGTGTTTGATCATATCTCAGATAGGAAGTCATCCTAAAGGGGCTCAAAAATCATTCATGATCCATGAGACACTGGGAACAGATAATTACTAGTGGGTTGCCCTAATAATTATGAAGATTTACCTCAATCTGAAAGGTTTTACTACTTAGCAAGAGCTGTATGTATCAAACTTAAGTGATTCTCCAAGCACAGTTCCTTACTTTATATAAGATATCTATCTCCTAACAGGGTAAAATTATTAATGTCTAGAATCTAGTTGAAGAGGCAAGAAAACAAAGTCCATATTCAGAAGACAGCTCATGTAAAACCAACCCAAGACTGATTCAGGTGTTAAGAGATGAAAATAGTCAAGTAGTTATTATAGCATGTGACAGCTATTATGACAAAGAGGATATTAAAGACACAAATCAAATTCTAGTAATGAAGACTAAACTTGACATCATGCAAAAACACTCTGATGGGGATAACAGATGACAGAAATAAAAAGTGTATATTAGCGAGCATAAAATTAACAATAGAAATCACCCAAAATGAAACCCAAGAAGAAAATTAAAAAAATAAAAAAGTTCTATAGGAAAGAGCATGACCAAAAGGCAGGGCAGCTTCAAATAGCCAAATGTGTGAACTTGAATTGCCGGGAGAAAAGGAAAGGAAAAGAAGGAATAGAAGAGAAAACACAACAACTATTTCCAGGAATAATGAGTAAAATAATTCCAAAGTCATTGAGGGCTATAGACTAACATATCTAAAAAGCTTCACAAAACTCAATTTATAAAATGAAAGCCTTAAAGAAATGTCACCCAGTAACATCATAATCAAAATTCTTAAACAAGAAATGGGGAACTAGGGGGTGTGTCCGTAGTTGAAGATTCTTGCTTGCAAAGCCTGCCTGTCTGCCTTAGGTTCAAATTCCAAATGTGCATGTAAGCTGATGTCAAAGAAAGTGGCACGAACCACAAACATCTGGTTTTCTTTTGTAGCAGCAAGAATCCCAGGTGTGAGCAAACGCACACACACACACACACACACACACACACACACACACACACACCCTGCGCGCACGTAAAAAGAAGAGTCGAAAGTCTTACTTAAATGCAGCCATAGTAAAAACAAGGGACATTAAACATTTTGAGGGGGGAAGAACTAAACAAAGCGAAAGCCATTTTCAGGCAAGAATCAGGACACACAGGAAAAGAGTAGAGTAGTGCTTTAAAAAGGTCAACTTAGAATATTAGCCCAGGATAAAGATCTTAAAAATAAGAGAACTTTAAGCACGGAAAATATTTTTCCTACACAGAGACATCAAGAAGTGCTATAATTATTGGTTGAACCATGAAACATAACTCAGGAAGCCAAAAAGCAAACTATTTATTTCTTTGTTACCTACTTCTCAAGCATTTTTCACTTTTTAAAAATCCTTGATATCATCTTTCTGTTTAGAGAACTTCTCTTAGCCATTCCTTAAAAGAAATATACATTCAAGATGAAATGTGTTATTTCCCACCTGAGAATATGGTGACTCCTACTAAAACAATAATTTTATGGATAGGTTAAGAGACCTTGAAAAGAATTGTGTCATGATATCAACTAACTTGCTATTCTTCTGCTACTTCCTTAACCGGATAAGTCATCAGTCTTACACATTTCTTCATTATTAGCACCAGCTTGTAAAGTAAGTGGGTGCAGGGGCAAGGGAAAGGAGGGTATCAACACATTATGCACACATATAAAATATGTTGTCAATAATAATAGTAATAAGTTTTTTAAGTATAATTTTTCTCCATCACTGTGGTTGCTGTTAACTTTAGAAACAAATATCATAGTTATGTTATCCTTTAATTAAAAACACTTTCTTGGGCTGGAAAGATGGCTTTAGTGGTTAAGGCATTTGTCTACAAAGCCCCAGTTACACAAGGTGGCACATGCATCTGGAGTGCATTTGCAGTGGCTTGAGGCCCTGGTGCTCCCATATTCTCCCTTTGTCTTTTCTTCTCTCCCTCCCTCCCTCTTTCTCTCTTAAATAAATAAATAAAAATAAAATATTTACAAGAAACACTTTCTTGTTTGTCCTGTGATTGCTTTTTTTTGACTCATGATTTCTATAGACATGTAAAATTTAATTCCATATGTGTAGAAAATTTTCAGAATTTCTAGAGTTACTAATTATCACTCTAATATCATTATAATCAGGAAACACATCATATTATCATTGACTTTTACAGGAAACTTATTTTTTATCTTTACATGATGATACTGTATTTACACTTCTGTAATATAGGCAGCATTTCATTGTATAGTCCAATTATCGGTAGTTTATGTAGCAAGGTCCACAGGATGGCTGCTGCAGAATTCTGGGTGCCACAGGAAACATAGGAAATTTTCCTGGAATTTTTCCTTTTGGTTATAAGTGTGGCCTATTAAATGTGCCTTGATTTTACTGATTTGCCTTAACCTCTGTGGTCTGCTCTCCAGGGTGACTAATAAAGTACACTTGGCATTTTTTTGTTTAAAAATAGATCCACTCAGTGGAAAGGAACTCATAGTTGGAAGTAGAAACCAAGTCGGAATCTCATGGAGACAATGATCATGGACTCCAGTGAGAAGCTCCTAGTAGTTGTTAGTCAAAAGAGGGGCTACACTCATCAAAATCTCTCTTAATTAACAATGCTTATCCCACTGAACCTATGCTGACCTCATTCTCCACTGGAGACTCTGTTTTTCTTTTTCAGAAGGCAGTGAGAACTGAGGAGATAAACTACCTTCACCAGGGTCATGGAGACAGACAGAGGGTACTCAAACACACAAAAGGAGAAATCCAGAAGTTGCTGAGAGTAAAACACTAAAGCAGACTTGAAACACACCCACCACAGCTCAGAGAATTTTGTGGAAGAGGGGATGGAAAGATTTTAAGAGCCACAGAGTGGAAGAGAATGTCCACAGGCATTGACCCCAAACCCCTTACAATAACTGACTGTTGCTGTCACATCTCTTAACCCACAACCTCAGCAGAAATACCAGAAGTCCCACTGAAGAGGCCTCCCAGAAGTATAGGGTTAGGGAGGGTGAAATGATATGTCCATACAAAGTTTCTACTTAACAAAATTTTAAAATAGCATTTTATTTATAATAAAATCTGAATATTTGTAACCCTTAAAAATCCCTAATTATCATGCTAACATCATTGTGATCAAGAAATACACTAGGAAGTTGCTTTTTATTGTTGTATGTTCACTGTAAAAAGTGAAGGGTTTCTTACAGGCATTTTAATTCAAGTATATCATGTATTTTAGCTGTATTGACCCTTCCTTCCACACCCACCCACCCCCTTCACCATCTTCTACTGCTAGTCCCCTATTGCCTGTCAGAGCAGGTGAAGAGATTGTTTTTCAGAGTCTGAAATACACCATCCCAAGTTCTCCTGGCTGTTAGAGTTTCTATTGAGAAATCTTCTATTATTCTGATACATTTTTCTTATATATGATTTGGTGCTTTTCTCTTGCAATTTCTGGACATTCGTTCTCAGTTCTGTAAAATTAAGTGCTCTGACTATTATAGGAATTCTCTTCTGGTCTTATCTGTTTGACTTTCTAAGTGTCTTCTATGTCTGGATGACTATCTCTTTCTTTTGATTTTGAAAATTTTTTGCTCAGGCCACCAGGCTTGACCTCCAGATCACTCTGAGAATAGATATTATCTTCAGAAGCAATCTCAAATGATGGATAGATTCACCATAAAAATACAGTTAGAGCCAATTTAAAGAAATTGCCCCTTCAAGTCTAATAATTTTTACAGAATAAAGGAACAAGTATAATTTGTGTGCATTAAAATATTAGCTACTAAAGGGAGGCTTTGAAAGAAAAATAAATAGAGTAAGAGTAGTTATTAGTATTAAAGCAATAGAGAAAAAAAAGTGGCAGGAAAGTAACTAGAAGGGGAACAAAAAAGACAAGTGAAGGAGAGAAGGTGGCCTAGTTCAATATATAATATAAAGAGAAAGGCAAAGAAATGTAAAGAAATGCAAAAAGACTAAGACGATCTATGTGGAACTATTTTGTCATCTGTCTTGTGTGCAAGACAGAACATGCTCCTCTTATAGTCTCTGAATTCCAGGCTTTCAGAGTTTTTGCCTCGAAACCATAAAGATGGCTGGGTGACTTACTTTCCTAATTGCTGTGTCCAAATATCAAACAAGAAGCAATTTAAGGAATGAAGGATTATTTTTGCTTAGAGTCGGAATGGACACAGTCCATCCTGGTGGGAAGAGGCGAGTGGCAGGAGCATGAAACAGCTGGATGCATTAAATCTTCAGAGTAATAAATACTAGTATTCAACTATTTTTCTTCTTTTTATTTAGTTTTGTTGCCCTCAAAATGGAATTGTGCAGTTAAGGTGGGTCCTCCTATCTCAATTAGTGTAGTCTAGAAACTCTCTTCCAGACATACCTAGAGATTTGTTTCCTAGATGATTCTAGATCTGGTCCAGTTGACCATGGAGCCTCGCCATCACAGTGGGGAGGGTATTGTCATTCTCTGGGTTCCCTGTGGTGCTTTCAGTCTTCACTCACTTTAGCATGGTGCATGAGACTGGTCCTGCCTGACCAGGGAGATCTTATGACCTTGTTTTCACCTACTTTCAGGACCCAGCTCATTTGCTCAGCAAAGTCCTGTGCTAATGTACTGGGGGTGAGTGCAGATTTGTAATATGGGTTGCAGTCATTGGGGTTTTAAGGTATGATTTCTGATTTCAATTCATCTCTAAATCAGTGAAGGATGGAAATTTTCTCAGCTGCAATCATAAGAGGAAGTTGTCTCCTGAATGTCTTTTGTGATTTCACTCTAATTCATGTTTCCTAAGAAACCATTTACCTTCAGTTGCAGGCTCAGTCAATCACTCATTATTAGACCACCATGACACTTGAAAACACATGATTTAATGATTTATTCACATTATCACCTTAACTTAAGTGTGTGCACTTGAGGACTTGGGTCTGTATTTGTTCATCTTTAATACTGTAGTGTCTAAAACTATGTAGAGCATCTATTATATATTTGTTATTTTCTTTGCCACATTGGAGTTGGGGGAAACAGCAGCATGACAGCCAGTGTTCTATGAAACTACAAATGTTGAGATTGGCATGAAATTATTGCACCCATCTTGTGATGGAAACAAATACTTAGCTGATTAATGCTAATGTTGGATGGCTAGGTAACAGATTCCATGATGATTTCAAGATTCTACATAGTCCTTTTAAATTTTTTTAAATTTTCATTTATTTATTAGAGAGAGGGAGAAAGAGAGAGAGAGAATGGGAACAGGAGCATCAGGGCTTCTAGCCACTGCAAATAAACTTCAGAAGCATGTGCACATTGTGTATCTGGGTTATGTGGGGCCTGGAGAATCAAACATGGGTCCTTAGGCTTTGCAGGTAAGTGCCTTAACCACTAAGCCATCTCTCAGCCCCTATATCAGCATTTTAGTAAAAGATGTCATTATGAGATTTTTGATACACTGAGTATAAGATAATTTAATGATGTTTATGTTACTGCAAGCTTAGCAAGTAACCTATAACTCTTTATTTTGTTCTTAAACTTAAACTTTTGCTAATTAAAAAAACCTTTTTGTTGATCATTTTCATACATGCGTATAACATATATTTTGATCCTGATCGCCTCATTACCTTCTATTTCACCCCTTCTCCCCATTCCTCTTACAGAACTCTCCCTTCTTTCTAACTACTCCCTCTCCTATTTTGGTGTCTTTTCCCCTCTATTTCATCTTTCATGACTGAATGTTGCTGAGCCCAGTACTGTGCAATTCTTCAGAGGAAACCTGTCACTATGAGGTCATGAATGTAACCGCTACTACATATCTGGAAGACAATATTATAAGGAACTCCTCTCATTCTCTGGCTCCTCTTACATTCTTTCTGCCACTTCTGAGATATTCTCTGAGCCATGGAGACTGTGATAGAGATATCTCACTTAGTGCAGAGCACTCAACAGTCATTTGTTTTTAGTCTCCATAGTAGTTACTTCCATCTGTAAAAAGAAGCTTCTCTGATCAAAGCAGTACTAATCTATAAGCATGAACATAAATACTTAGTAATTTGGTGGGCATGACCTACCCAATTTTGGTAATGCTTTTTGAGAATATATGATTCTACAAAATTAAAGAAACTTGATAGCACAGAACATATAGAAGTTAAAAACATTTTTGTTCTTAGTCTATGCACTTTTTTATTGTTTAGGAAATATCAAGTGGTTCTTTCTTTTCTTCTACCAACCACCTCTTGATAGTGTGGTGATAAATGAGTAGACCATTTGGAATGACCTTTCCAGCATTTCCTCCTGGAGGGTTTGCATTTGTGGTTAATCATGGCTATTGAAATGACAACTATTACCTGAGCCCTTAATTCAAATGTGGTTCCTAGTAGCAGACATTCTTGCCAGATTGTCAGGATTTTCTTGTTTGACTAACAGCAATACCTCCATGTAATCCACCTATAAATGGAAGAAATTTGCCAACCACTTTCAGTCCAAAATTTGCCCTCTGTTCTGTTTTCTGTCAATCTACCAAGCTAATGAGACCAATTCCCAGCTTTGTTCTGGGAAATCTATATTTCCCCTATGCCTTTGACTTTCAGTATATGATTTTATTCTGAGCAATATTTTCTCTCTAAATAAATCCTGCATTAATGTTTTTACATGTGTCACAAGAATAGTGATGCTTTTCCTAAATCCAAAATCTCAAACAGTAGACTTGACTTTTCTTGCTGGATGTCTGAAACAGCCATGTTAGGAAAATATATGTTTGGTTTTTCTAGCATAACATTTGTCATGTAGAAGCCTTTTTTTTAGATTTCTCAACTGATATGCATTTGTGACATTTCTTTAAAAAATAAAAGAAGAAATCAAACCTGAGTAAATTGATACACAATAACAAAACAGTCATAAGAGCTAATGAAAGTGGACCAGTATTTTGAGGTCTTAGAAGATTACATTTGTGGGATGTGGGATTTTCTTGCATAAAATCCTAACTTATGTAAAAACCTAACGCCCACTTTCCTATAAGATGATTGGTTCTCAGATGCTACAAAAATCTTCATCTTATTGATGAACATTTATTTCAAACACATGTTAACAATTCTAGATACAATGAACTGAACTGTATACTTGCCCCATGTGAAAAATAATGCAGGTAGCACAAATAAAACAGGGTTCCCTAGAAAAAATATTTTGTAAATGAATGTGTAAAATTTTCACATTCTTGTATTTAATAATTTCTAAGTTTCAATATATACTTTTGACAAGAACATGGATTTTAAAATTGCAATGTAGAAGTTATAGACTACATTTTTCTATTTGCTGTTTGTTAAGCATCAATGCTACAAATTGGGTTATTTTTGGAAATGTTATATTACTTTCAAATGTTTAGTCAATTAAAAAATTTTCAGTCAACATATACTATTATAATAAGACATAAAATGAATTGCTGATTATTTATTACATATAATATGTGTAGTATTTAAGCCTGTATTAGTTACTCTTCTTGCTTTTGTGGCCAAATACCTGAAAAGAAACAATTTAATAAGATAGTTATGAGGTAACAAGGCTCCTACAACAGTAAGAGCCAGGAATGATTTTGAGACTGTAGGGAATCTGGGAGAATCCATTTAGCTAGTGGTCAGAAATGTCAGAAGGGTGTGGCCTTTCCTTATGTTTTCTTCCCTAAAGGAGTTCTCCTTCTCTAAGAGTGATAATCACCTGCTTGAGAGATGGCTACATGTTTGCTGGGGGACTAAGATTTCTGTTAAGATTTCTTTTTTTCAGAAAATTTAACCCAGGACACCCCAACAAGTAGGACCCCTTAAAAGAACCCAACTTTTATCTCTGGGTGGACCTTCCCATTTCCAGGAAGTCTCTCTGGCCTTTCTTTGGGCAAGAGCTTGGTATGTTTTTCCTTTTCTCAAGTTTTTATCTCAACCTTGATAAGATCCCTCTGTAATTAAATCTTTCTAAGCCTTATCTTCTGCTCTGTGTGTTTTCATAAGCCAAGAATCCAGAGGCCACTAATTCCGTGAAAGCATTGTTGGCTATGTGTGTCCATCACCCTCGCTTCTTAATTATTACCCAATCAAGGGATGAGAAAGGCTCCGCCACACTCAATGACACCCCAAATCTCTGTATCATTAAAAGAGGAAGGGCTTATTTTGGCTTTCCGTTTGAGAGCATACAGAACACCATTGTCAGGAAGGCATGGTGCATGAGGCAGTTGGTCACAGTGTCAACAGTGAGAAAGCAGCTTATAAAAAGTGGGGTTGCATTGCCAACGCCATGGTCTACCCCTGGGGCACCCTTGCTTCAGGAAGGCTTTACTGAAAATGTTCTACAACCTTCCAAAAACAATGCCATCAGATGCAAATCAAGTAGGTAAACACATGAGCCTATAGGGGACACTTTGCATTCAAACACTAGTGTCCAAAGAGAACAAAATACAGAGATGAGCCTTTTCTTTCACTATAAGAAATGAATGTGTTCACATTCATAATATTTACTCAAAGTTGTTATACAACATTAGACATTTACATGAAATGAGAAGCATAAAGGACATGTGCAACAAAATCTAAGATGCAATGAAGGCAAATAAAATGTAATTAAAATCCATAATCTATCTTTTAAAACTTAGGTTACGTTGGTGGTTAAACTGCATCCAGTAGATATCCTAAGATATAGCTTTGTAAGGGATTAAATACATCAGTTTCATAGATTCCATTCTTAGATCAAGCAGACTTTATAAATATAAAAAATAGTTTTGTCTTCTTCTGAAATATGGAAATATAGGCTGTCAAAATGAAGGAATATAACATTTTTGATATTTTAATAAGTATTGAATTATATATTTAACACTATATAATATTCAATAATATTGAGAGTTAACCACAGTTATACTGTTTTATATGTTTCTGAAACATAAGTTTAGCTTTAACACTTCAAAATCTAATCCAAATCTACATTTACTTTGTGTTCATTGGAAATAGCATACAATTTATTTTACTATTTGTGTTTCAACAGTTACTTTAAAAAATGAATATAATTTGTACTAATATGTACTCCACTATGACATTTTCATATTTGTATATCACATACTTTTTTATATTCATTCTTCTTCACCCTTTTTTGCCTGTCAAATTGTTCTTCTTTTTCCTATATTCATACCTTTAAAAAAATCTATGCTCTTTATATGAAAGAAAATATGGTATTTGTACTTTTAAAAAATATTTATTTTTTGAGAGTGAGAAAAAGAGAAAGGCAGGTAGATAGTAAGAGAGAATGGGTATGCCAGGGCCTTTAGCCACTGTAAACAAACTATAGATGCATGCACCACCTTGTACATCTGGCTCCATGTGTGTGCTAGGTTTTATAGGCAAGGGCCTTAACCACTAAGCAATCTCTCTGGTCCTCTCTTTTTTTTTTATCATATTTCATTTATTCATTTGTGTGTGTGTGTGTGTGTGTGTGTGTGTGTGTGACAGAGAGCGAGCGAGAGAGAGAGAGAGAATGAGAGAGAGAGAGAGAGAGAAGTAGAATGCATGTGGCAGGGTCTCTAAAGAGAATGGGTAGGCCAGAGCCTCTAGCCACTAAAAAGGAACTCCAGACACAAGTGCCAGCTTGTGCATCTGGCTTTACAAGGGCACTGGGGAATTGGTTCCAGTTCCTTAGGCTATGCAGGCAAGTGCCTTAACTGCTGAGCCATCTCTCTATCCCTCTGGTATTTATGTTTCTGAGTCTACCTTATTTCACTCAATATGCTCTTCAGTTCTATCTATTTTCTTGTAAGTGCCAAAATTTCATTCTTCTATGGCTGAATAAAACTTCATTGTGTACAAATGCCACAGTGACTTACGCAATCATCTGCTGATGGACACTTGGGCTGAACCCATAGGTTGACTAGTGTGAATGATGCCACAGAAAGCATGGATGGGGATTACATAATGCTTTAACAGCAGCACTGTTGTGATTTGTGGTTTGTTTATTTGCTGTTTTGCAAAGTTTAAAGCTTAAATTTGTTAGAGTGATCTCCTTTGCAATACTTCACCTAAATAGAATAACATGTATAATACTTTCATAATTAGATCAACCATAGCTGTTGAGAAAAGGAAAGAAAGGTCACACCATGAGTTTCTTGAAAATATTGTACTGAGGAGCTGAGGAGATGACTCTATGGTTAAAGAAACTTGCTAATAATCTCTGCTGGCCCAGGTTTAATTCCCATCACCCATGTAAAGCCAGATGCAAATTGGAATTCATTAACAGTGGCTAGTGACCCTGGGAACCCCATACTCTCTCTCTCTAAGTTTTCTTGATGATAGCCTTTCTGCCTAGGGTGACATGAAATCATAAAGTGGTTTTCATTTGTATTCCCCTGAAAACCAAGGTGCTGAACACTTTAAGAATGTCTGTTGGCCAGTATTTTTTCCCCCTTTTGTGAACTCTGTTCATTTCATTAGCTCATTAATTAACTGGCAGTTTTGTTTGACTGAGGAATAGCTAGCAAAGATTTTCATCCATTCTATTAGCTTTCTGTTTGCTCTGCCGAGAAAGTGAGGGTGGGAGAGAACAAAGAAAACATGTAGGAATGTGGAAAGAAGTCTGTGGTGGTGGTGGGGGGAGACACAAGGGAAAGGGAAATGGGGGGGGAAAGAGGATAGGAGTGGACACAAAATCCAAAATTTATTTGAAACACACCATAATGAAAGTGATGCAGGATTTTTGGGTTCAAGGAGGAGTTAAATTCCATAAATATGCAGAAAATCCCAGGCACATGGATCCCATCTTTTGGGTCCTTAGCAAAGAATTAGCAAAATATTGAAAAAAAAAAAAAAAACAACAAAACTAGACTCCAACAAGGTAAATTCTGAACTATTTGATTTATTTTAGGGAGAATTAGGATCAAGGGTGAATGAAGAGTAGCTGAAAAACTAACTGAAAAAGCCAAGAGTTTTCCCCATTGCACCACTGGAAATGGTGGGGAAGATGGAGAAAATTCCCCTCACATTGAAGGAGAAACAGGCAAAACCCCTAAAAGGGCTATTCTGTCCTAAGATGCTATTCTGTCCATCCAGGCAAAACTGAAAATTGCCTATGTCTTATCCTGTCTTATCCAAGATGACTCACATTGACATGCCCAGCTCTTACTGTAACAGGAGTGTTAGGTTTTCTTGCCAATGCACCAATACACCAATGAACCAGAAATTTAGATTATCCCTGGATCCTTTTTTTTTATGAGTTTAAAGAATTAAAATCCATAGAGTAGAGGCTAAGATTTAAAGAGAATTTATTAGATTAAGAGAAGGAAAGAAAGCACAGAGTTCCTCCATGTGGAAGGCAGGAGAGGTAGAGAGCCTGTGTGGGTGTACAGGTCCACACCCCCATCTTCAGGGCTGAGATGAGTGGGGCTTACCAGAGCTGGGACCTGGAAATTCAGGAGAGATAAGCAGCTAAAAAAAGAGGCCCTGCCCTCCTGGTAAGCATCTATATATAATCCTATTCTCCCCTCAGGCTCAGGTGAGTCTGAGAGAGGGCTGATTGGTGTGGATTTGGGGGCTGGTTCAGGAAGATGCCAGCCATGATGTCAATTTGGGGGTCTGAGTTTAACCAACCACAATGCCAGGATCAGATTTAAAACTTAATTATAGGAAAGGGGAATTCTTTCCCAGGGAGGGACTCAGGTTGTTTATGTAAAAAGAGTTAGCTAACTCCTTTAGGCAAGATAGGGAGAAGAGAGATCCTTCTCTAAACTTTAGTAAAGCAGAGATTCCAAGGGCTGACTCAAGGACTTCCCTGTTTTTTTATTTAAGGGGCCAAATTACCCCAAAGTGCCTCATTACATACCTGAATCTGATGAGAAAAAATCCATTTTTGGACTATAAAGCCTTATCCATGCTGATTTCCATACTCTGCCTCATGATCTGTCTGGACGCATGTAGGTCTGGCTTTCCCCATCTCCACTCAGGCACTGCTTCTTGGCCTGAGTAGTTTTCTGCTTGCTTTCTATCTGCATTGTGCTTGGAGGTACCTTCTCCCTTTGATTACATGTATATTTTCCTCAGACCTCTGGGTCACGTATGTATTTCCTCTAATCTCTAGATCTATCACATGGGTATTTTCTCTAAACTCTGGGCCTGCTACATGTGCAATTTCTCTTAATACAGGGTAACCATGGATATTACTGTCTTTACTACCTATTCCGCATCTGAATTTCCTGGTCTCTGTTTTGGCACTTTTCCTCTGCTATTCTTTCTTAAGCCATCATCACTTACTCTCTTAACTTTCCTCCCTGTGGAGGTTCAGGGCGGATGCTGTGCCCCCCACATGAGTGTGTATTTATTCTAAATCTCTGTATACGAGCTTTTAGATCCTGTCCTCCCCATGATTGTTACTCTGCTGCAGCATTTTCTAGGGCCCTAATTTTCCTTAAATGAACCTCACAATTTATGATTTCTGCCTAAATAAACTCAGTAATTCATAATTTATCCTTCTTGAGTCTGTTTTTTTTTTTTTTCTGATCATTTCTTGTTAAAATTGGATAAGGACCCAAAATTAGGGGTCATAAATTTGGGAGACTCTCTCTAACTCCAAAATATTGAATCTACTCTCACACACTCACATAAAGGTTCAGAAAAGACTAAGAAATAGGACAGTGAAGGACTCAGGGCTTAAAGAAAGATCACACATACAGTAAAACAGAAAAACATCCAGAGACAAAATACATGTAGAAAGCAAACAGGAAAATGCCCAGGTAAATAAGAAATTCTTCCTCCTCCTTAGTCTGCCTGGATAGGGTAAGAGAGACAGCTTACACAGTTGTGTTCAGGAGGAGCCATAGGACAAAGGAAGCCAAGATAATGAAGAGAGAGCTTTACATATATATGGTTAGGCAAGAAAGCCCCCAAAACAAAGAACACATGAAAAGCAGGCAGGAAGAAGCCCATGCAAACAAAGATTTCCCCCTTCAAGCCTAGCTTGGGAGAGGGAGAACTTGCCAACAGGGACCAGGAAGCAAAGACCAGGATAGTGAAGAGCAGACCAAGAAATGACACACTTGGTTAGACTCCTTTATGTGTGTCTGACATCCATTTAAAATGATTAGGTTCAGGTGTGTAAGGGAGAGACCGGATTGGCTGGTAGATTCAAGAGGCTGACTCAGCAGGGGCCAGCCAATCCAGATGTGCTAAGCTGAAGAAGCAGCAGGAGACAACGCAGCTGAGGAATTTCTTGTAGCCACCTTGAATGAGACTGGATCAGACACAGGCTCTAGTCCTGCCAGCGTAAGTAAGGTGACCTCAACTCCCCATTTTCCCCCATTTCATTGAGATTTATGTTTTATTTTCTAAAATCTCTTTTCTCATCACTTCAGTTCGGCAAACATCCTTCTACAAATTAAAATATTTTATGCCATAGAAAAAAGTAGTCAAGAGTACAAAAAAGTAATCTGACATTGAGATAAATACTTGAAGCATATTGTATAGACTTGTCACATAGTCAACATTCAGTGTCAGTTTTGTTCCTTTCAATCTCTGTGAACAGAAAGCATTTTGTAGAGTTTTCTGTGGCAAATGCATTTGCATGCATGGGGGTTTCATTCCCACCTCCCGTAGCAATCTGCATACACTGTAGGAAAGACACCAGGAATATAGTTGATGAACTGCTTTGATCATTCCAGAACTCTTGATACTTTCTGTGGAGGAACAGATTAGACATAGTTTTTTTTAGGTAGCCAGACAGGCATGGCCCACGTAGGACATCACACCCTTAACACACCTATCCCAGCTAGCTCTGCCTACCTCAGCTGGCCTGGCTTGCTTCATTTCGGGATTCAATGTTTGATTGGCTCACTCTATTAGAGCTCTCTTGAGGGTGCACCCTACCCAGGTGTAGGTGGATTCCTCCTCCTCTCAGCCTAGGTGATTGGCTGGCATACTCGACACAGGTATGCCCACTGGGTCCTGAGTATGGACTCAAAAATTCTATCTTATTTGGGTGTAAGAAGAAAATGCCCTGGCCCTTGAGTGGCTCACTGTGACATGCCTGGCTCTTTAAGCAGGTAAGATTATCCCTCTTACCCGCTCTGGCAGCCCAGCTTTTCCTTTTTTTTTTTGGTTTTTTGAGGTAGGGTCTCACTGTAGCCCAGGCTGACCTGGAATTCACTATGGAGTCTCAGGGTGGCCTCGAACTCACAATCCTCCCACCTCTGCCTCCGAGTGCTGGGATTAAAGGCGTGCACCACCACGCCCGGCCCAGCTTTTACTTTTTAATCTTTTTGGAAGCACACATTGTTTTTAAACCCCTACTCACGTTTTATTATTTCCTTTCCTCAGCTCTCTCCCTTCCTTACATCTCTGTGATATTTGAATAAAATGGGGTCATTTAAAATTCATTTTCTGGGCTGCAGGGAGGGATGGCTTAGCAGTTAAGGTGCTTGCCTGTGAAAACAAAGGACCCAGATTTGATTCCCCAGGACCAATGTAAGCCAGATGCACAAAGAGGCACAAGTGTCTCAAGTTGGTTTGCAGTGACTGGAGACCCTGGCATGCCCATTCTCTCTGTCTCTCTGTCTCTGACTCTCAATCTCTCTCTAAAATAAATAAATACAAATATTCAAAAGATCATTTTCTTTCAGCTGGATTGCCAATCCTTTGGTTAATTAATAGACAAGTGAACTTAGAGTTTGGGGTTCTAGGACTTTCCCTGACTCTGCACAGAGCCTGTATCATTTCCACACTAAACATTGAATTGTTACCAACAGAAAAACTCAGATTTTTTTCATTAGATAAACAAGAGAAAGGTGTACTTGAGGCTGAACAAGGGCAACTAGTGCATGGAAGAGGTAGTAGAGGAGTCTTTCTTTGCATCCTGTAGTCCCTCCCCCTCATCTTAGAGGAAATATCATGATCAAAGGAACAAAACTAATGATAAGAAGTGTACCAGAGCAAGGCTTCTTCTTGGCATCAGTGGGTTGACATAAGTTATTTATCAGTCATTTCTAAGAGTGTGGACAATAGTATGGAAACCAGAAATAGGGGCACCCATAAAGTATTCTTTAAGATAGGCATGACTGTCTTGCAACAATTCAGAGCTAGTCAGCATACACCCATCATTCCAATCTCTTTAATTCCAGGCTTATTCTAAAAAAAATGAGGTAAATTTCATTATTAGGTCTGTTTCATATTGATTGAGATGTTCAGAAAGAATGAATATTCTGGTAGTTCATGAAAGAAGGACAAGAGAGGCATTAGAGTGAGGACTACTAGCTAAGAGATGAACCAGGGCAGGGGCTCACAAACTAAAATCATATCAGAATTACCATGGACCTTGTTGTAAAAGAAAATCCCAGACCTCTCCCCAGAACATTAGCAGCCAGACCATCCCATGTTCTCCATTATAGGTCTTGTATTCAATGTGGTTGATGGAGGGTAAGCATAGATTTACCCAGGAGCATGACCGTGAGACCTCAATGGGCCTTGTAAATAATCAGCTTAAGGTAATACAAGATGCTCTGGGGTGGGTATGAGAGTAATGACTAGGTAGGAGAAAGAGAACACAATGCTCTTTCAACCCAGATATCAAAGAAAGTTCTTTCAAAAACTCATGAAGCTGTAACCCTTTATACATCCAGGAACAATCAAACCAAGATCACCTTGATAAAAATCCATCAAGAAAAAAAAAATTTCTGGCTATTTTTAAATTACCTTTTCTAACTATCCCAACTTGAAGGTTTGTAGAATCTGTGCTAGCAAGTTGGGACAATGCATGTGTGTGGAGAAAGGTAAACTGAAATGCCCTTGCTGGGAAAAGAGAGAAACATATCAGACTTCTCTTCCTTTACCCTAGCATCCCCAGCTGGGAGACAGAGAAGGGGCCACGATAGACAAAACTGAAATGACCATACTTTTTTAAATTCATGAAATGAGCTGGATGATTTATGGGGCTGCCAAGATTTTATCTAGATTCAAAAATTGAAGTAATTACTGTAAATAAAAAAATCTAAATTGAGAGTAGGTGATAAATATAAGTAGATGTAAAAATGAGAAAATGAAGTCATAAGTAGCTGCTATTGATGACACGAGGTGGGGTTCACAAGCTTTGCCTTCTGTGGAGTCCCTCCGACTCATGACACATCCTGGTCTGGGGATAAGACTATGTTTAGCTCTTCTGTCAAGACTATAGTTTAGAGTCCATTGCACTTGAAAAAGCTGCTTTTACAAACTTTACTGTTTGTGATGGTGGTCAATCCTCACCAAGTATTGAATAATTCCTTGACTTACATCCATCATCTTCAAAGAATGCTTTTAAAACTCTTATGCACTCTCTCTCTGCCACCTGAGAGAAATATCACTGATAGACTTTGTAAAACTGTTGTCTAGAACAGAAGCTCTGACCCAGCCATCATACCTAAGCTAACAACTCCACTACTGATTCTGTTATACAGTAGCTCCACATCATACTTCCCCAAAAGTTTAACAGTAGCATTCATCTTCTGATATTAATTGCTCCCCCTCAAGAGTGTGTAGTAATTATCCCTGCTTTTAGCAAGTCATGCCTCTGGCCCACTCTCCACTTTTTTCTACGAATCTTGAACAGCTGAACTTTGGAACACTTTTGAGGTTATGATTGATAATAATTGAATGTAGGAACATGCTATGCCACCCAGCAAACTCCCTCAAACTTGAGTTATACACTGGCATTCCTTAAATCTTACAAAAATTTCCTAATATTTTTCCTATGCCATCTCTCCTGAAAATGAGCAACAATCTTACATTTTACTGGAGTTGTGGGTAGATCCAGAGCAAAACACCTAATGGGAATTAAGATTTATTTGTTAGCCAGTTATACTTGTCAGAAATGCACAGATGTTTAAAGCCTGAACATATGTTCCAAAGATCGAAACTCATAGAATTAAAGCAGAATGTCAGTTTTTTGAATGGATTCAAACTAATTCTAAGATTGCTAATTGTATAAAATTTATCATGGTGATTTTATACTAGTACTACTTCCATCCAATGGCTTTTTTTGGAATTTAACCATGATAATGGTCTGGATTCTTTAAAGGTGATTTGACATTGAAACAGGGCATATCTAGATTATCAGCAAAACAAACATTGTTTATCCTCCAGCTTTCTTACCATAGCTGCTTTAGGTTTGGGGGTTATCTTCAAAGGTGGAAGAATAAGCCACTATAAGGTATTTTAAGAGCAGCTCTAATGAATTAAAATGCTGAAACTAATTCCTGTCATTTCTTTAAATTATTTTTGGTTTTATTTTTATTTATTTATTTGAAAGTGACAGACAGATAAAGAGGGAGAGAGAGAGAGAGAGAGAGGGAGAGAGAATGGGCTCACCAGGGCCTCCATCCACTGCAAATGAATTCCAGACGCATGTACCCCCTTGTGCATCTGGCTAATGTGGGTCCTGGGGAATCAAGCCTTGAACTGGGGTACTTAGGCTTCACAGGCAAGTGCTTAAATGCTAAGCCATTTCTCCAGCCTGTGTCATTTCTTTTTTATGGTAGATTAAATACTATTTTTTTTTGTTTTAGAAACAGTAAATGAAATAAAAAAATGGAAATTTGATATGAATCATAAATAAAATATGTAAGCTTAATTACAATGAGACAATATGTAGATTTTCACCAAATAGATTGTCTAATATATAATTTCCCTAATGCCATAGAAATGATCATATCTGGCTCATTTCAGATACTGTCTAAGATGCTTTGATGTCTGTAATGACTCATGCATTAATGAAGACTGAAATGATAATCTACCATCAACCTTACGCTCATTATTTCTCTGTGAGTATGTGTGGGTAATACATGTACAAGTGTACAAAAGAAAAGGAGAAGGAGAGGGAGAAGGAAGAAGACTGACTTGTAAATGATTCTTGTGGTTGAAATATTCTTGAGAATGTGTGTTTTAACTTCTGAGTCCTTGAATTCAAGTAAATTATAATTTGTCTGATGTTAGTTTGCACGGATCCTCTCACTATTATCAAACATTAGGTAGTAAATAATTTAAAGTAACATTGGTGGTCTTAGAATCTTGTTTTATATGCATGAAATATTCAACATCCATAAACACTGAAAGTCATTTATTGAACTGTTCTCTGTGGCATCACAACAAATGTGAATGCATGAAAGGGAGCATTTTAACCAGGCCAGGTGATAGTAAACCAAAACATAAACATATCTTTATTGCAATTAGAGAATTTTCTCAGCACATATGGCCAAATGAATAAAAACAACTTCTAAAGTGGCATGTATTATGAGATCCATGGCAAAGAATAAAATTTCAGAAATCATTACCTAGGAAAGGCGATGAATAGGTTGAGATTTAGTTCTAGGTAGAAGGAATAATTCATCAAAGCAGGAACAATATGCTTTAATAAAAAACATAAATAGAGGTTGTGGTGGTTTGATTCAGGTGTCCCCCATAAACAGTTGTTCTGAATGCTAGGTTCCCAGCTGATGGAGACTTGAGAATTAATGCCTTATGGAAGCAGTGTATTGTTGGGGGCAGGCATATGGGTCACCTTGCCAGTGTTTGGCACACTCTCCTGTTGCTATTGCTATTGGCCAGGAGGTGTTGGCCACTCCCTATTCATGCCATTGTTTTCCCTGCCATCATGGAGCTCCCCCTCAAGCCTGTAAGCCAAAATAAACCTCTTTTTTCCCACAAGCTGCTCTTGTTCAGGTGATTTCTACCAGCAATGGGAAACAGACTGCAACAGGGTGTTATAGCCAGTTTCCCAGTGTTGCAGTCAGGTTCCCATTGCTGGTAGAAAAACCCAACCAAAAGTAGCTTCTGGGAAAAAGAGATTTATTTTGGCTTACAGGCTCAAGGGGAAGCTCTGCGATGGCAGGGGGAAATGATGGCATGAGCAGAGAGTGGACATCACCCCCTGGCTAACATAAGGTGGGACACAGCAACAGGAGAGTGTGCCAAACACTGGCATGGGGAAACTGGCTATAAAGCCCATAAGCCGGCCCCCAACAATACACTCCCTCCAGGAGGCATTAATTCCCAAATCTCCATCAGCTGGGAACCTAGCATTCAGAACTCCTAAGTTTATGGGGGACACATGAATCAAACCACCACACCCAGTATTTGGCACATTCTCCTGATACTGTTGTCCACCTGCTGTTGACAGAGAGGTGATGCCCACCCTCTGCTCATGGCATCATTTTCCCCTTCCATCATGGAGCTTCCCCTCAAATCTGTAAGCCAAAATAAAACAAGCTGTTCTTGGTCAGGTGACCTCTGCCAGCAATGTGAACCTGACTGCAACAGAGGTTTTGGCAATGAGGAAAATAGAGGGGTAGGCCAAAAAATCCTAATACCTTCTGAAAACATAACAATCTCTAAAACACAACCTTAAAGATAGGAAGAGACAACGATACACAGTAAATTCCAGCGTTCTGTTGCTATGTTACATGTGGGGTTATATTTTAACCTTCACAAGCATCCCTGAAAGGATGAGGTGGAGCCCAGATTCACAGAGGGAGAATAGGGCTTGCAGAGGTCATGTTGCCAGTGACAGCCAGCTTGCAGGTGGCCTCACACGTCCACATACGTTGGACTATGGTCGCTTTTCTTCTTGTGCTGTCACTCCTCTTTATCACACTCAGTTCTCATATCAGTAACTTTCATGTTTTTCTTATGAATTCAGCATTTCTGACCCTTTGAATTGTTAGAAGATTATTCTTTCCCTCTGTCTTTTTTGCAACTTCCCATCCTCTCATAACTGACAAAGGAGATGGTAGAAGTTAAGAGAGTGCCAAGGACTTTAAAGGATTTGTAAACCAAAGGAGAAGAGATGAGGTATTTCTTCAGAGATTGAGCCTGTTAAATGACAAAATAATATTAATAATAGCAATAATAATAAAAAATAGTCTCAATGAAAATTAGTTTCAACTGACTAACCACACTTGATAACAGACCAACAGAACAGGCATTACATGAATGGATTACATTACATGACTTTTCCCAGAGCCCCTTCATGAGATGTTCACATAGTCATCCCTTATTCATCTTAATTTTCCATCAGAGAAAAAAGTGCATGGACAAATATCACTGATAAAATATGAAATTGTTTATTTGTCTTTTACAGAGGAGGATTCATTCTGTGGTTGAGAAAAGGGGTGGGGCCGCAGGTTCTTCATCTTTGTGAAATTTCATCACTAAGCAAATCAGTTACGTAAGTCCTACCTGCCTAGGAAATGGCTTTTTGTTGTCCTGTTTATTTTCACTTGAGATGAGCTCTACTAAGACTCATTAGATAATTACAACTTTCTATGGTAAACATTTGTTTAAAATAAACTGGAAAGCCTGATGCTTTACATAGCACAATTCAGAAGCAATGGTTATTCTGTAACATGCAACTGACCAACATATATTTAAGAAAACTAACCAACTGGAAAATTTATTTCATTCCATGATGTTTCCACCCCAATTGTCAGTTGATACATGGGGATATTTTTGCTTAGAAATAATCTAACCTTCCTAAACTCAGAGTTTATAATTGAATTTTCTATATTCAAACTATGCAAATAAGCCAGATGATATTACATTTGTAAATTTAGGAGAAATAATGGAGAATTATCCATTCATTGTTCTTCAAAACTGAAAAGGAAGAAAAGCTCTGGGTTAAAGCTGCTTCAAGCAGCATGTGACATCCAAGATATACAACTCCCCCCAAATTTTTTTGTGCTAATGTGGAAATTGAATAAAAGTTCTATACAGTAGCACAGAAGACTAATTTTGGTTTTTACAGTTGAGAAATAATTGTAAGATTTTCAGCAGTATAAGCAACAAACATTTGCACTATTTTTTATTACAAGACTTATGCATAAGGAATAAACATGGTATTATTTCTTTTTTTCTGATCAGGAAGAAAATTAAATAATTGCATACAGATAGTCTCTTCATATTATCATAGTGTTACTATTTTTCTATTTACTATGACTGTATTGTAATCCTAAAATCATTTTAAGTTATCAGCTAATTAACCTAGGT
Source organism: Jaculus jaculus (assembly GCF_020740685.1). Lineage (NCBI taxonomy): Eukaryota > Metazoa > Chordata > Mammalia > Rodentia > Dipodidae > Jaculus > Jaculus jaculus. The sequence continues at coordinate 125,709,828 of NC_059104.1, read as the reverse complement.
GGTTTTATGAACTTATAAAATTACTTTAATGCATTTAGCTAAAGTGGTTTAATTGAAAATAATAAAATTCCAGGAAAGTCCTGCCACAAAAGATGATGCCTATAGTAACCACTACTTACACCGAATAATCCCTGCAGAATTACTTGCTGCTCTTTGCTCCATGTGACTGTTATGAAATGGGCCTTACTCCACTGCCCTGGGGAAACACATCTTAGAGAAGCACTCTCTCTCTCTCTCTCTCTCTCTCTCTCTCTTTCTTTTCTTTTAAGTGTGTTTCCTGTTGGCATGGGTGTTTCCACTTAACTTTGGATCTAGGTCTCATTCACTGAAGCCTAATACAATAACTTTTAGATGAAATAATTCAGTTGTAGTTAGAGGTTTTTTTTTTTTTTTTTTTTTTTTAAAAAGAGCTAGTTTTTCTTTTGGTTCCAGCATAGTAATGTCCTGTGACCGTGATCTGTGGTGTCTGCAGCAATAGGGTCTTACCTTTTAGTCCTGGCAGTAATCAAGTGTCTTGGTATTGGCTTACATTGCTTTGGGGATCTCATGGGTCTTCCTGGCCAACAGCTCACTGTTAGGGCAACCCAGCTCAGGGTCTGGGAATTACTGGCCAGATTTTGTGGTTTAAGAAGGGTAAGCTTTATCCAACTTCTGTCTGGACTGTCCTCCTCATCCTTTATTGTTGGTAATATCTTATAGAATGCTAGTCAGAATTAGGATTTGTATGGGACTAATTCATGTTGTCTTAACATTTTGTAATTCCCTTCCCACACTTCCTACCACCTATCCCTCCAAGACCCCTCTCACTCCCAATATTCTGCCATCCCCTAACTTGTCAGGTAACTTCTACTCTCCTCTCTTCCTAGTTCTTTTCTCTACTGGTCTCATTATAGTTTCATGACTATATTTCTGGTACTGACTGCCATTTGTACTCATCTCTAACTGATCCCAGTTAGGAAGTGCAGATGAGAGAGCACATACATGTTTGTCTTTCTGTGCCTACATGACCTTGCTTAGAATGATTTTCTCCAACTCCATCCATTTATCTGTAAATTTTATTGTTTCATTTTTTCCTGATCACTGAGTAGAATTCCATTGTGCATATGTACCAAATTGTCATTATCCATTCATCAGTTTAATAGAATTTGGGATGATCCCAGGTTCTAACTATTGTGAACAGAGCAGCCACAAACATGGCTAAGCAAGTACCTCTGTGTAGTAAAGGGAAGAAGCTTTAGGCTATAAGCCCAGAAGTGGTATAGCTTGATCAAATGGCAACTCCATTTTCAATTTTTTCAGGAGTGTCCATACTGATTTCCATAGTGTTTGGGTAAGTTTGCACTTCCATCGGCAGTGGGAAAGGCTTACTCTTTTCCCACAGCCTCCCCAGCATTTACTATCATTTAACATTTTGATGAATGCCATCCTGACTTAAGTGACATGGAATCTCAGAGTTGTTTTGATTTGCATTCCTTTGATGATTAAAGATGTTGAACATCTCCTTAAATGTGTAATGGCCATTTGAATTTCTTCCTTTGAGGATTCTCTGTTCAAATCTCTACCCTTTTTGAGTGGGTTATTTGATTTTTATATTGTTTAGGGTTTTGAATTCTTTGTAGATTTTAGATATTACACTTTTGTTGGAAGTATAGCTGATAAAGATTTTCTCCCATTCTGTGTGATGTCTATTGACTTTGTTAATGGTTTGCTTGTCTGTACAGTAGCTTTTTAGTTTTAAGAGGTCCCAGTGGTTTATGGTTGATCTAATTTCCTGTGCTAATTGGGAAGTCTTTTCCTATGCCTATGTCATGGAATGTAGTCCCTGCTTTTTCTTCTAGTTGTTTTATAGTACTAGGTCTTATATTAAGGTCCTTAATCTTCTTCAAGGTAAGAAAAGTGGGTCTAAATTCATTCTTCGAAATGTGGTTATCCAATTTCTCCATTTGTTGACAATGCTGTATTTTTTCCAGTGTGTATTTTTGGCCCCTTTGTCAAAGATGAGATAGCTGTATTTGCTTAGATGTAGAGATGGGTGTTCTATTCCATTGATCTATATGCCTGGTTTTGTGCCAATACCATGCTGTTTTAGTTATTATGGCTTTGTAGTATATTCAGAAATCATGTATGGTGATTCTTCTAGATGTATTTCTTTTGTTGAGTATATTTTTGCGTATCTGAGGCCTTCTTTTCTTCCAAATGAATTTTGAGAGTTCTTTTTCCTATTTTGGTTAAGAATGTTGCTGGGAATTTTATTGGAATGGCATTGAATCTATATAATGGTTTTGGTAAGATGGTCATTTACACCATATTAATTCTTCCAATTCATGAGCTTGGGAGATCTTTCCATCGTCTTATAGCCTCAATTTCTTTCCTCAGTGATTTTATTTTTTCATTGCATAGGTATTTCACTTCCTTGGTTAATGATATTCCAAAATAGTTAATTTTTCTGTGGCTACTGAAAATGGGATAATATTGCCTATCTCTTCATTTATATGTTTATCTTTGGTATATAGGAAGGCTACTGATTTTTGTGTGCTGATTTTGTATCCTTCCATTTTATGGACAGAATTTATCTCTTTTAGAAGTTTTTTTGGTGGAATCATTTGGGTCACTTTTATATAAAATTATGTCATCTGCAAATACAATTAGTTTTTGTTCTTCTTTACCAATCTGTAACCCTTTTATTTGTTTATTTGTCTAATTAATTTAGTAGAACTTCAGGTACTATGTTGAAAAGCAGTGGTGAGAGTGGGTACCCTACCTTGTTCCAGACCTTAATGAGAATGCTTCAACTTTTTCTATATTTAGTGTGATCTGGGCCTTAGGTGCTTTATAAACAGCCATTATTATGTTGAGCTATGACCCTCTGCAGGTAACCAACTATTCTCTGATGGGACATGAGGCTTACTCAGTAGGAAAGAACTCAAGTTCTACAGTCATGGATACTCATACTTCAGAGAAGAGCCCTCACTGCTCCCTGGAGACAAGTGGGCTTGCACACCAAAATTCACTCAAATAACTTTGCATACTACCTTTAACCTAAGCTGCTCTCATTCTTGGAGAATTACCTTTGCTTTATTTTACAGATGGCAGAGACAATAGAGGAAAGTAGAGCTCTATCAATAAGACAAGAAGTTATCTGACTGTCCACCATGAGACTCAACACCCCTTCTATATCTGCCGGTGCCCAGGAGAACCTGAAGTGGAAGCAGTACCATGAGCACTACTCTGATTGTTTTTTTTTTATTAAATATTTATTTATTTATTTGAGAGCAACAGACACAGAGAGAAAGACAGAGGGAGAGAGAGAGAATGGGCGCGCCAGGGCTTCCAGCCTCTGCAAACGAACTCCAGACGTGTGCGCCCCCTTGTGCATCTGGCTAACATGGGACCTGGGGAACGGAGCCTCGAACCGGGGTCCTTAGGCTTCACAGGAAAGCGCTTAACCGCTAAGCCATCTCTCCAGCCCTGATTGTTAACCTGACAACCAGCTCCAGGGTGATGATGGCAAACACAGTTGATCAAGCACAATCTATCAAAGCAGAAATCTAGAAGTTAACGCTAAATCAGACTGCCAACAGGCCTGCCATGGCTCAGGGAACATTGTGGAAGAGGAGGTAGAAAGATTATAAGAGCCACAGAGTGAGTGAAAATATCTGGGGCATACCCTCCCCACTATTCTAATGGGACCGACTGATGCCTTCATAACCCCACAGTAAATCCCATAACCCCATAGAGGAGGACCCCAGAGGAATGGAAACAGGGGAGAGGGAGTGAAAAATATTATCTTATCTAGGCATGGTGGCACACACCTTTAATCCCAGCACTTGGGAAGCCGAGTTGGGAGGATCACTGTGAGTTTGAAGCCACCCTGAGGACTACATAGTAATTTCCAGGTCAGCCTGGGCTGCAGTGAGACCCTATCTTGTAAAGCTTATATGTATATGTATGTATGTATGTATGTGTGTGTATATATATATGTGTGTGTGTGTGTGTGTGTGTGTGTGTATGTATATCTTAAAACAAATAATAAAACGTAAAGGAAAGAAGGCTGCCAAACTGTAGTACCTATGAATTTTCAGCAATTCCAGACACCAATATCATTAGAAGGAAGTGAAACAACTACATTTTCTTGTATTTTTCATAGCACATTCTTTTATCCATTCATTGATTGTTTGAGATCTAGGTGGTTTTCATGTCATAGGTAATATGACTAGTGATGCAATAAACCTGGGAAAGCAGATGTTTCTTGTCACATGCATTTCATTTTCTTTGGATATACTCCTGGTAATAGTGTAGCAGGGTCATATGGCAGTTATCGTTCTAGCTTTATTTTGTTTTTTAGAAGTACTTGTTATTGTTTACCATGAACTCAGTCTCTTTTGTTAAACACACATGCCGTCTCTCTCTTGCACACATACACGCATATGAGAGACAGATAGAGATGGAGAGACAGAGATCTCTTTTGTTAAACTATGTTAACATGTGTATTATAAGAATCCTTTCCTTTACTGAGACCCAGTTTGGTGAGTTTGTGATACTTTTCTAAGCACTACACAACAGGATGACTGCCTCAGTTTTTTTTTTATCACTCTGTGGAATAAAGTAGTTGACTGGAGTGAAGCCTGAGCTTTAGAATTGACTCAGTTCAATAGAGAGGCACCAAGGAAGAAACAGTATGTAGCAGTCAACACAGGTGCTTTCCAAACCCCACTCACTTGTAAATCCAATCCAACAGTCATTATTTACACCTCTGGGTTGTGTGAAGAATGAAATGAATTTGCGTTAACACTGAAATTCAATAACAGAGACAGGAAGTATGGAATCAGACTAGCTATCCATCTACTTCCCAATTCCTACTTCAAACCATGAGTCCCTAATATATTGCAGGGAAGAAGATTCACTTTCCCAAAACACTGCTGAGATTTTCTTAGCCACATTCTGAAAGAGGTTCCCCCATATTAACATACTGTATTCTACTGGGTATAGAAGACTTCATAGTGGTGACATTTACCTCAGGGAAAAAAAAATTAAAAGTAGATAACAAAATGTAAGTCATGCATGGTGGCTTACACCTTTAATTCCAGCACTAGCAGGGTTGACATAGGAGTTTTGCCACGAGTTTGAGGCTAATCTGCGATATATAGTGAGTTGACTGTCAGCCTGGGCTAGAATGAGACCCTGTCTCCAAAAACTATATATATCCAAGAAGCTTCACTAAAATATGCTAATGCTTTAGCTTTCAAACTAACATAAAATGAACCATATTCATTGAATTTAAACTGGTAACAAATTTTTAAAACAAAACACAATTCTTCAATTTAATTTTCAAACATTTAAAAATACTTCAAAATTTATTTATTTATTTATTTATTTATTTATTTATTTATTTATTTATTTGCAAGCAGAGAGAAAATGAGATAAAAGAGAGATAGACAGAGAGAGAATGGGCATGCCAAGGCCTCCAGCCACTGCAAATGAACTCCAGACACATATGCCCCTTGTGGATCTGGCTCACGTGGGTCCTGGGGAATTAAACCTTGGTCCTTTGGCTTTGCATGCAAATGCCTTAACTCTAAGCCATCTCTCTAGCCCAATACGTTTTTAATTTTTTTGTTTATTTTTATCTATTTGTTTGAGAGCAACAAAGCAACAGACAGAGAGAAAGAGTCAGAGAAAAAGAGAAAGAATGGGTGTACCAGGGCCTCCAGCCACTGCAAACGAACTCCAGACACATGCGCCCCCTTATGCATCTGGCTAACGTGGGTCCTGGGGAATCGAGCCTCGATCCAGGGTCCTTAGGCTTCACAGGCAAACGTTTAACCACTAAGACCATCTCTCCAGCCCCCCAATATAATTTTTTAAGAGTCTCTCTAGACAAAATTTCTTGCAGCTGAGCCTAGAGCTCTTTAGTTCTTTAGTTCAGCTGCCATCAGGTGCAGAATGATTGAAAAAGACCCCAGTGTCAGCCTCTGGCCTTCACATGCACATATTTGCCCATACACATATGAACACTCATGCACACATGCACTTACATCAGGAAAGTTGCTCTCATTGACCCATCACAGTGTTCAGGACTTAATTCTGTGTGGGGTGAGAAGCTGCCAGTGGTTCCAGCTAGAATCAAGCCTCCTCTCCAGGACTATTTCAAATCCCGTGTTCAGCTGCTAGAAGTTCTGGAAGGTCCACCTACTCACACTGCCCATTTCCACACTGGCCACAATCAAAGGCTCTGCCCCAAGGGGTGATCATGGCTTCATGCAATCCCCTAAAGTTCCCTCCATGCTTCCAATGCTCCATTCCTTTATAATATCTACTGAGGGCTGCAGGGATGATTTAGTAGTTCAGACACATGCCTATGAAGGCTACGGACCCAGGTTCCATTCCCCAATACCCTTGCAAGCCAGTTACACAGGATGACACATGCATCTGGAGTTAGTTTGCAGTGGCTAGAGGCTCTGGCATGTCAGTCCTCTTTCTGCCTCTTTCTTCCCCCCATCCAATAAGTAAATAAATATTTTTTAAAAATCACTGCTTAGTTAGAGCTTAGATAGGATGTATGTGGCACATTGGACCCACCCTGCATTATATCCTATAACACAAGGAAAACCCACCCACTAATAGAAAATAGAAACTCAAAGATGGATGGATGCACAGATCCACAATTTTTTTTTTTTTTTTTTTTAGTTTTCTATTCAGCAAATACAGGCAGTTTGTTACCATTATTAGGTTCATCCATGACCTACCAGCTCCCCATTGGCCCCTCCTTGTTCAGGTACATGGGTCATGCCTTGTGGAGTTAGCCCACAGTTATGGGTAAGATAAATGTCTCTGCATATCCTGACCAAACATGTGGCTCCGACATTCTTTCGGCCCCCTGTTCTACAAAATTTCCCTGAGCCATGTTGGGTTCATTTTTGGTCTGCTTCAGTGCTGAGGTGTTGGGGGCCTCTGAGGCTCTGGCTCTCTGATTTGGTAGGAGTTGATTTTTCTCTGTATTGGTCTCCTTCCCCCTTGTTCTGGTATCTGGTTCATCAGGAAATCAGCACCCTTGCTTGTATCGCTAATTTTCCTTAGTTTCAGCCGGGGCATTTTTGAGGTATGATGGGGTGGCTCTCTCCTTAGGATCTGCATCTATCTGAAAAAGAGAAGCAGATTCTCCAACGGAGAATAAGTTAGTTCCAGGACAAATGAAATAACCCTTACTTTTTTTATAATAGAGAGTTTAATAGGTGGAGGCCCTCTTGTACCCCATGACTGATGGTAGCTTGTTACTGGAGAGAGGGTTTATGTTTGGATATGATTCTGACTTGTTTCTCGGCTCCAGCTATGTGTCCCGTACCACTGAGGGGATCAGTTAGCCGAATCAAGAACAGTTGGTTCCCCACCATGGCTGTGTGCCACTATGGCACTTGTGTGGGCATCACAACTGGTTATTTGTTGCTAAGTAAGTTAGACCATTAGTTCCTTGGAGAGATATTGGTTATGTTCCCCAGTTGCCCATGTAGCACCCTCTGGTACTACATATGCTGACTGTCTGGGGACTGACTCTCTCCTGGCTTCCAGCCATGCTGTTCCATTTTTTTTTTAATTTTTATTAACATTTTCCATGATTATAAAATATATCCCATGGTAATTCCCTCCCTCCCCACCCCCACACTTTCCCGTTTGAAATTCCATTCTCAATCATATTACCTCCTCATTACAAACATTGTAATTACATATATACAATATCAACCTATTAAGTATCCTCCTCCCTTCCTTTCTCCACCCTTTATGTCTCCTTTTCAACTTACTGGCCTCTGCTACTAAGTATTTTCATTCTCACGCAGAAGCCCAGTCATCTGTAGCTAGGATCCCCATATGAGAGAGAACATGTGGCGCTTGGCTTTCTGGGCCTGGGTTACCTGACTTAGTATAATACTTTCCAGGTCCATCCATTTTTCTGCAAATTTCATAACTTCATTTTTCTTTACCGCTGAGTAGAACTCCATTGTATAAATGTACCACATCTTCATTATCCACTCATCTGTTGAGGGACATCTAGGCTGGTTCCATTTCCCAGCTATTATAAATTGAGCAGCAATAAACATGGTTGAGCATGTACTTCTAAGGAAATGAGATGAGTCCTTTGGATATATGCCTAGGAGTGCTATAGCTGGGTCATATGGTAGATCAATCTCTAGCTGCTTTAGGAACCTCCACACTGTTTTCCACAATGGCTGGACCAGATTGCATTCCCACCAGCAGTGCAGAAGGGTTCCTTTTTTTCCACATCCCCGCCAACATTTATGATCATTTGTTTTCATGATGGTGGCCAATCTGACAGGAGTGAGATGGAATCTCAATGTAGTTTTAATCTGCATTTCCCTGATGACTAGTGACGTAGAACATTTTTTTTAGGTGCTTATATGCCATTCGTATTTCTTCCTTTGAGAACTCTCTATTTAGCTCCATAGCCCATTTTTTGATTGGCTTGTTTGATTCCTTATTAGTTAACTTTTTGAGTTCTTTGTATATCCTAGATATTAATCCTCTATCAGATATATAGCTGGCGAAGATTTTTTCCCATTCTGTAGGTTGCCTCTTTGCTTTTTTCACTGTGTCCTTTGCGGTGCAAAATCTTTGTAATTTCATTAGGTCCCAGTGGTTAATCTGTGGTTTTATTGCCTGAGCAATTGGGGTTGTATTCAGAAAGTCTTTGCCAAGACCAATATGTTGAAGGGTTTCCCCTACTTTTTCCTCTAGCAGTTTCAAAGTTTCTGGTCTGATGTTAAGGTCTTTAATCCATTTGGACTTAATTCTTGTGCATGGCGAGAGAGAAGAATCTATTTTCATCCTTCTGCAGATATTTATCCAGTTTTCAAAACACCATTTGCTGAAGAGGCTGTCTCTTCTCCAATGAGTATTTTTGGCATTTTTATCGAATATCAGGTGGCTATAGCTACTTGGGCTTACATCTGGGTCCTCTATTCTGTTCCACTGATCTACATGTCTGTTTTTGTGCCAGTACCATGCTGTTTTTGTTACTATGGCTCTGTAGTATAGGTTAAAATCAGGTATGGTGATACCACCAGCCTCTTTTTTGTTGCTCAGTATTATTTTAGATATTCGAGGTTTTTTGTGATTCCAAATGAATTTTTGGATTGTTTTTTCTATTTCCATGAAGAAAGCCTTTGGAATTTTGATAGGGATTGCATTAAATGTGTAGATTGCTTTTGGTAAGATTGCCATTTTCACGATATTGATTCTTCCAAGCCAGGAACAAGGGATGTTTCTCCACTTTCTAGTGTCTTCTGCAATTTCTCGCTTGAGTGTTTTAAAGTTCTCATTGTATAGATTCTTTACTTCCTTGGTTAGGTTTATTCCAAGGTATTTTATTTTTTTTGATGCAATTGTGAATGGGAGTGATTCTCTGATTTCATCCTCTGTGTGTTTGTTGTTAGCATATACGAAGGCTACTGATTTCTGTGTATTTATTTTGTATCCTGCTACATTGCTGTAGGTTTTGATCAGCTCTAACAGCTTGCTAGTAGAGTCTTTAGGGTCCTTTATGTATAGAATCATGTCATCTGCAAATAATGATAACTTGATTTCTTCCTTTCCAATTTGTATCCCTTTTATGTGTGTCTCTTGCCTTATTGCTATGGCTAAGACTTCCAAAACTATATTAAATAGAAGTGGAGACAGTGGACACCCTTGTCTTGTTCCTGATTTTAGTGGAAAAGCTTCCAGTTTTTCCCCATTTAGTAATATGTTGGCTGTAGGCTTGTCATAAATAGCCTTGATTATATTGAGATATGTTCCTTCTATTCCCAGTCTCTGTAGGACTTTTATCATGCAGGGATGTTGGATTTTGTCAAATGCTTTCTCTGCATCTAATGAGATGATCATGTGATTTTTGTCCTTCAACCCATTTATGTAATGTATTACATTTATAGATTTGCGTATGTTGAACCATCCCTGCATCTCTGGGATAAAGCCTACTTGGTCCGGGTGAATGATCTTTTTGATATACTCTTGTATTCTGTTTGCCAATATTTTGTTGAGAATTTTTGCATCTATGTTCATGAGGGAGATTGGTCTGTAATTTTCTTTTTTTGTTCTATCTTTGCCTGGTTTTGGTATCAGGGTGATGCTGGCCTCATAGAAGGAGTTTGGTAGAATTCCTTCTTTTTCTATTTCCTGGAAAAGCTTGAGAAGCAATGGTGTTAGCTCTTCCTTAAAAGTCTGGTAAAATTCAGCAGTGAATCCATCCGGGCCTGGGCTTTTTTTAGTTGGGAGATTATTGATAACTGCTCGGATCTCCATGTTTGTTATAGGTCTATTTAAGTGATTAATCTCATTTTGATTTAATTTAGGTAGGTCATATAGATCAAGGAAATCATCCATTTCTTTCAGATTTTCATACTTTGTGGAGTATATGCTTTTATAGTATGTCCCTATAATTTTTTTGAATTTCTCTGGAATCTGTTGTGATGTTACCTTGTTCATCTCTGATTTTATTAATTTGTGTCTCTTCTCTCTTTCTTTTGGTCAGATTTGCTAAGGGTTTATCAATCTTGTTTATCCTTTCAAAGAACCAACTCTTTGTTTCATTAATTCTTTGGATTGTTCTTTTTGTTTCTATTTCATTAATTTCTGCCCTAATCTTTATTATTTCTTCCCGTCTACTATTTTGGTTTGCCTTGTTCTTCTTTTTCCAAGGCTTTAAGGCGAAGCATTAGGTCGTTTACTTGCGACCTTTCTAATTTCTTAATATAGGCACTTAAGGCTATAAATTTACCTCTTAGAACTGCCTTCATTGTGTCCCAGAGATTTTGGTATGTTGTGTTCTCATTGTCATTTGACTCTATAAATTTTGTGATTTCCTTTTTGATTTCTTCATTGACCCACTCATCATTTAGTAGTGTATTGTTTAGTTTCCATGATTTTGTGTATGCTCTATAGCCTTTCTTGCTACTGATTTGTAGTTTAATTCCATTGTGGTCAGATAGAATGCAAGGAATTATTTCAATTTTCTTGAATTTGTTAAGATTTGCTTTGCGTCCTAATATATGGTCTATTTTAGAGAATGTTCCATGTGCTGCTGAAAAGAATGTATATTCTGCAGCCTTTGGATGAAATGTCCTGTATATGTCTGTTAGGTCCATTCCTTCTATGACCTCATTTAGTCCAGATGCCTCTCTGTTTATTCTTTCCCTGGATGACCTGTCAATTGATGAGAGTGGGGTGTTAAAGTCACCCACCACCACTGTGTTTGGTGTTATCTGTGACCTTAGTTCTAATAGTGTTTGTTTGACGAATTTGGGAGCCCCCATGTTAGGTGCATATATGTTTAGGATTGTAATGTCCTCCTGTTGGAGTGTGCCCTTAATCAAGATAAAGTGACCTTCCTTATCTTTCTTGACTAACGTCGGACTAAAGTCTACCCTGTCTGATATTAGGATAGCAACCCCTGCTTGTTTTCTAGGCCCATTTGCTTGAAACACCGTCTTCCAACCTTTCACCCTAAGATAATGTCTATCCTTTGTAGAAAGGTGAGTTTCTTGGAGACAACAAATTGTAGGATCCTGCTTTTTAACCCAGTCTGCAAATCTACGTCTTTTCATTGGGGCATTGAGACCGTTGATATTAAGAGATATTATTGAAAGGTGTGTATTTATGTTTGCCATTTGTGTGTGTGTGTGTGTGTGTGTGTGTGTGTGTGTGTGTGTGTGTGTTACTTGTTCTACCTGTGCTCTCTTCTGTTAACTGGTATTTGAATATAGCTAGTTTTTTCTAGGTTCCTTATATGTGTGCTTTTCCTTTTGTTCAGCATGGAGGATTCTATCAAGTATTTTCTGTAGAGCTGGTTTTGTCTTCAAATACTCCTTTAACCTGCTTTTGTCATGGAATGTATTTATTTCTCCATCTATTTGAATGGATAACTTTGCAGGATAAAGTAACCTTGGTTGACAGTTGTTATCTTTCAGAACTTGGAATATATCACTCCAAGCCCTTCTGGCTTTAAAAGTTTGTGTTGAATAATCTGCTGTAATCCTGATGGGCTTGCTGTTGTAGGTAACTTGATTTTTCTCTCTAACTGCTTTCAATATTTTTTCTTTGGTTTGTGTGTTTGGAAGTTTGAGTATAATGTGGCGAGGAGAGGTTCTTTCTGGGTTTTGTCTGGCTGGGGTTCTAAAGGCTTCCTGTATCTGTATTGGCACCTCTTTCCCAATTTGGGGGAAATTTTCCTCTATGATTTTGTTGAAGATGCCTACTATGCCTCTGGAGTGGAGTTCTTCTCCTTCTACTATGCCCTGAATTCTTATATTGGATCTTTTCATAGTGTCCCGAATATCTTGAAATTCCCACTCATACTTTTCTATAAGTTTGTCTTTCTCTTTGTTGGACTGCATTAGGTCTGCCACCTGATCTTCTAGCTTAGATATTCTGTCCTCTCCCTCATCCATCCTACTGGTGAGATTTTCTACAGAGTTTTTTATTTCATTAACTGTGTTCTTCATTGCTAGTAATTCTGACTGGTTTTTCTTTATTATTTCTATTTCCCTATTTATGTCTTGTATTGCCTTCTTTATTTCATTAAATTGGTGTCCTGCCTCTTCTTTGATTCCTTTGATTTCCTCTTTAATTTCTTCTTTGATTGTTTTCATGTGTTCTTTGACCTCTTTGAACATATTTATAATTATTCTTTTGAACTCTTTCTCAGGCATTTCCTCTAACTCTTTCTCACTGGAGGACATTTCTGATGCATTAATACTTTTAGGTGGATTTATATCGTCTTGCTTTTTAGTGTTTCTTGTGTTATAATGTATATATTTTTGCATCTTGGATTAAGTTAATGCTTGGATTTTCTAGCTAGCTGTGTATTCTTAGCTGTATCAATTGATTTGATGTAATATATTTTCAGGGTAGGACCTTAAGGTATTAGGTGTGGCTCTTAAGACTCTCAGAATATCTACAAAGATGTTCTTAGGGGTTGAGTTTCCCTGCTATAGGAGTATTCAAGCAGGCTGAGTGGAATAAAATACAGGTAGATTCTAAAATTTAACTAAACACTGTACACATTCAATCAAAAACAGCCCCGAGTATGTATGCAAGAGTAGTTATTATAATGACCAGATCCTCTATCAACAAAGAGGTTTAGATTTCTGGTCTGTTGAGGTATCCAAGTCAGCTTGTGACCAAGTGAGACCCTTCCCTGGTGCAATCCCAGTTACCTTGGGTGATTGTGGTCTCAGTCAAGTTGCTGCCTGGGTCGTCGGGCTGCTGTTCTGATTTCTGGAGCTGGGCACTTGCTTTTCCTACAGGGCAAACTGAGCCGGAGCCACCACCGCTGCTGCTCCCCCCGAAGCCGCTGCTGCGGGATCTGCTGCCACTGCCGCTCCTGGGTCCGCTGCTGCTGGGGCCGCTGGTACCGGTGCTGGAGCCGCTGAAGTTTCTGCCGAACTCTGCTCCTGCTTGGGTCCTGCTGTCAGCCCAAGTTGGCGTGGCCGGGTCCCGGGCCACTGCTGTGTTCGCTGGAGCTGGGTTCAGGCGGTGGGGGAGGGGAGGGAGCTGCGGCTGCTCTGGTTGTATCGCTGTTCCACGTGTGCTTCTACCTCGCGGTCTGCTCCTCCCTCCATTGCTCGCTGCCGCTCTCCCCTCATGTTTCCCGAGTTGCGGAGAGCGCGGTGTGAGGGGAAAATCCCGCACCTGGCATGTCCTACGGCTCGAGCCGAGAGTCCGGCGGCTTTCTGCCGCGCCGCGGCTGCGGCGGTTGGCCGAGCTGCCCCGGAGCCGCTGTTCCCGCCTGTGCAGGCTCTGGATGCTCTATAACTCTTCTACTTCTCCGCTGCCACCTCAATTTCCTATACACCTCACTTTTTAGTAAAAGTGTGTATTTTGCTGAGTTTTTTTGGTCTTTTTCCCCCCTAAGCTGCTTTGGCGTGGTACCTACACCGCCATCTTAACCGGAAGTCTCTGCTGTTCCATTTTTGTGTCAGCTTCATACGGTGTCTTCAGCAATAGAATCTTACCACTAACCTTTGGTGGGTCATCAAGTACTCTGACAGAAATCTGTCATTCTTTTATGAAACCTTGTAGGTTTCTCTGATCAAAAGCTCATTGTGGATGATAGCCCCATGCTGGTACTGGGAGTCACAGGTCAGTGCCCACTAAGAAAATGAGGAAGAATATAACTAATATACAAGAGTTAGGGGAGGGAGAGAGGGAGAGAGAGAGAGAGAGAGAGAGAGAGAGAGAGAGAGAGAGAGAGGGAGGGAGGGGAAGAAGGAGGGAGGGAAGATGTAGAAGGTTTAGGTTAGATTGATCCTACTCTCTCCAGTGTCTTGTGGTTCAGGTGTTTCCTATAAGGGCCTGGTGAGGGCTCAACCATTTGGTCTGCCATTTAGGAAGTAGAATTTTATGGTACCATTGCCATTTGGATTTAAATTAGTGTTTCTCACCCCTTCTATGCCCACCCTTCCCTCCCCCATCCATCCTAGTGTCTGGTCCATGAGATGCTTGCTGGGTATGTAAGGTATCTTGGGTAGATTCAGATTAGGTGCTGTAGATGATAGAGACTATGTGGTGATTTTTTCCTGTGATTGGGTAAGTTCACTGAGGATGATCTGTTCCAGGTTCAACCATTTTGCCTCAAATTTCTTTGTGTCATCTTTTCTTAATGCTGTGTGGAATTCCATTGAGTAGATATACCACATCTTAGTTATCCATTCTTCTAGTGATGGACATCTGGATTGATTCCAGCTCTTACCTATTATGAATTGAGCCACTACAAACATGGTTGAGCAAATCACTCTGGCTTGTGGTTTGAAGGTTTTAGGGTAGATGCCCAGTAAGGGAATAACTGGGTATGTTGGTAACTCTATAGGCAGCTTTTTCAGTAGTCTCCATATTGCTTTCCAAAGTGGTTGTACCATCCTACATTCCCACCAACAGTGGATGAGTGTTCCTACTCCTCCACATCCTCACCAGCATTTATTTTCATTTGATTTTTTGATGTTTGCTATCCTTATTGGGGTAAAGTGGAATCTCATATTTGTTTTAATTTGCATTTCTCTGATGATTAGGGATGATGGACATTTTCTTAAGTGTGTGTTTGCCATTTGTATTTCTTCCTCTATGAAATGCCTGTTCAGCTCTTTGCCCCATTTTGTGAATGGGGTGTTTTACTTTTTACTGTTTAGATTTTTGAGTTCTTTATAGATTCTAGAGATTAGGCCTCTATCAGTTGAATAACGTGCAAATATAATTGGTAATCTATTGGCTTTGCTTATTATATGCTTGTCTGTAAAGAAACTCTTCAGCTTCATGTGATCCCATTGGTTGACTGACTGTTTAAGATCGTGAGCTACTGTGGTTTTGTTCAGGAAGTCTTTTTCCATTCCTATATCATGGAAAGTACTTCCTAAATTTTCTTCCAGTAGTATTCGAGTTTCTGGTCTTATATCGAGGTCTTTGATCCATTTGGATTTGAGTTTAGTGCATGGTGAAATGTGTAGATCAAGTTTCAGTCTCCTGCATGTGGTTATCAAGTTTGTCCAACACCATTTGTTGAAGATAAGGTCTTTTTTCCAGCCTATATTGTCAGGGCCTTTGTCGAATATCAAGTAGCTATAGTTGCTTGACCCAACGCCCGGGTCCTCAAGTCTATTCCATTGGTCTATACTCCTGTTTTTATGCCAGTACCATGCTGTTTTTATTACTATGGCTTTGTAATATAGCTTTAGATCAGATATGGTGATTCCACCAGAGGTATTTCTTTTGCTGAGTATATGTTTGGATATGTGAGGCCTTCTGCCTTTCCATATGAAATTTGAGATCATTTATTCTATCTTTGTGAAGAACACTGTAGGGATTTTAATTGGAATTGTATTAAATCTATATATTGCCTTTGGTAGGTTTGTCATCTTCACAATGGTAATTCTACCTATCCAGGAGCATGGGAGGTCTTTCAATTTTCTCAAGTCCTCCTCAATTTCTTTTTTGAGAGTTTTTATGTTTTCTTTGTATAGATCTTTCACTTCCTTGGTTAATGTTATTCTAAGGTATTTTATTTATTTATTTATTTTTGTTGCTATTGAAAAGGGGACTATGTCCCTTATTTCTTTCTCTGTATCTTTGTCATTTCCATATAGAAGTGCTACTGATTTTTGTGCATTGACTTTGTATCTTGCTACTTTGCTATAGGAGTTAATCACCTTCAGGAGTTTTGGGATGGAGTCTCTCGGGTCTCTTACAAATACAATCATGTCATCAGTGAATAGGGCTAACTTAACTTCTTCCTTTCCAAATCGTATCCCTTTTATTTCCTTCCCCTGTGTTATTGCTTGAGCTAGGACTTCTAGTACTATATTGAAAAGCAGAGGTGAGAGAGGACATCCCTGTCTTGTTCCTGATCTCAATGGGAATTCCTCCATTCTCTTTCCATTAAGTAATATTTGGGCCTTTGGAGCTTTGTATAATGCCTTTATTATGTTAAGATATGAACCAAACATGCCGATTCTCTCCAAAGTTTTGATCATGAAGTGATGTTGTATCTTGTCAAAGGTCTTTTCTACATCTATCAAAATGATCATGAGGTTTTTATGTTTAACCTTATTTATGTGGTGTATTACATTGACAGATTTCCATATGTTGAACCACCCTTGTGTTCCTGGGATAAATCCCACTTGGTCAAGTTGGACAATGCTATTGATGTGTTGTTGGACTCAGTTTGTAAGGATTTTGTTCAGGATCTTTGCAATCTAAGTTCATTAGGGAAATAGGTCGGTAGTTTTCTTTTCTTGTGGCATCTCTCCCTGGTTTTGGAATTAGGGTGATACTAGCTTCATAGAAGGAGATGGGTAGCTTTCCCTGTTCTTCAATTGTGTGGCACAACTTAAGGAAGATTGGTTTGATTTCTTCCATGAAGGTTTGATAGAATTTAGCTGAGAAGCCATCTGGACCTGGATCTTCTTTTTGGGGAGTTTTTTTTTTTTTAATTATTATTACTTTTTCAATCTCCATGAGTGTGATGGGTTCATTGAGGTGATTAATCTGCTCTGAGTTTAGCTTTGATAGATGGTATATGTCCAGGAATTTATCTATTTCGTCCACATTTTCCAGTTTTGTGGAATAGAGGTTTTTGAAATAAGTCTTAATGATTCCCCAATTTCACTTATGTCTTTTGTGATCTCTCCTTTTTCATTTTGAATTTTGTTAATTTGAAGCTTCTCTTTTTTTGCTTGATCAAATTGTCCAGGGGTTTGTCAATCTTGTTTATTTTTTCAAAGAACCAGCTCGTTGTTTTGTCAACTGTCTTAATTGTTTCCTTGGTTTCCGATTCATTAATTTCTACTGTAATTTTAATTATTTGTTTCCTTCTGGAGCTCTTTTGGTTGGATTTTTCTTATTTTTCCAGTGCCTTTATGTGGATGGTTACGTTATTGATTTGGGATCTTTCTGTCTTTTTTATGATGGCATTGAGTGCTATGAATTTTCCCCTGCGGACTGTCTTCATTGTGTCTAATAAGTTTTGGTATGATGTGTCTTATTGCCATTCAATTCCAGGAATTTTGCAATTTCCTTTTTTATGTCATCCACTATCCATTTATTATTTAAAAGTGTGCTGTTCAGTTTCCAGGTGCTGTTGGGATTCTTGGTGGGTCTTTTGTTGTTGATTTCTAGCACTATAGCATTTTGATCTGATATCATGCAGGGAATTATGTCAATTTTCCTAAATATGTGGAGGCAGTATTTGTGACCCAGTATATGGTCTATTTTAGAAAATGTTCCATGGGCTGCTGAGAAGAATGTGTAGTCTGTGGATTTGGGATGGAAAGTTTTGTATATGTTCGTTAGTCTAAGTGTTCTATGATTTTGTCGAGCTCTCTTACTTCCCTGTTGAGTTTCTGTTTGGATGATCTGTCTATTACTGATAATGGTGTATTGAAATCCCCAGCTATGATGGTGTTGGTGGTTATTTCTGTTTTATTGTCAAGTAGGTTTTGTTTTATGAACAGTGATGCCCCTGTGTTTGGTGCATACAAATTTATGATTGTAATATCCTCTTGATGGATCATTCCCTTGATGAGTAGAAAATAGCCTTCTTTGTCTTTTTTGATTATATTTGGTTTGAAGTCTGTTTTATCTGATATTAATATAGCTACACCTGATTGTTTCTTATTCCCATTTGCTTGTAATATTCTCTTCCACCCCTTTACCCTGAGGAGGTGTTCGTCTTTAGTGGTGAGGTGGGTTTCTTGAAGGCAACAGATTGGGGGGGTCTAATTTTTTGGCCCATCCTGTTAGCTTCTGTCTCTTGATGGGTGAATTAAGGCCATTAATATTTAGGGTAATGACTGTTAGATTTGATTTGATCCCTGCCATATTGTGGTGGTAGATGTGTGTTGGTGTTTTCATGGGCTCTGAAGTTTTTTGTGCCTACTCTGGGTTTGGTTGTTGTGATCTGCTTCTTGTAGGCATTTGAGTTTGCTTATTTGTTTCTTCTTTGTTGAGAATTTCCTGAAATACTCTGTAGGTTTGGTTTTGTGTTCATATAATTATAAAGCTGAGTTTTCTCATGGAAAGGTTTTCTTTCACCATCTATTATGAGGGATACTTTTTCCAGGTAGAGTAGTTTGGATTGGAATCCATAGGTTCTTAGACTTTGGAGAGTTTCACTCCATGCCCTTGTAGCTTTCAGGGTTTCCATTGAGTAGTCTGAAGTAATTTTGATGGGGTTACCTTTGAAAGTGGTGCACTGTTTTTCCCTAGCTGCTTTCAGGATTTTCTCTTTTGTGTCAATGTTTAGAGTCTTAATGATAATATATCTTGGAGAGTTTCTCCTTTGGTCCAGTCTGCTTGGAGTTTTGTTGGCTTCTTGTATTTTGATGGGCCTTTCTTTTAAGAGACTGGGGAAGTTTTCTTCATTTATTTTATTTTATTTGATTTTTTTTAAATTTTTATTTATTTATTTGACAGCGACAGACACAGAGAGAAAGACAGATAGAGGGAGAGAGAGAGAATGGGCATGCCAGGGCTTCCAGCCTCTGCAAACGAACTCCAGACGCGTGCGCCCCCTTGTGCATCTGGCTAATGTGGGACCTGGGGAACTGAGCCTCGAACCGGGGTCCTTAGGCTTCATAGGCAAGTGCTTAACCACTAAGCCATCTCTCCAGCCCTCTTCATTTATTTTGTTAAATAAGTTCTCCATGCCTTTGGTCTGAAATTCTTCTCCTTCTGTATTCCAATGATTCTGATATTAGGACATTTATGTGTATCCCATAATTCCTTCATGTTCTGTTCACAGGAACTTTTGAACTTATTGAAGTTTTTGAACTCTCAAACTGTTTCTTCCATCTTGTCTTCTAGATCAGAGTTTCTATCCTCCACTTTGCTGACTCTGTTCTTGAGGGCCTCTAGAGAGTTTTGGGCTTGTTCAATTAAGTTTGCATTTTCTACTACTTTTCTATGTATCATTTCCATCGCTCTGTCAAGCTCCCTTTTCACATCATTTTCAGATTTTCTTGATGATTCTTGGAATTCATCCCTGCATTTCTTTATGTCTTCATTTAGTATGGCCAGCTGATTTTTAACGTCCTCTTTTTTTTTTCCCACTCTCCCTCAAACTATTACCTCTCTTTGAACTCCTTTCAATCTCTTATCAATTAATTCTAGCTTAGTGATTGTAGCATCCACAAGATCGGTCCTTTGTTGCTTTCCTGCAAGTTCTATCAGTAGGTTGGTCAGGGTTGCATTGCTCATAACTTCAATTTGATGTTCTGATCCTAATAATTCTATGTTTTGGTTAGGTGCATTCATTGTAGGATTGGGTGGTCTAACTGGGTTTTCTTGCATTTGATTTTTCATGTTATTTCTTTTGCGCTATGGTCTGCCCATGACAGTGTATGGCAGGTAGGTGGGTGGATAAGCCTGGGCTCTAGTGCAATGGGAATCTGAGGCACCCTGGGGAAGTTTTCAGGCAGCCTGGACTTTGACTCCCAGTTGCCAAAGCTGCTATCTACTGCTTGACAGGGGCTCCAAAGTTGCCTGAATTCTGAAGTGGTAATGCCCCAAACCTGCCTGCCTTTGAGCTTGGAGGGGGACTGAGGTACAAAGCCCTGATGCAGCCCAAACTCTGGCTGGGAACCCTGGGTCCCAGAAACAGTCTGTGCTCCCTGCCACAGGAGAATGTAGGATGGCGTGTGCAGCAGACAGTTAGGAGTGCGCACCTGAGCTGGTGTAAGTGAGTAACACTCTGGGCTTGTGTGGCAATTGCTGTGGGACTGGGCTTGCTGAACAGTAGTGTGGGCAAGTGTGCAGAGCATTTAAGCTTCCGTGCAGGGATCCATCTCTGCACGTGATCTGGGCGCAGAAGCGGCTGTGGCAGTGGCTGGGTGCGGCACTGCGAGGGTGGGTGGCGGGTCCAAGGAGGAGGGCGCTTGTCCCTGGTGGTGGGTGCGGAGCTGCAGTGGCAGATGCAGAGCCAAGGAGGGGCATCTGTGGCTGCGTCGACGGGTTGCAGGGCTGTGGAGGGGCGTGGGGGACCGCAGCTGGGAGCGTGAAGACTATTTGGTGTTAGGGGTGGTCTACCTGACCATGAGGCTATCCATGATTCACTGTTCCCCCTTCTATGCCCTCCCACTTATAAGAAGTCCCAGAAAACCCTTAATGTCTTGCCTTTCTTTCCCCCGGATTTGCAGGGCAGCTAGGCAGTTGCCATCTTGGCTGGAAGTCAGATCCACAAAATTTTATATTGTTAGCAAAACAACTTATTTTAGTATTCCCAATACTTGGAAGTTAATATCACAATGTATTCAACTATACAACAAGCAGAAATATGGAGCCAAAACTTAATTTTTTACAGTCATTCCTGAAATGATAAATTAAGCTCAGTATTGCTAAATTCTAGAAATGATGTACATGCTTAGGCTTTGTAAGTTACTTGTCAAGCCTCTGAGTTAGATGTGATTTTTTCAAAATTAAAAAAAAAAAAAGCAATTCCTCAAAAAAAAGTCTTTCTGTGTCTGCCCGTCTGTCCCTCGCTCTCTCTCACACTACAGTTCAAAGAATGTTGAGCATGTGTTCTATCATTGAAATACACTCAGTCTCTTTAACAGTTTTCATCAATTTTTCCCCTTTTCCTATCATGTGTCCCATTTAACTAACCATTTGAATCATACAGGGATCCTAAAAAGATGTTGTAGATAGGGAGCTATGGCTTCTGTCAAGTTCTCTCTGATCACAACCACAACAGCAGTCTCCATTCTTGTTTCTGAAGGAGAACTCACAGCATGATACAAGTAGACTAGCAGGCAAAGACTTTAGCATGTGAGAAAGCCCAAATGGAAAGTACACCCTCCCAAGAGGAGGGAAGACGTAGCTGAGGGACAATAGGCCAAGGGCTGCCTCTAGTGCCTGAATCTGTAAGTCTTGATGTACCATTCTCTTCCATTTGTTCTCCTCAGAAGCATGTTGGGTGGTTTCCTGCCTCCAATACTTAGAGGCTTTCTTGGAAGCCCTTTTTACCAATTTAGTCTGTTACAATAAGATCATTGGATGCAAGATACACACACACATATATAGTGGCTGTGACTACCCATGAAGATGGGAACTTTATGAGAGGAAAAGTGGTGGTGTTCTGCACATGATTCTTTATTTAACTTAATTTTTTATTGACAACTTCCTTAATTGTAAACAATTTCCCATGGTAATTCCTTCCTCCCCCCACTTTCCCTTTTGAAACTCCATTATTCATCATATCCCCTCCCCCTCTCAATCAGTCTCTCTTTTATTTTGATGTCATGATCTGGGCTTCATAGGGGTCAGGCAGAACCTTCTCAGACCAGCTTTGTTGTCTCTCCCAGAGCCCTGGATCCTCTGGTCTGTTTAGTTAAGCTACCAAGCTGTAAAGTCCTCTTAATTTTCTTCTCCAGTGTTCCTGACCTTGCTATTTTAACCCTGACAGTCATTTTTAACTGCAAAACAAATCTATGTAAAAGTTCATAAAATGTCACTTTTCACTGAATCCCATTTTTGTAGAGGAACAAGTACGATTTCAATTTGTTTTTACAATTGTACCCAGAATGTTTTTTCCTTGTAGGGGCATGCATCTACCTCTACCCATTTCTTCTTGGGAGTTAATGTGGACATTCAACTTAGTAGTAAAGGTAAGGGACATACAATGTGGCAAAACACCCTAGTTTTTACTCTGAATGAATTGTAATATCTGTTCTGTATCTTTCACAGTGTGGAATAGAGTGGAACTCTAGCCATTTTATTAGTTACATCTGTGGCACATACAAGTTAGGGATAACACGGGAGTTAGGCAGAAAGCTGTCAAACTTTTAACAGCAGGATTTGGCAGTGAATAATAGCTCAAAATCATGAAACAACATTCAGTAAACTTGAATGTGGACCTAAGTGTGGTGGCCAAAAGAAAAGAGATCTATTTGGCCAGATCATTGATCTTTACTGATTATCAGCATAGTACCTTTTGTAGTTTGGATCTGAAATGTTCCACAAAGACCTGTGAAAAAGACTTGTTCTCAGGGTCAGGATGTGGGAAAGGCTTGTTCCCATGGTTAGGGATATGTGGAGATGGTGGAAATTTTGAGACTGGGCTCTGTGGGGGGTTCTTAGTTTATTGGGGGTGTGCCCTTGAAGGAGATAATAGGACCCTGAGTCCTTCCTCTTATTTTTTATGTTTCCTGATACTTGGAGAGCAGTTTGCTTCTTGACATTGTTAGCTATCACCACACCAGAAGCTTTAAAACGCTACTATTATAGCCCAGAGCTTCTAAAGCTATGAGGTAAAATTTTCATCCTTATAAAATAATTCTCCTATTTATTTCATTAGTGATATATACATGACTAAGACACTGCATAATGGAAATTAATGCCACAACAAAACAAAAAAACAGCTTGAGACTTCCGGTCAAGATGGCGACCGCCTAGCTGCACTACAAACAACAAGGGGAAAAAAAGGTAAGTATTCAAGGGAAATTAGGAACTTTTTGAAGAGGAAGGGCACAGATCAGGGTAAAAGAGGGAAGCACACACCCCCGCAACCCACGCCCCGCCACCCCGCACGAATCGCCGCATTGGGCGCGGCCCGGCACCTCAGCCGCCCGGCGCCCCGTGCGCACCAAGCCCCACCCCGCCTGGAGACCCCGCGCGCCCCACAACCCCTGCGCCCCACACCCGCGCACCCCCGCCCCCCCCCAAGCGCGCCCCTCCCCCCCAGCACGCCCCACGCTCCCTATCCACACGCAGAGGCGCTGCCGGAGTGAACCTAAGCTTCCCGCGCCCCAGGCGACCAGGCCTGCCCCGCGGCCCCCCCCCGCCCCCCCCCCGCAAGCCCCAGACCCCCCGCGTCCCACCCCCGCCCACCTCGAGACACCCCCCGCCCCGCCCGCCCCAAACCCCCGCGTGCCCCAAACCCCCCCGCGTGCCCAAAACCCCCCCGCGCGCCCCCCACGCGCGACCCACACTCCCTATCCACACTCAGCAGGCGCCCCCAAGCGCCCCACGCCCCCGGGTGCCCAAGTGTGCCCCGCACCCGCGTGCCCCGAGACCCCCGCGCCCCACCCCCGCGCTCCTCGAGCCCCCCGCCACCCGTGCGCCCCACCCCCGCCGAGCGTCCAGAGTGCCCCGCGGTGTCCTGCAGCGTCCCCCAGCGTCCCACGCTCCATCTTACCTCAGCGTGCTCCACACCCCCTGCAAGACCAGCGACCCCCTTGACCCCCTCCCCCGCACGACCCGCCCTTCCCCCCAGAGTCCAGAGCACCTCGCCACATCAGCCCCCCCCAGCCATCCACCCTCCCCACGCGCTCTGCGCCCCCACCCCCATGCGCCCCGGAGCATCCGCGCCCTGAGCCCGGTGCGCCCTGAAGCGCTCCCTGCCCCCCCTGCGCCCCGCCCCGGCACCTCCCGCCCCCCACCCGCAGGCCCCTTGTCCCCCCACTGCAGGCGGCACGGGCGCCCCTGCATGCACAGGCGTGCCCCCTGTGCCCCACCCCCACGCGTCCTGCGCCCCAGAGTGCCTCTACCCCGCCCCACTTCCACGTCCCGCGCCCCACGCGCAACCCCCTCAACCCCCCCACAAGCCCCACCCCCCCGTGCGTCCAGAGCACCCAGCGGTGTCCCTTAGCAACCCGCACCCCGGTGTGCCCCGCACCCCCGCCCCCCACGCGCACCCTGCGTACCCCCCATGTGCCCTGTGCCCCTAGCCCCCCGCGCCTCCCGCGAGCTCCTCCGCGCCCCCCTGCGCACTCCGTGACACCCGCGCGCCCCGCGCTCCCCCTCGCGCCCCCCAGGTGCCCTGCACCCTGCCGCGCCCCGGACACCGCCCCTGCATGCGCACCCCCCCCCGCACCAACAGCGCACCCCTTGCCCCCTAACTGATCAGAGCGCCCCACGCCCCCCCGCCCCTCCAGGGCACCCCACCCCGCGCCCCCTGAGCCCTGCCACCTCCCGCACACCCCACCCTGATTGCACGGTGCCCTGGCGCACCCCAACCCCCTCCCCGCTGCGTGCCCCACTCGCTCCATATACACCATCGCACCCCGCGCCCCCTTCTGCCCACCCGCCCACACACCCTCTGCACATCCCGCGTGGCTGTGTTCTGATCGGGCACCCACCAGTCATGCCTGCCAGCCTGCTGCACTGAAGCTGAGACCTCCTACCTTGCCCTTGTTCTCTGATCCTGCGAGTAGACCAGCCACGTGGTACTCGGTTCGCAGGCCTGTGGGGGCCACCCCTGCCGTGAATAGGTGGCTGCCAGATCCCCTGCTGCTGTGCTCATATCACTTGACGCCGGTCAGCTTCTGCTGTGTCCTGATTACGTACCCACATCATCTGCCTCTGCACTACAATTGCACGTGCAGCGGGCCCACCCCACAGCAAGAGCCATATAAGTCCACACTGAGTCACTAGTGCCAGTGCAGCTGCCATCCCCTACCTGTACATCGTCACCCAGCCCCCACTCCCCTGAGGCGGAAGAGCACAGACTGTTTACAGACCCCAGTGTACCCAGCCAGAATCTAGGCACCTTCAGGGCTTGCTACCTCAGTCCCCTTTCAAGCTCAAAGGCAGGCAGCTTAGGTGCATTACTGGGTGAGAATTCAGGCAACTTTGGTGCCCCTGCCAGGCTATAGGTAGGTGGCTTTAGCAAGACTGAGCAAAAACCCAGGCTGCTTACAACTGCCCCAGGCTGCCTTGGATTCGCATTAAGCTAGATCCCAGGCTGCTCCACCCACCTACCTGCCCATACACTGACATGGGTAGACCACAGCGCAAAAGAAATAACACAAAAAATAAAATGGAAGAAAATCCAGACAGATCACCCAGTCCAACAAGGATCACAACTAACCAAAACATAGAAGAGTGTTTAGGATCAGAACATCAAGTGGAAGCAATGAACAATGCAACCCTGACCAAACTACTGCTAGAACTGACAGGAAAGCTACCAAGGATAGGTAATCGTATGGATGCTACCATCACTAAGCTAGAGCAATATGATAAGACACTGGAAGGAATTCAAAGAGAGCTAAGAGAGTTGAGGGAGAGTGAAAAAAAAGAGGACCTTAAAAATCAGCTGGCCACACTAAATGAAAACATAAAGAAATGCAAGGATGATTTCCAAGAATCAGCAAGAAAATCAGAAAATAAGACAAAAAGGGAGCTGGACAAAGCGATGGAAGTGATACATAGGAAAGTAGTAGAAAATGCAAACTTAATTGAACAAATCCAAAACTCACTAGAGGCTCTCAAGAATAGAGTCAGCAAAGTGGAAGATAGATATTCTGATCTGGAAGACAGGATGGAAGAAACAGTTTGAGAATCCAAAAATTTCAGTAAGTTCAAAACTTCCTGTGAACAGAACATGAGAGAATTGTGGGATACACTTAAATGTCCTAATATCAGAATCATTGGAATACCAGAAGGAGAAGAATTTCAGACCAAAGGCATGGAGAACTTATTTAACACAATAATTGAAGAAAACTTCCCCCGTCTCTTAAAAGAAAGAACCATCAAGATTCAAGAAGCAAACAGAACTCCTAACCGACTAGACCAAAGGAGAAACTCCCCAAGGCATATTATCATTAAGACTCTAAACATTGACACCAAGGAAAAAATCCTAAAAGCAGCTAGGGAAAAACAGCACACCACTTTCAAAGGAAACCCCATCAGAATTACTTCAGACTTCTCAATGGAAACCCTGAAAGCTAGAAGGGCCTGGAATGAAACTCTCCAAACTCTAAGAAACTATGGCTTTCAACCCAAACTACTCTACCCGGCAAAAGTCTCCCTTATAATAGATGGTGAAAGGAAAACTTTCCATGACAAAACTCAGCTTTACAATTATATGAACACAAAACCAAACCTACAGAAAGTACTCCAGGAAATTCTCCACAGAGAAGAAACAAATAACCAAACACAAATGCCTACAAGAAGATCACAGCAACCAAACCCAGAGTAGATAGAAAAAAAAAAAAAATTAAATCCCATGAAAATGCCAACACACCTCTACCACCACAACATGACAGGGATCAAATCAAATCTCACAGTCATCACCCTAAACATTAATGGCCTTAATTCACCCATCAAGAGACACAGGCTAACAGGGTGGATCAAAAAATTAGACCCCTCAATCTGCTGCCTTCAAGAAACCCACCTTACCACTAAAGACAGAAACCTCCTCAGGGTGAAAGGGTGGAAAACAATATTCCAAGCAAATGGGAATAAGAAACAAGCAGGTGTAGCTATATTAATACCAGATAAAGTTGACTTCAAACCAAAAACAATCAAAAAAGACAAAGAAGGCTACTTCCTACTTGTAAAGGGAACAATCCATCAAGAGGATATTACAATCATAAACCTGTATGCACCAAACACAGGGGCACCGCAGTTCATAAAACAAAACCTACTTGACAATAAAACAGAAATAACCACCAACACCATCATAGCTGGGGACGTTAACACACCATTATCAGTAATAGACAGATCATCCAAACAGAAGCTCAACAGGGAAGTAAGAGAGCTCAACAAAACCATAGAGCACTTAGACCTAACAGACATCTACAGAACTTTCCATCCCAAATCCACAGACTACACATTCTTCTCAGCAGCCCATGGAACATTCTCTAAAATAGACCACATACTGAGTCACAAAGATAGCCTCCACATATTTTGGAAAATCGACATAATTCCCTGCATGATATCAGATCATAATGCTATAGTCCTAGAAATCAACAACAAAAAAACCAACAAGAGCCCCAACGGCAACTGGAAACTGAATAGCACACTCTTAAACAATAAATGGATAGTGGAAGAAATAAAAAATGAAATTGCAAAATTCCTGGAATTGAATGACAATGAGAACACATCATACCAAAACTTGTGGGACACAATGAAGGCAGTCCTCAGGGGAAAATTCATAGCACTCAATGCCTTCATAAAAAAGACAGAAAGATCCCAAATCAATAGCCTAACCATCCACCTAAAGGCATTGGAAAAACATGAAAAATCCAACCCAAAGAGATCCAGAAGGAAATAAATAATTAAAATCAGAGCAGAAATTAATGAATTGGAAACCAAGGAAACAATTAAGGCAATTGACAAAACAAAGAGCTGGTTCTTTGAAAAAATAAACAAGATTGACAAACCTCTGGCCAATTTGATCAAGCAAAAAAAAGAAAGACTCCAAATTAACAAAATTTAAAATGAAAAAGGAGAGATCACAACAGACATCAGTGAAATCGGCAGAATCATCAGGACTTATTTCAAAAACCTCTACTCCACAAAACTGGAAAATGTGGAGGAGATGGATAAATTCCTGGATGCATATCATCTACCAAAGCTAAACTCAGAGCAGATCAATCACGTCAATGAACCCATCACGCTCATGGGGATTGAAAAAGTAATAAAAAACCTCCCAAAAAAGAAGAGTCCAGGACCAGATGGATTCCCAGCCGAATTTTATCAAACCTTCATGGAAGAACTCAAACCAATCTTTCTAAAACTGTGCCACACAATTGAAGAACAGGGAAAACTACCCAACTCCTTCTATGAAGCTAGTATCACCCTAATCCCAAAACCAGGCAGAGATGCCACAGGAAAAGAAAACTATCGGCCTATTTCCCTAATGAACATAGATGCAAAGATCCTCAACAAAATTCTCGCAAACCGAATCCAACAACACATCAAAAGCATTATCCACCTTGACCAAGTGGGATTTATCCCAGGAACACAAGGGTGGTTCAACATACGAAAATCTGTCAATGTAATACACCACATAAACAAGCTTAAACACAAAAATCACATGATCATTTCGATAGATGCAGAAAAGGCCTTCGACAAGATACAACATCACTTCATGATCAAAACATTGGAGAGAATCGGCATGGCTGGTTCACATCATAATATAATAAAGGCAATATACAAAGCTCCAAAGGCCCAAATAATACTTAATGGAGAGAGACTGGAGGAATTCCCATTGAGATCAGGAACAAGACAGGGATGTCCTCTCTCACCTCTGCTTTTCAATATAGTTCTGGAAGTCCTAGCCCAAGCAATAAGGCATGAGAAGGAAATAAAAGGGATACAATTTGGAAAGGAAGAAGTTAAGTTAGCGCTATTCGCCGATGACATGATTGTATATGTAAGAGACCCGAGAGACTCCATCCCAAAACTCCTGAAGGTGATTAACTCCTATAGCAAAGTAGCAGGATACCAAATCAATGCACAAAAATCGGAAGCATTTCTGTATGCAAATGACAAAGACACAGAAAAAGAAATAAAGGACATAGTCCCATTTTCAATAGCAACAAAAAAAATAAAATACCTTGGAATAACGTTAACCAAGGAAGTAAAAGTTCTATACAACGAAAATATAAAAACTCTCAAAAAAGAAATTGAGGAGGACTTGAAACGATGGAAAGACCTCCCATGCTCCTGGATAGGCAGAATTAAAATTGTGAAGATGACAATCTTACCAAAGGCAATATATAGATTTAACGCAATTCCAATTAAAATCCCTACAGTGTTCTTCACAGACATAGAAAAAATGATCTAAAATTTCATATGGAAAGGCAGAAGGCCTCACATATCCAAACATATCCTCAGCAAAAGAAATACCTCTGGTGGCATCACCATGCCCAATATAAAGTTATACTACAAAGCCATAGTAACAAAAACAGCATGGTAATGGCATAAAAACAGGAGTATAGACCAATGGAATAGACTTGAGGACCCGGATTTTGGGCCAAGCAACTATAGCTACTTGATATTCGACAAAGGCCCAAAAAATATAGACTGGAAAAAAGACCGTATCTTCAACAAATGGTGCTGGACAAACTGGATAACCACATGCAGGAAACTAAAACTTGATCCACACATTTCACCATGCACAACACTCAAATCCAAATGGATCAAAGACCTCAACATAAGACCAGAAACCCGAAAACTACTGGAAGAAAATTTAGTAAGTACCTTCCATGATATAGGAATGGAAAAAGACTTCCTGAATAAAACCCCAGTGGCTCAAGTTCTTAAACAGTCACTCAATCATTGGGATCATATGAAGCTGAAGAGTTTCTTTACAGACAAGCATATAATAAGCAAAGCCAATAGAATACCCACAGAATGGGAGAAAATATTTGTAGGTTATCCAACTGATAGAGGCCATATCTCTTGAATTTACAAAGAACTCAAAAGTCTAAACAATAAGAAGACAAATACCCCACTCACAAAATGGGGCACAGAGTTAAACAGGCAATTCATAGAGGAAGAAATACAAATGGCAAACACACACCTAAGAAAATGTTCATCATCCCTAATCATCAGAGAAATGCAAATTAAAACAACTATGAGATTCCACCTTACCCCAATAAGGATGGCCAACATCAAAAGGTCAAATGAAAATAAATGCTGGTGAGGATGTGGAGAAGCAGGGACACTCATTCACTGTTGGTGGGAATGCAGGATGGTACAACCACTTTGGAAAGCAATATGGAGACTCCTGAAAAAGCTTACTATAGAAATACCAACAGACCCAATTATACCATTACTGGGCATGTACCCTAAAACCTTGAAACCAAAAGCCAGAGAGATTTGCTCAACCATGTTTGTAGCAGCTCAATTCGTAATAGCTAAAAGCTGGAATCAACCCAGATGTCCATCATTAGAAGAATGGATAACAAAGATGTGGTATATCTACACAATGGAATTCTACACAGCAGTAAGAAAAAACGACATAAAGAAATTTGAGGAAAAATGGTTGAACCTGGAACAGATCATTCTCAGCGAACTTACCCAATCACAAAAAAAAAAAAAATCGACACATAGTCTCACTCATCTGCAACACCTAAACTGAATCTGCCCAAGATGCATTACATACCCAGCAAGCACCTCATGGACTAGACAATAAGATGGATGGGAGGGCGGGGAGGGAATCAAAGGGTGGAAAACAGTAATTTGGACCCAAACGGCAATGGTACCATAAAATTCTACTTCCTAAAAGACAGACCAAATGGCTGAACCTTCACTAGACCCTTACAGGAAACACCTGAACCACAAGACACTGGAGAGGGTAGGATCAAGACTGACCTAAATCTCCTACATCTTCCCTACCTCCCTCTCCCCCTCCCCCTCTCCCCTCTATCTCTCTCCTCTCTAACTCTTGTATATTAGTTATCTTTTTCCTCAATTTCTTAGTGGACACTGACCTGTAACCCCCACTTCCAGCTTGGGCCTACCATCCACAATGAGCTTTTGATCAGAGAAACCTTCAAGGTTTCCCAAAACAATGACAGACTTCTGTCAGAGTACTTGATGACCCACCAAAGGCCAGTGATAAGACCCTATTGCTGAAGACTCCATACACAGCTGACGTGTAAAATGGAATGACATGGCTGGAAGCCAGGAGAGAGTCAGTCCCCAGACAGTCAGCGTGTCTAGTGCCAGAAGGCGCTACATAGGCGATTGGGGGAAATGACCAAGATCTGTCCAAGCAACACATTGTTTAACCTAATTAGCAACAAATAACCGGATGTGATGCCCACACAAGTGCAATAGTGGTACACAGCCATGGTGAGGAATCAATTGCTCTTGATTTGGCTAACTGATCCACTCAGTGGTACTAGACCCTTAGCTGGAGCTGGGAAACAAGTCAGAACCATACCCAAACACAAGCCCACTCTACAATATCAAGCTACCATCAATCACGGGGTATAAGAGGGCCTACACCTATCAAACTGTCTATCAAAAAAGTAAGTGTTATCTCAATTTTCCGGGTGCTAACTTACTCTCCGTTGGAGAATCTGCTTCTCTTTTCCAGATGCAGATCCTAAGAAAAGAGCTGCCCCAACATACCGCAAAAGGGGCCCAACTGAAACTAAGGACAACTGGCGAAATAAGCAAAGGTGATGTTTTCCTGTGAATTGGATACCAGCACAAAGGGGAAGGAGATCAACGCAGAGAAAAATCAACTCCTACCAAATCAGAGAGCCAAAGCCTCAGAGGTCCCCAACACCTCAGCACTGAAGCAGACCAAAAATGAACCCAACATGGCTCAGGGAAATCTTTCGGAAGAGGGGGCGGAAAGAATGTCAGAGTTACATGTTGGGTCATGATTTGCAGAGACATTTATCATACTAATAACTGGGGGCTATCTCCACACTGCACGACCCATTTTCATTAACAAGGAGGTTCTAATGGGAGGGGGTAGATCACAGATGAGCCTAAATAATGGTACCAAACTGCCTGTATTCACTGAAATGAAAACTAATAAATTAAATTAAAAAAAAAAAAAAAAACAGCTTGATCTGAAAGTGCATTCCTTTCATAAATGTTTTGGTCAGCCATAGCTACTATCAAAGTAACAATTTACAACTACACTGGTCACATTCTATTGTTGAGTCTGTGATGCCAGCACAGCTCAGGAAAAAGTTGTATATTTTGATTTTTTTTTTCAGGATATGTTCTGTGACAAACAAAGCATCAATAATGAATATCTCAGTATTTACTGTTCCCACTATTTGACATCTGACACATCTGAGCCATTTACATATATATGACTGCCAGATAACTTCCTTCCCTTCAAGATCACCTCAGGAGCCTGGACAGATTGCTCAGTAGATAAAACACTTGTGGTACAAGTGTAAGGACCAGAGTTCTGATATGCAGGACCCATGTAAATGCCAGGTGGATGTGCTAGCCCTCCTGTATTCTTAGAGATTGAGAACTACAGACAGGGGATCCTTGGGACAAGTTGCGTAGCTATACTAACTGAATTGGAGAGTCCTGAGTATATATGAGAGACTCTGTCTTCATAAATAAGGTTGAGAGAGATGGAGGAATAAAGCTGACATCAACTTCTGGCATCTACACACACACACACACACACACACACACACACACACACACACACCACATACACATGCAAAAAAACCAAAAATCACCTCAGAAGGCATCTGTTCAAGCACTCTTCCCTTAAACTTCCTTGCCCTCAATGCGAAGTGAGTATTTTATATTGGTCAGAGATTTTTAGATATGCACACCAGTAACAGTATATCAGGCATGTCAAATGTGCAGCCTACAGGGTATGTAAGGTTTCATGTGCCTCAGAACAGCAATGAATACAGCTCAACACAAAATCACAGATTTTCTTAAAATATTTTGAGGTTTTTTTTAATTTGATCATACAGTTTTAGAGCATGAACTTTGTAGATGACAATGTGGTTTTGCAATGTAAAAAGGCTGGGCATGCCTGATAGCTGTGATGTCTACTGTTATATTTTTTCCCCCTTGTGATCGCTTTGTTGAGAATGTCCAGAAGCTAGCTGTGATAGCAGCTGTGTGAGGATGCTATCTGACAAAGGTTAGGTTATGGTGTGTTGGTCAAGTGATACACAAGAAGATGAAATCAAGTGCATGGAAGGAAATTATTACTTACAAGTGCTGCGGCACATGGGGGCTGCATTACTTGGCGCAGGGTTGATAGGAATCCAAAGACAACTGGGAACTCGGAAGAGCAGGACTATATCAAGCTTCATCATTATATAGCTTGGGCTTTCCATGGGATTACATTAAGGCAAATTTATGAAGGGAAAAATATATGGCTAATAGCTGTTGGGTTGTCTTGAGCTTTGCGTTTTTGAGATAAGGATAAAGCAAGTGAAAGCACGAGCAACAAGGAGGAGGCTTAACTAGGCAAAAATGGCAGGTCTTGACTGGGTTTAAATACCTATGTCGGATATAAACATGGTTCTTGAGGCAGAGACTACTGTCAAATAATTTTAAAGCAGTAGTGAAAGCAAAAGGAATTTATTGTAACCAATATATTGTGACTTTGCTAGAAAGAACTCACAATATTCTCTAGGAAGGCAGCAGGAAGGAATTTTGGGCTAACTTATCAGGAAAGCTTTCGAAACCCATACACAGAGCAAGACCAAAGAAGTCACTGCCTCTTGAAGACCCCACAGTGGCTGCCATGGCTACTACCTTCTGTCACTCTGCCACCCTACCATATCTGGGTGACTTTCAAGCCAATGTATCACTTTCTCCATGGAGGAATCTGTTATCTGTACTATCATAACAATATCAGAATTGTGCCTCTGCAAAGAATTCAGGATTAAAAATTATATATATATATATATATATATATATACATGTATATATATTCTTTTTATTTATTAGAGAGAGAACACATATATATTCTTTTTACTTATGAGAGAGAGAGAGAGAGAGAGAGAGAGAGAGAGAGAGAGAGAGAATAGAATATGGATGTGCCAGGGCCTCTTGCTGCTCCAGAAGAATTTCAGATGCACATGCCTCTTTGTGCATCTAGCTTTGCATAAGATCTGGATAATTTAATTCAGGCTAACAGCTTTTCAAACAAGTGGTTTAAGAGCTGAATAATCTCTCCAGCTGTGGTAGTTTCAATACCCCCGATATATTCAGCATTTTATTAGTTTGTAGTTTGCATCTGCAGCCACCTGGCTAGAGAAGGTGTCTTAAGGTATGGTAGTGGATTTGAAATTCCAATCTAAATATATGCAAAGTGTACCTAACTGGAGTCCCTGAAATATGCTGTGTAGCGTGGCTTTGGGGCTTGTGGTTTCTCTCTCTCTGCTTGGACCTGTGAAGGTAGGCCAACTTCTTCTGCGATGATGGAACTTCCCTTGGGTCTGTAAGCTTCAATATATCCCTTCTTCCATAACTGTGCCTGGTCTGGAAGTTCATCTCAGTGAACCTGAAACAGTCTGTAACACCAGCACAAATTCAGGGGGTTTAAAAAACATGGTTATATAGGTTATTTGACAGGTAGAGTATAAATTCAGGTTTTCAAAATTGTCTAAATTTCTTTTTTGTTTTCATTGACAATGGCATTACCAAAAGGTGGTGACAACAATATACCATATATATCTTTGTTGTTCTCACCAGTAATTTATGGGAAGGAGTTCCTTCAAAAGATAAGGATACTACATACTGCAGTGTCCAGGAGTTTTAGTGTTTATATCAGTAGTGTTCTGATCTCAAGTAAAGTAAATATGAGTAATATTTCAGCACAGTCTAATACACATCAGGGTCACCAACACAACTAGCGTCATTCCTCACCCTCTTGCTTATGTATTTGCCTGTTGTCAACTGCAGATTCTTTCATGATAGTGACTGTGTCCTCATTTATCATTGCTTATCAGCACATCTGGCACAGATTAGCTGGTCATCAAATCTTGGTGAACAAAGGTTATAGACGTGCAAATAAATGCATTCTATGGCAATTCCTTCAAGATTAAAGACATAAAATTATGAAGCCTGTAAAAATGTTATTTATTGAAAATTCTTGAATGTTGAGAAATTAGGATAGTTTGCATAGATAATAAAATCAAACTACTTGTTCTTATGTTTTTGTAACTTTAGCAAAAAAAAAAAAATGAAGTGGTTACTGAGTGTACATTTTAATATCATTAGGTACATACTAAAAAGCATAGTAAACTCCCGTTGAGTCACTGTTCTCCAACTGGTGATTCCTAAGAAGACTTTAAATGTGTCAGTGTATTTATCTCTAACTACTATAGAAGCTGTTTTCTTTAAAAATATTTAATTTACTATATTTGCCAGTCATTTTAGTATTCACAAAGCAAATAAAACCTATCATGTGTTATAAGAAACAATATTATATGAATTTTACTTATTTATTTATTTTGAGATAGGGTCTTTCTCTAGCTCAGGCTGACCTGGAATTCACTATGTAATCTCAGGCTAACCATGAAGTCATAGCCATCTGCCTATGTGAGCCTATCCAGTGCTGGAATTAAAGGTGTATACAAAAATGCTTGCAAGAGAAAGAAACAGGGAGAGGGAGGGAGGGAAAGAGACTGTGTACATCAGGGCCTCTAGCCACTGCAAACAAACTCCAGATATAGATAAGTGGTCTTTGTGCATCTGGCTTTATGTGGGTATTGGGAAATTGAATTTGGGTTGTCAGGCTTTATGAGCAAGTACTTTAATTGCTGAGCCAACTCTCCAGCCCTGAAATTCATTTTGTGAAAGATAATACCATATATATTTTATTTCAGAGACCAGGAGGGGAAATTCATACTTATTGCTTCAGACTGAAGTTTGAAAAACAAAGAAGAGTGATATCAAAAGATCTTACTAGAAGATGGCGGCTTAGGTACCATGCCATAGCAGCGTAGTGGGGAAAAGCCAACAACAACAACAACAACAACAAAACCCAGAAAAATACACTTTTACTAAAAAATGAGGTGTATCGGGAATTGAAACAGCAGCCGAGAAGTAGTAGAGATCCAGAGCATCCAGAGCACACGCTGGCCAGCAGAAGTGGCTCTGGTGGTACCGCCGTGGCAGCGTGCCAGCCAGCTGCCAGGCTTGGCCTGAGCAGCAGGAAAAGCCAGTTGAGGGGATTTTCTACTCACAACAGAGCTGTCCACAAACTCAAGAAATGTAAAGGGAGAATGGCAGTGAACAATGGAGGAACAGATTAAAAGGTAGAAGAACACATGGAACAGCGAGAGAACTAGAGCAGCATTGGTAGCCTCCCCTCCCCCACTGTCAGTGCCCAGCTCCAGTGAATAGAGCAGTGGTTCAGGGACCTGGCCACGCCAACTTGAACCAACATTGGGATTCAAGCAGGAGCAGAGACCAAAATCATCCCAAAAGTTAACTGGGATTACACCAGGTTAGTATCCACCTAATAAACCTGGTATATAGGCCTGAACCAGAAGCACTAATTGCACCTCCATATCAGGATAAATAGTATGTTAAATCTGATGGATGGTCAGATTTGCCATTCTTAAATAGGCTGCATTTTGGGCTTGTTATTTGTTTCTTCTTGATTTATAGTGGCTTTGTTTCCTCTTCTGTTATACATTAGGGAAGGGTCTCACCTGGTCACAAGCTGACTTAGAACCCTCTACGACCAGAAATCTTAACCTCCTTGTTGTCAGGATTAAGGGAGTGGGTGAGGCACCACACAGCCTAAGGGACAGACAGAGGATCTGGTTGTCATAATACCTATTTTTGAATAAATACAATGTGTTATTTTTCATTGAAAGTGTACATTGTTTAGTTAAATTTTAGAAAGTATCTGTATTTGGTTCCACTCAGCTTACTTGAATACTCTCATAGCAGGGAAACCCAATACCTAGAGTCACTTTTGTAGATACTATGAGAGTCTTAAGAGCCACACCTAGGGCCTTAAGCTCCTACCCTGAAGATATATAACATCAGATTGATTCATACATCTAATAATACCCAGCTAACTAGAAAATCCCATCATTAAATAATCCAGGATGCAAAAATATATACATTATAACACAAGAAACACCAAAAATCAAGACAATATAAATCCACCAAAAAGCATTAATGACCTCCAGTGAGAATGAGTTAGAGGAAATGCCTGAGACAGATTTCAAAAGAATGATTATAAATATGTTCAAAGAACTCAAAGAAGAAATCAAAGGAAGCAAAGAAGACATAGGCTGCCAATTTAATGAAATAAAGATGTCAATACTAGACATAAATAAGGACATAGAAATAATAAAGAAAAACCAGTTAGAATTACTAGCAATAAAGAATACAGTTAATGAAATAAAAAAATCTCTAGAAAATCTCGCCAGTGGAATAGATGAAGGAGAAGACAGAATATCTAAGATGGAAGACCAGGTGGCAGATTTAATACAGTCCAACAAAGAGAAAGACAAACTAATAGAAAAGTATGAGTGGGAATTTCAAGATATTTGGGACACTATGAAAAGATCCAACATAAGAATTCAGGGCATAGTAAAAGGAGAATATTTTCACTCCAAAGGCATAGTAGGCATCTTCCATAAAATCATAGAAGAAAAGTTCCCCCAAATTTTGAAAGAGCTGCCAATGTAGATACAGGAATCCGTTAGAACACCATCCAGACAAAACCTGGAAAGAACCTGTCCTCGCTATATTATAGTCAAACTACCAAACACACAAACCAAAGAAAAATATTGAAAGCAGTCAGAGAGAAAAATCAAGTTACCTACAAAGGCAAGCCTATCAGGATTGCAGCAGATTACTCAACACAAACTTTAAAAGCCAGAAGGTCATGGAGTGATGTATTCCAAGTTCTGAAAGATGACAACTGTCAACCAAGGTTACTTTATCCTGAAAAGCTATCCATAGAAATAGTCGGAGAAATAAAGACATTCCATGAAAAATGCAAGCTAAAGGAGTATTTGAAGATAAAACCAGCTCTACAGAAAATACTTGAAAGAATCCCCCATGCTGAAGAATAAGAAAAGTACACATATAAGGAACTGGATAGAAACAAACAAAACTCAAATACTAGCTAACACAAGAGAGCAAAGGTAAAACTAGAAGAACGACAAAAAAATGGCAAAAATGGATACACAGCTTTCAATAATATCTCTTAATATCAATGGCCTCAATGCCTGTGGTGGTTTGATTCGCGTTTCCCCCATAAATTTAGGTGTTCTGAATGCTAGGCAACCAGCTGATGGATATTTGAGAATTAATGCCTCCTGGAGGGAGGTATTGTTGGGGCAGGCTTATGGGTGTTATAGCCAGTTTCCCCATGCCAATGTTTGGCACACTTTCCTGTTGCTGTTGTCTACCTTATGTTGGCCAGGGGGTGATGTCCACCCTTTGCTCATGCCACCGTTTTCCCCTGCCATCATGGAGCTTCCCCTCGAGCCTGTAAGCCAAAATAAATCTCTTTTTCCCAGAAGCTTCTTTTGGTTTAGTGATGGCTACCAGCAATGTGAAGTGGACTGCAACAGTAAAGTGGTGCCAAGGAGTGGGATTGCTGCTAGACACCTGACTGTGTGGCTTTGGCCTTTCGGGAGCTGATTTTCAAGAGGAATGTGGGAGGATTTGAAACCTTGGCCTAAGAGATCTCTTGCAGTGGTGAAAGTACATCTTGATGGACTATTCTTATCTGAGCTGCAAGGCTTGAACGCAGTAAGATCTTTGGACTATGAGGTTTGGCTTATGAGGGTGACAAAGAGGTTTGCTTAGACTGGGCTAGCAGTTTGTGTGAGAAGCTTGCTCTTTTGCCCATGTCCTGAGAAGTTGTTCAGGCTTTCTTTGCATAGAAATGAACTAGTGTGAACAGAAGGACATGGCACAGAAAGAAAAATCTTTGGGTGAACTGTTGCCCATTCAGCTGCAACTGGGAGATTACAATCTTTGAGACTGGGCTAGCTGACCTGCCCTGGGGCAACAGGAAGAATGTGGACTCTTTTTGCCCAGTGTGGTGGTGCAAGCCTTTAATCCCAGCACTTGGGAGGCAGAGGTAGGAGTATTGATGAGAGTTTGAGGCCACCCTGAGACTGCATAGTGCATTCCAGGTCAGCCTGAGCCAGAGTGAGAACCTACCTTGGAAAACTAAAAAAAAAAAAAAAAATAATAATAATAATAAAATTAAAAAAATGTAGATGCTTTTGAAAGGGCCTGAGTGCTCAAGGAGTATCCTGTTCTTCAAAGTCTTCTTTATTTCCCCGCTGGATTAACAAACTGGCATTGTGGAGTATAAGAAATGCAGGAAAGAGAGGGTCATTGAGTTTGCAACATGGTCTTGTGTTTTGGGAATGGCCATGGGCAGTGGGAAGCAGCTTTGCTGGATGCCTCCATGGAGACTCCATGGAGCCATGTGGATTGTATTGGAGACCCAGTGGAGATGCTGGGACCATGAAATGGTTGCCAAGGAGAGCTGCAGGTCCCAGTGAAGTTTTTCAGGTCTGTGAGGAGCCTAGCTGGAGGGGCAGAATTAGATGCCAGAGACTTGTTGCTGGTTAGAATTATTGGACTTGGAGATTTGTTACTGCCTAGACTTGTTGGAATTGAAGCTATAGAGTTTGATGTTTGACCTGGTTGTTTTAAATCTTATATTGGTTGAATGTTTCTTTGCTATGCCCAATGCCATCTTTTGCAGTGTGAATATTTATTCTGTACCATTATGGGTTTTTTGAGGTTAGTTTTGGTATTATGGCTCAGTTCAAAGATGTTGGATTATAGGGATATTTGAACATCATTGGGATTCATAAAAACTATGGGGACTTTTAAAATTGGACTGAATGCATTGCATTTTACATCATGTATGGATATCAGTTTATGGGGGCAAGGGGTAGAATGTGGTGGTTTGATTCAGGTGCCCCAATAAACTTAGGTGTTCTGAATGCTAGGTTCCCAGCTGATGGATATTTGAGAATTAATGCCATCTGGAGGGAGTGTATTGTTGGAGGTGGGCTTATGGGTGTTATAACCAGTTTTCCCATGCCAATATTTGGCACACTCTCCTGTTGCTATGGTCCACCTTATGTTGGCCAGGGGGTGATGTCCACCCTCTGCTCATGCCATCGTTTTCCCCTGCCATCATGGGGCTGCCCTCGAGCCTGTAAGCCAAAATAAATCTCTTTTTCCCAGAAGCTGTTCTTGGTTGGTTGATTCTACCAGCAATGAGAACTGGACTGCAACAATGCCCCAACAAAAAGACATAGGTTTGCAGACTGGGTAAAAAAGCAGGATTCTTCCATTTGTTGCCTCCAAGAAACTCACCATTCTACAAAGAATGGACACTATCTTAGGGTGAAAGTTTGGAAAATGGTGTTTCAAGCAAATGGACCTAGAAAACAAGCAGAGTTTGCTATCCTACTATCTGACGAGGTAGACTTCAGTCCAATATTACGTAGGAAAGATAAGGAAGGCCACTTTATATTCATTAAAGGCACCCTCCAATAGGAGGACATTACAATCCTAAACATATATGCACCAACATGGGGGCCCCTTGAATTCATCAAACAAATGCTATTAAAACTAATGTCACATATAACACCAAACACAGTGGTAGTGGGTGACTTCAACACCACACTCTCATCAATTGACAGGTCATCCCAAGAAAAAAACAGAGAGGCATCTGGACTAAATGAGGTCATAGAAGGAATGGACCTAACAGATATATACAGGACATTTCATCCATATGCTACAGAATATATATTCTTTTCAACAGCACATGGATCATTCTCTAAAATAGAGCATATATTTGGAAACAAAGCAGATCTTAACAGATACAAGAAAATTGAAATAATTCATTGTATTCTATCTGACCACAATGGAATCAAACTACAAATCAATAGCAAGAAAGGGTATAGAGCACACAAAAAATCATGGAAATTGAAAAACACATTACTAAATGATGAATGGGCCAATGAAGAAATCAAGAAGGAAATAAAAAATTTATAGAGTCAAATGATAATGAGAACACAACATGCAAAAATCTATGGGACACAATGAAGGCAGGCCTAAGAGGTAAATTTATAGCTTTAAGTGCCTATATTAACAAATTAGAGTGCTGAATGTGGTGGCTCATGCCTTTAATCCCAGCACTTTGGAGGCAGAGGTAGGAGAATCACTGTGAGTTCAAGGCCAGCCTGAGACTGCAGAGTGAA
Source organism: Jaculus jaculus (assembly GCF_020740685.1). Lineage (NCBI taxonomy): Eukaryota > Metazoa > Chordata > Mammalia > Rodentia > Dipodidae > Jaculus > Jaculus jaculus. The sequence continues at coordinate 125,668,873 of NC_059104.1, read as the reverse complement.
TTCCAGGTCAGCCTGTGCTAGAGTGGACCCTACCTTGAAAGACAAAACAAAACAAAAATTAGAAAGGTTGCAAGTGAAGGTCCTAATGCTTCATCTTAAAGCCTTGGAAAAAGAAGAACAAGGCAAACCAAAAGTCAGTAGATGAGAAGAAATAATATAGATTAGGGCAGAAATTAATGAAATAGAAACAAACAAACAAACAGAAAGAAAGAAACAATCCAAAGAATCAATAAATGCAAAGAGTTGTTTCTTTGAAAGGATAAACAAGATTGGTAAACCCTTAGAAAATCTGACCAAAAGAGAGAAGAGACCTAATTAATAAAATTAGAGATGAAAAAGATAACATCACAACAGATGCCAGAGAAATTCAAAAAATCATAGGGACATACTATAAAAGCATATACTCCACAAAGTATGAAAATCTGAAAGAAATGGATGATTTCCTTGATTTATATGACCTAACTAAATTAAATCAAGATGAGATTAGTCACTTAAATAGACCTATAACAAGCATGGCGATCCAAGCAGTTATCAAAAATCTCCTAACTAAAAAAAGCCCAGGCCCAGATGGATTCCCTGCTGAATTTTACCAGACCTTCAGGGAAGAACTAACACCATTGCTTCTTAAGATTTTCCATAAAATATAAAAAGAAGGAATCCTACGAAACTCCTCCATGAAGGTAGAATCACCCTGATACCAAAACCAGGCAAAAATAGAACAAAAATGAAAATTATAGACCAGTCTCCCTCAAGAACATAGATGCAAAAATTCTCAACAAAATATTGGCAAACAGAAAGACAAGAATATATCAGGAAGATCATTCACCCTGACCAGGTAGGCTTTATCCCAAAGATACAGGAATGGTTCAATATACACAAATTGATAAATGTAATACATTATATAAATAGACTGAAGGACAAAAAAAATCGCATGCTCATCTCATTAGATGCAGAGAAAGCATTTGACAAAATCTAACATCCATTCATGATAAAAGTCCTACAGAGACTGGGAATAGAAGGAACATATCTCAATATAATAAAGGCTATTTATGACAAGACTACAGCCAACATATTACTAAATGGAGAAAAACTAGAAGCTTTTCCACTAAAATCAGGAACAGTACAAGGGTGTCCACTGTCCCCACTTTTATTTAATATAGTACTGGAAGTCTTAGCCATAGCAATAAGGCAAGAGACACACATAAAAGGCATACAAATTGGAAGTTATCAATGTCTTGTCAAAGATTTTCTGAATACAACCCCAATTGCTCAGGCAATGAAACCACAGATTAACCACTGGGACCTCATGAAATTATAGATTTTGTATTGCAAAGAACACTTTGAATAAAGCAAAGAGGCAACCTACAGAATGGGAAAAAAATCTTTGCCAGCTATATATCTGATAAGAGGATTAATATCTAGGATATACAAAGAACTCAAAAAGTTAAGTAATAAGAAATCAAACAAGCCAATTCAAAATGGGTTATGGAGCTAAACAGAGAGTTCTCAAAAGAAGAAATACGGATGGCATATAAGCATCTAAATAAATGTTCTACGTCTCTAGTCATCAGGGAAATGCAGATTAAAATTACACTGAGATTCCATCTCACTCCTGTCATATTGGCTGCCATCATGAAAACAAACAATCATAAAGGCTGGCAGGGATGTGGAAAAGATGTACCCTTCTACATTGTTGGTGGGAATGCAATCTGGTCCAGCCATTGTGGAAATCAGTGTGGAGGTTCCTAAAACAGCTGAAGATTGATCTGCCATATGACCCAGCAATAGCACTTCTAGGCATATATACTAAGAACTCATCTCATTTCTTTAGAAGTATGTGCTCAACCTTGTTCATTGCCACTCTATTCATAATAGCTGGGAAATGGAACCAGCCTAGATGTCCCTCAAGAGATGAGTGGATAATGAAGTTATGGCACATTTATACAATGGAGTTCTACTCATCAGTAAAGAAAAATGAAGTTATGACATTTGCAGGAAAAAAAGCCCAAGGGGTGTAACATTTGCTGATGTCTAGATAAATGTATATACTATCCTTATCAAACTGCCCAGTAATCACTTCTCTTAATGTTCATACCCTTATATTAATGCTACTCTCACTTTGGGTAGAGAATCTTCTCTTTTCAGATTGCAGTGACCTTGGGGTAACTCAGAAGGTATCATAGTGCTGAGAAGAAGTGACTGGAGTACTGAGTAACATCTTAGTCACACCTTCCAAGGCTCAGGTTGTAATGTGTAAGAGGTGGTGGAAAGAATGTAAGAGCCAAAGGAAGGGTAGGACTCCTTACAACATTCTTCCTCCAGACATAAAATGGCCTGGATATCCATGACCTCATAGTGCCTGACACTACCTGCACAAGACCATAATAAGAGGAGGAAAAGATCATGACATCAAAATTAAAGACAGTCTGATTGAGATGCGGAGGGGATATGATGGAGAATGGAATTTTAAAAGGGAAAGGGGGGTTAGGGAGGGTATTACCATGGGATATTTTTTATAATCATGGAAAATGTTAAAGAAATTGAGAAATAAAAATAAATAAAAGATCTTACTAAACATTTTATCATTTTCCAAGTTCTGTATTTCATTCCTTATTTTGCTCTTTTATAAGAGTTTGTTCAGATCAGTGATTTCATTCCAGCCTTTCAGAGTTGAAAGCACTCTCTGCTGGTCTGTGCCTATTACTGTTACTCACAGCAGGGAAGTCCCAGATATGTTCACGCTGTCAGGTGGCCATGTGGTCTCTCCTTAAGATCTTCTGGAAACACCCCAAATGGGCATCTCATCACCTCCATGGTAGCCTGACTTCCCACAAAATTCTATCCTTACTACCTATTAAAAGAGTGATAATCTGGTTTAGTCTATTGTGTCACAGTTATTGGATTCATTTTTCTAAATGGTGAAGTTATTGAAATAAACTACCAAAGTTCCAAATAGTGAAGTCATTAATTACACATATTTAAAAAAATCTCTCCCATTCCATCCATACACTTTTCTTCCTTACTTAATAAGATACAGTCAAAAATGTGAAAAGCTGTTGAAAGTTCACCTGGCCCTCTTCTTCCTAGACCCTCACATGCCAGAGCAGAGGATAACTTTCTCCAGGCAGATGATCCTTTTGTTGCTGTTCAAAAATTTTCTCTGGTCTCCCACAAACAATAAATTAACTTCCAATTGCTCTATTGCTGTATATGTATGAATTATATTTTCTTCCAATTTGCCTTGTGAAATCACAGTTTAATTTCCAGAAGTGAGGCATCATTCCCCTCACTACTATGTTGCCTGCTGTAGCACAGGACAGACTTTCTGACTCCCTCACCACAAAGAAACTTTCCAAATTTGGTGAACAAACATGAAGTCAAGAACAAAGGGACTAACTTGGCAGATAGCCCAGTTAGTGAAATACTTCTGTCAAATACATAAGGACATGAGTTCAGTCTCTAGAACCCATGTAAATATCAGGCATGATAGAATATACCTATCAGAGCTGGGGAGGCAGGGTGAAGAGGAACGCTGGAACACACTGGCAGCTGGGCTAGCCTGACTGGTGAGCCTCAGGCCAATGAGATTGCAAAAAGACCTGGATAGACTTCCTGAGGTTAATGTCTGAAGATGTCCTCTGCCTTCTTAATGCATTTGCACATGCATGCATGCATGCATGCACCCCTGCCAACAAACATGCAACACACACAAAGATTTATGCTTTCCAAACAGAAAAAAATTAAAAAGAATCTATATTCAGACAAACCAAAAAAATCAGGCAGCTGGGAACAACAAAAACAAAACAAATATACCAGGTGTAGATATTGCTCAGTGAGTAAAGTGTTTGTTGTATAAGTATGAGGACTCAACTTTGGATCCTCAGCTCCCACATAAAACACAAGCATGCGTGCCTATGATCCCAGCATTGGGGGGTGGGGGCAGAAGTAGGAGAATTCCCTAGAGATTTATGACTAGGTAGACTAGCAAAAACCTAAATGTTCAGGGAGAGATTTTGTCTTGAAAAAATAAGGTAGAGAATGATGGAGGAAGACACCTGAAGTTGATCACTGGCCTCCATTTACATATATTTATATATATACATTTAAGGCATGATAAGTAATAGAAATACCATGTTGCAGCAATATTCTTTTAAAATTTAATTTAACTTAATTTTTTTATTTTATTAAATAGTTTTGTATTCAGTAAATACAGTCAGTTTGGTACCATTACTAGGCTCATCCGTGACCTACTCCCTCCCCTTGTCCCTTCCTTGTTGAGGTGCATGGGTCATACATTGTGGAGTTAGCCCACTGTTATGGGTAAGATAAATGTCTCTGCATATCATGACCCAACATGTGGCTCTGACATTCTTTCTGCCCCCTCTTCCGCAAAATTTCCCTGAGCCATATTGGGTTCATTTTTGGTCTTGCAGCAAAATTTTTAAGTTCAGTGCTTACTAACAAGCCATGTGAACTTCAGAATGAAGACAGTTATTAGGAAAAAAGAAAAACATTATAAATGTTGAACAAATCAATCTGCTAAGTACATATAATAATTGAAAAATATATGATCCAAATAGAGTTCCAAAATACGTGAATCAAAATGGATAGCCTGATGATGTCCACATACTTCTACCTATTCTTATGGGTGTCAGCACTCACATAAGTACTCATAGCATCAGAAGAATAGAAATGAGCCCAAATGGCAGAATTGACTCAGTATATTCCAATGTAGAAAGAAAAAGATGAATCCTTTCAAATGCTAATGACATTTATCAAGATGCACTATATTTTGAGTCATAAAATGCTCATGAATGAATATAAAAGAAGAGAGATTACTCAAATTGCATAGAAGGAAATTAAGCTGGAAATCAATAACAGGATATCTAGATATCTCAGTTCTTTGAAATTAATAAAGGTTAAAGAGGATGTTGCAAAGAAAACCAAGCAAATATTTTAAAAAGAGAGATGGAATATATCAAAATGCCTAAAGTATACTTAAAATATTGTCCATATGAAAATTCATAATATTAAATGCTTTTGTTAGAAAAGAAAAGATCTCAAATAAATAATTTAAGATACCACTTAAAACACTAGGATAGAAAGCTAATATCAAAGTGACATAAATAGATAAATATAGATAAAAAATGAAGAAAAAGTAGAAATCACCAAAATGATTAAAATTAGAGGGAAATCTACTAATCTAAGAGATGGTTATCTAAAGGGTCAATTTAACTGGCAAAGCTCTGAACCTGCTTTCCTACAAGCACAGGAATGTGACCTACACATTAACATCAAGAGGAGTGATATTAACTCTGACCCCACAAATGGTCAAGGAATAAAAAGGAAAGGAAACAACTGAATTATTCAACTCACACTGATTTTCTACGTACCTAAAATGTACTAATTCCTGGAAAGATATAGATTATGAAAACCTTATAAGAAATATATAATTTGAGTAGCCCTATATCATTTAAGAAAATAAAGTTTGCAGTTAATTCATTATAAATTCCCTAAGGAGACAAAGATTTCACTGAAAAAGGCTAGGTGTGGTGGCTCACACCTAGAATTCCAGTACTTGGGAGACGGGTGGGAGGAGGCCATGAGTATGAGGCTATCCTGGGCTACAGAGTTCCTGGTCAGTCTGAGCTGGAGTGAGATCTTCCCTGACCTTAAAAAAATCACTTTACTAACCATTGAAGGAATAACTAATGTAATTCTAAAGTATTTTTCTGTATATAACAGAAGACAAGTTCATGCTTCCTCTCATGTTGAGTCTAGCATTCCTTTGATATTGAAATTATACAAAGGCAATGGAAGACATGAAAACTGCAGGCTGGCATCTCTCATGAATATCAGTGTGCAAAACCTCACCACATTGTGAAAGTGATTACTGTGATATTTAAATAGAATCATTCCTCATGACAAAATAGCTTTATGACAATATTTAAATGTCAGTTCAGTTATTGGCAACCAACCATTGGTCCCTTCTATCTTAACAGACTAAAGAGGAAAAAGAACACAATCATGTTAATAGATGAAGAAAAAAAACAAAACAAAACAGCAAGGCACTAGGGCAATACCTCAGTGGTTAAAAGTGCTTGCTTGCAAAGCCTGCCAAATAAAGTTCAATTCCCATGCCATGCATGCAAGCACACCACAGAAAGTGGCATAAATGTCTGGAATTGGTTTGTAGAGGCAAGAGATCCTGCTCATCCCCACTACACACACACACATACAAATTTAAAAAAAAATCAAAATATCCATTCAACATTTAAAAACTGTGGGATATAGTTCTAGGAATAAAAGGAGATTCTTTCAATCCCATCAAAGTATTCAAAAAAAATTCTACAGATACTATTAAGCAATAAGACTTCTCCTTTCTGGTCTAGGCAATAGTGTTTACTCTTAACCTTTCCCACTTACTTAGGATGGAAGTATGACTGAGCACTTCTCCCTGTGATCTAGGGAAGGGTGCTCGGTCTTTTCTTTTTTAAAATAATTTTATTTATTTATTTATTTATTTATTTATTTATTTTTAGTTGTATACATACTCAGCCATGTTGGTACCATCTTTAGCCTCCTCCCTGTCCTCCCTCCTCTGAAGGGACCCTCCTCGTTGGGGATTGTGGATCGTGCATTATGGAGTTAGTCATCATTTATGGGGAAGAGGCAATATCTCTGTGGGTAATGTCCCAATTTGCGGCTCTAGCCATCTTTCCATCCCTCTTACAAAAATTTCCCTGAGCCATGTTGGGTTCATTTTAGCTCTACTCAGTGATGAGATCTTGGGAGCTTCTGTGTCTCTGGATCTCTGGCTTGGTAAAAGTTGAGTGTTCTCTGTGTCTATCTCCTTCATCCTTGTGCTGGTACCAGGTTCACCAAGAAAGCAGAACTCTTGCTCATTTTCCCCAGTTGCTCTATGGTTTCAACTGGGGCCCTGGTGAGGCACAATGGGCTGATTCTCTCCTCATGTTCTGGGTCCATCTGAAAAAGACAAGCAGATTCTCCAATGGAGAGTGAAGTCTGCACCAGACAAATGGGATAGCCATTGTCATTTTCAAGAGAATTTAATAGTTGTAGGCCCTCTTGTATCCTAGGATTGGTGGCAGCTTGGTATTGGAAAGTGAACTCATTTTTTGGGTATGATTCTGACTTGTTTCCCAGTTCCAGCTATGGGTTCCATTCCACTGAGCAAATCTGTTAGCCAACTTAAGAGCAGTTGGTTACTCATTATGGCTGTGTGCTACTATTGCACTTGGCGAGCATCATGTCTATTTGTTTTCTGCTGAGTAGCTTAGACCATGAGTTGCTTGGACAGATGTTGGCCATTTTCCCCCAGTCACTCATGTAGTACCTTCTGGCACTAGACAAGCTAACTGTCTGGGTTCTGACTCTCTTCCAGATTTCAGCCATGTCTTCCCATGTTTCATACCAACAGCATTATGGTGTCTTCAGCAGTAGGTTCTTACCATTAACCTTAGGTAGTTAATCAACTGCTCTGATAGAAATCTGTCTTCTGGGAAATGTATTAGGTTTCTCTGATCAACAGCTCATTGTGGATATCAATTGCATCTTGGTACTGGGAGTTACAAGCCAGACCCAAGGGAAAGAAAGAAGAAAAAAATATAGGTAATATATAATAGAAAGAAAGGAGAGGGTGGGGGCGAGAGAGAGAGAGAGAGAGAGAGAGAGAGAGAGAGAGAGAGAGAGAGAGAGGGAGAAACAGGAGAAAGCCGAGCGTAGTGGTTCATGCCTTTAATCCTAGCACTCAGGAGGCAGAGATAGGAGGATCACTGTGAGTTCCAGGCCACCCTGAGACTACACAGTTAATTCCAGGTCAGCCTGAGCCAGATTGAGACTCTACCAAAACAACAACAACAACAACAACAGCAACAACAACAACAACAACAAAACAGGAGAAATAAGAGAAGATTAAGGTTAGTCTTCATCATACCCTCTCCACAGCCCTTTGATTCAGGTGTTCCCTCCAAGGACCTGATGAAGTTTCAGCCTTTTAGTCTTTTAGTCTGTTTTTCAGGATGTAGGATTTTATGGTACCAGTTCCATTTGGGTCCAGTTTTTTGTCCCCTCCAACCCCTTCCCTCCTGCCCCACCTCCCTGTTGCTTATTCCTTGAGATGCTTTTTAGGTGTGTCAGTATCTCAGGTAGATTCAGGTTATGAGCCACAAATGAATGATACCATGTGACGATGGTCTTTCTGTGGTTGGGAGAGTTTGCTGAGAATGATCTGTTCCACGTTTGACCATTTTTCTTCAAATTTAATTGTGTCATGTTTTCTTACTGCTATGTGGAATTCCATTGTGTAGATAAACCTACTCTTGGTTATCCATTCATCTAATAATGGGCATCAGGGTTGGTTCCAGTTCTTAGCTATTATGAATTGAGCAGCTATAAACATGGTTGAGCCAATTTCTTTGAACAGAGGCATGGAGCTTTTAGGGTAAATGCCCAGTAAGGGAATAACTGGATCTGTTGTTAACTCTATAGCCAACCTTTTCAGGAATTTCCATATTGCTTTCCATAGTGGTTGTACCATCTTATATTCCCACCAACAGTGAATGAGGGTTTCTGTTTCTCCACATCCTCACCAGCATTTGATTTTTTGTTTGCATTTCTTACTGGGGTAAGGTAGAATCTCACAGTTTTTTTAAAAAAATTTGCATTTTCCTGATGGTTAGGAATGTTGAGCTGCTGCTTCTCCTTCTTCTTCTTCCCCTCCTCCTTCTTCTTCTTCTTCTTCCCCTTCTTCGTCTTCTTCTTCTTCTTCTTCTTCTTCTTCTTCTTCTTCTTCTTCTTCTTCTTCTTCTTCTTCTTCTTCTTCTTCTTCTTCTTCTTCTTCTTCTTCTTCTTCTTCTTCTTCTTCTTCTTTTGAGGTAGGATTTCACTCTAGCTCAGGCTGACTGGAATTCAGTATGTAGTCTCACGGTGTCTTTGAACTCATAGCAATCCTCCTACCTCTTCCTCCCAAGTGCTGGGATTAAAGCTGTGTTCCACCACGCCTGGCCTGAGCATTTTCTTAAATGTGTGTTTGTCATTTTTATTTCTTCATGTGAGAACTCCCTGTTTAGTTCTCTGCCCCATTTTGTGAGTGGGTTGTTTCACTCTTCATTGTTTAGGTTTTTGAGTTCTTTGTAGAGTCTAGAAATTAGGCCATGAAAACTTTTCTCCCACTCTGTGGGTAATCTATTGCCTCTGCTTGTTGTATCTTTGTCTGTGAAAAAATCTTTTCAGTTTCATGAGATCCCAATGGTTGACAATTGTTTAATTTCATGAACTACTGGGGTTTTGTTCAGGAAGTCTTTTCCCACTCCGATAACGTGGAAAGTTCCTCCTGTTTTTTTTCTTCCAACAGTAACAGAGTTTCTGGTCTTATATTGAGGTCTTTGATCCATTTGGACTTGATATTTGTACATTAAGAGATGTGTGTACCTAGTTTCATTTTCTTGTGTATGGTTATACAGTTTGTCTAGCACCATTTGTTGAAGATGCTGCCTTTTTCTCAATGTCAAATAGCTGTAGTTACTTGACCTAAAGTCTGGGTCCTCTATTCTGTTCCATCAGTCTATAATCCTGTTTTTATGCCAGTACCATGTTATTTTGTTACTATGATTTTGTGATGCTTAAATCAGTTATGGTGATGCCTTCAGAGGTGTTTCTTTTGCTGAGGAAGTGCTTACATATCTGAGGCCTCCTGCCGTTTCCATATGAATTTTGAGATCATTTTTTCTATCTCTCTGAACATAAATGTTGGGATTTTTATTGGTATCTCATTAAATATGAATATTGCTTTTGGTAAGATTGCCATTTTCATAATGTTAATTCTGCCTATCCAGAAGCATAGGAGGTCTTTCCATTTTCTCAAGTCCTCCTGAATTTCTCCCTTGAGTGTTTTTATATTTTCATTATATAGGTCTTTCACATCCTTGGTTAATGTTATTCCAAGGTATTTTATTATTATTATTTTGTTACTATTGAAAATGGGACAATGTTGCTTATTTTTTTCTCTGTATCTTTGTCTTTTGAATGTAGAAAGGCTACTGAGTTTTGTGCATTGATTTTGTATCCTGCTATTTGCTGAAGGAATTAATCAACTTTATGACTTTTGAGATGCAGGTTCTCAGGTTATTTCTATATAGAATCATTCCATCTGCAAATAGGGCTAACTTAACTGTTTCCTTTCCAATTTGCATCCCTTTTGTTTCTTTCTCCTGTCTTATTGCTTGAGCTAGGACTTCCAGTACTATGTTGAAGAGCAGAGGTGAGAGTGAACACCCTTGTCTTATTCCTGATCTCAATGGGAATTCCTTCAGTCTCTCCCCATTTGCATTATTTGGGCTTTATAAGCTGTGTATATAGCCTTTATTATGTTGAGGTATAAACCATCCATGCCTATTGTCTCCAATGTTTTCTGCATCTATCAAAATGATCATATGGTTTTTGTGTTTAAGCTTATTTATATGGTGTATTAAATTGACAGATTTCCCATATGTTGAACCAACCTGCACTCCTGGCATAAAGCCTACTTGATCAAGGTGGACAGTGCTTTTTTTTTTTTTTTTTAAATTTTTATTTATTTATTTGAGAGCGACAGACACAGAGAGAAAGACAGATAGAGGGAGAGAGAGAGAATGGGCACGCCAGGGCTTCCAGCCTCTGCAAACGAACTCCAGACACGTGCGCCCCCTTGTGCATCTGGCTAACGTGGGACCTGGGGAACCGAGCCTCCAACCAGGGTCCTTAGGCTTCACAGGCAAGCGCTTAACCGCTAAGCCATCTCTCCAGCCCTTGGACAGTGCTTTTGATATGTTGTTGAATTTGGTTTGCAAGTATTTTGTTTAGGATCTTTGTGTCTAAATTCATCAGGGAAATAGGCCTATAATTTTCTTTTCTTGTGGCATCTCTGTCTGGTTTTGGTATTAGGTACTTTGGTATTAGATACTAGCTTCATAAAAAGAGTTGTGGAGCTTTCCCTGTTCTCTAATTATATGACACAGTTTGAAAACAAAAGTGGTTTCAGTTATTCCATGAAAGTTTGATATAATTCATCTGAGAAGCCATCTGGTCCTGGAATCTTCCTTTGGGGGAGGTTTTTGATTACTTTTTCAATCTCATTGGGTGTGATAAGGTTGTTTAGGAGGTTAGTCTTCTTTGAGTTTAGCTTTGGTAGATTGTATGTGTCTAGGAATTCTTTCATTTCCTCCATATTATCCAGTATTGTGGAGTAGAGGTTTTTGAACTAGGTCCTAATAATTCTTCCAATTTCACTTATGTCTGTTGTTATTTTTCCTTTTTCATTTTTAATTTTGTTAATTTGATGCATCTCTTATTTGTGCTTGATCAAATTGGCCAGGGGTTTATCAATCTTGTACATTCTTTCAAAGAACCAGGCCTTCTTTTCATCAATTTTCTTAATTGTTTTTTTACTTTTCAATTCATTAAATTCTGCTCTGATCTTAGTTATTTATTTCCATCTGGAGCTTGTTGGGTTGGGTTCTTCTAGTCTTTTTTCCCAATGCCTTTAGGTGGATGGTTCAGTTATTGATTTCGGATCTCCTTGTCTTTGTTATAAAGGCATTTTGTGCTATGAATTTTCCCCTGAGGACCGCCTTCATTGTGTCCCATAAATTTGGTGTGATGTGTTCTCATTGTCACTCAATTCTAGACATTTTGCAATTCCATTTTTTATTTCATCCACTACCCATTTTTTGTTTAAAAGTGTGTTGTTCTGTTTCTAGGAGATGGTGGGATTCCTGGTGCATCTTTTGTTGTTAATTTCTAGCAATACAGCATTGTGATGTAATTTCATGCAGGAAATGATGTTGATTTTCCTAAATATATGGAGGCAGGCTTTATGGCCCACTATACGATCTATTTTAGAGACGGTTCTATGGGCTGCTGAGAAGAATGTATAATCTGTGGATTTGGGACTTTTGTCATGGAAAGTTTTTCTTTCACCATCTATTATCAGGGATACTTTTGCTGGGTATAGTAGTTTGGGTTGGAAGCCATCAGTTAGACTTTTCAGTCTTCCTTTCCAGGCCCTTCTGGCTTTCAGGGTTTCCATTGAGAAGTCTGAAGTAATTTTGATGAGGTTACCTTTATATGTAATGTGTTTTTTTTCTCTCTAGCTGCTTTTAGGACTTTCTTTTTAGTATCAATGTTTAGTGTCCTAATAATAGTATTTCTTCTTTGGTCCAGTCTGTTTGGAATTGTGTTACCTTCTTATAAGTTGATGGGACTTTCTTTTGAGAGGGTGGGAAGGTTTTCTTCGATAATTTTGTTAAATAAGCAGCCCATGCCTCTGGTCTGAATTTCTTCCCTTTCTGGTATTCCCATGATCCAAATGTGGGGCTGTTTAAGGGTATCCCGCATTTCCCTCACATTTTGTTCACAAAAAATTTTGAACTTATTAAAACTTTTGGGCTCACGATCAACTGTCTTTTCTGTTTTGTCTACCAGTTCTGAGTTTCTATCCTCCACATAGCTGACTCTATTCTTGAGAGCATTTATAGAGTTTTGTAATTGTTCAATTTGGTTTGTATTTCCTACTACTTTTTATGTATAGTTTCCATCCCTGTCAAGTTCCCTTTTTTTATTTTTTATTTTTTTTCCAAGTTCCCTTTTCACATTATGTTCTGATTTTCCTAATGCTTCTTGGAATTTATCCTTCAATTTATGTCTTCATTGAGCTCAGCTAGCTGATTACTGAGATCCTTTTTTTCCCTTCCTCCTTTTCAGATCCTTTAACTCTCTTTGGAACCCTTCCTTATTCTTTTCTATTAGGTATAATCTACTGAGGACAGCATTCATACAATTATTGGACCTTTGTTGATTTTCTGCAAGTTCTGATAATTGCTTGGCCAAGGTTGCATAGCTTGTATCTTCATCTTGGGATTCTGATTCTATTGTCTCTTTCCATAGTGACAGGAAAACGGAGGGAAAGGAGAATGATAGCCTGCTGACCTTGGTCCTAGTAGCCTGCAGGAAGTACAGGAGGACCTACCTGGTCTGCACATGATGGGCTGGAGGTTGGGATGCACATAGAGGTCCCCAGTGGTGGGAAAACTGAGGGAGGAGGTACCATAGCCTTCTGACCTGCACCTGCTTAGCCTACAGGTAATGCAGGAGGAATATGTGGCTGGCATGGTGGCTGGAATTGTGACTGGGATGGCTGCTTGAGGAATTGGGGGACTGGTGGGCTACCCGAGAGTGTGGGAATCAGTAGGTTCCCCACTTTGCTCCTCCACACCCTCCAATTGGAAGTCCACTAGGATCTGCAAACCCCTAAAATCTCCAAAGTACCCCTAAGATCTTGCCTTTCCTTCCACGAGAGGTGAGGCATGGTTAGACTCACACCATCTTTACCAGAAGATGTGCTCAGCCTTAACCATTCCTAGTTAATATTATGATAGAGGCATGAATTAGCACTCTTCCCTAGAATCAAGCCAAGTGTGTTAGCTCTTAACCTCTCCTGTTTATTATGATGATGGAGGTTTGACTGTGAATTCCTCCCTAGGATCAAGGCAAGGGTACTCACTGAGCAATCTCCCCAGGTCCCTAATTTTACTTGTTTTCTCTGATATACTGTATTAACAGCCTATATTTTCAAAAGTTATTATTTTTCATTTAATAAAAACAATGGAAAAGCGAATAGCTGTGAACATAGCATTTTCAATTACTCCTCTGATTTTTATTCTATAGTTAGTGTTGTGTGGAACTTTCAAAAAGTGTTCACTGTGTTTTCATTAAAACTCATGCCATTATGACTTTTAGAAAGATACTTAACTACTAAATTCTTACTAACACAATCCTTTTACTTCCATTCTAGTGTGAATACTTCATTTCTGTCCTGCAGTTTTGGAAAATTTTGCTGTGAATGCTACTTGTTTTTTCCCCAACGTCTCTTGTTTTGAACAATTTCTTCAAAGAAGCACTCTCATTTATCTCCATTAAGGCTATTATAAAGTACTTCAGCTGCATATCTTCCTCATCATTTATAGTGGCATTGTTTTAATTTCTCAGTTACAACATGCCAGCTTGGAAGGAGGAGATGTCCTCTCCATGGATTCTAAGCCTTCTGCCTGTGGTTCTGAAGCCCTTCAACATGTAATACCATTGTCCTTCTAGGTGTTTCTCTGGCGACACAGGATGCCCTCCCCTGATATCTGCAAAACTGTCTTCTGAGGGATGTTATTGAAGCCTTATGTAATCTAATCCTATTTGATACCATATGTATTGCTGTTGAGTGTCTTACTAGGGCGAATGAAAAAATGTTTTCATATTTTAAACTCAATTTATGGTTGAGAAGATGCAAACAAACAATGTCCACTGTATGTGTACTTTTCTTTTTCAAAAATAGCTTCTGTGTCAACAGAGAAGTTATTAATATCATACCTCACCATTTCTCCCAACTGAAGGAGAAAGCTAGCTTTTTAAGGCAGTTTCAGCTAGAAACTGAGGCCCAGAGAGAACCAATACTATCTCGCCCTGGCATGAATGGAACTCTTGGCAAGAATGGAACTTTTGTCTTATTGCAACTCAGCTGTAGTGCAGTGACTACAGTCTAGCATACTGCCTAGGTGGGTTGCCATCTGGGGTCTGCCCTTCAAATTGATAAGCCAACCAAATCTTTCCCTTGCATACCTGGATTTAATGAAAGAATCCATTTTCAATTGATTATCAAGGCCTGTCCATGCAGTTTTCCAGTCTCTTTCTCTCTCTGCCTCCCCTTGCTCTGGTCACAGGGATGCATATAGGTCTGGCTCCCCTCTGCACCTCAGCCAGGCTGGGTGGAGGGAGAGCAGAATACTGTTTCCTGGTCTGGGTGGTTTTTCTGCTTGCTTTTACTATATAGTTCGGGAAAAATTTTGTACCTTAATTACATGTATGATTTTCCTGTGGTCTCTGAATCTACCATGTGCATATTTCCCTTATACTCCATATTTACCACTTGAGTGATTTCTCTAACTCTAGAACAACTACTTGTGTAATTTCTTTAAAATCAGGGCAACCATGAGTGTAACTCTTTACTACTCATTTCTCCTGTAAATATCTTGGTCTCTGCTTTGATATTTTCTCTCTGCTATTCTTCCTTAAGCCACCACCATTTGCCCTCTTAACTTTCTTACATGGGAAAACTCAGGGTGAACATTATGGATGTTCCTTCTGAATTTCCATACATAAGCACCTAGATTCTAACTTGCCCACATTTATGGTTCTGCACCAGCCATCTCTCTGAAATTACTCTCACTGACTATGCTATACCTTCCACGTGAGTGCATGTTTCTTATCTTCCATGGGCTTGTGACTCTGCTCTAGGCCTTCCTTCTAGATAGGTCCCAATTTCCCTTAAATAAACTCCACAATTTGTGATTTTTTCCCTAAATAAACTTATTAATTCATAATTTATCCTTCTTAAGTCTATATCAATTCTTTGTTAAAAGTAGGACAGGACATAAAACTGGGTTTCATAAGTTTGGAGGACCCCATCCTAAACCCCCAAACCATGCATCACAACACATTTAAAAAGTAGAATCTGCTTTGTGCTCTAATTGTGTTTTGTCATTGTTTTCTTGTGCCATGCTCATAAGAACAAGCCCTCCGGGTTGAAACATTTTCCACTGGTGGGAATGCCGAATGGGATTTTGAAGGCAGAGTATCCAATCTCCTATGTCACTTATGGGAGAGCAGGTTCCAAGTAGACCAAAGCACACTTTAGGAAATACACCAAGAAAAAGAAATTTACGTGGGACACAAAATTAGTTCTTAGCCACATACTGGCCTCAAACTCATGGTAATACTGTAACCTTGGCCTCCTGAGTGCTGGAATTAAAAGTATGTGCCACCCAGTTAGTTCTTAAGTTAATTATATACATTTATTCTTCTGAGCTTGTTATTGAAATGATAATCTGTCAATGTGTTTGCCATTTTGTGCCTGTATTGAACAGGGTCCTCTGAATTACACACTTGATTGTATAACCTCCAATAGGCCTGTCTGAGACAATCTGACTTCTGTAGCTGAAGGCTTTTCTTACCTGGTTCTTTCCCTTTTTTTCATCTTTCACAGGTAAACAACTTGGATTGCTTTCTGAAGACGTATCTCTGTCTCATTCCAGTCTACCTCTCTTTATCTCTCATAGACATTTCATCCAATAAATCACTTGCAGACCAACTTATTCCACTTTGGCTTCTCTGTATTGGAAGACTCCAGGGATGAGGCACTAGACAGTAACTAGAATGAAAACAAAAGTGATGTTTTGTATGTAATTCTCACACTGTATAAAGATTCCATCATTATAGACAGATTATGTAAAATGGCCAAAATATATTAGAAGTTATAAAATCTGGATGAGAATCTTGATTGATTATTATAAAATTATTTGTTTTTCATTGTTTCTTGTTATGGAGTAGATTTAACAAAGACCAAAGACATTTTGTAAGGTTTCTATAAAAATTAAATTTTATGAATATAAAAAGTCTCAAAATATTCATTAATAAAACATTATATTTCAGTTTATATGAATATCAAGGCCCTTTGTTTAATTTATGTATTTATTCATTAATTCACTTTTATGTTTTGTTTAAATGCTGGGAATGACACTCAGGGCCTTGAACAGTGTATCAAATTCTCTAACACTAAGCTGTCATCCCAATTTTCCAGTTAGTTAACTTTGTTCTCTTAATATGCCATAGCTATGTAGTTTTATATTGTCATTGCTTTAAAAGTTCAAGAGGCAGAGCTAACACTGGATCTCATGACTTCATATTTCTATGTCTTTCTTTTATAGATCTTATCAGACCTAAGACATTTGTTAATTTGAATACACCTGTAAGGCAAGTTAATGCTGATAAAGATCAGTTTTCTACAGAGAGTACTTTCTAATGACATCAGGCCAGGACAAAATTGCCATACCTTAGTGAGCCATGTCTTTTTCCTCTTTGTTGCCATTGCTTGTGGGAAACATAATTGGAGGGTAGCTGTTCTTTTCCCATTATTGATTTTTTTTTACTCTTTCATTATTTTGGATCAGGTAAATGCTGGTTTCTTTTGTGAGTTTATAGAAAGGACATATCAAACACAGATTTACAGCTCCCCAAGAAACCAGCTTTAAAGAGAATACTTCAGTGCTGGGGAACAAGCAGACATATATCTAACGGGGTAAAGTCAGACCATCTTGTTCCATTTGATCAGGAAGCTTGATGTGAGTGTTTGTAATAACAGAGGCTTGATGTATTTATCTCAGAAACTCTGAACCTGGATAATGTGCTTTTCACATAGATGAATGCTATAGTAAAAGGATGCTTTGGGATTACATACACTTAGGTTTGAATAGGCTCTACCTACTTTAAAAACTCCATGAGCTTCCACTTTTAATTTACTCTTCACTTATAAGAAGTATATATATGTAAAACATCAAATTCCTTATCACATACATTATAAGAACTTAAGCAAGGTTTTATTAATGTAATACTCTTTGTTGAAAAACATCTATTCATTTAGTTATTCAACAAATATTTGTGACTCAGTTCTCATGTGGTAAATAATAATCTATATGCAAAGAGTTCAGTGGTAAGACAAAGATCTTGTTTACAAATAAATATATGACAATGACATGAGATACAAATGCTTAGGAGATGATGCAGAAATACTATTTTGGATAAGACAGTGAGAATGATGCTACATCAAGCTAACTGAAGGAAGGACACAGATATGAACTACTCAAAGGCAAAATGAGGACTGGAGTACAGTAAAAAGAGAGCACATGAAAAGCTATTTTAAATAAAAATAATAGGAATGTCTGGCTAGAATTTTGAAGAATTCCTCTGGCCACAAAATATTTGGTAATTGACAGTTACATGCATAACTTTGTTTAAGGTATGAGTCTACTTGAAGACATTTTATTTAACATGTCATTGTTTATTTTTATTTTTTTGTTAAACTCACAGTTAATGGAATTATAGCTCATGTATGGTTGAAGCCGACCTAACACAGAAGTATATCATAGTTCTCTTAAAGTTAGGACATCATACAGCTCTTCAATACTATTCACTATTTGTGCAGCCTTTAAACAGTAAAATCACCACTGACTACACAAATGCAAGCATACACACACACACACACACACACACACACACACACACACACACACACATGCATGTTGAAGATGTGGTGCTTCACAGAGGATGAGATGTAGCTTGTAGACCATGTGAGAACTGAAGTATGTAGGCATATAGCCTCATTCCATCTGAGCTTGGCATATAATGCATCAGTAACTCAGGCATTTTTACTTCACTGATCACACAAGCTCTGTAGGTACTAATCTGGAGATTGCAAAACAATTTCAGTGAGTAAACAAATCTCTCAACAAAAAGCTTGAGCAATGGCTATCTTGTGTGTGTATGTTCATGTTCTTTGCTCCCTATTGTAGGGGATAACCCTATGTCCAGGGTTATGCACTGACTAATTGTGACTTTTGCTGAGATAACAAATAGTGGATTGGAAACAGTTGCTGAATACCAGATTAAAATTTTACACATGTTAACCTTCAACTTTAAATATACTTTTAAGTTCATTTGCCTAGTAGAGAGTATTCAGTTAATGGAAAAGTTAGTTCTAGATGTGAATCTCTAGGCATGATCAGATAAATGATGCCATTTAAAGGCACAAAACTGTATTAAATCATAAAAATGATTGAGAAGAGTGTGGATAGATTTTTGGGATAGCTAAATGTTTAAGGACTAAGGAGAAAACTGCAAAAGTAATTTTAATTTTGAAATATAAGTAGCTAGGTTAGAAAAAATTGAGACTGTGATTGTTCACTCAGCAAACTGAATATGTAAAAAAAAAAAAACAAAAATCAAATGTTGCAGAAACTTCAATTAGGTGACTCCTGGATCTGGCCATGTAAAGAGTATTGATGACCTTGGCAAGGAAAAATACCTGTAGTATGAGACTGTAAAAGTGGTTAAAAAAATAAATGTCTTTACAAATAGAATGGATAAATTACAAAAGTAAATTCCTTAAGCAGGTTGGTGTGCTGAAACCTCAAAAAGAGGTGAACCTTAGCAACAGCATGCTTTCATGCACTGAAGATTATGAGCATGCAAATGCACATGGAGTTACCTTTGCTATGCTAAAGTCCTTTCAAACTGTTCTTACAGCACCTACTTTCTAAACAAAGATTTTATTTGGGGGGAAGTGAGAAACTTGAGGCAAGGGAGCATTTTGGAGTTTGCAGCTACACATGGAAATGGTACTGCTCACTCATTATGGCCATGCTCTTTCTTTAGAAACTTCAAGCTATTTGAGGGCTGGCAAAACTACATGGGTGGTTGAAATTATATAAAATTGGAGTTTTGGAGATAAATATAAAAAAAGTATGTCAGTCTAGTACAGACATATGTGAGTGAATGATTACAACATGAGTAATTGAAAATGTGAGGATATATGGTATAAATAGACAATTTGCAAGACTCTTTGTACTGGTGAAAGATTGGGTTATTTAGAACAGTATAATTTTATATACAGAAGGCAAGGTTCTTTATGCTAGTTTTAAGGAGGCTGTGATATCAGTAGCAAAGTCCATGATAGTTGTAAGACTCTTCATCATGATTCATGATAAGAAACAGAATTCTAAAAGGCCTTGGAACTCAGCATTTTGTGTTGAGACCACACTGCACAAACATATATGCACATATGAAAGTAACATCAAAATAATATGAGATAATACTATTTTATAAAATTGTAATTATTTTCTAATTTGTTTTCTTATGCTTTAAAGGCTGGCTATGAAATACTTATTTTTAAAACTCAATAAAAGCCCAAACTTTCAGCTTGAGAAAATAAGGTGTTAGAGTGTGGTGATGGTACTTTTGTCAAAGGATATATGACCAGATTACTGGATAGTGTTGATCTTATATCATTGTATTTTTGCTTCTTTGAAAGAATCCCATGGTAGGACATTTCTGTGTGACTGTTCTCAAAGGGGACATCTACTTCATTTCAGTGTGTAAACCCGGGAACACCTAAGGAAGATGTATATTTAGGAGGTGATGACCTGGGGAAGAAATGCTGCTCCCAAGAGATTCCAGAATGGTTGGGTGTTTCTCACTTGCAGACAAGTGTTATTGAAAGTACAGTTTTTAAAGAGATATTTTAAGGTTGCGGTGTTAAATATATGTTGCTTAGGAAAGGAACACATTAAAACTTGGAATGGTGTTTCAAATGTATAAGAAAGTACTAGCTTTAACTATTAAGAAAGCTTGTCCATAAGCACAATCTATTATAAAGATATTTTGGATTTATAATTTTGGTGATTAAAATTCACAGCTAGTCTCAATTTTACAAAAGGAGAAAATCTGGAGGAATCTGGAACTATTTATAGTCTTTTACCCTCTTTTAGGTAAATGAGTACAGGCTTGTTTAATGTTCCAGGTGTCTGCCCCTGTGTGATATGCTGGTGAATACTCTTTTACAATTGACTGGATTTAGAATAACCTTGGAGGCACACCTCTGGGTAAATCAGTGAGGGTGTTTCCAGAAAAAGGTTAACAGAGCAGGACAGTCTACCTTGAATGTGAGTGAATCCATTCCATGGGTTGAAGTCCAAGATGGAATAAAAAGGGGGGGAAAAAAAGGACAAATTTAATTGAGCAGCTATAGCCATCTCTGCTTCCTGACTGTGGATGGATTGTGACCAGGTGTCTCATGTTCCCACAACCATGCCCATCCAAAGATGTTGGATGATATTTCCTCAAACTGTGAAAGATAAATAAATTTATCCTTCCTTACCATTGCTTTTTCCAGGGGCTTGGTCACAGCAATCTCATTGTATGCAAAGTTTAGTTCAACAAAGTGGTAAAATATGCCACTGCCTTCTAAAATAGTCTGAAAACAGCTCATTATAATATATGCTATGACAAATATCAAAACAGCGTACTTTCAGTCAGAATAATTGAATCTACAAGGACACTAACAGCAACATGTGGATGGTTCTTTAAATTTTTGTTTCTGTATAGAAATAGATCAATTGTGGGATTTCATTGCATACTTAGTATTTTATAGCCACTAGTTTATTTAGCAGTCAAATGTTCTTTTTCTCCTTATCATTTCTCAGTAATGTGGGAGAAAATTGATGATTTATTTAAGTACTGTCATACGATAGATTATATCCTTAGCTGGAGTTTTCACCATTAGTATACTTCTGAAAAATGACCAACAGTACAGAATCTTAAAATATGCAATGATGACATAAACCCCTATTCCCCAAACCAACATAAAGGGAGTTTATTTTTAGGAGCGAGGGATAGATGTTCAGCACTTTGAATTTAAGAGTGATTAGAACATTCTGGAGGAACTATTGACCCATGATGAGGATTGTTTACCTACATTGTAGTGTTTCTAATTAGTTCTCCATCTGTCATTCCTCAGCCCTGCAATTATCAGGGGTTACTACTGCCTGGGAACCTGAATTATGACCCACTGGGGCTACTCTGAAAAGCTCTTTGCTAAGATCAATCCCATTGATGAAAAGAGGTAAACTAAGAGACTGTGAGAACCTCCCTCATCTATGCTATTACTTCTGAGAAGGGTGAAAAGCTAAGAAATTTGGCTGATTTGCACCATTGATATAAGTATATCATTTATATGTGATTTCCAAGTTTATAATGATCAGGAATGTTCCTCTGAATGTATG
This sequence comes from Jaculus jaculus, assembly GCF_020740685.1. Taxonomy (NCBI): domain Eukaryota; kingdom Metazoa; phylum Chordata; class Mammalia; order Rodentia; family Dipodidae; genus Jaculus; species Jaculus jaculus. Next base: position 125,647,154 of record NC_059104.1, on the reverse strand, counting down.
GTTTGTTATTCACACATGATACTACTTTCCACAGTCTTCTTAGTCACTTGCATGAGTTGTGACATGCATATATAAACTTTCATATATCATAATGTTTTTTAAATATTAGCTGGGAGATGGATATGTTCTGAATGTAGAACTTCGTAAAGATATATTTCTTTTTGTTCATTTGTATTTATTTGAGAGCAGCAGAGAGAGAGAGAGAGAGAGAGAGAGAGAGAGAGAGAGAGAGAGAGAGAGGGAGAGAGAGAGAGAGAAAGGAGAGAGAGAGAGAGAGAGAGAGAGAGAGAGGGGGAGAGAATGGGTGCACCAGGGCCTCCAGCCACTGCAAACGAACTCCAGACGTGTGAGCCCCCTTGTGCATCTGGCTAACGTGGGTCCTGGGGAATCAAGCCTCGAACTGGGGTCCTTAGGCTTCACAGGCAAGCGCTTAAGCACTAAGCCATCTCTCCAGTCCTGTAAAGACATTTTGATAAAGCACAGTGGAATCCAATGAATCTTTAGAAAAAGCCTACATTTGTAAATAGCAGTGTTCCTGCCTTTCAGGAGAAGGGGACCTAAAAGCAAGATGTGGTGTTCCAGTATGCTGAAAACACACACACACACACATGAACACACACTTGAACATATATACTTCCAAATACACTCACACATGTGCACTCATGCATATACATATTAACACACACTTGCACATGCACAATGACACACCATGGTAGGCATTCCCTTGAAGTGTGCCCAGGCTGATTAGTGATGTCTGTGTTGGTCCCTGACATATTGTCAGTGTTCCACCCAGCACAGCATTTGTGAGAGCAGACACAGTCATTGGTGAATGTTAAAAAGGCTTTTTCAGGGGATCAATTATTTTCTTTTTTTTCTGGGGTGGGGGTTCTAATGACTCATAATACTGAGTTGAGTTACTAACAACTAGCAGTTGCTCTTATAGGACTGCTTGGTGTTACATTCTTAAAATTTAGACATATATTTTTATTATTGTACAGTGTTATCAATGGTAAAAGATGAAGTTTGTCACTCCTGGAGAATCTGTTAGTAAGTGATAAAACACATTCAGCCTTGAAGTCAGAATTACAAAGCACAGTCTTAGTTTTTTTTTTCTTTCCCTCAGATATTGTCTTCTATAGTTTTGGCTTAAAAAAAAAAAAACAGGGCTTGAAGACTGTATTTTTCTTTTTTGACACTCAGGTAGATTCAAAATGCTTTGGAGCCTGTGAAGGTCACAGTTAATTTTCAGAAAGAAGTACTGATGTTAAATTACTGTATCTTTAATCCAAGAGTAGAATGAGCAAACACATGCATATAGACACATGACATGTGATTTTTGGATCTTTGTCAAAACAGATGCGTGAATTGAGAATTAGAGATGATGTAAGGTCAAGATGGCTGCAGGCGCCATGTGTCCCACACAGGAATGACCTGTGCCATGGCACTGGCCAGCAGCCACGTGGGGACGTCAGAGGAGCCTCTTGTCACTCACTGTTCTTAGGGGTGATCAAACACTTCTCAGTGGACAGTTGTTGAGTGTTCCATGGGGATGATAAGTGTGATAATGCTGTCAGAGGGCAATCCAAGAATCTATGAGATAACAGAAATAAAGCTAGAATTTGGAGTTGGTCATAAATTTCAATTAGATTTAAATCTGGTGTGGTCTTATGAACCTCTGTGACCTGAGGCATATTGACTTGCACTTACCTGCTTTTCTCTTTGTGAAATGGTTATGGCTTCCTTATTTCCAAGCAGTGCTATGAGTGCTAACAAAATAGGTTAAAGTTTATGACTCTTAAAGAATTAGAACCATAGAAAGCATTTAATAAAAGTTACTTTGGGGGCTGGAGAGATGTCTCAACAGTTAAGGCATTTGCCTGCAAAGCCAAAGTACCCCAGTTCTAGTCCCCAGGGCCCAGGTATGCCAGATGCACAAGGTGGCACATGTGTGTGTCTGAAGTTCATTTGCATGCCCATTCTCTCTCCCCTTTTTTTCCTTCTCCCTTTTTCTATCTCTGCCTCTTTCTCTCTCAAATGAATACTATTTTTTTTTTAAAGAAACAAGTTAATTTTGTCACCTACATTCTAAAACAGGCAGACTTGAGTAGTTTTCTGACGTTCTCCTTACCCATGAATGACACTTCCCTCTTCTAAGCTTTATAATGTCATTTACAGCACTGTGGGGGCCAAAATATATTCTCTTCTACATGGCTTAGTTTGTCTTTGGTGGTGCTTGGCTCTGGAAAAGTGTGTTACCCTAAGACCCCTAAGCATCAAGGCTGTGTTATGACTGTCCATCTCCAGCCTACACTAATCACATATTCAATGAATGCTAAGTGCATTGCGCTAAACTCATCTCTCATGGATTTTTCAGGCCTTTATTATTTTCTCCCACATTTAAGATTGAATTCTGTGGTAACCTTTGGTTTCCTAAAAGAAGGTCTATGTTCCCATGAGGATTTTTTCAGTGTTTCTTGAAAGTGTGACAATTTGTGGAAAAATAAATGTAATCAACAGCAAATGTGTTTTTTTTTTTAATGTGTGTGTGTGGATAAACACAATTGGGCTGAATATGCCAAATGGACAAACAGCAGCAGTGGAGTAAATGTACAAACAAAACTCAGTTGAATCTACTTAACAGGAGTCTTACCTGAGAGTTTGACTGTGCCATTGCATTTGAGGGACTATTGATTCTCTGAAGGCTGACCAGGGTCTAAGGTCTGGTAATGCTGCCACCAGATGGATTTGTCATGAAACTCATGGAATGGTATTTACCCTACCTGGGGAAAGGACTGTACTTAAGCATTTATTAATCCACTTAACATGTAAAGATTTTGTAATAATGTTTGCCAAATATACAAAAGATAAAATATAGAGTTCTGGTGAAGATAGAGGAATAAGATCTTCACCCCTTCTGGGGAGGGTTTCTTTCTACTCACACCAGCCCTGCAAAATCAAAAGAACCTGAAGGAGAAGACAATGGGCCAGTTGAGCAGCTCCAGGACACCAGGCAGAATTCCACAACCCTCCTTTCCACATATGACAGCACCAGTAATGCCACTGGATCTCAGGACAGCAAAGGATCCCATCCTTCCTGTTCCCACACAGCACCCAACCATCTAATCTAAACATCACTCAGATTTCAATAATAACTCTAGGTATAAATTATTAATGGTCTCAATTCCTAAATCAAATGATACATATTAGGAAAATTGTTTATAAGTCATAATCCTGTGTTTTGCCACCAAAATCTCTCCACACTTTACCATTTCATACTACCCAAGGAAGAAAGGATGAAAATGATATTTTAAGAAAATGTTCCTAGGAAAAAATCAGGTGTTGCTGTGCTAAGTACCTAATAGAATGTATTTCAGGCCAATAGTTAGAAGAGATAAAGAAGGTCACTTTATACTGATTTATAGGCAGCAATCAAACAAGAGGACATTGTACTTCTTAACATATATACACCAAACACAGGTGCACCCAATTTCATCAAATAGATACTATCAAATGTAAAGCCACATATTAACCCAAGCACAATAGTAGTGGGAGACTTCAGTGGCCCATTCTCACCAATTGACAGGTCATCCCCCCAAAATAAACAGAAAAGCATCTGGAATAACTAACATCACAGAAAAAATGGCCCTAACAGACATTTATAGAACATTCCAAACAAATGCTGCAGAATATACATTCTTTTCAGCAACACATGAAACTTTTATTAAATAGGTCTTATATTAGAACATAAAGCAAATCTTAATAAATATAGAAAAACTAAAACAATCCTTTGTATTCTATCTGATCATAATGGGATAAAAGTACTAGTCAACAACAATAGCAAAAATCACTATAGAACCTACATAAAATCATGAAAACGAAATAGTCCACAAATACAGAAAGAGAAAAGGAAGAAGCCAAAACATCTTTATTTGCATATGATATGATTCTGCACATAAAGTATCTTAAAGACTCCACTAGAAAACTTTTAGAGCTGATAAACACTTTCAGAAAAAAAAAATAGCAGGATACAAAATTAGCACACACAAATCAGTAGCCTTCCTGTATACCAATAACCAATGTGTTGAGGATGAAACTAGGGAAACATTCCCATTCAGCATTGTCTCAAAAGTTCATTGGAATAAACCAAATAAAGAAAGTGAAGGATAACTACAATGAAAACTTTAAAACACTTAAGAAAAAATGGAAGTAGACATTAGGAAACAAACATCCCACGTTCTCACATTGGGAGAATCAATATTGAGAAAATGGCTATCATACCATAAACAATATAACTTTAATGCAATCTCCATCATAATTCCAATACCTTTTATCACTGATATAGGAAAAAAAATTCACTTGGAAGCATAATAAAACTCATGTAGCCAAAAAAAACCTTGAGTAACAAAAAAAGGCTGAAGAGATCACTATGCCTGATTTCAAGGTCTATTATAAAGCCATAGTTCTGGCACAAAAACAGACAAGTAGATCAATGGAACAGAATAGAGGATACTGATATAACACATGTAGCCATTTTATTTTTGAGAAAAGTGGCAAAAATACTCACTGGAGTAAAGATAGCCTCTTTAGCAAAATGTAGTAGGGAAACAATATCTACATGCAAAAGAATAAACCTAGATCACTATTTCTCCCCACAGTAGGAATTGACTCCAAATTGATCAAAGAACTTAATATCAAACCTGAAGCTCTTTAACTGTTAAAGGAAAAATAGTAAGGAAAACACAATAACATATAAGCACATGCAAGGACTTTCTGAACAGAGCTCAAGTCACTCAGAAAATAAGTAGTCAACCAAAGAAACCTCATGAAATTGGAAGACTATTGTGCAGCCAAAGACATGTTAATTGAGCAAAGAATCCACCTACAGAGTGGGAGAGAATATCTGCCAGTTATATACCTGACTGGGAATTAATATTTAGGATAAATGAAGATCTCACAAAATGAAATAATAATAAACAACCCAGTCAAAAAATGGGCTATAGAACAGAATATAGAGTTCTCAAGAAAAAAATGCAAATGACCAATAATTCTTTAAAAGATTTTTCACATCTTTAATCCTCAGGGAAATGCAAAACTACACTGAGATGCCATCTTACTCCTGTCAGGATGGTTGTCATCAAGAGGCAAACATCAAATGACAACAGGGCTGAGAAAATGACTTAGCAGTTAAGTGCACTTCCTGTACAAGCATGAGGGCCAGAGAGAGCCTGGAACTGCTCAAGTTTGACTCTCCAGATTCATGTAAATAACAGGACATGGTCAGGCACACCAGTAACCCTAATCCTGCAAAGACACAGAGGCCACAGAATTGCCTGGGTTCATGAAAACGAGAAAGCTCTGGTATTAATAGGAGACTCTTGTTCAAGCAAGAATGGGTAGAAGAGCAATAGAGTTGGGTGCCTCATGTTCTGCTCTAACTACATCAGGCAAATACACCACCATGGCAAGTCCATAATGTTCTGCAATGGCACCTATACATACATACATACATCACACTATGCTACACATACACACACACACACACACTATCACCATCACCACCACACCACACCACATTACATCACACATACACTGTTGTAGTTACTTTTGTGCTGTTGAGACAAAACACCCAACTAAAAGCAGCTGATGGGAAGAAAAGGTTTATTTTGGCTTACAGTCTCATAAGTAAGCTTCATGATGGAGGGGAGGAAAAGCTTCGCAGGAACAGATGCTTGACATATCTTCTTGCAAGAGCAGGATGAAGATATCAGTAAGAAAGTGAGAGTTCATCAAGAGTGAGCTGAGATCTGGCACGGACAATGCTCAGTTATAGCACCCCTAAGCACACTCACATTAAAACACCTTTTCCAACAAGGCTCCACTTCCCAAATTGCCACTAGCTGGGAACCAAGTGTTCAAAACACATGAGTTTATTGGGCAGTGGGGGGATCTGATTTAAACCACCATACAAATGAATACATAAGCAAGGAAATTGAAAAAAAAAAGAAATTAAAAGAAAGCAAATGCTGGCAAGGGTATAGGGAAAGAGGAACTCTCATCCATTATTAGTGAGCATGTAAACTGGTACAGGCATTATGGAAGTTAGTGTAGAGATTTCTGATAAAGATAACAATAAGTCTTCTATATGGCTTATCCATATAACCCTGGGCATGTACCCTAAGGACTCTATACTATAGGGATACTTTCTCATCTATGTTTATTACTGCTCTATTCACAATAGGTGGAAATGGAGTCAGTCAAGATGCCCATAAACTGTTGATAGTGAACATGTGGTACATTTACACAATGAAGTTTTATTCAGCTGTAAATAAAAAAAAATAAATGATGAAATTTTTTCAGGAAAATGGATGACTCTAGAAAATATATCGTGAGGTAATGCAGGCTCAGAAAGTCAGTCATGACAACTGGTGCTATAAGAATGAGATGGTATCTGCATGGTGCTTGCTAGGCCTCTGATTTCCTCCCTCCTGCATATGTTCCTAACAGCAATGATGGCATCTGTTGCTTTCCTTCACCAGAGACACATCCACAAAGCTACAAGACTTTTGGCTTTTAGGCTTCCAAACTGTGACCTTTTTACTTTATAAGGTTGCTGTCTCTGATATTTTATTATACAGTGCTCTCATGAAACTTCAGGTTATTAAGAGATACTTCCATCCCTTTGGCAGGCAGATACTTCAGCTACCTAAAGCCTTTTTTTCTTAATAGGCTCCACCTTCTAAAGGTTCCATAGCATCTCAAATGTTCCCATTATAGGTATACACATGAACCTTTAAGGAATAAATTTCATTCAAATTATAGAAACTTCAATCATATCATATTTTGACAACACTGCATATGACAACCATGTGCAGGAAACACTAAAAGTAGGTTATGCATGGGAGCTGAAAATAGATGAGGTTGCCCTTAGCTTTAAACTTAGGCTTAAAGGAAATGGAGAATGTTTTTTATTGCATTTTAATATTTTTATTTATTTATTTGCAAGCAGAGAGAGATATAAGAGAGACAGACAGAGATTATGGGCATGCCAGGACCTCTAGCCACTGCAAATGAACTCCAGATGCATAGCCCACTTTGTGCATCTGGCTTTATGTGGGTAGTGTGGAATCAAACCCAGGTAGTTAGGCTCTGAAGGCGAGTGCCTTAACTGCTGAGCCATTTCTCCAGTCCATGGAGATGAACAATATTTAATGGCTATAGGACCTTTATCTGTGATGATGAAACTAGTGAATAAATGTGTATTTTCCATATAGTTAGGTGGCCAGAAGGCTAATCTATGTTAGGGATATTTATTAGAAGGAAAATAAAATGAGTTAATTAGAAGCCAGATTAAGTTATTCTTGTTATTCTTGGTCTTTCTTCTTCTTCTTCTTTTTTTTTTTTTTTTTTTTTTTTTTCCGAGGTAGGGTCTCACTGTAGCCCAGGCTGACCTGGAATTCACTATGGAGTCTCAGGGTGGCCTCGAACTCACAGCAATCCTCCCACCTCCGCCTCCCGAGTGCTGGGATTAAAAGCGTGAGCCACCATGCCCGGCTTTGTTATTCTTTAAGCAAATATTTCATTTTCTTTTATTTTCTACACTCTATCCTATTTTTACTGCCTACCCTAAGTCACAACTCCAGCACAAGGTGCCTTTGCTGTCATGTTTACTTCTATGTTGTGTACCCTCTGGGGTGCCTTTTGCAGCCTATTAATGCTACTTTCATTCCTTTAACTCAAATTATTCTAAAAATGTTGATCTTTAAAATTGCTACTTTTCCCTTCCCTAGTGGCTTTCCTTGTGGCTGAAAAGACCAGTGCTGATTTTTACTCCTATATACCATGTTGTTCTCTCTTCCTGATGAACAGACTTCAAAGGCCTCACATAAAAAGTGGCCAATGCTAAGAACTTGTTCCTGGATGAATGTATGTGAGCATTTTTTTGTCTCTATTTTTATAGATACATAAAAGTGTATGTACTTATGAAGTACCAGGTGACTTTTAACATGTGTATACAGTAATGTTGAAATCATGGCTGTTATTATACCCATACGTGAAGGTTGTGGAAGTCTCAGGCAAAGTCCACTGGATTGATTTTATTTTGCTTAGGAACTTGTAATCATAGTGGCAGGTACCTGGAGATTAGGAAGAAATAGGATGGAAACAGGTTCTAAATGTTATGAGAAATGGCACAGGAGTATTACATCTGCTTTGCTTCTGAGGACTATTCCTAATGAATTTGTTGAATCAACATATTTTGCTGTATTTCTTAGTCTTCAATCAAGTAAATAAGTAGGATTAGCAGCAGTATTTAATTCTGGACCATGGATCTATTTCCTCCTAGTGCAATATTTCCATAGTAAGAAATTTATTTTCTTACTTATATATTTATTTCTAGAGATAGTATTCCAGGCTTCATACATGCCCTGCCACTGAGCTATAGCTCAGTGTGGAGGGATTTTGGGTAAAGCTAACACTCCAGGTGACTTGGTGGTTGAAGTAGTTCAAGTTATTAAACAGTGGCAATAATTTGGAATTCATCCTTTGTTTGTTTTTTCTTTCCTATCTGACTGAGGCCAGTGTGAGATGGCCTTTCTGGCAAATGAGAGGATCCTTGTAGACTCAAGGAGAGAAGACTTTGTACAGGTTGCTTCCAAATCACTCCTTTGCAGAGGACTTGGGAATTAATGGGACTATACCATTTTTGTATGCAGAGAAAACCTGCATTTTCTTTGTAACCTGCCAGACAGAAATCTAACATTATTTCCCTACTTATTTTGCATACATTGGCTATAAACCAGGAGAGAAGCCAAACAAGCTGGAAAGCCATTCTGTATGGTGGTCTCACAAGGCAGCTCACATCATCCCACCTGTGTTAGAGACCAGGAATGGGCATGGATCTTTATTGCATTATCCTCACCAGCTACCCTATGTTCACTCTGTGAGTGGGATGGGAAGATTCTTTTTCTTCATGAAAGATTCTCTTCAGACTTCACCTCACATTTCTTGAGTCCTTTTTCTCTGTAATTAGTTCTTATTAATATAAACCTAGAGAAATTCAGGAGGGATATACACACAAAGCCTCAGGACCACATCGCGCTCAATTGTACTTCACAAGTAAGGAGATGTTAGGAAGAAATAGTACTCAGAACAAAGTCCAGGCTTTAGTATAAACACTTTAGAACATCCCTAGTCATATTGATACTTGCCTATCATCCTGCTCATTTTCTTGGTAAGAGATTTTTTTTTTTCTCACAGAATAGAAAGAGCTTGCTAGCTTTAATTATTCAAAAGAATTCTTTTCCACAGCCCATTCATTTCAATAATTGCTCTTGACCCTGTGTCTGTGAGACTGATAGTTTTTATTTGCTTTTATGTTCTGCTGGGTGCTCAGTAGAACATAGTTGCTAAGTAAGTAATAGAACAATCTATACTCATGTACACTAGAAAAATCTTATAATTCTTGATAAAAGACTTTAAATGTTTTTAGGGAAAAACCAAGTAACCAAGTTAAAATATGTACTTCAGAAAGAATGCATCAGGGATACAGATGACTAATGGAGCTAATGCAGTGTGTGGATAGCTGGTATTATCATGTGTTGCTGGTGCTAGGAAAACAGGAATGTGAAAATTAATATCTGCCTGCTTGCAAGTGGAGGATGGGCTGTGGGAGAGGACCTGAGATTACTTTGGTTACAAATTCTGAGAGAGGCTATTCCACAAGCTTGACCCCCCTTTCCAAATCTCCACTACTTCTTCTTTGCATGATTCATTCTCAACTGCTAAGGAAACTTGTGGTGACATTTGGTTCAAGGAAAATACATCAGCAAAGATTTACTTGTGAGAAACTTGTATTATTTTTGCTTACATTGTCCCCCTTCATAATGAACATCGTCAAAAAAGAAAACAACACCAGAGCTTTGACATAATTATCCAAATATGAATTTTCTTTAAATGAAAAATTTCACCTTGAAAATAGACTCAACAAAGTAGACTAAAGGGCTGGAGAGATGGGTTAGTGGTAAAGGCACTCATATTCAACTCTCCAGGTTCCACATAATCCAGATGCAGAGTGATGCAAGCATGCAAGGTTGCACATGCACATGCAAGGGGGTGAATGTGTCTGGAATTTGAGTTCAGTGGCTTGATGCCCTGGCATGCCAATTCTCCATCTTTCTCTCTCTCTCTTGCATAAAACGGACAAGTCTATTGGGCTTGCCTCAAAAAAAAAAAAAAAAAGGTGAATAAAGACAATAGGAAAGATTGGCTTTGCTTATCTAATTCCAGTCACCACTGGGGGTTGTCTTAACTTTCCATGTTCACTCTATATTTGTTAGAGGAAGTCAGTTATGTCATTTTGTTGAAAAACACCTGCTACCTGGGAACTCATATCTCAAGGAAAAAGGGGACCACTGCCAGCTTAGTAATATTTACTCTTTGGACTAGCACCAACATTTTCATTGGCCTTAAGATGCACCAGGAGAAGGGACGTCACTTTTAATAGTGAGGGTTGGCACTTTGGTGGATCTTGGCCCCAGGTCATAGGAGGCTCTGGGGAACTTCATCAGTCAGTGAGGGCTGAAGTGCCACGGCGCTCACAGCCAGAGCCGGTCCTAAGAACAGAGTGCTTCTCACCTGTAAGCCCTGAACTCTAGATGGAGTTCTGAAGTTATTCATACTTCCATTTCATTCTCAAATAGTTTACATATGTTGAAAACAAGGTCTTTTCAGGGCACAAAACTTTTTTACCACAATTTGTTAGTGCATAGGAAATTTGCTTCTTTCTTGGTAAAAAGGGAAAATATTTTACTTTTCTGGTATGTTTATACATATATGGTGTGTGTTCATGTTGGTATGTGTGTGCATGATTATGTGTGTTTTCATGCATGTGCATGTGTTTGTATGTGTGTGCATGTGTCTGTGTGTCTGTGTGGGCATTGATATGCATTTTTGTATGTGTGTGTATGTGTATTTTAATGTGTGCACATGTTTGCCTATTTGTATGTGTGTGCATATGTATGTGTGTGCATGTTCGTGTGTGTTTGCATGGGTGTGTATATGTGTGTGCTTGCTTGTAGAGGCCAGAGGTCAACATGGGGTGTTTTCCCCAATCACAACCCACCTTATTTTTTCTTCTTTGTCTTCTTATTAGAAACATATTTGGTATGGATACATCATATATTTGTACTCTCTTTTCCCTCATCTCTGCCCCGATTCTGCTGGGGACCCACCTCAATGGGGTTGCAGTTATCCCCCATGGAATTGTGAGTTATGCATTGTGGGAGCACAGTCAGTTGTTGGGGGGAGGCAATGCCTCTGGGCATGATGTCCCAACCTGTGACTCTTAACAATCATCCTCTTTTGCAAAAGTTCCTGAGCCATGGTGGCTTAACTCTATTTCAGTAATGAGCTCGTAGGAACCTCTGATCTCTGCCTTTGTAGGTGTTGAGTATCCTCAGTGTTTGTCTCCTTCACCCTGGCACTGATTGTTAGGCTCACCATGGAAGTTGCATTCTTGCTTATCTCCACAGTTCCTCTGTGGTTTGATCTGCAATTTGGCTGAATTGCAAGGGGTACTTTGTCTTCTCAGGTCTCCCTACTTTCTTAAAAACAAGAACAGATTCTCCAATGGAGAGTGAAGTCAGCACAGGTTAGACATTATTAATTTAGGGATAATTTGATGTATATAGCCCTTTTTTAGCCAAAGAATAATGGGAGCTTGACATTGGAGAGCATAATCTTTGTCTCCATAGGATTCTAGCCTGGTTCCCACATCCAGATATGGGTTCCTTTCCACTGAGTGGATCTCTTAGCTAATCATAAAGCTATTGGTTACTCACCAAGGCTGTGTGCCCCTAAGTACACTTGCATGCACATCTTGTCAGGGTGTTTGCTTCTCAGTAGCCTAGACGCCTGATTGTTCGGACCATTGTTGGCCACTTTCCCTCAGTAGTTCATATACTGCTTTCCAGCACTAGACAAGCTAACTGTCTAGGGACTGGCTCTCTTCCAGATTCCAGCCAGGTATCTCCGTGTTCTGTGCTGGCAGCATATGGTGTCTTCAGCAATAGGGTTTTACCCTTTACCTCAGGCAGGTAATCAAGAGTTTTGACAGAGTCTGTCTTGTTTTGGGGATCTAGTAGGTCTCAGATCAACAACTCATTATGAGTAGCAACTTCTCACTGGTAATGTGAGTTTCAGGTCCCATACAATTTTTTTTTAAAGGTTAGGCTTCATCCCATCCTCTCCAGGGCCCTTCTTTTTAGTTGCTCCCCTTGTACTCCTGTTGAGGTTTCAATGTTTTAGTATATCTTCAAGGATAAAGTTTTTCATGTACCAGTTCATTTTGCTTTTAACTTTGTGTTTTTCTTCCTCCCTCCACTTCCCCTACCCCCAAACATTTTTACTTTTGTTGAATGTGTTAGAGTACAGATTTTCAACTTTAAAATATTGACCTAGATGCATGTAGGTTGAAAAACCTCTCCTCTCCATCCATCTTGTACCATGTCTGTTTCTTAGTATCCTATGAAATTATTTCTTGTTTGAAGTATTATATGAACACATGAATAAACATGGTCATATAAATAGATATTATCATTCTCTCTCTCTATATATACATGTATATATGAATGATGTATTTGAACCATGTTCTAAATTTATTTTCAATAATTCCAGAAATGGAATAGCAGTTGGAAAAACTGGGGATTTTCCATTTCTCAGTTTAGAACTGTTATTTCTTCCCAAAAAGAAGAAAGTATATCATATTATCATGTTTTCTTTATACATTGGACTGAATTAATTGCATTGTGAATTATCTAAATTATAATTTTGCTAAACAAACAAGAGTTTATGTAAAGCTTTCCTCAACTGATTCTTTCTTCTACTTATAAACATATGTAGAGTTCTGAGAGCATATGTTAAATTCAAACATTTTCATTAACTAGTAGATAAAAATTTATGTATAAAAAGGAGAGTCATTATTAGTTAAATGATGTTTTAATCACAAGCTATAGAAACAGCTTCTAAAAGATCTATAATATACATTTTTATCCATAGCTACATAATGGCAAGAAATATTTTATATTTCTTTTATTTATACTTTGGCAAGTATGCATGTAAGTGTGTGGTATGTGATGTGATCTATATGCAGTGGAAGCATGTGGGTATGCAGATGTGTGTGCCCTGTGAGCTTACAAGTCAAGACCAGAGGAGTACTTTGGGTGACATCTTTTTTGCTCATCCATCTGTTTCCTTGATCCAGAGTCTGGCACTTAACTCAGAGTTGCCACTTTCACCTTTTTTTTTTTTTTTTTGGTTAAGAAGCTCCTGTAATCCCCCAGTATCCCTCTCCCTAATAGTGGGGTGATAGCTATGTGTGGCCATTTCTACCTCTTTAGTGAGTGTTGGGGAATTGAACTTCAACGATGTGAAGCCATGTCAGACCTTCATTGTGGTGCAGTAATTTCTCCCAAGCCATTTATAAAAATTTATACTCATATTTAAAGCAGATCTTTATCAATTTCAGGTCTTATCCTTAATTTTATATTAGAAGCCCCCTGAATCTTGGTATTTGATCATTCTGTATGGATATAGAGAATCTGGGTTTCATGACACACATACATACCAGCAAGAAATACCAGGGCTGCCTGTAAAGCCTAAGGACCCCTGCTTGAGACTCCATTCCCCAGGACCCATGTAAGCCAGATGTACAAGGTGACACATACATCTGGAATTCGTTTGCAATGGCTGGAGGCCCTGGCGTACCCATTCTCTCTCTCTCTCTGCCTCTTTCTCTCTGTTGCTCTCAAAGAAAATTAAAAAAAAAAAAAACTAGAAATGCCAAATTGTTTTAAATGAATGTGTTCTAATTCAATGCACTTCTCTTGCTGATGAGAAGTTCTGTTCATTTATTATGACACATGTGACCCATGAAGCCTGACACACAAAAGAAGAATTACCACACTTGGTCAGCCCTTTGGATTCTGTTAGAGTGCTCACTGTGAATGTTCTCCATTATCTGTTGAATTCCACAGCTGTTTATTTCAGTGGGGTTTCAACATTTTAAAGCTATACTGCCTTAATTTCCCAGCCCAGCCCAGCCCGGCCCCTTTTCATATGGTTCTGTGAATAATTGAGTACTGTTCTCTAGCCCCTTTGGACTGTAAGACCTTGATTTAACTGACCATCTTTCTCAGTCCAAGTAACCCATGGAAGTTACTTCTTTCTTCTTAAAACACTCATCAATCTTGTTTCCTAAGAGTAACTTCTTGCCTCAGGAGCTCAGGGTTTCCCATTGTAAAAGCCAGGAAATGAAGTTGTTGTCAAAGAAAAACAAGTTCTGCTTGCAGCTTGGGAAAAACAGAGTTTCAACTCTTGGAGTTAGGATCAGAAAACATTTGAAGAACAAAATACAAATTAACATCTTGATATCTGATCTTGTGCACTAGCTTCTTGTTTCCTACAATGTGCACAAGGGGCATGCATTATTTCCTTGGTTAGGAAAAAATATTTTTACAGAATGCATTTCCTTTTGAGATATTGTAACTTGATGCATTTAAGCCAAACATGCAGGAAAAATGATTTTTTTTCTGAGAAGGCATTAATGAAGTACATGATATTTATGTTTTCTTATACCGGACATGATAGTAATTTTCAATTCGATTGAGTTTTAGTTACACTGTTTGCCTATGCAATACTACTAAACTGGATAATTATTTATTTCATTTTAGTAGAAGTTTAAGTTGTTTCATCATATTAAACATGTTATACCCATTTTGAAGTTTGAAGTTGTTTTATCATACTAAACTTCTTTTTTTCAAGTTTCAAGTTTAACTTCTTGCTCTTAGAGCATTTCTGAAATAAAAGGGCCAATTACCACCCTAATATCTGATTATTTGGTAAAGGTGGACTAACCATAACACTCTCCAAACCTGACATTTGAGCAAGAATATAATTCACATGATGATGTTTTGGTGTCATCGTACTGGGGTGCTGGGGGGTCTAAGAAAGTCCTTGAACCCCAAACCCTAGTTTTTTTTTCTAATTTTAATCAAAGAATTGAATAAAAAGAAGACTGAGAAGGATAATTATTAAATTATATTTATTGAGGGAAGTACAGTGCCAAAGAAAGGTACCTATGTGGCTAGAGATTCCATGTAGAGGGCCTGGAAAAAAAGTGCAGAAGGAAAAGAGAAAAGAAATTTCAGGGGGCTCCTGCCATTTGAGGTGCTAGAGAGGGTAAAGAATCAATTTGGAGAGTAGGGTGTGAGAAGGCCCTCTCAGTTGGGCTCAACCCTGGCCCAGGCTCAGCTGAGGGAAAAACTCACCCACATCTGGAAGTTCTCAAGTGCTCAGTGAGCCTGCAAAGGCATTTATAGCCTTACAGTAATGGGATGTCTTCTAGTACAGGTGATCCAGAGGGACAGCTGGTTGGTTAGGGCTAGGGCTATCTCAGGAAGAGGCTAGTCCTGACACCAAGTTCAGCGGGCTAAGCTTGATCAACCGCAATGTTTAAATCCGATGAAAGATTTCCCTCCCAGGAAGGGTCTTTTTTTGTGGTAAAACAGGTCTAGGGCACTAGGCAAGAGATAAGAAGTCAGATCATCTTTGATTTCTAGCAATTGCAAACTGTCCTGTCTTTTTTTTTTAACCGTCAGGGTTCCAGTCACCCTAAGTGTACCCCTGTCTCCTCATCATGGCCAGAACAACAAACCATCAGAACAAAACTATGCTATTAATATTTAAAGATTGAATAGCCAGCCTGATCGTGATGTATGAGTTGACAGCATTGAACACTAGGTATTTTGCTCTTAAAATTTGTATGAATTAGACAGATGAGACCACCTTTTTGGACACTACTGAAAGATCTGTTGGATTAAATTGTCATCTCTTTATATAACTGAAGCTCAGCAAATATTTGAGATAATGAAATAACAAGAATAAACCATTTTGATACAGATATGCTTCAGATTTGTTCCAATTCACCTGAGCTAAGGACTTACCTACCACACACTGTTTTTATTTCAAGTTCCAACAGACCAAAGGAGCAAGTACCCTCTCCATCTTACATAGATTACATGGTCTTGTGCCATCCCTGCTGGGTAGACTGAAGAGGAAGAAAGAAAGTTGGAGTAAGGAAGGTAATGCATGTAGGGAAGTAAGCAATGGTCACAGTGAGATTTGAAATTAAAAACATTGTATCAGGAGAAGGAAAGTATCAGGGACTCCACCGCAACAGAACTTCTAATGAAAAAGATGACTCATTTTAGAAATTCTATAAGCAGGTGTCTGACTATGGACTTCTACAAACTCCATCTTCCTAGCAAAGCATGACAGGTTTGACTTACCAAATCTAATGACCTGGGTTTGACTCCCCAGTACCAATCTAGAACTGGATGCACATTTGGCACAAGCATCTGAAGTTCATCTGCAGTGACTGAATGTCCTGGTGCACCCATTCTTTCCCTCTCCCTCTGCTTCTCTTCTCTCTTTGCTTGCAAATAACTAAATAAAGAATTAATAAGTGAATAAAATAAAGTATGTCAGACTATGGAAGCACTATCATTTCACTCTGTAAACTACAGAGATCTGTTCTAATATGTTCACTTTAAAGAACTATTGTGTGCTTAAAGAGTGAACTCCAGTTAGATTGCTTTTACTTCTCTTCCTAATAACTATGTCCATCAGAAACAATCATACACTTTATTGATTTTAATGAAAGTTAGACAGATTTTTTAGAGAATTGTTGCTGTCAATCCTGATTGGCAATTATGTAATCGGCAACAGTGATTGTTAAACTGCTGTGAAGCAGCCCAAGGGAGGCAGTGCCTGCTCCCTAACACACACACACACACACACACACACACACACACACACACACACACTCAGATTCCTCAGCAGGTCGCTTTGGTCACCTGTGTTGAGAACTGGAGTATTTAGATGAGGGCTACAAACAGGGCACCTCATGCAACTGAAGCCCCAAGAAATGGATTCTTTCCATTTCACTACTTTTTAATACATATTCTTTATCTCAAGCATTCTGAAAGTAAAAGAATCCAACAGCTTATTTTAAGCATATAAAAGATAAAAATAATGAAAGATGGCTTCCCGGTTCAGATTTGTATCTCCTGAACACAAGTTATCTGAGGAGAACTCTATGTTTGACTTTCCATTCTTATTTTTACATGCAGGACACAGCTGTTACTTATAACAAAATTAACAAAATTGTATGGGGGGGGTTGGGGAGACGCTGTAGTTGGCCATTTTGTTCACAGCAGGGTGGCAGCTTTCCACAGTGCATTCCCTAGTGACTTGCCCAGTGTAATTTAAAATGATGAGTTTGATACAGCTAGAGTCTCTTCACAGAGAAACTGTGCAGTGGTCTAACAGAACTTAATTGCTCCAATAATATTACTCTACTTGTCAGCTGATGCAAAGAGGTTAAATGTTTAAAATTTAATTTAGAACCTTATTTTTAAAGATACATATTGGTGACACTCAACTGACACAGAAATGATACGTCTGAGTGAAATATAATTAATTTGGTATATTTATCTTTTGACATTAGAAAAGGTAACTTAATGCAGAAAACTTGGACCTCACAGAATCATAGACTGTACAGGCTGTTCAGAGCTGTCCTTCCTGTGCTGGTAATGGCAGTATTCTTATAACAGATACAGTTATCCTGGAAACTCTTCACACACTTTTGAGAGATAAAAATATTATCCACAAAGATTCCTTAGCTCATTTTCCTTTCCCTTGGCCCTAGTACATCTTATACATATTACATTAAGCTTTTAACTCTTTCCCCCAGAATCCCTTGGATATTGGAAATTCACTCTTTTCTTTTCTATACTCCTTTATTCCTAATTTTTCAGGTCTAAAGCTGTCTTTTTTCCATCCGAGCAGGTATTTGTTCCCTACCAGGTAACTAGTGAATTGTTTGATAAGAAAATGAATATTTAGAAAATTAATTATCTTCCTATATTTTTGTACCACAAAATGACACTTAATTTAACAAACTCTTTAACAAAAAGGTGATGTTGGCATAGCTGATCCCAAAAACCAAAATATGTTCCATTATAGGAACTCATGTCAAACTAACATGTTTAGAACTCAAAATGTTTCATCTGTGAAATTTTTAAATCCTAGTTAGGTATACATTTGGTCTGTATAGGACCAATTAATCCATAATACCTTTGAATATCATTATACTGATTTCCATGTCACTAGGAGCAAATACTATTTGCAAAGAGATGGTAAGACCTGAGGGATAAGTGGCCCTGGCCAGGCTGTATTCTAGCCTTCAGGAGACAATGTGCCTTACATACACAAGCAAGTGGCTGTTACTAAGCTTTATTCTGGCCTTCTGGATATAATCTGCCTTACCAAGGCAAAGCTTTCTACCTTTGTGGGTATAGTCTTGAGGGGTGTAGAAGATTTTTAACCTCAACTCGTATTAAAAATGTTCAACTAATATTGTAGCTGTGGGAATGATGAAAGACAATGTCTCGTGAATGTCTAAGGAAAGAGAGTAAAGAAGGATTTTGTTTATGCACAATTATGAATTTTATGGTGTTCATTCTGTCCTACAGGAAAGACTTTAAGGAATCTAAATTGATCCTCATCTAGAATATTATTTTGCTTTCCCAATGTCAATGTTGCCCAGGTGTCACTTACATATAAAAATAGGATAATAGTTTCCATATGGGCATATGTGTTTTTTAAATAAATAATATTGTCCGACTAAAGTATTCCTTTCCTTTTTTTATGTATTTTTTTTCCTTTTTATCCTCCTTCCCTTCTTATTCATGTCTCCTTTTCTCTGTCTTTCTTTCTATTTTTATTTTCTCTTCTCTTTACTGTGTTCCTTCTTTCTGTCTTTTCTTCTTCACTTTGCCACAATCAACTTTATTAGGCTCACTCTGAACCCCATTGGCCTTACATAAATTTGAAATTAAGTTATAAAATTTAGTGCACTTTCTAATGAATCATAAAATTTTATTTCTTTTTAAGTGCTATAATATACTTCAGGACATTAAAACTACAGACTTAAATAAATACATGTTTCCCCAGGGAAAAATCTTTATATCTTCTTTTACACATTTATATTCTGTGTTTATTTACTTGATCTAAGTATGGAAAAATATACATTTTATCAACAATGTTTAGAATGTAATTTTACTGTTCATTTGCTTTTCATTAGATTACTCAGCAGTTTTCATTGAAATAGCTATAGTAGAAATACAGAGCTGAAAATGGGGTTTTCTAATAGCTTGAGTGGCCCTGAAATGCTTTTGGGAGATTGTCCTTAAAAAGAGTTCTGTAGTTAAAAATTTATGGATTACTTATGCATTGATTCATGAAATTTTTACTGGCCACCTACAGATGGTTGGGCACCATCCTAGCAGGCAATTAATGTGAGGATTGAGCTGTGTACCTGATGCAGATTCACTGGAGGTAAAATTATCCAGGAATGTTGTGGAAATTCTTCACTAAGCAGACATAAGTTAACATATGTCAAATCATGAAGTAAATGATGAGGTAACAATTGAACAAGGGAAAGTTTACTATTCTAGTATTTAACCATGTTAATGGAAACAAATTGGCCAGGAATCTTTAAATAATGCTATGGTGTTTTGCTTTGCCATGAGCAAACATATTGCACACTTTTATATTGTATTTAAGGAATTTCATTTATCTTTACACAATACTTCATTATTCATAGCATTTTGTTAAATTATTAAAGCTCCTTGATCTTCCTGTGGTCAAACAATTAGAAGAAAGAGTGGTAGAAAATCAGCATTCTCATATCCCAGCATAATGTTTTAGATCAGCTTCTTCCTTTTAGTTTAATTTTTCCACTTCTTCAAGTCTTATTTTTATTTCTCTGATTCACGACTATTAGATTACATCTTTATAGATAACAGAGCTTATGCTAGGAAAGAAGAGACTGCTTTGGAAAGGCACTCAATAAAATGTAAAGATCACTTGGATAAGATTGTTTTGTATGGTAGGTTTTGGCTATCTGCAAATGGGCTACTTGATAGAGGCCTCACATATCCCAGCATTCCCAGGTACCTGTAGCTGTCTTACTTTCACTGCAATACTAACAACAAAAACAAAATGAAGAGGAAGCTTAAAAAACTCACATTGAAACAATATAGGTAGAGGAAAGTGGAGGTCAGGGGACTTTCCTGCTGTGTCTACCCTGTTTCTAACAGATAATTTATTCTATGGGGAAACTCAAAATGGACAACTGTGCCTTCCACACAAGTGTGTTTTTCTTCTAAATTCCTCCAACACTATCCTATCTTCCATGTGCTTGTGGCTCTGCTCCAGCCTCTTCTTAGACCTCAAATTCTCTTAAGTGAACTTCAGGGCAGATGCTGTGCCTTCCACATGAGTGTGTGTTTCCTATCTTTCATGTGCATGTTACTCTGCTTCATCCATTTTCTAAACCCTAGTTTCTTCTAAATAAACTCCATAATTTATGATTTATCCCTAAATAAACTAATTGATTTGTAATTTGTCCTTCTTTAGTCAGTTTTAATCAATTCTTTATTAAAAATAGGATAAGGACTCAATATTGGGTTTTTTAAGTTTGGGAGACCAACTTAGCTCCTCCAAATCCTCCATCACATATATGACCTAATGGCCTTTCATTAGGCCCTAACTTGAAGAGTCCTTAAAACCTCTTCATACTACCCTGCAACCATGCTTTCAACCCTTGAAAGATGAACTACACCTGGATATCAGCCAAATGTGGATAAGCATCACTGAAACATCTGTTACAGATCTCAAAGTCTCTCACAAATTGTTGCTAAGTACAAACATTGTTATCAGTGTTTCAGCTTCTAACTATATATACTATTAAATTTACATTAGTATTATATTCTAAATTAAAACAACTCCAGGCATTCATTACCCAATTCATGAGCAGTTTACTCTTTTCTTTATCTCTCTACAAATTTTCTGGAAAATCAGGTTTTGAATCAGAATATCTAGTTTGAATATAAGCAAGCATGCTCATTCAGGGCTGTTTCCCCCACAGAGAGCCAGCTATGTGATGTTGCCAATGCTGCTGCCTCCTTCTCAGTGGCAATGGAAGATGCTCCTTGTTGATACCACATTCATCACTCTCTCCATTTAAGGTGTGATGTAAACTCAGCAATTACTTTTGAAATAAGGAAGAAAGTTCCATTTTTTTCCAGGCAATATTATTCTTTGTAATTATGCTGAGTAGTATTTACAATTTAAGGACAACCCAATTATTGAGTAGAAATGATAACTAGCAATGTACAGAGATATCATATTCTGCTTATGAAATCAAACCCAGATGCTTTTGTAAACATATGGTCTCAGTAGGTAGTACTATTTGGCCTGGAACTGGTTACGGGAACTAGACTGGCCTGAACTTGTGGCAATCCTCTTGGATTTCTCTCTCTTGTTTTAAATTACTTATGTATACAGTCATGTTGGTACCATCATTAGCTTCCTCCTTGTCTTCCCCTCTCCACAGGGACTGGTTCTACTTTTTAAAAATCTCTGTTATGCTACAGTAAGGTAACCTGTTGCCAGACTGGTTCCACAACTTTGAAATTATGAGCTGATATTTATTCCATGTAAACACTAGATCAATCAAAATGACTAATTTTTTCTGCCCACATTTACTTTCTAGGTGATATAATTCTGTAACCTAGATTTATAGAGGATCTATATGCTGATAGTTTATTTACTTTCTTTCAAATGAGCTCCAGAAGATCTGTCAGCCTGTTTCACATCTTTACTTATGTGTCTGTTAATTTCAGTGATTCTGAGACAGCCATCTAAATTTGTTCCTCATTGATTATTCAACATCTCAGTAAATGCTATATCTACTAGAGTTTCTAAATATTTCTGACCAAAACATTTTGAATTGTTTAAAGTATTTCTTTCTTTCCCCTTTCTCTCTCTCCCCTCTCTTCATTCCTTCCACACATCTTATTCATGTGATCTTTACAATTTAGAGATAACTTTATCACTTCTTACTCTACCATCATCACTGATGTCTTCCCAGTTTAAGTTAACAGTATTTCTTCCGTAAATTATGAATGCCTCCCTTTTTACTAGTTTCAATGATGTGGATTAGGAGCAAAGTAGCTTTTTTTGGCAGTCAGTCAGATAGGAACTTGTCCACAGAAAACATATACACCACCTTGCCTGTTTTGGCAAGACTATAACTGCAGCCTGATTCAGTCTCATCCAAGATGGCTTGAAGCAGAAGCAGCACCTTCCTATTTCTTTCTCATCTTTTCACAGGCTTATCTCATAGTGGACACTTGCTGGATCAGTGTTCATAGCCCATCAGTCAGTGAAGATCTTTCCTACATACCTACCTGCACTTGTCAAGGAAGCTCATTCTAATTAGATACCTTATAAAATTTATAAAAGGACTGGCTAGGAGAGGGGGAACTTCTCTTGGTTTGGAAACTTTCATGCTTTTGCTTCTTTTCTGTTTTTATCCCACCCTTAATAAATCCTCTAAATCTATCTGCATCTTTCAATTCTTTGTTAACTCGGACAAGGATCAGAGGCTTGGGGTTAATGAGTTGGGGTTCTTCTATAGCATTACGGAGACTTAGTCCCTTCAGAGCTTTAATTCTGCAATGTGAATTTCTTTATGTTTGTCCACGTCTCATCCAAGACAGTCTTTCTAAGGTTCAACTTAGACATCTGTCTTCTCTTCAAATGTTTGTCAACACCCCATCATTGCATCTAGTATCATAAGGCCCAAGTTCCGGCTTTTGTGGAATCTACACTCCACCTTTCAGTCATCAAATCCTGCAACCTGCTTCCTTAAACACACACTGAAAGCACTTTTTATTTCTTACTTTTGCATTTCCTTCATCTTTATGATTAGAGTCCTTGTCACTAAGGAAATCTTCCTAGACCACACCAAATAAAATAGATTATATTCCATCTGTCTTATTTTTCCATAATCACCTTATGTATCACTAAATACAGTACTATAATTTTAGATTTCTAGATTAGCCTTTTTGTAACTATCAATGTGTGAACTGCAGTTCCAGAAAAGTGCTTCAAATACTTCAAACAAAGCTGAATGGACTGATAGAATTCCTGTGATCATGGAGAGATGGAGTGTTGTAGGATCAGAGTCAAATTAGCATGGTTAACCTTTAGCCCCTCAGTAGTCCAGTGACTACAAGGTGAAATATTTTTGGAATGTACTCACAGACTACCAGCTTTTATCCACCCAAGGGCTAAGAATATATATATATATTGTTTTTTTTTCAAGGTAGGGTCTCACTCTAGTTCAGGCTGACCTGGAATTAACTCTGTAGTCTCAGGGTGTCCTTGAACTCACGGCGATCTTCCTACCTCTGCCTCCCGAGTGCTGGGATTAAAGGTGTGTGCCACCACGCCTGGCAAGAATATTATTAATATGAAAACTACGGCAGAGATTTCCCTGCTTTGCTGTAACCTACCTACCTGATATTTCCACCAATGTGTTTTAGAAGTGCCTTGGTTTATGATTTTCTTCTGTCTTATATCTGTAAAAACTTTAAGAAATTGTTAACATGTTACAACACAAAATCTAAGGTATCTTAAATCTGTGTTCCTAGGTCAACATCCCTCATATTTGGTTCTGTAAGAAACTATTTCTTAGTCTCTTTTAGGTGACAGTTGTTTTTTTCCACTGACAAACTTGACCAAATTGCATAATCTCTCCCTGTATGTTGCATTTCTTTCAGTTATAAAATGAAAATACTAATAGTACCTTTCATATGGAAGGGCTAAAATGAGTAGTATTTAAAAAATATTATATCAGGGAGATACTGTTATGCTATTATTATTATTATTAAGATTATTTTAGCTGGGTGTGGTGGCACACACTAATCCCATCACTTGGGAGGCAGGGGTATGAGGATTGCCGTGAATTCAAGGCCACCCTGAGACTGCATAGTAAATTCCAGGTCAGCCTGCTCTAGAGCAAGACCCTACCTCACAAAAGCCAAAAAAAAAACAAAAAAAGAATTTTTTGTTACTCTTACTATTATTTATATTGATTGTGAAATGACTGACACACTGCATGCTTCTTTGTTGTTGTCTTTAGTCTATAAGAAGAAGTCCATGGGGATACTCTGGTGTACTCACTGTACAACTTTGGTGCTGTTAGAAGTTTTGGTACATAGTAGGGACTTGGTTTATATTTGCTGGATAACTAAATGAATGAAAGTGCTTGTATTGTTATAAACCTATGCTTTATTTTTATGCTAGAACTAATTTTAGTTCTACTTCTAGTCCTAGAACTAATAATATCTTTGGCAAAAATTAGCCTTCAGAATGAGTATAATAAGCAGCATGAAAATAATGCTATCATAGACTCTTACCAGTCACTAGGGAAGCTTCTGACAAGTACACCAGAAGCAAATCAGCAGAAACTATATGTGTAGTAAGCCGTCATGACTCTTCACTTCTCACAGTCATAACATACTCTATCACTAAGTAGTTATCGTGACCCATTTGGTACTTTTCATCTCAAAAAGTTGATTTATCTGTATTATTAGTGAGCCCTCATGATATTCTGGCTATCCGGATATGGTCCATTTTCTACTTTCCCCATCCCTGTCTGCTTCAGAAGCATCCATACAGTATACCTTCTTCTCAGAACTGCTCTTCTCACACATTCCTGATCAAAACAGCTGGCAGTTTAAACACTAATCCAAACCTTCTTCCAACTTGGGCAGCATACTAGCTTTGAAAGGGGGAGTCCAATGATGATACAAAGATCTCTATGTCTGAGGAGGACTGACATCCAAAGCTACCCAAGCATTCTTTATCAATGAAGCATCAATGATGTCATAGACTCAAGTAGACAATGCCACCAGGTTGAGAACATTTCTCATTTTACCTACTTTCCATCATCGCACTGAACCTTATTTTCTTTCAGTAGACATGGACAAGATAATTGAATTTCAGTTGTATTGTCTCTCATGGATCTTTGGCACCTTTATCTCAGTTGAGGTGTTGGTTCTCAGCTGTCCTGTTCTGAACACACAATAAAGAAACTCTTAGAACAGCATCACCCCGTAGAAGGCAGTAGTATTGAGCACACAACGAAATCATGGACAAAGGTTATAAATCAAATTACTTTTCATTGTGTATTTCCTTTCTCAGAGGAAACCTTAGGGATTTATGCTTATATCTTTTAAAAACCTTTAAAATTAATTTATAGCAAATTAGCATTAAAGTTATGTGGGTAAGTTTTCTTCCCTAAAATTATATTGAATATTCTGAATGTTAAATGTCTCCAGTGCCTTAAGTCTCCCTGAAGACAGGCTTTAATTTCCCTTGCTTTGAGAAGGAAACAGGTTTTACTCAATCACAGAAGGAGCTACATATTACTTGAGAATCAAACCTCATGAATTAATCAGATACACTTCCAAATACAAAAAAAAAAAAAAAAAAAAAAAGAACACAGAGACTCTTTTTCTCTTCAGAGTTATTTGTATGGTTAAATCATAACCATTACCTGTCTTTAGGCCAAAATTCAGTTTTAAATGCCCTAAATTTCTTTACCTGCTCAAGAACTAGGAAAAGATGAATTACAAAAAGATCTCCTGGAACCCTTTGAAACATGCTTCTGAATAGACACACATGAATTTAACTTTTCACTGAGTGTGCAGGGGATGGTTGACTTTCTTATGCTAATTACAATGTGAACCTGGCATACATTGCACACAGCAAGTACTGTCATTAGTGGATGCTACAATGAGCAGCACTGCAGGGCTTTCTCCTCTGACAGTCAATAACCAGGAAAAACAACTCAAAAAAGGAAGGATATATTCAGGCTCTTGTTTAGAAGTTTCTCCTACTGGTCTACACACTCATTGCTAAGGCCTCAGGTGAACCAGAGAATTATAATGATAGAAGCATGTGTCCAAGGACCATGGTGGTCCACAAGCAAAAAGTTAGGAAGAGGCTGGAGGACAAGACATAATCACCAAGGCCTGTGATTTCAACTAAGTACTGCTTCCTAAATATCTGATCCGCCAATAGTCCGTTAAATTATATGCTCACCAATGGATTAATGCATTAATATATCATCACATCCTGAAGCCTAGCTGGCCATCATAGAAGTTGGGGACATTTAATATCTAAAACATAACATAATTATTACTCCCAGTTTAAAGACAAAAAAGCTGATATCTATAAAGTTATAGTATGTTTTTTATTTAATACAATTCTAAAGATAGATGGCATGTTCATTTTTCTGTGTAAGCCAGAACCCCATAAAATTAGGATTATTATTATTGAGAAAATGCTTTGAAATCAAGATTGTGATCACCCCAATGTGTTGATTTATACTTAAAAATAAATGCTTCAAAAGATGTTTAAATAAAAATATGGGCATTTAAACTGTTCTCTAAAAATAGTTTTTACTTATTTGTTTGTAAGCATACAGACAGAGCAGAGACAAGACAGAAAGAATAGGAAACCAGGGCCTTCAGTGCTACAAATGAACTCCAGATGCATGTACGCATCTGTGTATCTGGCTTTATGTGGCTACTGGGGAATCACACCTAGGTTGTTATGCTTTGCAGGCAAGCACCTTAACTGCTGAGCCATCTCTCTAGCCCATAATATCTTAATCAGACAGAATACTAATGACATTATCAAGTTATCCTAAATTAAGGGAAATCAGGCATATATGTATATAAATATTTGAATATACACATATTTAATCAAACTTTTGCTTTAAATAACTGTAGATTCATAAAAAGCTACAATATTACAGAGAAATTTCATATATCCTCTGCGTATTTTTCCCTGAGAATATTTCTTCCAGTCAAATGTGATAGATTACTCTATCATACTATATAATTTTGCTATTGAAATTACCATAAGTTAATGGCTAGAAACAGACGGACTCATTCTCTTAAAGTCCTAGAAGCTTGACATTTGAGATACATCATATTGAATCACAGTGTCAGTGGCCTGCCTTTCTCTTGAGGCTCAATGCAGAATCCATTTTCCTGGTCTTCCTTAGTTCTTGGACTCTTCCATCTTGAAGCCATTGAATCTTGCCTATACCTCATTAGTGTGAATCCAATTGTTCAAAATCCCTTTGATTCTTTTTAAAGGCCCTCACCGAGAGAGTACAGGTAACATAAAAACAGATGGCGGTACTATTTTGAGGAGGAAGGATATTAGCCAGGGTGAGATTGAGGAAGGGCAGTGTGAGGGAATGAATAAGAGCAAAATATATTAACATACATATGGAAGCATCATAATGAAGCTTTGTTTGCTAATTTAAAACATTATAATCATAAATAAAGAATAAATATCTAATTAAAGGACTCTTATGGTTGCATCAGATCCACCCAGATACTATAATTTCCTTATTTTATAGAAGTTTATTAGCAATCTTAAGGTATCTTCAACTTTAAAGAGCTCTTACCAAGTAATATAATGTGTTCACAATTCCAGAAGACAGGGTTTTCTTTAGATGGGGGCCAGGTGAAGGGGATCAGGATTCTGTATTCACACTGATGTCTAACCACACCAGCCTCCTCTACTTGTCTTATACCTTTGCTTCCACTGTTCCTTCGGAAAACATCAATCTTGTGCTCTGTTATTATGTGGACTTGACAATTTCTCTAAAAGCCATATGTTAAAGGCTTGTCAGTTGATGGAAGTAGGCTGCTGGAGGGGGGCCTGGGGAAATGTTCTTACTATACTTTGCTGCCTCTCTCCTTCCCTCCATTCCCCTTTTTCTTTCTTCCTCCCTAACAATAAATATTGATTTCTGCCCTGACCCATATTATTTTATTCTTTCTAAGTCTGTAAATTTGATTGGATTTTTGTTTTGCTCCTTGTTTACAAAGTTCTAAGTAAAAATACTCACAATTGGACATTAATATTTTAAAATGTAATGTCAATTTTTCAGCCTGATTTCATTGCAGAAAATCCAAGTTTATGCATCTTCCTTGGATGACTTACCCTAATTAATAATGGTATAGTGTAGACATTTTCCTTCACTTTTGACAACTCTAAGGGACCTTTTTAGCTCTTAAGTTCCCACATGTCATTGGCCAGACCTGACTACTTTTCCCTTCTTCCCCTTCTTGAGCTTTAGTCCACAGGGGCTAGGTTGGCATTAGTAAGCACTCCGTGATAAATTTCCACACACACTTTCTTCTAAATAAATATCCATACCAGAGTCTGACAATTGCCTTTTTTATCAGGATAGGTGAATTTTTGCTTTTAAATATTGAGTCAGTCAGCTTCTCAGCTCTATTTTATCTTTTTTTCTTTCCTTTCGATGATAAGCATCCCACCCTTCTACTTTTTTAACTTTCTTTGGGAGGCAGTCTTGACTTACTCTTTTCCCTATTAGCTATCCTAGAATTTTTATTTATTTCTTTTTATTTGAGACAGAGCAGAAGAGAGAGAGAAAGAGCAAAGGAGAGAATAAGTGCACCAGGGCCTCTAGCTACCTACTGCAAACTAACTGCAGACACATGTGCCACCTCGTGCATCTGGCTTATCTGGGACATGGAGAATCAAACCTGTATCCTTAGACTTTGCAGGCAAGTGCATTAACTGCTAAGCCATCTCTCCAGCTCCAAATTTTATTTTTATATATGAAAATTCTGTAGTCACTAATGGTAAATTACTGGAGAAAATAATGGAGCTGTCATTCTTTCCACTATTTTATCAAATATGACCCAAGGTTTAGATTTTTTCATTTTAATCTCAAATGTAATCATGCTTTTACAAAGCACATGAGTTTACATTGATGGGCATGTTTGCCCTTTTGTTATTGTGGTTTAATTTGTCAGCTTCTCAGAACTTGTATGCTTGTTCCTATCACTTTGGTTGAATACATACACTACACATTCAGTGAATGTGGATTGATTGTAAACTCAAATTTTACTTATTTCAAGACATATACATTTCCTTCATCTTCTTGAAGGCTTTCTTTATTGTTGCTGGTAACTTCCATGACTGTAAACAATATTCCATGGTAATTCCCTCTCTCCCCCCACTTTCCCTTTTGAAACTCCACTCTCCATCATATCATCTCCCCCTCTCAATCAATCTCTTTTTTATTTTTGTGTCATGATCTTTTCATCCTATTATGATGGTCTTGTGTAGGTAGTCTCAAGAACTACGATGTCATGGATATCCAGGCCATTTTGTGTCTGGAGGAGCATGTTGTAAGGAATCCTACCCTTCCTTTGGCTCTTACCTTCTTTCTGCCACCTTTTCCACAGTGGACCCTGAGCCTTGGAAGGTGTGATGGAGATGTTTTAGTGCTGAGCACTCCTCTGTCACCATGGTGCCTTCTGAGTCATCCCAAGGTGACTGCCATCTGAACAGAGAAGGTTCTCTAACCAAAAGTGAGAGTAGCATTAATATATGGGTATGAAACATTAAGAGAAGTGCTTACTAGGCAGTTTGGTGAGCATAGTACACACATGTACCTGCAGACATTATACCCCTAGGGCTCATGACTACACCTGTTGTAGGTTTTCAGTACCAGGGATGTATTCCCTCTCATGGAGTGAGCCTCCAGTCAAATTAGAGGACAGTTGGTTTCCCTCATAGCATATGTGCCACTATTGTACCTGTTGGCTCATTTGGCCTGGCTCACAGTGTCCATTGTGGAGTATCTTTACTGGTGATTTCTCTGTCTCCCATTGAATAAGCATGCAGCAAGTCTTTTTCCACCTTTCTTTTTTTTTAATATTTTTTTTTGTTCATTTTTTATTTATTTATTTGAGAGTGACAGACACAAAGAGAGAGACAGATAGAGGGGGAGAGAGAGAATGGGCGCGCCAGGGCTTCCAGCCTCTGCAAACGAACTCCAGACACGTGCGCCCCCTTGTGCATCTGGCTAACATGGGACCTGGGGAACCGAGCCTTGAACCAGGGTGCTTAGGCTTCACAGGCAAGCGCTTAACCACTAAGCCATCTCTCCAGCCCCTTTTTCCACCTTTCTATCATCTGGTCTATATGGAAAAAATTTTCAGCTCAGCTCCAGGATTTCTCAGTGACCTTGCAGCCCAAGTATGTGGAGTACTCAGCAATAGGGTCTTACCATCTATTTTTGTTGGGAAACCAAAGGCCTTGGCAGGCAATGGTCTGTAATGTTTTGGGGGCACCAAGGACCTCCCTGGCCAACAATTCTGTGGAAGGTAACCCATTCCTGGCACTGAACTTTTTCTAGTAACAATCTATGGTTCCTGAGTGTTCCATTTTCCAAAAGCATAGGTTTCCATATGACTTATTTTTATCTTCTTAGATTTTAATTAGCCCTCCTTCCCCTTTCCTTTACTCAATCTCTTCCCTTGACCTTACTTAGGCCTTTTCATGCCATTAATCTCTTCTTCTACTTACATATATACATTATCATTTTATCAATCCCCCCTACTATTCCTTTTATATCTCCTTTCTAGCTTACTGGCCTCTGATACTGAGTTTTATTCCTACTCATACAGAAGTCTAATCATTTGTAGCTAGGATCCACATATGAGAAAGAATATGTGAAGTTTGGCTTGCTGGGCCTGGATTACGTCACTAAGCACAATTCTTTCTATATCCATCCACTTTTCTGTAAATTTCATTTTTATTTACTGTGTAGAACTCCATTGTATAACTGTGCCACATTTTCATTATCCACTCATCAGTTGAGGGACAACCAGGCTGGTTTCATTTCTAGCTATAGTGAATAAAGCAGCTATAAACATGGTTGAGCAAGTATCTCTAAGGTAGTGAGATGAGTCCTTAGGATATGTATCTAGGAGTGGTATAGCTGGGTTATGTGGTAGATCTATTTTTAGCTGTCTCAGGAATCTCCCCACTGATTTCCACAATGGCTGGACCTGGACCAGATTGCATTCCCACCAACAGTCTAGAAGGTTTCCTTATTTTCTGCATCATTGCTAGAATTTATGGTTACTTTTTTTTTCATGATGGCAGCCAATCTGACAGGAGTGAGAAGGAATTTCAATGTAGTTTTAGTCTGCATTTCCTTGATGACTAGGGATGCAGAATATATTTTAGCTGTTTATATACCATCTGTATTTCTTCTTTTGAAAACTATTTAGTTCCATAGCCTATATTTTAATTGGCTTGTTTGATTTCTTATTATTTAATTTTTTGAGTTCTTTGTGTATCCTAAATATTAATCCTCTATCAGATGTATAGCTGTCAAATATTTTCACCCATTCCTCTTTGCTCTATTCACATTGCCTTTTGCCATACAATAGCTTTGTAATTTCATGAGGTCCCAGTGGGTAATCTATGGTTTTATTGCCTGAGCAATTGGGGTTGTATTCAGAAAGTCTTTGCCAAGACCAAGATGTTGAAGGGTTTCATTACTTTTTCCTCTAGCAGTTTCAGAGTTTAAGATCTGATATTAAGGTCTTTGATTTATTTGGACTTAGTTCTTGTGTATGGAGAAAGATAAGCATCTATTTTCATCATCCTACAGATACATATCTAGTTTTCCCAGCACCATTTGCTGAAGAGGCTGTCTTTTTTCCAGTGAGTATTTTTGGCATTTTTGTAGGTTATCAGGAGGATGTACATCTGGGTCCTCTATTCTGTCCCATTGATCTACATGTCTGTTTTTGTGCCAGTATCATGCTGTTTTTGTTTCTATAGCTCTGTAATATAGGTTGAAATCAGGTAAGGTGATACCACCAGACTTATTTTTGTTGCTCAAAATTGTTTTAGATATTTGAGGTGTTTGTGCTTCCAGATGAGTTTTCTAATTGTATTTTCTGTTGGTGTGAAGAATGCCATTGGAATTTTGATGGGGATTACATTACCTGTTTAGATTGCTATGGTAAGATTGCCATTTTCACAATATTTATTCTTCCAATCCAAAAAAAGGGATGTCTTTCCATTTCCTAGTGTCTACTGCAATTTCTCACTTGAGTGTCTTGAAGTTTTTATTGTAGAGATCCTTTACTTTCTTGGTTAGGTTTATTCCAAAATTGTGAATGGGAGTGATTCTCTAATTTCATCTTCTGTGTGTTTGTTTGCGGGGCTCCTTCCCGGTCAGGTAGTGCTGAGGGAAGGACCAGGCCTGCTGGTTCCTCCCTAGGGGCTGAGAAGGATGATGAGCGTTGGATGACTCAGAAACCTCTCCTGGCCACCAGAGAAAAACCACACTGAGTCGGGAGTCTTTTTGATGCAGGAACTCACAGAAACAACTCTTATTCCTCTGAGCAGTTGCCTATATCATGTTGGGGAGGAAGGCGGGGATTTTAGGATGGGGGCAGAGGTAAGGGCCAATAGTAAACTGTAACTATTGAAATGGCAATTACAATTACCGCGCAGAAGTGGCAGGCCAGAAGCCATTAAGCATCTTGCTGAGTCCTAGCTGGCCAGAGACAGGTCACCGAACTTTAGCTAGGCTCAGGAAGTTCCACTATGCCTCATGCCTGGGCCTTCCAGAGCCCAACATTTGTTGTTAGTATATAGGAAGGCTACTGATTTCTGTGTGTTTATTTTTTATCCTGCTACATGGATATGGGTGTTTATCAGCTCTAACAGTTTGATGGTAGAGTCTTTAAGGGTCCTTTACGTATAAAATCATGTCATCTGCAAATATTGATAACTTGTTCTCTTCCTTTCTAATTTTTATCCCTTTTTTTGGGTGTATCTTGCATTATTGCTATGGATAAGACTTACAGCATTATATTAAATAAAAGAGGGGACAGTGGACACTCTTGTCTTGTCCCAGAAAAGCTTCATTTTTCTCCATTTAGTATTATGTTGGCTGAAGGTTTGTCATAAATACTCTTTATTATGTTGAGTTATATTCCTTCTATTCCCAGTCTCTGTAGGACTTTTATCATGAAGGGTGTTGGATTTTGCCAAATGATTTTTTCTGCATCTAATGAGATGATCATGTGATTTCTGTCCTTCAGTCCATTTATATAATGTATTACATTTATCAGTTTACATATGTTGAACCATCCCTACATCTTTGGGATAAAGCCTACTTGGTTGGTGTGAAAAATCTTTCTTATATATTCTTTTTATATAAATATTTATATTTATTTGAGAGTTAAACAGTGAGGAAGGAGGGAGGGGGAGAGAAAGAGAGAGACAGAGACAGTGAGTGAGACAGAGAGAGAATGGGCATGCTGGTGGTGGGGAAGGGGAGGCTGTGGATGGTGGCTGAAGTTGTCCGGCTGTTCTTCAAGATCCTCTTCCTCACGAGCTGCTCCTCTGTTGGTCACTGCCAATCTCCCTTCATGTTTCTTGAGTTTGGAAATAGGCTGGCTCTTCCTGTGGCTCAGGATGAGTCTTATGGCTATGGCCACATGGACCTGGTTCCACTGATGCTGAAGCCACTTCTGCCTGCGTCTGTGGTCTCTAGACACTCTGGATACCTCTTACTTCTCTGCTGCAGTTGATAATTTCTAATAAACCTCACTTTTTAGTAGAAGAGTGTATTTTGCTGTTTTTCTTTGGTGGTGGTGGGGGTTTCTCCCTTAGGCTGCTTTGGTATGGTTCCTACACTGCCATCTTAACTAGAAGTCCTCTTAAAAGCTTTTCTTGATGTACAACTGAACAATTTTTTTCAGAACCAAAAGAATATTGTCCTCCTTCCTTTAGTTTGCAATGTTCCTTAAGAAGATAGCTTGTTTGTTTGTGTTTTTATTCATAATGACTTCAAAGTCTTACTGCTCTGTTAAACTACAATTTGATTAATGCATGTGCATTCATGCACAATTTTTTTAACTATATGCTAGGGTTTGTTGGATTAATTTTTAAAACTGATGCTTTAATGATTTTAGCAAATTCTATCCTTTATCTTTTAAACCTTGAGCTTTCCATTATTGCTCTTCTATTTTTCTGTAATCTCCTATAATTTTCTGTAATCTTATATAAACATGAGGCCTTTGTCTCTCCACCAAGTAAGTTACTCCCACTTGGAGAGAAAGTTTTAAGCATTTCATATTTCTGTGATGTTTTCCGTAAGATGGAGCTTTCACTCCTCAGTGAAATCCAATCTCTTTTTCAACATTCCATGTCATTTTTTATTTTGATTTCTGCCTGTTTGTCACTTCTATATGTTCCCTTGAAAATTCTTTTCAAATCTAAGTCAGTCATTTTAAATGCATCTTTTATTATACTCACATTTTCAGTCATCTTTGTATTTATCTAGACATGCTAAACACAACCATTTTGCCTTTTATCTAATAACTTGAGTATCTGTAATATTCTTGGCCTAAATTCTGTGCTGGATGCTTTTGATGTTTACATATGATTTCATCATTTTTAATTATAAGCTCATGTTTTGAAATAAATATTTGTGCCACTTTTAATCATATTTTTAATGGTTTTAAAAACTCATTTTTCTTTGTTTCTGCCAGACTGCTTGGGTGGTCACTTTGATATAAATATTTTGCCATCCTCATACAAATTGCCAATTTCAGGTGAATAATCAAGTAAGGAAAATCTTGATCTCTAATAAGACTTTAATTGTTCTTTGTATGTTCAACACTTGGGTTGGGATAGATATTTTGGGCACCTACAACAGTTGATGTAGGAATCTCTTCTTTTTTTCACATACCAATTTTTTCTTTATTAGTTATGTACATACTAAGTGTGTAAACAGCACATGTTGGTACCATCCTTCCCCTCATCCTGGTCCTCCCCCCTCTGCAGGAATGCTCTTCATTGGGGATGCCTGTTATCCTCATGGGGATCATGGATTGTGCATTGTGGGGGTAGCCATCAGTTATGGTGAAGAGGCAATGTCTCTGTGCATAATGTCCTAACTTGTGGCTCTACCTCTTTCTGCTCCCTCTTGCACAAATTTACATGAGTCATGTTGGGTTCATTTTAGGTCTACTTCAGTGATGAGGTCTTGGAGCCTCTGTGTCTCTGGATCTCTGGTTTGGTAGAATTTGATTGGTTTCTGTGTCAATCTCCTTCACCCTTGTCCTGACTAATACCAGGTTCACCAAGGAAGCAGCACTTTTACTCATTTCCCCAGTTACTGTATGATTTCAGCTGGGGCCCTGGTAAGGCACTAAGGGCTGATACTCTCCTCAGGTTCTGTGAACATATAAAAAAGAGGAGCAGATTCTCCAGTGGAGAGTGAAGTCAGCACAAGATAAATGGTATACTATTATTAGTTTAGAGAGAACTTAATAGTTGTAGGCCCTGTTGTAGACCAAGATTCGTAGGACCTTGACAGTTGACAGTGAACTTGTTGTTTGGATATGATTATGACTTGTTTCCCAGTTACAGCTATGGGTTCCATTCCACTTACTGGATCTGTTAGCCAATTGAAGAGCCACTGGTTACCCACCCACCATAGCTGTGTGCCACTATTGTACTTGGGTGAACATCACATCATGTTGTTTGCTGCTGAGTAGCATAGACCATGATTGCTTGGACAGATGTTGGCCATTTTCCCCCAATAGCTCATGTAGCACCTTCTGGCACTAGATGAGCCAACTGTCTGGGGATTGCCTCTCTTCCAGATGCCAGCCAGGTCTCTTCATGTTCTGTATTGATAGCATATGGTGTCTTTGGCAGTAGGGTCTTACCACTAACCATTGGTGGGTGATCAAATGCTCTGACAGAAGTCTGTCTTCTTTTAAGAAACTGTGCAGGTCTCTCTGATTAACCACTCATTGTGGATATTAACCATATCCTGGTACTAGGAAGGACAGCCCCAGGGGAAAAGTAGGAAGAAAAAGATATTGAATATAAAAAAGAAAGAGAGAAAAGAGAAAGAGAGAAAAAGGAGGAAATTAAGGTTAGTCTTCATTATACTCTTTCCAGGGCCCTTTGATTCAAGTGTTCCATCAAAGGACTTGATAAAGGTTCAACCATTTTGTCTGTATTTCATGATATAGGACGTTTTTAAGATATTTTGTTTATTTATTTGAGAGATAGAGATAGATAGAGATAGAGAGAGACAGAGAGAGAGAGAGGGAGAAAATGGGTACTCCAGGGCCTCCAGCCACTGCAAATGAACTCCAGACGCATGCACCA
This sequence comes from Jaculus jaculus, assembly GCF_020740685.1. NCBI lineage: Eukaryota > Metazoa > Chordata > Mammalia > Rodentia > Dipodidae > Jaculus > Jaculus jaculus. The sequence goes on along the minus strand of NC_059104.1, from coordinate 125,611,115 downwards.
CATTGTGCATCTGGTGTAGGTGGGTTCTGGGGAATTGAACAAAGATTATTTGGCTTTTCAGGCAAATTCCTTAAATGGTAAACCATCTCTCCAGCCTGGATATAGCATTTTATGGTGATAGTTCCATTTTGGTCCAGTTTTGTGTCCTCCCCCTTACCCTCTTCTCCAGCCCCACTCTCCCTATTGTCTGGTCCTCAAGATGTTTATTAGGTATGTCAACATCTTGGGAATATCCAGATTAGCAGCCACAGATGAGTGAGACCATGCAACAGATATCTTTCTCTGATTGGGTGATTTTGCTGAGAATGATCTGTTCCAAGTTAGACCATTTTTTTCTACAAATTTAATTGTGTCATATTTGTCTGACTGCTGTGTATAATTCAATCATGTAGATATATCACATCTTGGTTATCCATTCATCTAATGATGGATATCTGGGTTGATTCCAGGTCTTAGCTATTATGAATTGAGCAGCTATAAACAGGGTTGAGTAAATATCTCTGAAGTGAGGCTGAGGCTTTTAGGAATCTTTGGGTAAGCTCTCCTCTCTTAAACAGTATACTTTCATCACTATCCTGTGTTTGGATTGAAAATGAGAACATGAGTACCAGCTCTCTCTCCCATGTTGAAATTATTTTGAATGCTGTTTTTGTAATCAAGGTTCCTATTTTCCTTTCATTTTGGGGCTTCATTAATGCCTTACATTTTGCCAATGAAATAATGTATTAGAAAAATTTTAATGTATGTACTTAAATTTGTTTGTCTCATTGATAAATCCTACCAGAAAATAAGTGATTATTTGAGTATGGTTTTGGTTTTTACATACATAGTAGTATTTTAGAAAAATATCAATATTCAACACAGGTTAATGGAATTCAGTGTGCAGATAAGATGACAAAGCAATGTGTTGTGCTGTCTTCAGCCTAGTTCTCATAGTAGAGCTCATTTGGTTTCTGCTGATAATCAGGGATGCTGAGACGTATTACAGTGAGCTGGTCATTCTTGCCTTAAAGTCATTTGTAGAAGGTCCTTTTATCAGACCTCCCATGACAGTTCATTGAGTCTCCATTGGGCATTATATATCATCTAATAGGATTTACTGATAGGAGATACTATTGAAAATGGGACTATGTCCTTTATTTCTTTTTCTGTATCTTTGTCATTTGCATACAAAAATGCTACCTATTTTTGTGCATTGATTTTGTATCCTGCTACTTTGCTATAGGAGTTAATCACCTTCAGGAGTTTTGGGATGGAGTCTCTCAGGTCTCTTACATATACAATCATGTCATCAGCGAATAGAGCTAACTTAACTTCTTCCTTTCCAAATTATATCCCTTTTATTTCCTTCTCCTGCCTTATTGCTTGGGCTAGGACTTCCAGAACTATATTGAAAAGCAGAGGTGAGAGAGGACATCCCTGTCTTGTTCCTGATCTCAATGGGAATTCCTCCAGTCTCTCTCCATTAAGTATTATTTGGGCCTTTGGAGCTTTGTATATTGCCTTTATTATGGTAAGATGTGAACCTGTCATGCCGATTCTCTCCAATGTTTTGATCATGAAGTGATGTTGTATCTTGTCAGGCCTTTTCTGCATCTATCGAAATGATCATGTGATTTTTATGTTTAAGCTTGTTTATATGGTGTATTACATTGACAGATTTTCGTAATTTGAACCACCCTTGTGTTCCTGGGATAAATCCCACTTGGTCAAGGTGGATAATGCTTTTGATGTGTTGTTGGATTCGGTTTGTGAGTATTTTGTTGAGGATCTTTGCGTCTATGTTCATTAGGGAAATAGGCCGATAGTTTTCTTTTCTTGTGGCATCTATGCCTGGTTTTGGATTAGGGTGATACTAGCTTCATAGAAGGAGTTGGGTAGCTTTCCCTGTTCTTCAATTGTATGGCACAGTTTTAGGAAGATTGGTTTGAGTTCTTCCATGAAGGTTTGATAAAATTCGGCTGGGAATCCATCTGGTCCTGGACTCTTCTTTTTTGGGAGGTTTTTTTATTACTTTTTCAATCTCCATGAGCGTGATGGGTTCATTGAAGTGGTTGATCTGCTCTGAGTTTAGCTTTGGTAAATGATATGCATCCAGGAATTTATCCATCTCCTCCAGATTTTCCAGTTTTGTGGAGTAGAGGTTTTTGAAATAAGTCCTGATGATTCTGCCGATTTCACTGATGTCTGTTGTGATCTCTCCTTTTTCATTTTGAATTTTGTTAATTTGGAGTCTCTCCTTTTTTTGCTTGATCAAATTGGCCAGAGGTTTGTCAATCTTGTTTATTTTTTCAAAGAACCAGCTCTTTGTTTTGTCAATTGCCTTAATTGTTTCCTTGGTTTCCAATTCATTAATTTCTGCTCTGATTTTAATTATTTCTTTCCTTCTGGAGCTCTTTGGGTTGGATTTTTCTTGCTTTTCCAATGCCTTTAGGTGGATGGTTAGGCTATTGATTTGGGATCTTTCTGTCTTTTTTATGAAGGCATTGAGTGCTATGAATTTTCCCCTGAGGACTGCCTTCATTGTGTCCCATAAGTTTTGGTATGATGTGTTCTCATTGTCATTCAATTCCAGGAATTTTGCAATTTCATTTTTTATTTCATCCACTATCCATTTATTGTTTAAGAGTGTGCTATTCAGTTTCCAGTTGCCGTTGGGGCTCTTGTTGGTTTTTTTGTTGTTGATTTCTAGGAATATAGCATTATGATCCGATATCATGCAGGGAATTATGTCGATTTTCCTAAATATGTGGAGGCTATCTTTGTGACCCAGTATATGGTCTATTTTAGAGAATGTTCCATGGGCTGCTGAGAAGAATGTGTAGTCTGTGGATTTGGGATGGAAAGTTCTGTAGATGTCTGTTAGGTCTAAGTGCTCTATGGTTTTGTTGAGCTCTCTTACTTCCCTGTTGAGCTTCTGTTTGGATGATCTGTCTATTACTGATAATGGTGTGTTAAAGTCCCCAGCTATGATGGTGTTGGTGGTTATTTCTGTTTTATTGTCAAGTAGGTTTTGTTTTATTAACTGTGGTGTCCCTGTGTTTGGTGCATACAGATTTATGATTGTAATATCCTCTTGATGGAGTGTTCCCTTTATAAGTAGGAAGTAGCCTTCTTTGCCTTTTTTGATTGTTTTTGGTTTGAAGTCAACTTTATCTGATATTAATATAGCTACACCTGCTTGTTTCTTATTCCCATTTGCCTGGAATATTGTTTTCCACCCTTTCACCCTGAGGAGGTTTCTGTCTTTAGTGGTAAGGTGGGTTTCTTGAAGGCAGCAGATTGAGGGGTCTAATTTTTTGATCCACCCTGCTAGCCTGTGTCTCTTGATGGGTGAATTAAGGCCATTAATGTTTAGGGTGATGACTGTGAGATTTGATTTGATCCCTGTCATGTTGTGGTGGTAGAGGTGTGTTGGCATTTTCATGGAATTTAATTTTTTTTTTCCTATCTAACATTTTAGCTACTGGAAAATTTCTAGTGCTTCAAGCCCAATTGTGATTCAGCAGAAATAATTATATTATGGAACAGAATTACCAAGTAGTTATTTGACTCTGACAGACTGGCTTTCTTGTTTCCAGTGATATACAAAAAAATGTAAAGAAATAATAGAAGACAACACTTTTTATGTTAAGTATTGTATTGATTTAATTGTAGAGATTATGTGATTTACTCTCTTAGTATGGTAGGAAATAAACATTGTTATAATCCCCCCCCACCCAAAAACAAGGTAATTCTGTAAATTCTTTCTTTCTTTCTTTTAATTTTGAGGTAGGGTGTTACTTTAGCTCAGGCTGACCTGAAAATCACTATGTAGGCTCAGGGTGGCCTCACACTCACGGCGATCCTCTTACCTCTGCTCCCGAGTGCTGGGATTCAAGTAATGCGACACCATGCCTGGCTTCTGTAAATACTCTTTATCTGATGACTCTATTGTTATTTTTTTCTGATTAACTAATAGATTCTGTAGTTTACAGAGATAGAATAATTTTCTGTCTCAAAAAATCTTTTCTCTTTTTTATATGAACATCAAGATGTTTTAGTTTCTGCCACATAGTAGGTATAAAATTTAAATATTGTAGGACAATAAGAAATTCTAAGAAATAAAAGTATTTACATGTATTTATTGATTTGAAATAATTTCTTCAAAAATATGTATGGAGCATTGCATTAGTCCTTTTTTTCATTGCAGTGACTAATTACTACCTGCTAAGAGTTTATTTAAGCTCATGATTTGAGGGTATAGTCTGATATGACAAGGAAAGTATGTCAGGGAGTGTGTGAGGCAGCTCATCACATTGCATTCATACTCAATACTCAAATGAAATAAAGAGGTCAATATTAGACATAAATAAGGAAATAGAAATAATAAAGAAAAACCAGTTAGAATTAATAGCAATAAAGAACACAGTTAATGAAATTAAAAACTCTGTAGAAAATCTCACCAGTAGAATGGATGAAGGAGAGGACAGAATATCTAAGCTAGAAGACCAGGTGGCAGATCTAATACAGTCCAACAAAGAGAAAGACAAACTAATAGAAAAGTATGAGTGGGAATTTCAAGATATTTGGGACACTACGAAAAGATCCAACATAAGAATTCAGGGCATAGTAAAAGGAGAATATTTTCACTCCAAAGGCATAGTAGGCATCTTCAATAAAATCATAGAAGTAATGTTCCCCCAAATTGTGAAAGAGCTGCCAATGCAGATAGAGGAATACTTTAGAACACCATCCAGACAAAACCTGGAAAGAACCTGTCCTCACTATATTATAGCCAAACTACCAAACACACAAACAAAAGAAAAAATATTGAAAGCAGTCAGAGAAAAATCAAGTTACCTGCAAAGGCAAGCCTATTAGGATTGCAGCAGATTACTCAACACAAACTTTAAAAACCAGAAGGGTGTGGAGTGATGTATTTCAAGTTCTGAAAGATAACAACTGTCAACCAAGGTTACTTTATCCTGCAAAGCTATCCATTCAAATAGATAGAGAAATAAAGATATTCCATGACAAAAGCAGGCTAAAAGAGTATTTGAAGACAAAACCAGCTCTACAGAACATACTTGAAAGAATCCTTCATGCTGAAGAAAATGAAAAGCACACATATAAGGAACTGGAAAAAAAAAAAAACCAATACTCAAATACTAGTTAACACAAGAGAGCAAAGGTAAAACCAGAAGAACTACAAAAAAAAAAATGGCAAAAAAGAATACACACCTTTCAATAATATCTCTTAATATCAGTGGTCTCAGTGCCCCAACCAAAAGACATAGGTTTTCAGACTGGGTTAAAAAACAGGATCCGTCAATTTTTTGCCTCCAAAAAACCCACCTTTCTACATAGGATGGACACTATCTTAGGGTGAAAGGTTGGAAAACGGTGTTTCAAACAAATAGACCAAGAAAACAAACAGAGGTTGCTATCCAACTATCTGATAAGGTAGACTTCAGTCCAACATTAGTTAAGAAAGATAAGAAAGGCCACTTTATATTGATTAAAGGCACCTTCTAACAGGAGGACATTACAATGCTAAACATATATGCACCTAACATGGGGGCCCTTAAATTCATCAAACAAACACTATTAGAACTAATGTCACAGGTAACACCAAACACAGTGGTAGTGGGTGACTTCAACACCCCACTCTCATCAATTGACAGGTCATCCTAGGAAAAAAAATAAACAAATAGGCATCTGGAATAAATGAGGTCATAGAAGGAATGGACCTAACAGATATAAACAGGACATTTCATCCAAATGATGCAGAATATACATTCTTTTCAGCTGCACATGGGACATTCTCTAAAGTAGACCATATATTAGGACACAAAGCAAATCTTAACAAATACAGGAAATTGAAATAATTCCTTGCGTTCTATCTGACCACAATGAAATCAAACTACAAATCAATAGCAAGAAAGGCTACAGAGCATACACAAAATCATGGAAATTAAACAACACATTACTAAATGATGAATAGGTCAATGAAGAAATCAATAGGGAAGTCAAAAAATTTATAGAGTCAAATAATGAGAACACAACATACCAAAATCTTTGGGACAGAATGAAGCCAGTCCTAAGTGGTAAATTTATAGCTGTAAGTGCCTATATTAAATTAGAAAGGTCTCAAGTAAATGACCTAATGCTTCACCTTAAAGCCTTGGAAAAAGAAGAACAAGGCAAACCCCAAATCAGCAGATGGACAGAAATAATAAAGATTAGGCAGAAATTAATGAAATAGAAACTAAAAAGCAATCCAAAGAATCAATGAAACAAAGAGTTGGTTCTTTGAAAGGATAAACAAGATTGATAAACACTTAGCAAATCTGCCCAAAAGAAATAGAGAAGAGAAACAAATTAATAAAATTAGAGAAAAAAAGGTAACATCACAACAGATGCCAGAGAAATTCAAAGAATTATAGGAACATACTGTAAAAGCATATACTCCACAAAGAATGAATATCTGAAAGAAACAGATGATTTCCTTGATTTATATGACCTACCTAACTTAAATCAAGATGAGATTAATCACTTTTATAGACCTATAATGAGCATGGAGATCCAAACAGTTATCAAAAGTCTCCCAACTAAAAAAATGCCCAGGCCCAGATGGATTCACTGCTGAATATTGCCAGACCTTCAGGGAAGAGCTAATACCATTGCTTCTTAAGCTTGTCCATAAAATAGAAAAAGAAGGAATTCTACCAAACTCCTTCTATGAAGCCAGCATCACACTGATACCAAAACCGGGTAAGGATAGAACAAAAAAAGAAAATTACAGACCAATTTTCCTCATGATCATAGATGCAAAAATTCTCAAAAAATTATTGGCAAACAGAATACAAGAATATATCAGAAAGATCATTCACCCTGACCAAGTAGGCTTTATTTATTTATTTATTTTATTTTTTTAAATTTATTTATTTGAGAGCGACAGACACAGAGAGAAAGGCAGATAGAGGGAGAGAGAGAGAATGGGCGCGCAAGGGCTTCCAGCCTCTGCAAACAAACTCCAGACGTGTGCGCCCCCTTGTGCATCTGGCTAACGTGGGACCTGGGGAACCGAGCCTCGAACCGGGGTCCTTAGGCTTCACAGGCAAGCGCTTAACCGTTAAGCCCTCTCTCCAGCCCCCAAGTAGGCTTTATCTCAGAGATGCAGGGATTGTTCAATATATGCAAATCGATAAATTTAATACATTATATAAATGGATTGAAGGACAAAAATCACATGATCATCTCATTAGAAGCAGAGAAAGTATTTGACAAAATCCAACATCCCTTCATGATAAAAGTCCTGCAGAGACTGGGAATAGAAGGAACATATCTCAATATAATAAAGGCTATTTCTGACAAGCCTACAACCAACATATTACTAAATGGGGAAAAACTGGAAGCTTTTCCACTAATCTCAGGAAAAAAAACAAGGGTAGCCACTGTCCCCACTTTTATGTAATACAGTAGTGGAAGTCTAAGCCATAGCAATAAGGCAAGAGACACACATAAAAGGGATACAAATTAGAAAGGAAGAGATCAAGTTATCATTATTTGCAGATGACATGAATCTATATATAAAGGACCCTAAGACTCTACCAGCAAATGGATAGAGTTGATTAAAACCTACAATTATGTAGCAGGATACAAAGTAAGTACACAGAAATCAGTAGCCTTCCTATATACCAACAACAAACACACAGAGGATGAAATCAGAGAATCACTCCCATTCACAATTGCATCAAAGAAAATAAAGTACTTTGGAATAAACCTAACCAAGTAAAGGATCTCTAAAATGAAAACTTAAAACACTCAAGTGAGAAATTGCAGAAGACACTAGGAATTGGAAAGACATCCCTTTTTCCTGGATTGGAAGAATCAATATTGTGAAAATGGCAATCTTACCAAAAGCAATCTACATATTTAATGGAATCCCCATCAAAATTCCAAAGGCATTCTTTGTGGAAATAGAAAAACACAATCCAAAATTTCATTTGGAATCACAAAAACCCTCGAATATGTAAAATAATACTGAGCAACAAAAATAAGGCTGGTGGTATCACCATACCTGTTTTTAACCTATACTACAGAGCCATAGTAACAAAAACAGTATGGTACTGGCACAAAAGCAGACATGTAGATCAATGGAACAGAATAGAGGTCCCAGATGTAAGTCCAGGTAGCTATAGAAACCTGATATTCAATAAAAATGCCAAAAATAGTCAATGGAGAAAAGACAGCCTCTTAAGCAAATGGTGTTGGGAAAACTGGATATGTATTAGCAGAAGGATGAAAATAGATTCTTCTTCCCTTTGTGCACAAGAATTAAGTCCAAATGGATGAAAGACCTTAACATCAGACCTGAAACTCTGAAATTGCTAGAGGAAAAAGTAGGGGAAACCCTTCAACATATTGGTCTTGCCAAAGAATTTTGGGATACAACCCCAATTGCTGAAACAATAAAACCACAGATTAACCACTGGGACCTCATGAAATTATGAAGATTTTTTACTGCAAAGGACACTGTGAATAAAGCAAGGAGGCAACCTACAGAATGGGAAAAAAATTTCGCCAGCTATATATCTGACAGAGGATTAATATCGAGGTAATACAAAGAACTAAAAGGTTTAATAATAAGAAATCAAACAAGCCAATTAAAAAATGGGCTATGGAGCTAAATAGAGAGTTCTCAAAAGAAGAAATATGGATGGCGTGTAAGCATCTAAATAAATGTTCTACGTCCTTAGTCATTAGGGAAATGTAGATTAAAACTACATTGAAATTCCATCTCACTCCTGTCAGACTGGCTACCATCATGAAAACAAATGTTCATAAATATTGGCGAGGATGTAGAAAAAGAGGAACCCTTCTACACTGCTGGTGGGAATGCAATCTGGTCCAGCCATTGTGGAAATCAGTGTGGAGTTTCCTGAAGCAGCTGAAGATTGATCTACCATATGACCCAGTTATAGCACTCCTACACATATATCCTAAGGACTCATCTTATTTCCTTAGAAGTATGTGCTCAACCTTGTTTATTGCTGCTCAATTCATAGTAGCTGGGAAATGGAACCAGCCTAGATGTCCCTCAACTGATGAGTTGATAATGAAGATATGGCACATTTATACAATGGAGTTCTACTCAGTGGTAAAGAAAAATGAAGTTAGAAAAATTGATGGATCTGGAAAGGGTTATACTAAGTGAGGTAACCCAGGCCCAGAAAGTCAAGCGCCCCATGTTCTGTTTCATATGTGCATCCTTGATACAGGCCATTGGGCCTCTGTGTGAGAAGTTAAAAAGTCAGTTACAGTGGCCAGTAAGCTAAAAAAGAGATAAAAAGGGAAAGGATGGGGGTACTTAATAGGTTGGTATTGTATATACGTAAGTAGAAGAATAGATTAACAGGTGTCAAAAGGCCTAAAGTGAGGCCAGGGGAGGAAATTGAGTAAAGGAAAGGTGGAGGTAGGGCTAATCAAAATCTAAGAGGATATAAATAATCATATGGAATCCTCTGTTTTTGGACAATGGAACACTCAGGAGCCATAGAACATTGCTAGAAAAATTTCAGTGCCATGGATGGGATACCTGCCAGTGAATTGTTGGCCAGGGTGGTCCCTGATGTCCCCCAAACATTATAGGCCATTGCTGAGGCTTTTGGTTTCCCACCAGGAATTGATGGTAAGACCTGATTGCTGAAGCGTCCACATATATGGGCTGCAAGGCCACTGAAAAATCCTGCTGAAACTGACCTGATAACCTCCTCTATTTAGAACAACTAACACAAAGCTGGAAGGAGCCATTGTACATGTAGTTCAATGGGAGAAGGAGAGACCACCAGTGAAGATTCTCAACAGTGGACACTGCAAGCCTTATAATTGGCCAGCCAGGCCAAATGAGCCATGGGTGCAATAGTGGCACGTCTGTCATGGTGGAAACCAACTGCACTCCAATTGGACTGGAGGCCCACTCCATGGGAGGGAATACATCCCTGATACTGAAAACTTAAAACAGGGGTATTCATGAGCCCTAGGGATGTAACATCTGCTGATGTCTGGATAAGTATATATACTATGTTTATCAAAATGCCCAGTAAGCACTTCTTTTATCATTCATACCATTACATTAATGCTACTTTCACTTTTGGTTGAGAATCTTCTTTTCAGATGGCAGTGACCTAGGGATGACTCATAAAGTATCATGGTGCTGGGAAGAAGTAACTACAGTACTGAGTAACATCTCGATCACACCTTCCAAGGCTCAGGGTTTAATGTGGAAGAGGTGGCGGAAAAAGATGTAAGAGCCATAGGAAGTGTAGGACTCCTTACAATGTGCTCCCTCCAGACATAAAATGGCCTTGATATCCATGACCTCATAGTGCCTGACACTACCTATACAAGACCATCATAAGATGAGGGAAAGATCATGACATCAAAATAAAAGAGAGACTGATTGAGATGGGGAGGGGATATGATGGAGAATGGAATTTCAAAGGGGGGAAGGGAGAATGGAGGGCATTACCAGGGGATATTTATTATAATCATGGAAAATGTTTAAAAAATTGAGAAAAAATAAATTAAAATAAAATAAATACAATACAAACAAAAAAGTTTACATTTATACCATTCAGCCTTTCCTCAGGCATACTTTACATTGTTTCAATGTAAAATAGTCTTTCTGAATGCTATTGTGGCTGAAAATAGCTGCTTCAGTAATGAAAATAAATCTATATAGCTATAAAATAATCTCATTTGAATTTCTCCAATTTTAAATCTCATAAACTCAGTTCAATGTCCTTAGCCATGCCCATCAGTCCATTACAAGTTTAATCTTGATCAAACTCTCTGGGCATGGCAGTAGAATGCAGCCAGCCTTTATTGCCAGTAGCCCAGCTCCAACAAAGTTCTCTGTAGCCTTTCCTTCCCCTTTCAAAGGTCATGAGCAAAGCCTCCAAATATAATTCTTTCTTCAATTAGCATTTAAAACTTTCACCAGAATAGTCCATAAACCCTGGGTTACCACTCTGGAAGGTGTCTTCAGTTGCAAGTACCAAGCCCATGTCCATTCCTCAAGAACAGAAGTTCTAAAAGACCAAAATGTACATGGTCAGATTCATTGTGCAGCCACAACCCACTCTCTGGTACCAATTTCTGTCGTAGTCAGTTGTACATTGGTGGGATGAACCTGCAAACAAGACACATTTTATGAGACAAATGGATTTTATTGAAATTTACAGATCCAGGGGAAGTTTCGTGATAGGAAAAAAAGAGAAAGCCCACTACCAAAAGCTAGAGTAAAGCCAGCAGCCAAGCAGCAGGGATCTCAGACAGAATTTAGCACTCTGCATTCCTTAGAATGGAATTTAGATCCACCCCCTCACACACCTTGGGGCTTGACCTCAGGATCTGCCCATAGTGATAGCTCCACTAGCTCAGTTATAAGCTTCAATAAAACTTCTAAATCTATTGGAGGATATCCATTTAAACTACCACAAGTTTCAACTCTGATATTTCATTTTTATCTGTCATGCTACCATATTCTTCTGTTTCATAGAAACTAGTTAAAAAATTGTATTATGTGTTTATTCCTAATGTACTTTTCATAGAAGATATTCTATTTATATATTGTTTGAACTTTTTGAGGTGATAAAATTCTCTTTTATTTGGAAAAGTATCTAAGTTATAGCTACAGTATATAATTAGCTAAAAACTTTCTTCAAACACATTTCCTTAATCTCTTGTCTATGGTCTTCAGGAAATCACATTCCTCTAGGTATTAATTAAGAATTGCTTTGGGTCACCAAGCATTATGATTTTTGATATGCAATGTTCCCCACAAGCTCATGTGCTTGTAAACTTGGTCACCAGCTCATCACACTGTTTTGGTGTGTTGTAGAATTTTTGGAGGTTGGCCCAAGCTAAAGGAAATGGATCTGTGTTCATTTGTGTCATGAGTTTATTTCCTGCATATGCTTCCATTTCAATTTCTACTTCCTGGTGCACAGAGAGATGAGCAAGCAGCCTTGTGCATCTGGTATCATAGTTGGAGCTCAGGATTTATATAAAGGAAGACGGTTAAGCCAGCTGAGCACTAGCACTCATCTGTCTTTGTTTCCTGAGTACAGAGAAAATGTGGTTAGCCTACTACCCACACCATCCCTACCATAATGGACTGTGTGTTTTGACCATTTGAGAAAATAAACCTTCCCTCCCTTTTGTTGCATATTCTGAGGCATTTGTTCACAGCAAAATATAGTAACAAATACACCCAAATTCCATCATATGTTCTCACCTTTACCCTGAATTGAAATGATTTGTTTATGTGGCTGTCTACTGTGTTGGCCCCCCAAATTGCCTTTTTTTATTAGTATGAAAGTTTATTAGTATGAAAGTTTGTGAAAGGAGTGGGAGAGTGGTGAATAATAGAGTGAAAAGATTTCCTCAGGGATAACATAGGGATTGAGATGGAACTTGGAAGAGAAATAAATAGGTGGTGTGAAATTAGAAGCAGCTCCTTGAACAGAGTAGAAAGCATGAAAAAGAAAACACAATATTGGACATTGATGCACATTTTTATGATGTATAACTGCTATTTATTTGTCCACTTATCCATGTGGCCATTTTTGAAAAGGTAAATATTAATGAGGTAAAAATTGAAAAAAAAAACTTTCATTTTTCTCACCATTAATTTTCTAGACATTTTATTGGACAACCTTCCATACCCATTAACCATATCTCTGTTAGGATCCATTGTTTTCTGATTGCTTTAAGTTAGAACAACTATCCTGATTTCCTTCACTAGGCTTAATATATATATATGAAATAAAATAAAACAGTTCATCTGAAATAAAAGCTTCAATATCACATCTATTTCAAACTGTCAAGATCAGATCTGATCTCATATTTGTACATCTATACTGAGGAAAGTAGAAGTGGTCCATTTGTATTTTCTCTTTTCTTGTAACTTGAATATCTTTTTTTTTTTTTTCATTTTTGAATTGGCTCAGGGTTAAATTCTGAGGATGTTATATCACATGGAGAGGAATAGGAAGTCTAGTACACTGGCATCCCTAAAGATCTTTCTAAGTAGTATAGACTTGCATGAGAAGATGCTGCATGATGGCTTTTCAGTGACATGAATTTAGGTACTACTGAGAGGCCTCATATGTACCTCGGCATGTTTTTATTATTTTGTTCACATGAGTGGTGTACTTTTTGATTACCTGTTAAAACATTGACTGGTCATTTTTTAAAAGTATTTTATAAAATATTTTATATATTTGCAAGCATAGAGATGCAGACAGAGAGAGAAGGAGGGAAGAAAGGAGGAAGGGAGGGAGGAAGAGTGAGAGAAACAGAGAGAGCGAGCGAGCATGGGCATTCTGAGGTGTATAGCCACTGCAAATGAACTCCAGACACATGCACCACTCTGAACCACTCTAAACCCATCTGGTTTATATGGATACTGAGGAACTGAACGAAGGTCTTTAGGTTTGACAGGCAAGCACCTTAACTACTGAGCAATCTTTCTAGCCCTTAACTGATCATTTGTCCCTGTGACCCACACCACTTGTCCTCCTCCTGTCTCTATCAGCTACCACCTTGATCAGGTGGTCTCACAATATTATCAGCTTAGAGAGGTTTTTTGGCATCCAAAGTATAAAATACCCAGAAAGTGAGAATATTCCCATCTTTTATTCTCTCAAGCACTCACAACTTTACTAATTGATTCTTTTGAAGTCCTTTCACTTACTTTGAGGAGAATTTTCTCTATTTCAGAGGCAAGAAGAGAAAAATGCACAAAGCATTTTCCCCTCAGGTAAACACTTCAGTCAATACCAGTGATTTACTTACTAGTCTTTTGATTTTGTTAGCTGTGTGTGGAATATGGCAAGGATCAAAGTCCACCAGTAGCATCTCTGTGAGTTCTGTGGGGGATATGAGTTTCTGCCCCTTTGACAATACGTGATAATTAATATTCATTGTCAACTTATTGTCTAGGTTTAAATGCATCATGAAAATATAACTCTGGATATTTCTAGAGGATTGTTTCCAAAAATATTTCAATAAAGAAATAAAAGTCCTATTGAATGTAAATTGCATCAACTTATGAGCTGGGATTCCATAGTGAATAAAAAGGAGAAAGTGTGCTGAATGTCAGAATTTATTTCTACCTGCTTCCTGACTGTGGACACATTAAGACTTACCATTAAATTACAAGCCACAAAAGACCTTAAGTTTCTTGTTGTAAGGTTATTTTTTCACAGCAATGGGAAAAGTAATGAATATAGAAATTTGTTGCCAAAAATGGTGTTGTTACTGTGATAAATGTGACCATGTGTTTCTTGGGCCATTGGAACTTGTGGTTAGGAATGTGAAAGAGCTTAGAGCTGAGGTCTAGAGAAGCCCTTGAATACTATGAGCAAAGCATAATATGCTCTTCTGGAGAGAGTTTTGAAGACCAGAATGTCAAGAAAAATGCATAAAGGGAAGATCTTGTTCATAAGTTTTCAGAGAAGAGCAAATTTTCTCCTGGGAATTAGGATAGAAGCCATTCATATTATATACTGACAAAGAATTCATACTCCCCATTTCCTGAGAACCCGAGTAAGGGTGAATTAAAAACAATGAACTAATTTACTTTGTAGAATAGATTTTAAGGCAAGGTAACATTAAACATGTGCCATTGTTACTATACACTGCTCTTATCCAGGTGTACAGTGAGAGGCAGCAAGTAGAACAGAAAAATATGAAAAATGTACAGCTTGATTAGAAAAGAAATGTGGATGAATTTAAGGTTATAGACAAGTAGGGTATGGAGAAAACAATCTTACTTGCTAAAATGAGTGCCACCATTAAAGAGAAACCTCATGTTCTACATGGGTAATGTTAAAGGTACTGAGACCCTAGCTGTCAAAAAATGCAAATGAACTCAAGAAGTAGCCTGAGCTTATAATGTACTTGAAGGGGTTCCCTGTTCCAAAAGTCCACCCAGGGAAATGTTTCCCCAGAGTCATCCTCAAAGGTACACAGGGGGCACTGCATATGGTTCAGTGGGGTCAGGCAACATTTCCAGTGGGCAGCAGAACTTACAGAGTTGTTCAAATGGTACTAGTCGTACAAGCATGAAAGACACAGAGTGAAAGAATCATTGGAGTTTAACCAAAGTTTCAGAAAATATCTGAGACCCTCTGGGTGTGGTGGCACACACCTTTAATCCCAGCATTCAGGAGGCAGAGGTAGGAGGATCACCTAGAGTTCAAGGCCACCCTGAGACTACATAGTGAATTCCAAGTCAGTCTGAGCCAGAGTGAGACCCCCCACAAAAAACATCTGAGACCAGAGAATGTGCGGCAGCGTTCAATTCACTGAAAGTGGGCCTTGAGAGACAAATGAATGAAGATGGGAAGGTGAAGCACAAGTTGCAATGGAGGTTGCATAATGCTTAAAATGCCAGAATCATGATATGTTCACTGAGGAAAGCTGTAGGCTTGGGACAGACCTGGCCCAAGAGAGTCTATATGTATTGCAGGCATTGAGCTGAAGAGGTTGTTTACACAAGGTTCTTGCAGCCTGGATGTTCTCAGCTCAAGACGCTGCATATGGAGCTGCAGGATGTGCAGTTTGCCTTGTGGTGCTTCCACATAGTTGTGGTCTCAACTTTTTCCTTGATGTTCTCATCCTTGATGTTTTTCATCTTTGGCATGAGAATGTTTACTCTTTGACATTGCATATTGGAAGAATTTACCTGCTTTTTGACTTTAAAGGGCCTCACAATTTAAAGAATACATTGAGTCTCAGATGAGACATTGGAAGATTGCAGTGCTATGTGTATTAAAGATTAAGGGGACTTTTATAGATATACTAATTGAATTTTGCATTGTGAAATGAAAATGCAACTTTAGGTGCTAGAGTAGAATGCTAAAGTGATTTGTTTGGGTGTTTGGTTGACAAAGGGTTGAGTGGTAATGCTTAATATTTATTGTCATGCTAAGTTTAGAGTCACCATGTAAAGATACATCTTGGCACATTGTGAGAGGATTTCCCACAGATTTGTCTGTGGCAAGACCATACTGAATATGGGAAACATCATCTCAGTAGCTGGGGCCTCAGACTGGATAAACATGGAACAAAAAGAGGAAGCCCATTGAGCGTTAGCATTTATCTGTTTCCTGACTACAGATATAATGTTATCAGCTGCCTTATGCTCCTACTGCATTCTCTTCCCAGTCCTCAAACTGTGAGCCAAAACATCTTCCTTCCCACACATTGCTTTTATCAGATATTTGTCATAGCAATGAGAAAAGTTATGATGCAGAACACTTACAGACAAATTCTTTCTTTGGGATTGCAGAAGAAATTCTTTTATCACAAGATGAGAATTCCATTGCACTATTAGAATTTTTGCTTGCAACTAAAATTAGACTCAAGTATCAACCTTTGCATATAATCTGCCTTAGGAAACAAACTGTCAGAAAGCTAATCTTTCCAGGACAAGGTGAAATCAGATAGTAGCTCATAACTACATGATCAATACAGAATCAAGAGCAACATTAAGGTGTGGGTTGGAGGCCAAGTAAAGGGACAGATACAGAGGAAGCAGGCTATTGGGTAACTCTGATTCCATCATCAACAATACAACTCCATGTCGGAGGAAGGCAGCAGGCAGCTTGGTTTCCACAAACTGCATTTTCCAGTATTTAGCATGAGTATGAACATACAGACAGGATTCCAGATTCAGCAATATTAATAAGAATAATACTAATTTACCATTGAAAGACTATTTGGCATTATTAGATAAAATGACACTTTATTATTAGATTTAATTTCCTATTTGCCAAAAACAAAAATATAAGAAAAGTGACTGAAAGCTCAATGATTGTTGACTATAAGTAATCTTCCTATTTATTTATAAAATTTCTCTCAATAACTTATATGTTGCATTATTTATGTCTTACTAATGAACTAAACATTGAGTTTGGTGACTCAGACTTGTAATCCCAGCACTTGAAGGGCCAAGATAGGAAAATCACTGGTAAATCTGAGGCCAGCCTAAGCCAGGGCACTATTTGCTTCAAAAAAAAAAAAAAAAATCAACAAAGAAAAGGCATTATTAGTTCCTTTATCAAAGTAGTACTGACCAAAAGCATTCCTTTATTATATATTCAGCACTTTTCTTCCCCTGGGGATAGACAACTCATAAAAATTTTCTTCTTTCAGTGAGCTCATTACCAGATAATAGTCAAAACAATTACATAAAATATATTGGATATTAGATAATGATGAATTAAATTGGTTAGAATGCTGAATGAGCTACACTTGTGATAATGATCAGTTTTAGTGAACATTTAATGTATTTCTTATTTTATTATTTAGTACCAATTCTGTAGTTTGTGAAAAACATGCTAAAACACAGTGCCTTGAAATTAGTATGAGGCATGTTTACAGCTGGAAGGCCTGGTGAGATGGAATAGTAAATAAAACACTTGCTGAGTTTTGATCCCTGAGACCAATGTAAAGCCAGAGGTAGTAGTGTGAATGTCTATAATCACACTTGTGGTGAGATGGGCAGAAAAGTCCCTGTAATCCTATTGGCCAGGTAGCCTGGAAAATGCAACTGTGAACAATGAGAGACCCTTCCTCAAAAGAAGGTGCTATGAAGATAAAAACTGTCACCCAAAGTTTTCTTCTGACCTGTACATGTGTGCTGTGGGGCCTATGCACTTTCAAGCACATACCAACATGTGCACACATACACATATACAGTGCAAAACCACTCCTAGAAATAAAAATTTATCACATAAAATTAAAATGTTTAAATTAGATATTAAAATCTTTATATTATAGCACAAAAATACATAGGTCAGAAAAATACCAGTGTGAGCACCATACTTCATAGCCCCTGTACTAAGACAATCTTGCCTGACTATTGGCATATAGCTAATGACCTAAGTTGCTCTAATGGTAGTGATAAATTTGTCTTAATGTGTCTGTAATAAAAATGGGATTTGCACATGAACACTTTTGAATTAGTTTCCTTAGTTGTGAATCAAAGATTTGTAAGTTAAGGAAAGGAACACAGTTTCAGTCTTTCCCAGCATTATTGCTTTGGAGAGAGACATGAGCATTGAAGGAGAAATAATAAGAGAAAATACAAAAATAAACTATATTAAAAATTTAATCTGTATTGATTATTAACTTCAGTGTTTTTATAAAGGCAACAAAACCAACTCTAATAAGTTGATTTGAATAGAGATGGTCCCTACAGTCTGTAGTAACAGGTAAACAAAACCAAATCAGAAAGTAGATGAAGGTATTTTTGTGAGTAGCTTTTTCTTTTCCCTGGAACGAGTGTAGCAAAGTTCACAATTCTCCAAGGAAAACATAAGTGGGTCACTGCTCTGATGTGGAAGCAGTTCTTCAGTGCTGGCCTCTGACTTATCTGTAGGAGGCTAAGGAAGAAAGCATGAGGCTAAATGCCATTGCACAACATTCAGAACTTTCTAGTCTCTATCAGTTTCTACAGTACAGACTGCTTAAATCTTCTATTTACCTCAGATTCTAACACAAAATTCCCTTTTTCAACAACTCCAAAGATTTTTTTCACTAATACAAACAAGTGTTCTTTCCCTACTCCTTTTTATACACACACACACACACACACACGCACGCGCGCGCGCGCATGCACACACCCCAACATGATATTTACCTATTATTTCTTGATTGGAAGGATGATTAGAGAGAAATGACAGATGTTGAGAATATTATTCAATGAAAGGATAAAAAGAGATGGTGAAGATCAGTTGAAAATGTACATAGAATGATTAATAACTAGCCATTGACATAACTGAAATTTGTATCTATCATTTATTGGTTATGAGATTATTATATTTTGTTTTTATTTCTTTAAGACTTACCTTCCTTATTTCCACTATATGGCAAGAAGTGATACAATGCATATGTAATAGCTTAATATTATAATATTTAGACCCTATTTGGTGGGCATTGTTCTCTGTTTTGAAAATAACAATGCAATTTTGTAGTTAAAGATATAGTTAGAGGGTAAGAGATGACTCAAGATGCCATTTTACAGTTCATACTAAGTAATCTCAGAAAGAAATCAAAAAAATATTTTATTATTTATTTATTTATTAGAGACAGAAATATGGAGAGAGAGAAAGAGAAAGTGAGAATGGGCACACCAGGGCCTCTAGCCACTGCAAATGAACTCCAGATGCATGAGCCACCATGTGCATCTGGCTTACATGGGACCTGGAGAATAGAACCTGGGTCCTTAGGCTTCACAGGCATAGGCCTTAACCATTGAGCAATCTCTCCAGCCCTCAGAAAGAAATTTTTTAGTTGCTTTTCTCATGCTGTGACAAAATACCCAATAAAAACAACTTAAGTAGGGAATAGTTTATTTGGGGTCACAGTTTGAGTATATATTCTATCATAGTAAGGAAATTGTGGTGGTTAAAATGGCTGTAGTTATGGTGGCATGGGCTTAAAATGGCTCAGCACATTGTTTCCATAGTCAGGAAGCAGAGGGAGATGAATTATGGGGCTCAGCTTGATTTTTATTCTTTCCTTCCCCCCACCTGCCAGGTAGAGTCATGCTCTAGTGCACTTTGATTCACTATGCAGCAATCCTCCTACTTCAGCTCCTTGAGTGCTGTGATTAAAGGTGTGTGCCACCATACCTCAGAAAGAGAAAGAAAAAGAGAAAGAGAGAAAAAGAGGAGAGAGAGAGAGGAGAGAGAGAGAGAGAGAGAGAGAGAGAGAGAGAAATAAGGCGTGCACCAGGGCCTCCAGCCTCTGCAAATGAAGTGCGGCTTTGTGCACGTGGCTTTATATGGGTACTGGGGAATAGAACTGGGGTTGTTTGGCTTTACAGGCAAGCACCTTAACCACTGAGCAATCTTTCCAGTTCCTCACTTTTCTCCCTTTTTATTCACTATGAGACCCAAATCCATAAAATGGTGTTTCAGGATGGGTCTTCCCTCCTCAGTTAAATTTCTCTTGAAGCACATTCACATCCTAACAGGTATACCTGTTAGAGGAATCCAAATCCAGTCAAGTTGCCAACAAAGATTAAGCAACACAAGTCTACCCTTTGTCTAGCTGAAACCAAATCATATCACTTTCAAGTCATTAAATTGTATTCTGGTTCTCAAAGGATCATAGATATCTCATAATGCAATATATTCTCTTTAATTCAACTTCAAAAGTCACCATAGGATTTGATAGTCCCAACATGACTCTAAATCCAAATTCTCTTCTGAAGCTCAAGACAAATTCTTTACTGTCAGTGTTAATAAAATCAGAAAACAAGTTACCTATTTCTAGCACACAGTGGCACAGAATTAACATTCCTATTCCAAAAAGGATGAAATGGAGACACAGTAAGGAAAGCAAAGGCTGAATCAAGATCAAAACCCAGGAAGTCTAATACCAAACCCCATAGCATCATCTGGGCTTCAATGGCTTTGGGTAGCCCCTGTCTAATAGCTGTCATCTATAGCATATGTGAACTCTTTTTTGGGGGCCCAGCTGCACTACATGCTTGCAGTTTTCCTTGGGAGACAGTCCATGGTCCTGGTACCTCCACTATCCTGTGGTCTCAACTAGAAACCTAGGGTTCACCTTCACGACTTTTTATATAGCCTTTTAGGGGCTTCTTGCAGGGAATTGACATGTTGCTTGGCTTCAGTATCTTTCTAAAATCTTTGGGTAAGTCTTGATGCATGCCTGAAAAACCAGCACCATGTAGATGATACTGCCAAGCTCTGCTGATTGAGACATAGTCTGGCCTTTCCCATTATGTTTGTGGTAGTCTATTTGTGCCTTTGTGCTTTAGCCTGGGAAAGTTATTCCCTAAGCAGTTGTCTATGAGTGGGGGGCTTCTTCAGCTACATTCTCTCTCCTTTCAAATGGTTTGGCATTTTACAAGCAGGACTCTTTGGTCTTATCTTTAAGATACATTTCCTATTGTTCCAGTGCAAAGTGAGAGGTTTGTCTATACATACTCACATCTTTAAAAAATGTTCATTTTATGTATTTATTTGAGGGCGACAGATAAAGAGGCAGATATATATATATATATATATATATATATATATATATATATATATATATATATATATATATGGAGAGAGAGAGAGAGAGAGAGAGAGAGAGAGAGAGAGAGGGAGAGAATGGGTTTGCCAGGGTCTCTAGCCACTGCAAATGAACTCCAGATGGGTGTGCATATTTTTTAAAAATAAAGTTGCTGTTTTCACACATGCCTTGTTTGCAATTTTAAACTCACTCATGTTTCCTTCTTTATCAAACTGTGCATTTTTCATATCTGTTCTCTTTCAGTGTAGCTCTTAGGAAGAACGGTTAAAAAAAAGCTATGCCATAGCCTGAGTGATATGTCGTTTTAAATTTCCTCTGCCAAACAACTTAATGCTGCTGTTTTCTTGAGGCAGAGTTTCATGATTTCCCAGGCTGACCTGGAATTCACTCTGCAGACCAGGCTGACTTTTAAAAACTTACCATCTTCCTACCTCAGCTTCTAAGAAGCTGGGATTAAAAGTGTACACCAACATTTCTGGCTATGGTGTGTTTTAATCAAAAGAGCTAACAGTATTTCATTGATGTAAAAGAGCTGCAGATCTTTTCCCTGTGTGGAAGGAGCTAAACTTTCAGTTTTGCCACAGTCTGTTTTTCTTTAATTCCTTCTGAAATTGCAAATGGATAAATCTGCTAATGTCTTTACAACTTCTGTGTCATTTCCTGCCTGATTAAGATGTAAGAAGAGTCTTTAACAGGGGAGCATGTTGCAGCTTGCTCATGTTCGGCCTTCCACAAATGAGAAGCTGAACGTCATTCTTTATTAGATCAAGGCTTTCACGTTCAGTGTGCTGACATTTAAGCCCAGAGTGTTCTTCAAAAGTTTCCATCTTCCACTAACAAACACAATATTTTCTGTGCAGTTTTAGTAGTAATTCACACCAGAGGAACTGGGCATAAGCTCTCTTGTCTGGCACTGGTGTGGGGAACAGTATGGAAAGGAGTACTTGCTGTATAGCCTGATTGAGAAAGACTTTTTATCCTGATGACTGCTTGAGAGTAGGAATCAGCAGCCTGTGGTATTTAATCTATTTGAGTTGGCAAATTCAGAAGACTTCATTTATAAATTGTGTGTGTTGTACAGTTTTACAACGTGTGTATGTGTGTGTGTTGATAAGAATGAAGAGGCAAAGAAGGGATCTTCTCAGTCTACATGAAATGGTTGTGAGTAGTATAAAATGAGATACTTGTAATGAAAAAACAACACTATAAAAAGACTTAAAACGTGGCAGGATGGTTCAATGCCATTGTTTTGCTTCAGATGCATGTTTTTACCCCAGAAGCATAAATTGTTATTCTTCAGAGTAATGACTGTAGGCATTTTTCTACAGGGTTGCCAACAAAATGTCACTGATGAAGAAGCATCAGCCCCAAGTTCAACCAGTCCATTGGTGACTTTTCTACATCTTCTTCTTGGCCTTTGATGCACAGGAAGAGCTATGCAAGTAACAATATGCACAACTACAAACATGTACCATTCCACATATGTTTTACATACATAAATACACCAGGTGTACACTCACAAAGAATTATTTTTAGTATCTTATTAGACTTTTGGCTCTTCAACATGGTAGTTAGTACTCCAAGACATATGGACAGTGGTAAGGTACCTTTTAATGAAATGAATGTTTATTCATATCTAAAATAGTTTTTTCCAATAATATCTTCTGAGCTTATCATTGTTTTCAATGTAGTATAATTCAAGTGATGAAAAGCTCATAGGGTCTTAGGTCATTCTCCTATCTCCCAGAGTTTGTTTGTACTTAATTAATTGACACTGACTGTAAAGATGTGCTAAACCATTTGCACATTTTGAATGCTTATTTAGATAGAACCAGAGACCCTAACACTGGACTCTATTTAGAGGACCTCACATATATGGTACTGGTTGTGATGTTGTGAAGGGCCCTGTGCTTCCTCCTCTCCCTTCTAAGTCACTGAACATGCATCCTCTCTGCAGGACACCTGATTCTTGTGTGTGAGATGTGACTGCTGAAAAAGAAGCTGAGAGGATCAGTGCCCATCTGAACACAACATGGGAGCAATCTATTCTTCACATGTTTTAAAAAAGTTAAGTTATTATCTTTTTTTTCACTGTCCCCACTTCATTTTTTTTTACTTTTTATTACCTCTTTTTTATTTAATATATATTTGTATTAATTAGTTTTCTATTCAGTGAATATAGTCAAGTTGGTACCATTGTCAGGTTCGAACATGTCCTACCACCTTCACTTGGTCCCTCCTTGTTGAGGTATATGGGTCATGCATTGTGGAGTTAGCCCACAGTTATGGGTAGGAGAAATGTCTCTGCGTATCATGACCCAATGTGTGGCTCTGACATTCTTTTTGCCCCCTCTTCCACTAAATTTCTCTGAGCCATGTTGGGTTCATTTTGGGCCTGCTTCAGTGATGAGGTGTTGGGAGCCTCTGCATCTCTGAATATCTGATTTGGTAGGAGTTGACTGTTCTCTGTGTCAATATACTTCGCCCTTGTGCTGGTACCAGGTTCACCAAGAAAACAGCACCCTTGCTTGTTTCACCAATTATTCTTAGTTTCAACCGGGGCCCTTTTGAGGCATGATGGGATGGTTCTCTCCTTAGGATCTGTATCTATCTGAAAAAGAGAAGCAGATTCTGCAATGGAGGGCAAAATTAGCCCCAGACAAATGGAATAACCCTTATTGTTTTATAGAGCATTTAATAGGTGTAGGCCCTTTTGTAGCCCATGATTGGTGGCTGCTAGCTTTTTCCTTCAAGCTCTGTGGATAATTTTGAGAGTTTCTCTTGATAGTACCTGTAATTTTTATAAAAAATACTTTTATTTACTTATTTGCAAACAAAGAGAGAGGAGACACACTCACAAAGAGAGAATAGGCCCCTCACCAGGGCCTTCAGTCACTGGAAATAAACTGCAGATGCATTTACCACTGTGCATCTGGCTTCATGTGGGCACTGAGGAATCAAACCTAAGTCTTAGGCTTTGCAGGCTTAACTGATGTGCCATCTCTCTAGTCAAACATGTGCTAAGTTAAGTGGCCCAGTAGTATAGAAAATGGATGAAAATTACTTATTCGGAAGGAGGAAGGCTATTGTTTTGACATAATCTTAGTAATAGCTGGTGATATATAGGGTTACTATTTGGCCATTGGAGCATATGGACAGATATTACAGATATTAAAGAATCAGAATATATCAAGGTTTGCATTTATAACTATACAAACCTGGAAACTAAAGGATGAGAAGTAGATAAGGTGCAATAGTTATGACATGGAATAGAACCTGCTTCAACCAGTCTATAATAAAACTGTGGGGTGGGGTGTGCTTTTGTTCAGCTCTACCTGCTCCTCTGCACTCTGTAGTAATTCCTGTATCATTGCCTTCCCAGGAATTCTTGGGATAAAAGTTTCATAGGGCTTCCTCCAGGAAAACCTGTCCTGGACATCCCAGACCAACTTTATTATACTCCCCATGAGGAAAATGTCAAATGTCCCTGTTCTCAACACAGAAAACAAAATTTTATTCTCACTTTCATGACTCAAGTTGTAGGCTTTTATGTGTATTCCACATGAAGACAACACCTTGACCATAAATAAGGTTATTTCTTGATAACAAAATCAGGGCAATTATAGGAAACCACAGCTGTGTGTGTGAATGTGCATATGCAAGGGTTTATATTTGCAGAACTATCAATCAAGTCGGTATGTATATTATAACAAATGCTTGTGAAATATCTGAAGTCAAAGTATTCCTCCAGAACAATATTAAACTGTTATTTGATATGAGGAATCTTATTATTTTTTATTTAATAGAGTTGGAGGGGGAAAGAATGGGGACTTTAAGGCCTCTAGCCACTGCAAACAAATTTCAGATGCATGTACCACCTTGAGCATCTGGGTTATGTGGGTACTGGGGAATTGAATCTGTGTTCTTAGGCTTCTCAGGTAAGTGCCTTAAGGGCTAAGCTATCTTTCTATCCCAAGAAGTCTTATAGCATTTTAAAGTAAAAATTGAGCTGAAGTTATCAATGATATGACAATTTATAGGCTTATTTACATATGCCATTTTCTACTCAAAGCAAAAAATAATTATTAAATTCTAATGATGGATAAAAGTTAATCTTAGGATGTATTAAATAGAAAAAAAACATACATGAGGTTTAATAACATACAAAGAAATAGTTTTGCATAAATATTTCTACTTGCAGAGATGATTAAAAAAATCACTTGCAGCTAACAAAATTTTGTATTATTTTGTCCCAACTGTGAAGTCCACAATTATTTATTATTGCTCAAATTACGTTATAAATAATAATATCACATACTGATTGAGGCCTTAGAGCTGGCAACTATGTATTATTATTAGAGTAATTTAAAATACTCAGTTTTTAAAAGGGTTGAAGTTTTGTATGCCACTAATTCCTCCAACAGCCTTAGTGACATGAGCACCCACCTGGACCGATCCCATGTTGGACACTCCCCTGCCACATCTGCTAGCATGCCTAAATAGACACTAAAGACTCCGTTCATTTTGTTCTATTTCACTTGCTATCATTTTTTAATTATGGGTTTAACTACAGTGACTATTAGGCATGATTTTAAGGTAATTTAGAAATATGCTTAGCAAAATATGCTTTATGGTCTTTTTTCAGAGTGTAGAATTAAAAAAAAAAAATAAATCTATGAAATATTTTTTGCCAGGTGAAACACAGTACTAGTTTTCAAAAGCCATATTCTTCAAATAACATCCAGTTGTGTAAAGCCACTCTTTCTATACAGTGTCATATTTTCAGGTAATAGCTAAGTCAAAGTATTAAATGATAAATAAGAACGATTTCAGCATGCCATATCCCCCCAAAATTATGGTCCAGTAGAGAGGTGTTACTGTGTTAGGAATATAGAAGATCTATTTTCTAGGTTAAGAGTTTGTACCCCTTCTTCCAAATAAAGTTCAAATTGTTTACTTATCTCTAAAAATGATGAGTTGAAAAAAGAAATTGAGTATAATGGGCAGTGGAATACAAACATAAATATTCCTAAAAGAAAATGTAGCTGGTTAGTGATTCAGACATGCCTTAGGACACTCTGATTAGCAAGACAGAATAGACCTATAGTTTATAAACAAGAAAAAAAAAAAAAAGACCCATAGTTGTGAAATGTTTTAGTTGCAGGGAAAGTTGATCCTGGGACCATTCAGGAAGCCCTTTTGAGCCTTTATGCCATTTGTTTTTTAAATGACCCTCTTTGGAGGACATGGCCAGTGAAGGACTAGACTCTAAAGCAGAGGGAAGGCACAGTGTTTGCATCAGACAGCAACCATGGGGAGAGAATCATACAAACTTGGTGCAGTTTTTCATAGTTCTCAACAATTCACCTTTGTGATCTTTATAAAGCAGGATTATAAAGAAAAGCACCTTGATATTATTCTAAAAAATGTCTGTTAAGTCAAGTGTATCTAATAAACTGGATCCAGAATCTGTTTAGAATAAACAAAATCTGAGAAGATGTCAGTTTTCATTCTGTACCACCCCTGTCCCCATTGCTGCTTGTCTATGGCTAACAGTGCTGTTTGTCATACAGGTGAACAGTATTCCTACTTGCTCCATTTGTCAAATGTAAGTGCTTTCCCATTTTAGATTCAGGTGACACTAGATGGGAACAACTTGACCTTTCCAACTCATAAGGAAGTATGCAACGTTGCTTATCCCTGTAACTGTAGAAATACATATTTTTGATATCTGAAATCAATTTCAAAGCCAAAATTGAGTCTATCATTGACCAAATGGGCTATGAGTTGAGCAATTCACATTCGGATCACTAGTAGAATTGATTTTAAAGAGTCAATGATATCACCAAGCAGAAATGCTGTTCTCAAAGATAAATAGACTAAATTGAAGTGAGAAAAATGAATCCTAAGCAATTCTATATATCTTTTCATTTATGGTTGATACAGACATGTTTTCCAAAAATACTATGTTGCCTACAGCAAATGATCACATTCTATTTGAAAATGGTTTCTCTGAGGTGCCAACTCATTGAGCTACATGTTCTAACTTACAACTTGGCATTGAAAGGCCAAAGAGCGGAAGCAGAGATGGATATAAAGGACTAATCAAGAACGTTAAAAAAGAAAAAAATAAATGGTAAGAAGAAGGATATGAAAGGAGTAGAGGAAAAGATGAACAGGCACAAGCTGCCTCAGAAGTGGAAGTGGGGATCCTTAGAAGAGAGCTGAAGCACCCATGTTCACACCACTGCACTTCTCATCTGGACTGAAATGTGTAAGGAGGTTGGTGTTTGGATTGCTGAAGATGTCATGTCACATCTCTACTGAAATGCTAATTCCGTAGCAATCTCTTTGGAGTTGATCCTCTAGATTCCCAATTTTCAACTGTATGTCTCAGAATTTTTAGATTCCAGTTTGTGGTCAGAATCAAATATAGTTATGATTCCACAACAGTACTTATTGAATTACATCAAATTTGTTACATAAAGTTGAAAAACACATATTTTACAAAAGAAAAGAAAAGAATGAATGTCATATGTAAACTACTTTCAGTCAGCTCAACAAAGCATTTACCATCATGAGCATCCACTACCAGTCAAGAGCTATCAACTGATCAAAGGACTTCAGAAGGTTTAAACTTCCATGAACTTAATGTTACTCAAGGAAAACAAAACAAAACAAAACAAAACAAAAACAAACATATTGCACCTGTTAATCTTCTGTAATCCACCTGCCTCAGCCTTCTGAGTGCTGGAGTTACTGGAGTGACCCACCAAGTCCAGCTTCTATTTAATATTTGTTAAAAGTAGAAAGTGAAGATGTCTTTTCTGTGTAGTTCAGGAGAATGACCCAGTGTGAGAGACTGATTATTCTCCTCTGTGGTATATCCTGGCACCTTCTGTGTACTGAGCACCAGGACTAGGACACAGCCTTTATTTCCAGGGCCAGGACCATGCCTCTCATGCTAAAGTGCTTCTTCAGGGCCTTACTTGACTTTCCCCAAGGGCAACCAAGACATAAATCTATATCCACTTAGAGACTTCTTTTGTGCACTTTTAAACTCTCATTAATAGAAAGTACATAAGTATTACTGGTTGATATTTCCCTGAAAATGCCAATGAATGATGTCACTTAGATTATACGTTCTGTTCATTTGTGCATGCTCATGTGTGCAAGGCCCTATTTCAACACCTATTTCAGAAGCAATTACCCAAAATAATCCTCATAGCACCCATGTAAATGAAGATTTTATTCATATTTTCAAATAAAATTAAAGCAAAGAAGTTAAGCAACACTATCTACCTAGAGAGCTCAGTCCTGATAGAGCTCTTGTTACAAAAGTGCATGCAGAATGGGCCTGATTATACAGAACTTATTATACACAGCAGCTCTCAAGCCTCTCCTTTTGAAATTCTGAGTCAGTATTCCTAGAACAAGGCCAAGTATCTGAAAACTTAATGAAGTACATCTCTAGGTAGGTTATGCAAGCTTTCTGTGTCATGATGCAGAGATAGCCCCAGAAACCCTTCTATGAGCCTTCTAGTTACTCTGTAGCCCTATTTCTCATTTTCAATCCTGTTTGGAATATTCCTATGGGGTGTTTGCCCTATATCAAAACTTATTTTCTAGAAAATATTTAATATCAGTCATTGATATCTGAATATGAATTCAAGCAAGCAGATTTAACTGCTGAGCAATCTCCCCAGATCTCTGAGTATGAATTCAATTAATAGTGTTTCCTTTCCTTGGGAGTTTGCGTTTTCAGCTATATTTAGTTAAAGACATGGGAGAAAGACTTTACTTTATGGCTACAGGATAAATCTTCAGAACTCTGGCAGGTAAGAAATGTAGGAGGAATGAGGAAAGAGCTATTTTGGGGTCTTTGAAATTATAGGAGAGGAAGGGCAGCTTGCAGGCTCTGAGTTTAAAGTTCCTCTGATTAAAACTGAGGATGTAAAAATGATTATATGAATATAAAATTTTTCTAGGTGTTCACTCAGAAATAATCATGTAATCAAAAAAGGAAAGTCAGTGTGCTTCTGAGAGATAGCATAGACATTTCCTTTTGAATATACAGCTTGTACTGCAGTTGCCAGAATCATACATATTCCCAGAACAGAGCAAAACTCACCAGTTGAGGAACTCTCTTTTGGCTTATGGTGACACATTTAGTCAGCTCAAGAGTTCTGTTGCCCATGTAGGCTGAGATACCACTCCTCCACTCTGGAAATCAATGTTATTCATCTGTTCTGAAGCCCTTGGAGTTAGAGTGAACAAGTTTATAAAACAAACTGCTGATGGGGTAAATGTACTTTGATGCAGATATAAGCCGCAATAATGTAGGGAGAAGGAGAGTTCATGTGCAAGCCTAGTGATAAACCATATGTACTGGTGAAAGCCTGCAGACAGATATTTTTCTCTGGCACATGTAATACTTCATATTGAAGTTATTTTAGTAGCTCTGCTTATTTCTTGCTGGGTGAATGATACAAGAACATTCAAAACCATAACACCAAACACATAGTATCCTGAAAAATATATCCAAGAGTTGTTGCTCTATATTGCTGGCACAGATACAGCAGTAATAAGCCAATTCAATAATTTTGCTTCTTTAAGTAATAATATGGTTGACACCTAAATAAGGTTTAGGTTTTTAAAACTAATTTAGAGGTGGATTGTCCAGGTTCTCAATGAACCTGCCTTTGACAGAGCCTTCATGTTCATGACGCCAACTGTGTGTCAGGTTGTAAGTTTTGCCTTATATGCTTCTTTGTCTATTTCTGAATGAAAATCAAGAAGTGGTGTGTCATAGCTACATATATGCACCTTTGCATATAACACAGTCATGAGTCATATTTATAAAAATATAATCCATGTTCATATACAAGTTAAATATATTTATTTGATGTACCAAGGAAATAATTTAATTCATTGAATTTAGGATATCTGAAGATGAGATTATCTGCTACCAGACATGGGTAGAGTTGATAGCAACCACAGGGGATAGTACAAGATCTGTGAACAAAATAAGATAGAGGTTTCAGTATTGTAAGATCCATAGGGATAAAAATAGGAAATGGTCTTGGGAGGCTTGAAGAAGGCCATGCTGGACTGCCTAGAGATGAGCAGAGGTCTTCTGCCAAGGGACATTCAGCCAAATGACTTCTGAATAGTTTTGGAAAGGAGGCTATTTGCTATGGAGTACCCATTATAATTCCAGAAAAGTACATTTTTTTCTCTGGTTGTTTGGGGTACATGGTTCTCAATCTTGCAGGTGGTACACAGTTTAAAACCCAGCACTGGGGAGGCTGAGCTAGGAGGATTGCTATGAGTTCTGGGCTTCAGAGTGATTTCCACCTTATCCTGTGTTAGAGGAAGGCCCTGCCTTAAAAAAAAAAAAAAAAGAAAGAAGGAAAGAAAAGAAAAAGAAAAAATACAGTGCCAGGAATGGTGGTATGCACCTTTAATACTAGTACTTGGGAGGCAGAGGTAGTAAGATGATCATGAGTTCCAGCCCATCCTGAGACTACACAGTGAATTCCCTACCTTAACAGCAACAGCAACAACAACAACCACAAAAAAACCTAATCTTTAATAAATGTATTTTATGTGTCAGTTGCTTACTCTAAGAAAAATGTTGTTTATGAATAAAGCAGGCAGCTTATTTCATATAGCATATTATGTGTTTAATGCCTTTCCTCAAGATATTCTTCCAACTCTGGTATGTTTACTCACCATTTCATAACATGTAATATTAAAAAATACAATGCTTGAGAATGAAACTCATTTTTATTGCTTCATCAAAATGTGGTAATGAAAGCAATAACTAGCGAGATGGTTGGGGTCTACCTCCTTGACTGGTTTCAAGATGTCAGCCATCTAACTCACAGAGAGACAGTGAGTATGGGCACCCCAAGGTCTCACCCCTCAAACAATTCCAGATGCATGTGCTCTTTGAGAATCTGGCTTTATGACACTACTGGGGAACCGAACCTCAGGCTGGCAAGCTTTGCATACAAGTGTTTTTAAACACTGAGCCATCTCCCCAACTCTCTACTCCTATTTATGTTGGCTCCTCATTAAGACCCCCCCAATAGTGCCCTCTTTGCTTATTATGTATATATGTTATATACATATATGTGAGTACACACACCTATATTATACTTATTAAAGAAATGTCATATTGTTTTTCTTTCCTCCTTTGACTTCTATTGAGTCCCTCATCCTCCTTTCAGTGACTTTCCTTCTGCCACATTGCTCCCCTCTATATTCTTTCACCTTCCAGCAGTAATAGTTTTCAAAGGTGGCACTATTCTTTCTTTCTCTTCAATCAATATTTCTGAAATAATGCAAAGAATTCAATAAGTAATTAATCTCAAGGATGGGTGGAATTTTGCAAACTAAATAATCCATGTTTCATACTTCTACTTGGGCAAGAATGAATATAAACATACATATTTTGGAAGATACCTATTTAGTTAATGGAATCATTCTTACAATAAATTCAGAAGTGCCAATAATAATTGCATTTATTAACAACAATCCTCACCTTTCTATAGTTTATATGACTTTACATATATATTATACACTTTATTTTATTTTTAAAGTAAAGTTATTTATCACGTCACTTATTGAGCATATATCTAGTGTTAGTGGAGTTGAGTAAATCCTATTTATGAATCATGGGGTCATTGAACTAATGTTATACTGTTATTTGGATCATTGCCCTGAATTTTATAAATGAATAATTTTAACTTCTCAGTTTGAGTTAATGGTGCATTAATCTGCATATCATACCTTCTATTTGTTCAATCACAGTATGAAGTTTCTGGATTCTAAGAATAAATGTGGTCTTCACTTTTTTAGGCAGTCTGCTGAATTCATCCTAACTGGATTTACTTCCCCGAGGCTCTTTCTTGCTAAATTTCAATTAGAGTGTGCAAATGGTGGAGGCTGAATTAAACTCATAACATATACTGCAACTTAAGATGTCAAATTGTTTCTAAGGTAACCTCACTGATCCAAAGGAAGCTCTGGGTGAGTCCTCCTAGGCTCACTGTCTAGCATGTGCTCAGCTGAGGTCAATCTTTTCCGTAAGGAGCACAGAGTAGCTGGAAGCTCCATGTGGACTTAGTAATTCTTTGATACCAGCAGGGAAGTAAAGTTCCATTTCCAATACAGTTGGTACCTTTTGCTCAAAATAAATAATTTCATGAATAGTGTTCAAATAATGTTGACAGGCAATGGGTTGCACATATAGCAGATACTGTATGATCATAGTAAAAAGTATGATCATAGTTAAAAAGTACAGAAGCCAGCTGAATTCCAGTGGTGATGGTTAGTCTTACTTCTCAGTGTGTTTCAATTATTTGCCCATATGTTTGATTGAATGTTGTTCTGTGTGTCTGTGAGGATAGTTTAGGATGAGACTGAGACTTTTGCAGAGTCAGTAAAACAGATTGCCTTTGCTAATTCAATTGACATGAATACAAGAAATATAAGAAGCTACATAAGAGGGCACTTCACTGGCTTAGAATGTGAGTTGAGGGTTGGTTTGCTTTCTTTCTCTTTCTTGCCTTCTTTCTCCTTTCTTTCTCTTTTTTGTGCATAGTATTATTGGCACACATGCATATACATGCATGGCGTATACACATATTTGTATAGGTGTGTGCACACCATGTGAATGAGGAGAAGGTCAGATGTTCTCTTTTATGACTCTTCTACTTTTTGTTCCTTGACATATAGAATATCTCACTGAACCTGAAATTTGGGTTATTGTACAATTAGACTGGCTGATCCATGAACATCAATGATCCTCTTGTATCTGTACCCCTCAGTTCAGGGTTGCAGGCATGCACGGCCACAAGTGTAGGTTCTCTTGCTTATGAAGCACTCTTACCCGCTGAGTCATACCCCCAGTCTCAGAAGTTTAATTTTGTCCTGCACTCAGAGCTCACACTCTCAATGATTCTGGTCATAAGCCTATAGACTTTAACTAAGTCTTATACCTTTAACTCTTCAGACTGTGCAGCTATTATGGTTTATAGGTGCTAATTTTTTATAGTAAATCTCTTTTGTCTTGCATATATATCCCTTCTGTAGGAAACTCTGACTAGTTTGTTGATATTGTAAATGAGAGAAGATTTTTTATTTCATAATCTCAGCCTTTTATGTATTTTTAATTCTGTTTTGATACAGTGTAGAAGAATGTAATTGGGATTTATTAATAAGTATGAGGAAAGTCATTGAATGAACCCTCTTCTTATGAATACAAAAGCATTGACTTATAGATAATGGTCCTGGAGACTCAAAGGTATGCCGTCTGCTTTGGCTCAGTTCTGGAGAGAGTGGCAAATAGGGATAAGTGTAGGAGAATATGATCATATTCAAACTTACAGAGAAGGAGAGGTGGGGAATTAGGGTTAGGAGTGGGAGAGAGAGAAAGGGAGAGGGAGAGAGTTTTCCTTTAGGGACATGTTCCAATGAATTAGGACCTTCCATAAGCCTCTACCTCCTGATACTACCATGCAGGGCTCAAACTTTTATATATAGACATTTGGGGGACTCTCAAGTTACCTACAAAGCATAACAGTCATCTACAAATATACAATAATTGATTTATCAAATGATTTGTACATTTCAAATTAACCACAGCAATTTCATTCATACATTACAATTTATCCAGACAGTTGATATAAACTTTTGTGTACTGGTTGAACATTCATGACTATGCTTACATATATCTCAGAACAGTAAATAGGATGTCCCTAATAATGAATCTCATTGTTTTGTGTGTGTTGTCAGAAAAATTAATCATGCAATTTTTCTTTCTTTGAATTTTTATTCTTGAACTCATTGGGATTCATATGAAAAATTAGGTCACAGTTATAGGCAACCTGAAATTTATCCATAGAGGTGAAGAATAAAACATTGTTGTTTTTCAAAATAAGTATCTTAGAATGATGATTAAAATTGCTGCACAAAAGCCAGACATGGTGGCCCATGCCTTTAATCCCAGCACTTGGGAGACAGATGTAGGAGGATCGCCATGAGTTCAAGGTGACCCTGGGACTACGGAGTGAATTTCAGGTCAGCCTGGACTAGAGTGATACCCTACCTCGAAAAACTACAACCAAAAAATTCTGCATTGGATGTTAGATATTTACACAAACCAGAGTGATGTTCTGATTACCTGGATTCTCAGAGATAGCAGCTGTCATCTCTGTGATATTTGTGGAGTCACTTTACTGATAGTCCAGGTAGAATTTAGAATTCAGACTAAAGATAGCATATAAACATTGAAAAATCAAGTCATCCAAATACACCACCCTATTTAAAACCAATTTAGTGAATATATCATTTGACTTGCATAGCCCTTGAAGTACTCCATTATATTTTCTTGTTATATCAAAAAGTCAATTAGTCTATATTTTAAAGTGATAATACATCACCAGTATTATAACATTTGTTTTCCTATTTCAAATTATTAAAGATTCTTTGTTAATATTCTAAAACAAGGAAAGTTCATTTTATAAAATCATCTAAACACACCAGCATATATTTATTTTTAAATTAACATGTTTTTCTCTAAATCATTTTTTCATATATTTAGTTTACATTCTTGCAACAGAGAACATGAGCACTTTAATTGATAAGATGTTTTGAGTACACAGGCCTATTAACAATATTTTTATAAGTAGTAACATTTCATTGAACAGATATGCCATAATTTGAAATTTATGCTTTAAAGTTTCAAGTGGATATTCCCTCTTTGAATAACTTATTGAGGTAGCTTGGAGGAGAAGTATAGAAGTTATAGGATAAGGTAAAGTAGCTATATTATTTGACTGTTTCCAATAGAAGACAGGAGAAAATAAGTAACATACAGATACGTGACTGTTACATGCAGTTCACATAAATTTTCTTTATGTATAAATAGTAGTTTTTGAACTTTTTGAGACAGGGTCTCATATTGAAGTTCAGGTTGGTCTAGAACACACTATAAAGCCCATGCTGTGCTTAAATGTGCAGCAAATATTCTGCCTCAACTTTCCAAGGGCTAGGATTATAGGTGTAAGGCACCACATCTGGTAGGAACAGGTATTTTCACTTTTGAATTCAATTTCATTCAGAATGAAATAGAAAAAAAAAAAAAAATCCAGTAAATGCTACCCATGTGTGCAGCAGTTTGAGTGGAAAGTGTTCCCCATAACCTCATGTGTTTGTGAATAAGATTTACACTTAATGCCCAGCTGTTGAAGCCTTTAAGGAGTGGCTCCTTGCGTGAGGAGGTGTGACACTGGGAGTGGGCCTTGAGATTTATCAGTCTACCTCAATGTGTATTTGTAGTGAGATCACTCTTGTTGCTTCTGCTGAAGTGATAATATGTGATGTCTTGGCCATCTGCTTTTGCCATACTTTTTCTACTATGGTTAAACTTCCTCTCAAAATTTTAAGCAGGAAGTAAACCCTTACCTTCCATAAGCTGCTTCTGATCTGATGCTTTGTCCAAGCAAAGAGAAGGTAACTGCTACAATGTGTTCACTAGGTAAACAGATATTGAGAAACAACTGAATTGGAATAAAAGAGGGATCTGTATGTCACTAAGTGTATCTCCCACAAAGAGGAAGCAGAAAATTAGGCAAATATTGCTGCAAGAAGCAGATACATTGCACAGACAGATGTGTGTGCACATGGAAAATATTACTGACTTAAGAAGAAATGGCTGTTATGGGCAGGACATAAGCAATAATATTGCTTTACAAGGCAAAGGCCTTGCTAATGTGTGAATGAGAAACTGATAAGGAGACAAACCTTTATACTTGACCTGTAAATCTTCACAGAATTCGAATGTGCAGATATTGAAGTTTGGATAAAATATTTCATCTAAAACTTAAAAAATACAGACAGAGGGAAATCACAAAAGATGCAACAGGACACCAAATTCACAAAGGCTGGGAAAAGCATTGATGTTGTATTAGTATGAAAAATGATATTTGTAAAGGCTTCTTGGGAATATGAAATTTATGAATATTTGAAACTCTGTATTTAGGGAGAATAAAATAACATTATTTAGAAAGCTTAAGGAATCAAATTAAGAGGTGTTGTAGGTAATAATTCCAATGCAATTTATACTAAATCCTTCATTTTCTTTTGTAAATAAGTTTAAATTAGGCATATTCATTGTACAAAATGATAGATTTTTTTGGCATTTTTATATCATGTGCTTTGCTTACATTCACCTATTATTACCTTCTCTTGTTCCCTTCTATATGAGTCCTTTTCTTCCCCTAAGTAGTTCCATTTCTTTCTTTCACTCTTTCTTTCTTCCTTTCTTTCTATCTATTATCTATCTATCTACCTACCTACCTACCTACCTACCTACCTTCCTTCCTACCTATCAATCATCTATATGTGGTTTCTGTCATGAAAG
The DNA here is from genome assembly GCF_020740685.1 of Jaculus jaculus. Taxonomy (NCBI): domain Eukaryota; kingdom Metazoa; phylum Chordata; class Mammalia; order Rodentia; family Dipodidae; genus Jaculus; species Jaculus jaculus. Next base: position 125,574,568 of record NC_059104.1, on the reverse strand, counting down.
TACCTACTTACATGGCTTGATGGCACTTTCATGGGATGGTAAGCTCAAAATGTTATAAAAGTAACTAGAACATAATGGTCACTGTGACCATATATCTATCTTACAGCTCATGAAGAGAAAGACCCCATAGCATGCCAATAAATAGACTTCTGGTTCCTAATTATGGCTTCCAACTAGAAGTTCTACTCTGTTTCTTTCCATAATGCATGTCCCTTAAAGAACTGTGGCATTACATTGTGAGAAGCAAAAGGTATGGCCAGATTCAGGAAGAATGAAGTTTTATTTAATGTTGAAATGTTCCTTTAAATCCCAGTAACTAGGCACTCTGTGTAGGGTGGATTAATGATTTACTTTGGAAGAAGGAAAATATCTGTGTCCATGAAAGACAGAGCAGTTTTTTTCCTGGACTTTATGGAATGGGATACCCAGGATTCAACTCAGGCAGAGAGATATACCAGGAAGCTGAGAGGTATCTGAGTTCTGAGGCCAAGTAAGGATGTGCTTGTCTGCATGAATACAGTCTTTGCTGTTATGTTCCCACCCACAGTCTGTCACTGTGAGTCAAGCTCAAATTAGATTCTGTAACTTCTAGACACAATTATCACACTTGACTTTTTTTTTTTCTAAAAAGAAAGGGAAGGAGGGGAGACTTGCTTGCATAATCTGTTGTTAGTGAGCCTATTCTGTTGGACTCTTTCTCAAGCCTCTCTTCTGTATTTGATGCTCCTGGTATACTTGCCCTGTGGCTTCTTCTCAAGTTCAAATAGGGTATTATGATAAAAGGCTTTAAAATAGTTCTTAGAAAGTGAACATTATCTGATTTCATTTGTTACATCACATTTCTTGTCCAATGTTGAGCCAGTTATTTATTTATAAGCATCTGTTAGCTCAGCTCTAAAGAAGGTGAGCAAGGTTACCAACCTCTGGGGCTTTCTTCCTAAACAGCTTTGTTAATGTAAAAATCAAAGCTTTGCTCAGAAAATGGCCTGTTTTACTTTCTAATAGACTTTCACAATTGGCATTTTCCATATGCTCTGTTATTCATTCAGAATCAGAATATAACCTATACCTTAGGAAATTATATGCCACTACTAATTGTTATTTAGTAAACATGGCAATGATAGTACAAAAAGTGTGTATAGAATTTCACAAAATTTGTTATATATTTATTCTGAGGTAAAGGCCATCAAAGTGTTATTGTCTCAGAGATAAAGAAACTGAGTGAATTATATCATTATAGATCACATAACTGGTAAATAACATAGCTAGAACCCAGATCTCATGTGTTCATTTCTAAGTAGTGAATCATCATGAAATGTGTGGGTCCTATGAATAAATATGTTTTTTGGAAAGTATATATCATTTGCAAGAGATAACTTGCACAGAAGGGCCCTAGCTGCAGACATGAGTTTACATCTTTTGAACATGCTCAAATGAGACCTAAAAATCATTTGTCTTCTACATGGGATAATGGCTTGTTTGTAGGCACTGGGCCTCTCATTCTTCATTAGAGAGTAAGACTTATTGAAAAGTAACATTGGCTGGAGTTTATTATAAAACAGGCTTTCCAAGTCATGCTTCTTCTTAAAGGACAGAGAAATATCTTTTAAATAAGAAGCTAAGCCATGACTGTTGACACCTTGCACATCTTACCTACTGGAGCAGGGTAAAGCCAGGCAGCTCATTCTTGGATGAAGCTCATGTGCCCCCTCCCCCCTCCCTTTTTTGAGCTAGGGTCTCACTCTAGCTCACTAGCTCAGGCTGACCTGGAATTCACTCTGTAGTCTAAGAGTGGTCTTGAACTCATGGTGATCCTTTTACCTCTGCTTCCTGAGTGATAGGTTTAAAGGCATGCACCCAGCAAAAGTATTTTATTTATTTACTTGAGACAGAGAGAGAGAGAGAGAGAGAGAGAGAGAGAGAGAGAGAGAGAGAGAGAAAGAGAGAGAGAGGCAGATGAGAGAGAGGGGGAGAGAGGGGGAGAGAGGGGGAGAGAGGGGGAGAGAGGGGGAGAGAGTGAGAGAGCATACCAGGGCATCTAGCCACTGCAAACAAACTCCACACACATGCACTTCCTTGTTCATCTGGCTTACATGGATACTGAGGGATCAAACCTGGATCCTTTACAAGCAAGCGCCTTAACTGCTAAGCCATCTCTGCAACCTAGGCTCAACTTTTTTTTTGTAGCAAGAATTATGAATGCTAGACTAGAAGATATCCTTTCTTTGTCTTTGTGTATGTGTGTGTGTGTGTGTGTGTGTGTGTGTGAGAGAGAGAGAGAGAGAGAGAGAGAGAGAGAGAGAGAGAGAGAGGGAGGGAGAGAGATAAGATGTATACATGCCACAGAACACCATCCTTGGGTACCATTCTTTACCTTGAGTCTCTTTTTTTCTTTTTTCTGTTGTGTATGCAAGGCTAGCTGCCCCACAAGCTTCAGGGGATTCTCCCATCTCCATTTTCTAATTGTGGTCGCACTGGTTTCTGGGTACATGAACTTGGGGCATCACACCTGAACACCAAGTGATTTTTACCCTCAGAAATATCTCCTCAGTCCTAGAAGGTGATTTTATCTATGGTAAAAACTACTTTCAAGCAAATGTCATTTCAGCAGTAAAAGAGCAGCTCAGCTTTTAACCTTTCTTAGTCCTGGTAGGATAAGGAGTAAGGGAACAATGATGATCTTTCAGATGGATCTGCAGCTTTTGGTTACTCAGTTAAACCCTACCATAATTACTAATGTAATCTATCTTTTCAGATGTGTTTAAAGCCATAAGAAGTTGGGAGATTATCTTCAATAATGTGGGTGAGTATACTTCAATTAATTAATAGGTCTTAAAGGAAGAATACATTAGTCATAGTGTCACATGCTTTTATACTAAGAACTTGGGAGAGAGAGTTGGGAAGATTATTGCAAGTTTGAGGCTAACCTAGGCAACATAGTGAGTTCCTGAGCAGCTTGGGCTACAGTGTAAAGCCCTTTCTCAAAAAGCAACATAAAACTAAAACTAACACCCAAACAGCAGAAAGAAGCTTCCTCGAAGGAGGAACCCCACTTGTAGCAGTTTACGTCACTTTATTACTTGTCTTCCTGACATTTGGATTGGGCTATCTCTCAGCTCATCCCACAACTATATAGGCCAATTTCTTTCAGTATAAATCTCTTGATTATTTCCACTGGTTCTATTTGTCTGCTTGAACACTACCTGATACAGAGACACACTTCAATATCAATTCACAGGGTTAACTGCTTACAATAATTAAAGTCAATTTTATATGCCCAAATGGTAATAACTATACATTCCTTTCTTATACATTTGTTTGTACAAGGAGTCTCTCAAGTACTGGATTTCATGATATTCAGGTTAATGGAACTCTTGCTCTGGCCCAGAATGGAAATATCTCAGTCATAAAACCTAGTGGAAAGTTGAGCACATTTTCTCAAGTGGGTGTTGGTCAGTGAAACTATTCTTTCCTATTGATTCCTTGGACATTTAAATTTTATAGCACCTTTTGCAAAATATATCTCCATCTTTTCAGGTTTCATTTCCAATATGGCACCTCATCATACCTGCCAAAGTAAATCAATCTCATTTTCTTCTGGGTTGGGAGCTTTTGCTTGGTGCAAAACTTTAGCTGGACCCAAGGGACTTCCTATCTGTGTGTCCACGGCTGTGTCATACATGTGGTTTGACGAAGTTATGCAGCAATTGTCTGATATGAACAAGTCTTGAAGGCAGGAAAAGCAGGCCCCACCTTCACAGAGTTGAGGCCAGAAAAACTGCTAACACCACAGGATGAAGTAGTTACCTGGATTAACTTTCCATAATGTAGTTGAATGATTTTCTTAAGGCAGGATGCCCCCTCAGGGGTCAACATTGCTCACTTTGGCTGCAAGTTTATATGTCCAGCATCAGCATAACTGGAGCTACTATGGTTGATGGGAGACTTGCAAGTGGCCCTTGCAGCGACCCTAATTGTGACTTATGAGTGGTTGCTGCCCAGGTACTGGTAGTGGAGTGGCTGGTATAATAGGCTGACTGAGGTGTTTAGTTGACAAGATTTTGAAGTTCACTTTCCATGTTAGTCACACTCATACGTTGTGCCCACTTCCAGACCACCCAGATTATCCTTGTCTATTATATACTGAGAATCAGCATTCACATATTTTCTTTCTAAGACCTATAGTTACTATACAAGTCATTGAATACTGTCCCTGGATGAATATTTTTACTTCAAAGTGCTAGAGGGAACAAATTATGTCAGGTTTATGGAACACTGGACTATCTATTGGGATAACATCAGCCTTTGGCACACATTACTAAGCAGAAGTCCTGCTGACTGAGCTTAGCTTATCTCTTCCACAAGTAGTGTGCATGTTCTTTTGCCAGCTGCTCATAAAGGAACCCTCCTCTGAAGTGGACCTGTGTGTGAACTTCATGATAGTTATAGGTACAATTGCATTATATGAATGGAAGTTTAGTTAACCTCTAGTTATGTAACTTGCTTGTGTTCTCTTGCTTTAGCAATACTGGCCCCAGATGAACTCTTTCTAGCTTATGATGAATGCTGCTGGGCCTGTAACACCATGCAACACAATCCATGCTATGGTTGGCAGTCTGGCTACAAAGACTCTTGTTATCCAATGGTTAGGTACTTAATCTCTTTTATTTGACTTAGGAGAGCTAAAGATATCTTTAATTGTTGTGAAGGAAACCCTCATGCAGAGATAACATGAAGAGCTTTAAGTTGATACTAATGAACATCAGTATTTCATTGACATTTTTTCCAATGGACCCAGAGAAAGTGTATGATTTGATAGTCCTTATAAGTATTCTATAACTAGTTCTAAGGGATATTAACCCAGACTCTGAATTTCTTTTTATCTTTGTATCCCCACCAAATTTAACTATTCTTGAAAGATCTTATAATCTTTTTTGCCTAATTGCTATCCAATGCCTATAAGCCATTTTAGGTTATGTTTCATATGCCACTCTGAAAATCAAATGCTATACATCATGTCTTCATGGTCTTAGCAAAGGTTTGAGGATTCTGTAGTATCAGTGTGAGATAGTAAGGAAAGCAAGTCTGCACAGAGGATATGTTGAGTCACAAATGTATATAAAAAAGAGTTAGATGCACAAAGTTGTACATGCATCTGGGGTTTGTTTGCAGCAGTTGGAGGCCCTGATATACCCATTATCATTCTCTCTCTCTCCCTCTCTCTCTCTCTCACTGTCTATCTCTGCTTGCAAATAAATAAAAAAAAAAGAATGGCTCTAAAATCCATCCAAAATATAAAAGTGAAACCTCAATCAGGAACCCTGAAATAGGAAGGGCCCTTTTGGAACTTTCTCCATCAAGTTAAGAACCTCAACCTCCATATTAAGTGATCTGTTATGGGGCAGGGATGGCTTTCCTAACAAAGGATTTAGGACTGAAGACTCAGCAGCCAGCAATCTGGGAAGCACAGGCTTCCATGACATCTGCTATGAAACAATCAAAGCATCATTAATTTAGGAATCAGTTTTCTTGAAATGATATCCCTCATATTTATTTATGTGAGTTTTGTGACCTTAAGCTCAAGGGGCTTTAAAATAACATTTTCTTTATGAACTCAGAAGATCTTTACCTCATTATTTTGAAAATATAAAGAAAATAGAGGTCACAAAATCAGTCTCCCTTGAAGGTACCCCAGGGTGTAAGTAATAGAGATCTTACAACATGTCTGATCTTTGGAATAAAATGAAAAGGAAAAAGAGCCAAAGCTATTCTATGGTAATTCAAACACAGCCTCCTATTTTGGAATGAAGTATTTGGTATGTGTTAATAAGCAGAAGCAGGATTATTAACTCATACTATTTAATATATTTTGCTATTAAACAGGTCGGATTAGCCTTGGAAACATGAACTCTGAATAAATTTTAAAATGCTAAAATTACATTTTTGTTATAATTTTAAGTCAGGTATTTGTGCAACACTAATGATTTGTTTTATTTTATCATTTTCTCACAATGAGAATCATTTCCCATTTAAAGGAAGCTTGCTGAATCATTCAGTTTATAAAAATATTAGAACTATATTTACTCATCTTATTGATATGAAGAAAGTTCTGGAATTTTTAAGCATTTCTCAATCTAATGACGTTTTTGATTTTGCCATTTATTTTTGTTTAGAATTAACAGAGCCTTTTAGGGTATCAGTTGCTGTTGTCTGGTATGTAGATAGAATAAAACCTCATACCTGAAGTATTATGGTATAATTTGTATGCAAATGTGAGTGATTTAAGAAGAAGCATTTCTGGTTTTATATAAAATACTTTTTGAGTGGTCTGCCTGTGTTGAAATTCCCCAGAAATGATGGCTGCTCTAAAGAACATTAACTTTGGGGGCTTGAGGAAATTTATCAGCTAAAAAAGTACTCGCTTGCAAAGCCTTATGACCTGGGTTCAACTCCCTCCCACAGTCATCCATATAAATCTGGATGGGCATTTATTCATAGCAGGAAAAGACCCTGGCATGTCCATAGCACACACATGCACACATGTATGTATGTATACACATACATAGAAATAAATAATATTTTAAAACATTTAAAAAAGGGAACATTACTTTTTATTGATAACTTTCATATATGGACATCCTATAGTTTGAACATATTTCTGCCACATTATCCTCTTTTGTGCCCTTTCCCACACTCCCATTCCACTGAGGACCCTCATTTTTCTAGGTAGTACTTCTTGTTTTGTTGTTTCATTTCTTTTGTCCTCCACGTTATGGGCTCAGAATAGTGCTAACCACTGTGGAGTCATGAATACAGCAGTTGGTTCATGTGGGGAAGATAGTGTCCTGAAATACTCCTTTCTTTCTCCCCTCTGGCTCTTAATTCTTTTCACTCCTAAGCCCTAGAAGGCATAATAGATATCTCATTTAATGGTGAGCTCTCAACATCTTCTGATTTTCCTTTTTGATGAGCTTCGAGATCCCTCAGTGTCTACTGCCATTTCCTTAGAAAAGGTATTTTAGCTAACAGTGAGAGTTGAACTCATATGCATATCTCTGCAGCACTAGATGAGTTATCTCTATTACATCTGACAAAAAAAATTCACTTTTCAACAAAAGGTTAACAAACTATATTAGATACCTTCTGACTGGATAATGAGGAAAGAACATAGGCAATAGACTTGTAACTAAAAATAATGTAAGAAAAGGATTCTTTGTTTCTCTCTCTCCTCCTTCTTAATGCATTTTTTTACATATTCAATCCAGGTGTGCTAGGGCCTTTAGCAGCTGCAAATAAATCCCAGAGGCTTGCACTGCTTTGTGCATGTAGCTTTCTGTGGGTACTAGAGAATCAAATATGGGTCATTAGGCTTTTTAGGCAAACCCCTTAGCTGTTGAGCTTTCTCTCCAGATCCTTCTTCCTCTTCTTATTCCCTTTCCTCTTTCATCATCTTCCTCTTTCTCCCCCTCTCTTTCTTCTTTTTCTCCTCTTCCATCCCCCACATTTATATGGAAAATAAAAGACCATACAAGGTAAAGTAAAATATTTAAATGGTCTACCAATTTTCAAAAGTGATTATTTCTTTTCACTTTTATTTCAGTACAAAGTGTTGAAATATGTAATTAATTCATGGTATGTATATAACAGTCAATTAACCTAAATATTTAGTCAACCAAAACATGTATTCCCTGACCAGTCTGAATAAACAAGCATTTGATGTATGTCTCTACCCAGATACATAATTCATAAATCATTTAAATTCAAACCAACCCCAAATTTCTTTGGATATATGAATCATGGAAACTCTTGGCATCTATGTATATGTGCAGTATTTGAGAAGGCAAAGTACTGAAAGATGATCTATGTTTAAACACCAAAACAGTCATTGCATTTGTTCCATTACTACTAGACGTGTTGTGCTCCATCTTTTAGAGGTTTCCTAGTTCACAGTCATTATTCTCATAATTGTGAGGGAGAAGAGACTTCTCCAGGGCATTCTTTATTGGAGATCTTATTAAATGTTTTAACCATTTTTTCATTGTTCTGTCCTCTGGAATGAGGACATAACCATTTTTAAAGCATTTGGCACATGGCAGGAACAGTATCAAGTATATTGCATTTCATCTAACTTAATTATCACTTAAGAATTATTATTTTCACATGAGTGAAAAGTGAACAGTCTTGTTCCAATTACATTGCTGATGACCATTGGTAGTAGCAAAGGTGTGGGGACCAGAGGCTTGACTCCAAGTTTCTCTCTATAGCAACCTGAGAAGATATTTTCATGAATCTCTATCCAGGGAAAACCAGGATTCTTAACTTCACTGTAGAAAATAATTTCTGGTAAGCCAATGTGAAGCTGTGTTGGAGATTATTAGAAAGGTTTAAGCATGGGGATCACTAGAGAAATGCTTAGGGATGCCATAAGACACACAAGTGTAGGTGTGGTCTTCTCAAGCAAAAAGCATTGCTTAAAACTGTTAGCAATAGTCTACCCTTAACTTTGGTTGCTCTAAAGTTACATTTGAAAAAGTTAATAAAAAAATTTAATTTTTTTTCTTTCTTTTTGGTATAAGGGATTATAGAGTGGATCTGGAATTATCTTGGATAACATTGCTGATAGAGGATTTGGGGTGTCTTTGGGAGTGATAGAGCTTTTCTTGGCTCTGGGTTGGGATTTTAACTAAGGAATTAGGGTGCAAGGTGCTCATGGTCACATAAACCTTCTACTGGGTCTGTGGCCTCTAGGTTCATGTATTGTGAATTCAAAGAATGAAATCCACAGATGATGTAAATTCATCAGAAGTTCTGCAATAAAATCAATGAATTTTTATGGCCATTTTGATGCTTGCACTAAAATCTTGGCATGTAGATAAGAAAAAATTAGTGCATAACAAGAGTTATGTTATTCAAATAAAGAGCACTCATATGTGTAATAAATGTTCAAGAATATATTGTACAGGTGTCAATGCAATAGCAACTGGCTTAAAATGAAAATTCAATATTTTAAATTTTCATCAAGTAAGTGGTTATGCATGATCATACTTTAATCCTTCATTTAAAAACTTAGTGAAGTTAACAAAAAATAAATAGATGCTTAGATATGACATTGTCCTACAAAAATGACAAATTTTTGTGGCAAGCATATTTAGGGAACTTACTACACACTATTATAAGAGCATTCAGCCTTCATACTCTATAGATATTGAATAGAATTACTCTTTACTTTCCCATATTTGTCCCTGATTTCTGCTAAACAAAGGTCAACTTATTGCTTGTTAGTTATATTTTAAGTCATTTCAAGGCTTAAGGCTAAGGTAGGTCGGAATGAAGATAGCGGCAGGGAAATGCCAGATATCTCCATCATCCAAGACTTCCAGGAATGCCTTGTATTAGCCATTCATTCCCAGATGAGAAGGTGGATTGTCCGCCAACTCCCAGTAGGGGAGGGTCAGGCACAGGCTGTCAAGAGGGGGGCCATCTATTTAAATTACCAAATTTTGCCCCTGGCTCCCAATAGATTTATAACTATCATATATTATAAACTGTACTTATTTAATTTTAAAGGTCTCCACAGTCTTGACCAATATAAGATATTGAGATTTGTAAAAATTAAACAAGTTAAACACTTAACATATAAAGGCACAGGGTAAACATTTTCATCTGATATATGGCATAGCAAAGAGAGACTAAAACAATGTAAATTGAACCGTCATAACCTAAAATTTGTCTCAGTGTCTGTAACTTGCTTGAGGTGTTTTAGATTAAAATCTTAAATCTCAGCTGGGCGTGGTGGTGTACGCCTTTAATCCCAGTACTCGGGAGGTGGAGGTAGGAGGATTATCATGAGTTTTAGGCCACCCTGAGGCTTCTTAGGGAATTTTAGGTCAGCCTGGGCTAGAGTGAAATTCTACCTCGAAAAACCAAAACAAAGAAAAAACAAATATTTAATTTTTTAATCTAGTATCTCGAGTAAAGCATATCAGTCTATTACAAATTTAACCTTGATTAAACTCTTTGGGCCTGGGCAGCAGGATGCAGCCAGCCCTTATGCCAGTAGCCCAGTTCCAACGAAGTTCCCTGTAGCCTTTCTTTCCTCTTAGAAAGCTTATAAGCTAAGCCTTGAAGTTTAATGCTATCTGTACTTATAATTTTTAAACTTTTATCTGAATAGTCCATAAAATTTGGCTTATCACTCCAGAAGACACATTTAGTTGTAAGCATTAAGTTTATGTCTATTTCTTTAAAATAAAGTTTCCAAAAGATTAACATCCACATGGTCAGGTTCATCTCAGCTTATCAGACAGCTTTAGGTTTGTTGAGATAAACTTCCAGACCAGGTACAGTTTTGGAGGAAGGAATATTTACTGAAGCTTACAGATTGAGGGGAAGTTCCATAATGGCAGAAAAAGCTGGCCTGCCTTCACAGGCCCAAGCAGAGAGAGAGAGAAGCACAAGCCTTTAGAAATACAAAAGCCGCCGGCAAACCGAAGGTGAAGGGAAGAGAAAGGGAACGAAGAGATGTCGACAAGTAAGTACAGGTTATAGAAGCAAAGTTTAGTGCAGTAAATAGGAAGACTACCTCATAACTTATGAGGGTACGCTCACCCGCAAACACCGATTACCTCCTCAACGACTGCCTCTCACGGGGTGCACTAGTCTGTCGGGGTCCCAGAGCCGCACGTTAGGCGCCAGATGCGGGGCTCCTTCCCGCACAGGTAGTGCCGAGGGAAGGACCAGGCCTGCTGGTTCCTCCCTAGGGGTTGAGGGGATGATGAGCGTCGGACGACTCAGAAACCTCTCCTGGCCACTGGAGAAAAACCACCCTGAGTCGGGAGTCTTTGCAATGCAGGAACAACTCGCTTTATTACTCTGAGCAGTTGCCTATATCATGTTGGGGATGAAGGCGGGGATTTTAGGGTGGGAGAAGAGGTAAGGGCCAATAGTAAACTTTAACTATTGAAATGGTAATTATAATTACCACAAGGAAGTAGCAGGCCAGAAGCCCTTAGGCATCCTGCTGAGTCCTAGCTGGCCAGAGACAGGTCGCCAAACTTTAGCTAGGCTCAGGAAGTTCCACTAGGCCTCACGCCTAGGCCTTTAAGGGCCCAACATTTAATGTTTAGTTTTTTGAGTTCTAGATATTAGGCTTCTGTCAGTGTTATAGTTGGCAAAGATTTTCTCCCATTCAGTGGGTAATATATTGGCTCTGCTTATGGTGTGTTTGTCTCTGCAAAAGCTTCTTGGTTCATGAGATACCATTAGTTGAGTACTTGTTTAATTTTCTTGGCTACTGGGGTTTTGTTCAGGAAGTCTTTTCTCCTATATTGTGGAGAATGCTTCCTATTTTTATTTCCAGTGGTTGAGGAGTTTCAGGTCTTATATTGAGGTTTTAAATCCATTTGGACTTGATTTTTGTGTATGGCAAAATGAGTGGGTCTAATTTCATTTTTCTACATACGGTCATCCAATATGTCTGACACCATTTATTGAAGATCTCTTTTCTCCAGTCTACATTATTGGCCTCTTTGTCAAAGATCAAGCAGTTGTAGCTGCTTGTCCTAAGGTCTAGGTTTAAACTCTGTCTTATTGGTCTATGTTTCTGTTTTTATTCTAGTACCATGTTGTCTTGTCACTATGGCTTTGTAACATAGCTTTAGATCAGGTATGGCGACACCTCCAGAGGTGTTTCTTTTGTTGAGGATATATTTAGATACCCGAGTCTCTCTGCCAATTCGATGTGAATTTTGAGATCATTTTTCAATCACTGTGAAGAATGATGCTGGTATTTTTATTGGTATTGTGTTAAATCTGTATATTGCTTTTGGCAGAATTGCCATTTTAAATTTCTTTTTGTTTTTCTTTTTGTTTATTTATTTATTTGAGAGTGACAAACCGAGAGAAGAGGGGGAGAGAAAGAGAGAGAAAATGGGTGCACCAGGGCCTCCAGCCACTGCAAATGAACTCCAGACACCTGCACTCCTTTGTGTATCTGGCTAATGTGGGTCCTGGGGAATCGAGCCTCGAGGGATCCTTAGGCTTCACAGGCAAGCGTTTACTAAGCAATCTCTCCAGCCCAATAGAGTTGCCATTTGAACAATATTAATTCTACCTATCTGTGGGTTCCTGGGTCCTCTGGGGCTGGCCCCAGTTCCCCCCACAGGCACCCAGCTTACCATGGTGTGCCACAAAAGAATCAGTTTCAGGAGATAGTCTCTTTGGAAAGCTTGGTTTAATCAATAGGAAAATGAGTTTATAAGCAGTTCAGGGTCCTAAGGGGGTTGGATGTGCAAGGTTGCTTGCTGATACCTAATTAGCATATGAGGACATACATTCCAGCTCTTAGGAAATGATAAAGGGAAGGTATATGGTACAGGGAGATGGACTTTTCAAAGGAGGTGGCTGATACCATATAAGAAGCTTCCTAGGCATCTGGCCCAAAGGTCACAGGGTTATGGGAAAAGCCTAAGTCTTATCTGAATGATCATATAACTCATGCTTGGAGAGGGAGTAGCCTTACTTCCTGCTTATCTCAGTCAGAGATTTTGTCCAGGGGCCCAGGATCACTGTGACCCTCCAAAATGAGGGGAGGATCCTAGCTCACTGCAATCCCAAGAATGTGGGAAGGATCTTCTCTGTTGGTCTGGCCCCAAGATATGACCTGTGTTCAGGCACCTGTGACTTCTCCATAGCCTGGGGCCTTTGTGTCAGACAGCTTAGGTTTGCTTTAACCCAGGGCCCTTACTTTGTCCTACACCTATCCAGGAGCATGGGAGATCTTTCTATCTTCTAAAGTCCTCTATTTCTTGCTTAAGTGTTTTTTTTTTTTTAATGTTTTTATCATATAGTTCTTTCACATACTTTGCTAGTGTTATTCCAAAGTATTTAATTTTCTTATTGCTATTTATTAAATTATTTTTTTTGATTTTTATTTATTTATTTGAGAGTGACAGACACAGAGAGGAAGACAGATAGAGGGAGAAAGAGAGAGAATGGGCTCGCCAGGGCTTCCAGTCTCTGCAAACGAACTCCAGACGCGTGCGCCCCCTTGTGCATCTGGCTAATGTGGGACCTGGGGAACCGAGCCTCGAACCGGGGTCCTTAGGCTTCACAGGCAAGTGCTTAACTGCTAAGCCATCTCTCCAGCCCATCTTATTGCTATTTAAAATGTGACAGCCTCACTGATTTCTTTCTCTGTATATTTATCCTTTGCATATAGAAAAGCTACTGATTTTGTGCAACGATTTTGTATCCTGCCACTTTGCTGAAGTAATTTATCACCTTTAGAAGTTTTGTGATGGATACTTTCAGGTCACTTATATAAAGGATCATGTCATCTGCAAATAGGGCTAACTTGACTTCTTCCTTTCTAATTTGAATAACTTTTACTTCTTTTTCCTGTCTTATTGCTTTGGCCAGTACTTCTGGTACTATGTTGAAGAGCAGTGGTGGGAGTGGGCACCCCTATCTTGTTCCCGATCTCAGTGGGAACTCCTTGAGTTTTTCCCCATTAAGTACTATTTGGGCTTTAAGAGCTTTATATGTAACCTTTATGGTGATGAGATATAAACCCTCCCTGCCTATTATTTCCAGTGTTTTGATCATGAAGTGATATTTTTGTTAATGGCCTTCTCTGCATTAATAGAGATGATCATGTGGTTATATGGTTCAGTTTATTTATGTGGTATACTACCTTGACCAATTTCCTTATGTTAAACCATCTCTGGATCCCTGAGATGAAGCCTACTTAATCAAGGTGGATAATGCTTTTGATGTGTTGTTGAGTTAGGTTTTCAAGGATTTTGTTCAAGATCTTTGCATTTAAGATAATAAGGGCTATAGGCCTAAAATTTTCTTTCCTTGTTGCATCCCTGTCTGGTTTTGGTATAACTGTGTTGCTAGCCTCATAAAGGGAGTTGGAGAGGATTCCCTAGTCTCTGATTATGCGGAATAGTTTGTGAAAAATTAGTTTCATTTCTTCTATGAAGTTTGGATAGAATTCAGCTGAGAAGCCTTCCTGTCCTGTACTTTTCTTTTGGGGGAGGTTTTTGATTACAGTTTCAGTCTCCATGTATGTGATAAGTTTTCTTAGGAGATTAATCTCTTCTGAGTTTAGTTTTGGTTGGTGGTATTTGTCTAGTAATTAATCCATTTCTTCCAGATATTTAAGTTTGTGGAATAGAGGTTTTGGAAGTATGCTCTGAGCATTCGTCCAATTTCATTGATGTCTGTAGTGATCTCTTATTTTTTATTTCTGGTTTTTTAAATTTGACACTTCTCTCTCTCTTTTTTTTGCTTGATCAGTTTGGCCATGGGTTTGTTAGTCTTGTTCATTTTTTAAAAGCACCAAGTCTTTTTTTCATCTATTTTTTAACTTTTTTCTTAGCTTCCAATTCATTAATTTCTCCTCTAATCTTCATTATTTCCTTACCTCTGGAGCTCTTTATGTTGGATTCTTCTTGTTTTTCCAGTGCCTTTAGGTGGACAGTCGGGTTATTGATTTGTTATCTCACTGTCTTTGTAATGAAGATACTTAGGGCTATTAATTTTAATTTTCCCCTTATGGCTGCCTTCATTGAGTCTCATAAGTTCTGATAGGTTGTGTTTTCATTATCACTTAATTATATAAATTTTATAATTTCTTTTTTGATTTCTTCCATGACCCATTCATTGTTTAAAAGTGTGTTGTTTATTCTCTAGGAGTTTATGGCATTTTTGTTGTGTCTCTTGTTAATTTCTGGTTTTAAAGCATTGTGATATGATATGAGACAGGAAGTTATTTCAATTTCCCTGACTTTATGAAGGCATGCTTTATGGTCTAATATACGGTCTATATTGGAGAAGGTTCTGTGAGTTGTTGAGAAAAGTTTGCATTCTATAGCATACTGGTGGAAAGTTTTGCAGCTATCCGTTAGGTCTAGTTGATATATAATGTTGTTGAGCTCTATTATTTCCCTGTTGATTTTCTTCTTGGATCATCTGTCTATTGATAGTGAAGTATTGAAGTCTCTGACTATGATGGTGTTGGTGTTTATTTCTGTTTTATTGTAAAATACATTTTCTTTTTATTAAATGTGGTGCTCCTGTGTTTAGCACATATATATTTATGATTGTGATGTGCTCATGTTGGATTATTCCGTTGGTGAGTAAGAAGTTGCCTTCTTTGTACTTTTTGATTACTTTTGGTTTGAAGTCTACTTTATCATCTGCAATGCCCACTTGTTTTCTATTTTCATTTGCTTGGAATATCGTTTTCCAATGTTTCACACTGAGGAGGTGTCTGTCTTTAGTGGTGAGGTGGGTTTATTGAAGACAGCAGACAGAAGGGTCTACTTTTTTGATCCATCCTGAATAACTAGTGTCTTTTGATGGGTGAGTTAAGACCATTAAAATTTAAGACTATTACTGTGAGGTTTGAATTAATCCCTGCCATGATGAGGTGTTTTATTGAGTTTGGTGCTTTCTTGTGTTATCTACTGTTTTGAGCCTGGTTTATTTTGGTTATTGTGATCTTTTTCCTGTTAGCTCTTGAGAATGGCTTTTTATTATTCTGTGTGGAGTATTCATGCATATATTCTCTGTAGGTTTGGCTTTGTATTCATATAATCATAGAGTTGACATTTTTCATGGAAAGTTTATCTTTCACCATCTAATATGAGGGCTATTTTTTCTGGGTAAAATAGCTTGGGTTGGAAGCCATAGTTTTTCAAATTTTGAAGTGTTCCATTCCAGGCCCTTCTGGCTTTCAGGCTTTCCATTGAGAAAGTTGATGTTATTCTAATGGGATTGCCTTTGTATGTTGTGAATTGATTCTTTTTTGCTGATTTGAACACTCTCTCTTTGTTTCATTGTTAAGAGTTTAACTATGACATGTCTTGGAGAGTTTATCCTTTTGTTCTGCCTGTTAGGTGTTATGTGGGCTTCTTCTTGGAATTACTTTTATTTATTTATTTATTTGTTTTTTTTGAGGTAGGGTCTCACTCTGGCCCAGGCTGACTTGGAATTCACTATGTAGCTTCATGGTGGCCTTGAACTCATGGTGATCCTCCTACCTCTGCCTTGCTAGTGCTTTGATTAAAGGCATGCACCACCATGCCCAGTGGAATTACTTTTATTCTTAAAAGAGTACTTTCTGGGGTGATGTAAATAGACAATATTTCTATTATATTGTTTATTACACAGGAGTGACATTTATGCAAACACTCCAAGCTCTACACTCAAATTCTGCAGTTTGTTATATGCTACTTTATCTTATTTATACAGATGTAGGGATGGCTTAGTGTTTAAGAGTTTGCCTGTGAAACCTACAGACCCAGGTTCAAGACTCGATTCCCCAGGACCCACATTAGCCAGATGCACAAGGGGCACACGTGTCTGGAGTTCATTTTCAGTGGCTGGAGGCCCTGGAGCACTCATTCTCTCTCTCTTTCTCCCTCTCTCTCTCTCTGCCTCTTTCTCTCTGTCACTGTCAAAATAAAAATTTCATTTAAACAGATTTCTCTATGTATTTTTAAAGATCACATGAAAGAATCAAAATGTAAAAGGTTGACATCATCCATGAGTCCATTTATAAGAAATCTATAGAATAACTAAGACCATAAGGGTAGCATGTAGATTGATCTTGGCCAGGAGGGGAAAAGGTTAGAGGAGAGACTGGCTATGAGGGAGGAGTTTCATGTTTTACAACTGCTTACACATGGCCAAGGTACCTAGTGTGTTGGTGAACAACTGACCTTTTCAGGTTAAAATGTGTAGTGGTAGGCTATGTGAATTTTATCTCAAAAATTTATTGTAAAGAATAACATTTCATTAAAAAATAAACATGACAAAACAAACAAACAACATGATTTCTGATCAAGATGGCACTCTCGAAACTGCTCTTCAGCTCCTGGGATAATATCATGCAAGATCTATGGGGCACCAGTGTTTGTAGGTCTTAGCAGACTTCCTGTGTGTGGGCACAGGTGGACACACTTGGGAATCTGATGATTTCCATGCTTGTGGGTAGCCTACTAGGCCCTTGCATTCCTCCTAACCACTCATACCAGCTATCACTCCGTGACCAGGTTCTTGCCTACCTGCTGATCTGTGGCCATTACTCTTTCCCAGTCTCTAGGAGCCTCCTCCTACTGCATCTGTGAGTGCTAATTCCTCCCCTCTCAACCATGCCCACTGCATCTGTGAACTCACTGCCTTCTTCTCTCTCAGCTCTGCCCACTGCTTCTGTGCTCCTGCCTTCCTTATCTTGCTCCATGTGCCTTCTGTCTTCCTCAGAAGCCCCCACCCCTGCATCTGTCCATGACCCACCCATACTGTGGTTTTCATTGGTACATGTTTTCCCAGTCCCTCTGAGGTCCCACCTCACTGCTTCTGGCCCATGCCTGGCTCCTGTAGGCTGCACCTACTGAGCCTACAGCCCACCTGTCTTCTTGCACTAGTTTCAGTCTTACATCTTTGGGGCACTGGCATGCAGGCTGCCTCCACTGCCCTCTGCCATGATCATAAACTCTCAATTTGTCCAATGCTGCTGTCTCCCCCATACCCACCAGCCAACTCCCTGATCTCCTGAGGACTGTGGAACCCAGCAACCCCTATTGCTTCTCCAGTATTCTTCCTCACTCCGAGTGACTACTTGGGGCACTAAACTAGCCCCAGAAGAGCACAGGAGAACTAGGCAATCATCTGCCTGGGAGAATGTGTGCATTCTCCATAACTTGCCAGTCTGGGTTCAGTAAGAGAGCAAGAGCAAGTGCTATGGGCTGGAGAGATGGCTTAGCGGTTAAGCGCTTGTCTGTGAAGCCTAAGGACCCCGGTTCGAGGCTCGATTCCCCAGGACCCACATTAGCCAGATGCACCAGGGGGCGCACGCATCTGGAGTTCGTTTGCAGTGGCTGGAAGCCCTGGCGTGCCCATTCTCTCTCTATCTGTCTCTCTCTCCCTCTCTCTCTGTCACTCTCAAATAAGTAAATAAAAAAAAAAAATTAAAAAAAAAAAAAGAGCAAGTGCTATGCCCCAGTGCCACAGGCAATACAGCTAAGGTCAGCTTAAAAGGGATCTCAGACCTCCAATCTCCCACCTTGGAATTAAGTGCCAGCCCAGCCCAGCTGGTGCACTTAAGCCCTTCACAACCAGCCTGCCCCAGAGTACAAAGCCATACTTAACCTACCCTGTTCAAACATAAAATGGGACACTCTTTGAAAATACTACCAGGGAAAACTTTTTCTTCCTCCTTAATTTAATAAGATTCCCATACTATGATGGACAGACAACAATGCAATGGAAACAACACAAAACATCAAATGTAGGGACCTCCAACAAAGTTGCCTGGTCCCACCACTGGTCAAGCTTAATGAATACATTAGTAAATGAAAGAAAGAATTTAAAGAAGCCTTCATTACATCAAAACATGACCTGAAATTGGAATGCTAAAAAGGGATGGATACTATACAAAAATAGCAATGGATAATACAAACCAAATTGAACTAGTCCAAAAACTTTAATAAGTTCAAAAAATCTTGTGAACAAAACATGAGGGAACTGTAGGATATACTAAAAAGATCTAAACTTGGATCATGGGTATACCAGAAGGGGAAGATATCCAGAGCAAAGACATGGAAAACTTTCCTACCCTCTCAAAAGAGAGTCCCATCAAGACACAAAAAGCTAACAGAACTCCAAAAAGACTGGACCAAAGGAGAAAGTCTCCAGGGCACATCATAGATAAAAAATAGTGCTAAAGGCAATTAGAGAGAAACAAAACATTACATCCCAAGACAACCCCTCAGAATTACCTCAGATTCTCAATGAAAACTCTGAAAGCAGATGGTTCTGGAATGGAGCACTTCAAAGTCTAAAAAACTATGTCCCCCACTCAAACTACCGTACCCAGCAAATTATCACTCATAATAAATGGTAAAATGAAAATTTTCCATGATAAAAGCGAGCTTTATGATTATATGAACACAAAGCTACACGTACATAGAGTATTTCAAAGAATCCTTCCCACAGAGGAGTCAAACAACCAATCTCAAGAGCTAACAAGCAGATTATGATAACAAAAAATAGAGAAGGCTCAAAAAAGTGCAAAGTAAAAGAGAACATAAACCCATTAACCATCTCAATATGGCAGGGATTAAATCAAACCTCATGGCTATAACTTTACACATTATGGTCATAATTCACCCATTAAAACCTTCACAAATTAACAGGTTGGATTAAAAAAATAGATCCTTTAATTCTGTTTTCAAGAAACCCACCTCACCACTAAAGACAGACTCCTTTTCAGAGTTTACAGATGGAATATGATATTCAAAGAAAATGGAAATAAGTAAAAAGCAGTTTTTGCTATATTAATATCTGCTGAAACAGACATCAAACCAAAGCAAATCAAAAAGGACAAAGGATGCTAGTTCTTACTCATTGAGTGAATGACCAACAAGAGTACATTACAATCAAAAATATATATGTACCAAATGCAGATGCACCACAGTTTATAAAATGAAACCTATTTGACAAAAAAACAGAGATAAGCACCATCACCATCATATTTGGGGACTTCAGTACTCCACCATCATCAAGAGACAGATCATCCAGACAGAAAATCAATAGGTAAGAGAGCACAACACCATAGATCAATTAAACCTAATGGACAGAACATTCTACCTGAATTCTACAGAATGCACATTTTTATTCTCAGCAGCCCATGGAACATTATGCAAAATAGATCATATATTAGGCCATAAGGCTCCCTCCATAAATTCAGGAAAATTGAATCAATTTTCTTGCATCATATTAGCTCACAATACTATGAAGCTGTAAAGCTAGAAATTAACAACAAGGGATGCTTCAGGAATTCTGTAAGCTTCTGAAGACTGAACAACACACTTTTAAATAATAAATGAATAGTGGAAGTAATCAAAAAATAAATTGTAAAATTGTAAAATTTGAAGAATTGAATGACAATGAGAATACAACTTATCAAAATATATGGGACACAATGAAGGCAGTCCTAAGGGGAAAATTCATAGCATTAAATGCCTTCACAACAAAGACAAAGAGATCCCAAATCAATAACCCAGCCATCTACCAAAAGACATTGGAAAAACAAGAAGAATCCTACCTGAAGAGCTCCACAGAGAAATAAATAATCAAGATCAGTGAAGAAATTAATGAATCTAAGGAAACAATTAAGAAAATTGATAATAAAAAGACCTGGTTCTTTAAAGAGATAAACAAGATTGATAAAACCCTGGCAACTTGATCAAATGATAAAAGAGATGTTTCAAATAACAAAGTTAGAAAAAACAAGGAGAGTTCATAATAGACATTAATGAAATCAGAAGAAGCATCAGGACTTGTTTCAATAACCTGTATTCCACAAAATTGGACAATCTGGAAGCAATAAATGCATACCTAGATTTGCACCACCTACCAAAACTAAGCCCAGAGCAGATGAATCTCCTAAACAAACCTGTAATATCCATTGAGATTGTAAAGTTAATCAAAAACCTCCCTAAAATGAAAAGTCCAGGATGGCTTCTCAGCCAATTTCTATCAAAGCTTCGTTGAAGAACTGAAACCATTTTTTCTCAAAATGTTTCATATCTTTGGAGAACAGAGAATGCCCCCAACTACTTTTATGAAGCTAGTATCACACTAATACCAAAACCAAACAGAGATACAACAAGAAAAGAAAACTATATGCCTATAAACCTGATGAACTTAGATTCAAAGCTCATGAACAAAACCCTTGTAAACCAAATTCAATGACATATCAAAAGCTTTGTTTATTTTGATCAAGCAAGCTTCAACCGAGAGATGCAG
Source organism: Jaculus jaculus (assembly GCF_020740685.1). Lineage (NCBI taxonomy): Eukaryota > Metazoa > Chordata > Mammalia > Rodentia > Dipodidae > Jaculus > Jaculus jaculus. Next base: position 125,553,745 of record NC_059104.1, on the reverse strand, counting down.
AGATTATTCAACATATGGAAATCAGTTGATGTACTATGCCACATAAATAAACTTAATCACAATAATTACATAATCATTTCAATAGATTCAGAGAAAGCCCTTGACAAAATGTCATGATCAAAAATCTATAAAAATAGAAAATAGGCAAGAATGGTTCATATATCAACACAATGAAGGCTATAGATAAAGCACCTAAAGTCCAAATAATACTTAATGGGGAATGACTCAGGGAGCTTTTGTTGAGATCAGGAACATGATAGAGGTGTCCACTCTCATCACTTCTCTAAAAGTCCTAGCCTAAGCAATAAGACAGGATAAACAAATAAAAAAAATACAATTTGGAATGGGAGAAGTCATTTGTCCTATATGCAGATGACATGACAGTAGCTTTTCTATATGAAAAGTACAAATATAAAGAGAAATAAATTAGTGAGACTGTTCTATTTTCAATAGCAATAAAAAATTAAATACCTCGGAATAACATTAGCAAAGTATGTGAAAGAGCTATATAATGAAAGCATATAAAAAGACAAGAAAAATTGAAGAGAACTTGAGCAGACAGTAAGATCTCCCATGCTCCTGGGTTGGTAGAATTAATATTGTGAAAATGGCAATTCTACCAAAAGCAATATACAGATTTGATACAATACCAATACAAATTCCAGCTTTATTTTTCACAGAGAGTGAAAAAAATGATCTCAAAATTCATATGGAATGGCAGCAGGCCTCGAGATATCCAAACATATCCTCAGCCAAAGGAGCACTTCTGGAGGTACCACCATAAATTTTCTCTTACAGAAAGAAGAAAAAAATAGGAAGAAATTTCCATATTATATGAGTGGGGAAAGACTTCCTGAACAGAAACCCAGTAGCCCATTAAAAACAAAAATAACCAAAAATCAATCCTTCAACCAGTGGGATTTCATGAATCTAAAATGCTTCTTCACAGACAAACATAATTTACTTGGAGCCAATAAATTACCCACAAAATGGGAGAAAATTTTTGCCAGCTATACCACTGACATTTAAGAAAATGTTCAACATCCCTAACCATTAGGAAAATGCAAATTAAAACAACTATGAGATTCCACCTTACTCCCTTAAGGATGGCAATCGTTAAAAAATAAAATGGCAACAAATGTTGGCAAGGATGTGAGGAAAGAAGAAACTTCATTTATTGTTGGTGGGAATGTAAGCCTGTACAACCACTATGGAAATCAATATGGAGATTCCTAAAAAGGATGAATATAGAGTGATCAACAGACCCAGTTATTCCCTGACTGGGCATCTATCCTAAATGCTCCATGTCTCATTACAGAGATATTTGCTCAAACATGTTTATAGCTACTCAAATCATAATAAATAAGAAGTGGAATAATCCCAGGTGCCTATTTTTGGATGAATGGGTAATGAAGTTGTGGTACATTTAAACAATGGAAGTCTACTAGCAGTAAAAAAAAAAAAAAAAAAAAAAGATACAATGAAATTTGTAGAAAAATGGGACTGGAGAGATGGCTTAGCAGTTAAGGCCACTTCAGACCACTGACCTTGGTGGACGAAATCTAAGGATCCATTTTCGACTCTCCAGATATCATATAAGCCAGATGCACAAAGGTGAAGAAAGCACAAGTTCCCACATGCCCACTAGGTGGTGTAAGCACCTGGAGTTTGATTGCAGTGGCTGAGTCCCTGGCAGGCCAATTCTCTCTCTCTCCCCCTCTTCTCCCTCTCTCTTTTTTTCTCTCTCATGCACACTTTCTCTAAAAGTATATTTAAAAATGTTTAAAAATTGTAGGAAAATGGACACACTTGTAACAAGTCATACTCAGTGAACTCACATAATTGCAGAAAGACAAATGCCACATGGTCTCACTTATCTGCAGTTCCTAACCTGGATCAGCTTGAGTTACTGACATAACTTATAAGCAACTCAAAGCTCAGACAATAGGGATAGAAGGGTTTGGAGGGAGGAGAAAGAGGGGTGGAGAAAACAAACAAAATCTAAATCCAAAATGAACTGATACCATAGTAACCTTTATTCTTGAAGATAGATTAAAACATATAACCCTCAACATGTGTAAGTGGAGAATACTTGACAAGAAGGGCCCTGGAAAGGTTGGAATGAAACCTGACCTTTTATTTATTTATTTATTTATTTATTTATTTGTCTTTGGCCTGTAATTTCCAGTACCAGAAATTGGTTCCTATCCATAATGATCTGTTGATTGGAGAGACCTAGAAGTTCCCCAGAAGACAGGCTTCTGTCAAAGCACTTGCTTATCCATCTGAGGCAAAAGGTAAGACCCTATTGCTGAAGAAACAAGCTGCTGCCTGCACAGAGCATGGAGAGATGTTGTTGGAATACAGAAGAGAGCTAGTCCCCAGACAGTTAGCTCATCTAGTACTTTCCAGCACTACATGAGCTACTGGGAGAAAGTGGCCAACAAAGGTCTGAGCAACCAGAGGTCTAAGCTACTCAGAAACAAACATCCAGACAGGATGTACATACCAGTGCAATAGTGTCACAAAGCCTTGGTGGATAACCAATAGCTTTCCAATTGGCTAAGAGATCCATTCATTGTAAAGAAACCTATATTTGGAATTGGGAACCAGATCAGAACCCTATGGAGACAAAGATTATGCTCTCCAGTGTCAAGCTCTCACTAGTGTTTGGCTAAAAGAGGGGCTCCAGTCATCAAATTCTCCCTAAATTACTAATGCTTATCCCATTTAAACTATGCTGACTCCACTCTCTGTTGGAGTATATGGTTTCCTTTTTCAGAAGGTAGTGAGAACTGAGGAGATAAAGCAACCCTAGCACTTTAGCCAACTCACACAGAGGGATTGGGGAGACGACTAAGAGCGCTGCTTCCATGTTGAACCTGACAGTCAGTGCCAGGGTGAAAGACACAGACCCTGAGGACACTCAACATTTACCACAGAAGAGATTCAGCGGCTCTTAAGAGCTCATCACTGAAATAGAATTAAAACATATTCATTGTGGCATGGAAATTTTGCAGAAGAGGGAAAGAAAGAATGTAAGACCCGCAGGTTGAGACATAATGCAAAGAGGCACTGTCTTCCCTCCAAACTGCCTGTTTCTCCTACAACATATGACCCACAACTCAAGGAGAATACCTGCAACCCCACAAAGGAGGGTCCCCAGCAGAATGGGGGGAGGGGCAAGGGAAAAGATGATACCAACACATGATGTATCCATACAAACTATGTTGTAGCTTCTATCTGTGCTCTAAGCAGAACAGGCTTTTGAGAAAAATTAAAATACATTTATGCTAAATGCCCTGAAGAAACTATCCCAAGATAATTAAGATTATATGTAGGGCTGGAGAGATGGCTTAGCGGTTAAGCGCTTGCCTGTGAAGCCTAAGGACCCCGGTTAGAGGCTCGGTTCCCCAGGTCCCACATTAGCCAGATGCACAAGGGGGCGCACGCGTCTGGAGTTCGTTTGCAGAGGCTGGAAGCCCTGGCGCGCCCATTCTCTCTCTCTCCCTCTATCTGTCTTTCTCTCTGTGTCTGTCGCTCTCAAATAAATAAATAAATAATTTAAAAAAAAAGATTATATGTAGCAAACCTGTAACCAATATCACACTAAGTGGAGAAAATCTGAAACATTTCAACTAAAATAAGGAATTAGACAAAGATGTCTGCTTTTTCTATTACTCAATACAATTCTTTACTTACTGCAATAAGACAAGAGAAATAAGTAAAAGGAAAGCAAATGGGAAATCAAAGTTCTTATTTGGAGTGTTTTTATTCCATATATAAGCAACCATAACAATGAACTAGAAAACTCAGATTTGATTTTTTTAAAACTCAGCAAAAAAGGAGTGATACAAATATAACACACAAAACTTAGTAGCCTTCCTGTATACCAATAACAGAATAAATCAGAAAACAACCCCATTCACAATGGCCCCTAAATATCAAATAAATTGGAGTACACATAGCCTAGAAAGTAATATGCCTCTAATGGAAGCTTTTAAAAATATTTATTCCAATTTTTTTCATTTTTCACAATTTCACATATGTATAAAATGCATTTTGACATCCCTGTATTTCCCCCCCCCCCTTCCCCTTTCCCCTGCAATAGCTTTAAAGAAAGAAACCAAAGAAGACATGAGAAGAGACGGGGGGAAAGTCCACACATTTTCATGGAATGGAGAAGTGATATTGTAAAAATGACTATACTGCTAAAAGCAATCTGCAGAATCAATGCAATCCCCATCAAAATTAGAATTCAGATCATTTCTTCTCAGAAATATAAAAGTAAAAAACCATGCATTTTCATATATAAGCACACAAGTCTAGTAGCCAGAGTATTCTGGAGCCATGTACAGTGATGGAAACCTGATTTCAAATTATACTGCAGTGTCATAGTGACAAACATATCTTGACATGGTTATAAAATCAGACATGTAGATCAATGAAAGAGAATGAGGGGCCCAGATATAAATCCATGCAACTATAGCTACCTTATTTCTTTTTTTACCACAATGCAAAAACTACACATTGGAAACAAAATATGGAGCCAACTGAAATACCTATCTATAGAGAAAGAGGTAGAGATATGTAGTACTTACACAAATGTGGCATGTACACACATTCATCGATAAAGAAAAATGAGCCTGTGCAATTCTGGATGGAACCAGAAAACATAATGTTAAATAAAATAAACCAGACCCAAGAGAAATATACCACGTTTTTTTTTTCTCACGTATGTGAGTTCCAGGCATTTAAAATATAAATATTTTATTTATTTATTTATGAAGACAGAGAATGAAAATTGGCATGTCAGGGCCTCTAGCTACTGATAGTGAACTCCAGACACATAAAATGCTATCTTGTGCATCTGGCTTTAAGTGGGTGTTGGAGAATCGAACACAGGTCCTCAGGCTTTGCAGACACGTGCCTTATCTGCTGAGCTATATATCTCCAGCTCTCATATATGAATTATAGTGTGCATGTATCTGTGTACACACTCACCACTCACACCACTCACACCACACTCACACACACACACACACACACACCAACAACAACAACAACAACAACAACAACAAAACATTTTGAAGCCAGAAGCTAAATTTCAATCTGTTTATATACATAGGACCTCTAAGTAGAAGGGGGACTATTTGAGTGCAGACAACAGACCAGCAAGAGGAGGTAGGAGGAAGAAGAAAAGGCAGTGGGGGCTGTAGAGATGACTTAGTGGTTCAGTGCTTGCCTGTGAAGCCTGAGGACTCCAGTTAGAGGCTTGATTCCCCAGCACCCATGTTAGCCAGATGCATAAGGGGACTCACACATCTGGAGTTTGTTAGCAGTGGCTGGAGGCCCTGGCAGGACCATTCTCTCTCTCTATCAGTCTCTTTCTTTCTCTGTCTGTCGCTCTCAAATAAATAAAAATAATTTTTTAAAGTTTTTTTTAAAGGAAAAGGCAATGGGGTTAAATATGAACAAAATACTTTTGATGTAGTCAGTAGACAATACATGTATTAAAGTGTCATAATGATACGCAATTAATATATACCATTCAAATTAAAAAAAAATTATTACTGTCTGTATTTAATGATTAGAAGCCTGGAGTAACTAAGCTGACAAATTAGTATTTTTAGGGCAATTTTGGTATGGAGCTCCATATGTATGTATACATGACTATTTTAGTGATGACTTAAAAAGATGCTGAAGGCAGCAATTATTTAAGAGAAAAAATAGTGCAACTTTTAAAGGAAATACTACCACTTGGATGAGTTCTACTTTCCATGAAAATAATCATTTATGCATTGCCACACTTATCAGTTATTTCTCTGGTTTGAAACACAGGGATTTCCATTTTCTCATTCTTCTATACAGCCAATGTCCTCAAAATCAGTGCAAAAAATTAAGTTAAATTAGTATTGCAATGTTACACATTTTAAATTATAATGTCACTTTGAAACTACTAATTATAAGCCCCTATCTCTTGGTATTTATAATTCACAGGAAGATAATACAGTAGGCACTTAAGCACTTTCTGAGTACTCCCATAATCACTGACCAGCATCCTGGGAAGATGTGGTTCATTCAATATCATGACACTGAAATGATAAACTCTTAATAGCTCACTGACTAGCCATGATTTCTGAGACACAGAGGAGATACCTTGTAGACCACAAAAGAAGTTGAGATTGAGAAGATACAATAATTTCCATGGCATTTGCTAGGAGAAATGACATAGATCTAAATTATGGCTATTTTTCTTTTCCAGCAGAGGTAAATTATGTGCAACATCACCATTATGTACCTTAGTTTATATAAGAGTGATGTGGGAAAGCATTTCAAAGCCAGAAGCTATATTTCAATCTGTATCTGTAGTCACCATAATTAGTTCAAAAAGTTGTGCTATTTAGTGATTCCATAGTATCATAGTCTTTTGTCTTTATTGCTAAGCACATGGGTAAGAGTCACCTGGCAGATTTTTTTCTTTATTAGTTATGTATATACTGAGCGTGCATATCAGCTCATGTTGATAACATCGTTAGCCTTCTACCTGTTTTCCTCTCTCTGAAAGGACCCTCCTGGTTGGGGATTGTCGGTCATGAATTGTGGGACAGATTTTATAGCTTCAGTTCATGTAGGTGAGAAATCTGTTTATGAAGGTGAGCAATGTAGGATATTGTTTATCCCATACAACTCATCCAGCTGCATTTCTGAGTGGTCAATTCCCAGCTTTCATAGGCAATCTCTTGTGTACTGTTAGCACATAGTTAAGTAGTTGGTCCCTAGCAGCATCTATAAGATATGACTACTTATTTCCATGGCCAGCCAAACCCTTTACAAAGGCTTCTAAACCTAGATTTAGGTACTAGTTAGATGTTTTCATTGAATTACAAGAGGAATAATAAACACTTTCATTCCCTATCATATGGCTTCAGAAATGGTTAAAAGGCTCAGGAAATATCATATGGAGGGCTTGAGGAGTGTCATGAATTCCAGTTTTACTGTGATCTGAGACTTCATACAAGTAAATTTTTACCAATGGTATGAGCAAAAATGATAGATGAAACTCCTGAGTTCCTTCTACATTATGAAGCTGTTTACTTCAGTTTTTATCTGGTTAAGTGTTGGACCAGAATAAAAGTCAAAAGTAACTATCTAGGTAAGAAGTAAGAAAAAAAAAAACAAAAAACAAACTTTAGAGAAGGCAGAGGACCAAGCTACAGGAACAAAGGCTCATCTATGTTGTATTGTAACTGGGATTACTATCCAAACATGGCCTCGGTTTTGCCTCCTCCCAAGTATCTTGAACCTGCCCCATGCACAGACCTCATAGATTCCCAACATGCTTGTGTTTATTACTTTTATTTTCATGTCTTTTGAAAATGCTTTCTTTTAACCTAGTTACTTGAGAATTTCTACCTTATTTAATTCACAATAACCCTTATCTCTAATTTCTTCAGCATCTATACCTACATCATACCAATGCACTCTCAAATGCATTTTGCATGATTCCTCAATGGAGGTCTTTTTTCCTTTCCAGCAATATTTGTTATTTTTCATATGTACATTTTTGCATGTATCAGGAGGAAGATTCATGTGCACATGTAGGCCAGAAGTTGACTTGGAGAGTCTTTCTTGATTCCGCTTTATTTACTGAGGCAAGGTTTTTCACTTGGACAGAGTTCACAAGCTAGCCAGGTTGCCCCCTGGGTCCCTGTCTCCATCTCTCAAGTGCTGGGATTATAGGCAGGCTGCTATACCTGCCCAACATTTTTGCGGGTGCTGGGGTTCTAAACTCAGGTTCTCACTCTTGTGAGGCACATTCATTACCAAGTGAGCTCTCTCCCTACACCAAATCTGTCTGTTTTTGTTGATTTCTAAAATAAATGTGACTCCTGTTAGGACCCTTTACAAATATGGTGTATGTTGAAAAATATCAACACTAAATTTGTCCTGTGGTTAGAGATGGCTTTATAGTTCAGATTTACTAAGTCATACTCAGATTTTAGACAAGTGGTGCAAATCTATCTAGATTAGGTGTCATCTATCATATCTATTATTTATTGTCTGTTTATCTGGAGAGATTCTCAAGCTTTCATTTGAGTATTATCAGGTCTAATCACAGATACTTCTGGTAAGGCTATCTATGAAGTTAAACCTTTTATCCTATAACAAAGAGTTACTATTATTTATATTTGGAAAACATTTTGCTACAAAGACATCATTTTAAAAATGAACTGAGTTTATTTAGATTTCAGAATTGTTTAGTCACCATGGGAGAGGCTATATTTAATTGCTGAACAAATAAAATTATCTTGTTATCTACAATTTTTCTACTTTTCCCTGTGGAGATTTCTAGGACATTCAGGTATGAGTCACAACATATGGTGATAAGAGCAGGAAATAAATGAAAATCATGAAAAATCCTGATAGTGGATCCCCTTGTTCAGTATAAAATAAGAAAAGCAATTGTTTCATCCTTCATCAGTTACAGGAGCTGCAAACACTCTCAACTCTACCTCCCTTGACTCACAGATGGAAATTCAGAGGCAAGCATTAAGACAATGCAATGAGATTAGCCAAGGTCACAGGAATAATTAGGAAAAATATAGGGTAGAAGATTGGTTTCCTGGTTTTCTGTCTGGGGATCTTCCATCTGTCATTTGGGCCCTACTTAAAAATAATCTGGTTAAAATTATGGTACCAGAAAAGAGGCATTTCTCTCCAGGTAGTCCAATCAAATGCAAATTCCTGAAAGTTCAGTCAAATGGAGCACATCTGGCCAGAACCCCTTTCTATAGATATTACAGTGATGGAGGTTAAATCAAAGAAATTGGAGTGTGGACATGGTGCAGAGGGGATGCAAAGTCCAGCACAGTGGGCTGCAAGGATGCAGACCACATTTTGCACTGCTGGGAAGAAAGAGGAGTATGTAAGCCCCAAATGGGCTTAAAAGAATAAATCTGTTAGCAGAGCAATTACTCATGTCCTGGGTAAACTGCCTTCTTCCAGGATTAGCAGATAAGTCTCAGCCTGAGTGTTAGTGTTTTCTTGGCTCATCTCCTGCTGCACATCAATAACAATGTATTTACCCAATTATCAGATAATCCCTCTTAAATTGATCAATTGATAGTTCCTCAACCCTATCAAAGCACTGCTTTGTTTTCTTTGGCCTTAGACACCTCAAAATATTTCTAGAGGTCAGAAAAGTACAAATTGCAAATTTATTATTCTTGGAGTTGCTGGATGACCTTTAACCCTGTGTTTCAAATCTCTGCATGGTGCCTTGGAAAAGTGATTTCTATTAAAGTAAATAGGACTCCTAAGGCTAAAAGCTGAAGGGAGCTCTGACACTTAACTCCTTGTACACAGCCCACATTGAGAAGAAATGGCAATTGACACTTTGTAATTGAATTGGTTTATAAGGCACAGTGGGGTATTCTGTTGCATGTATGGAATGTGGAGTGATCAAATCAGGGCACGTATAATTTTAAAATTATTTCTCTCTCAAATGGATGAGTTTATATTCTTCTTCTCATTTATTTTTTCCCCTAGGGAAATCTTGCACAACTATTAGTTATTATTTTTGTGAATAGAAAATACACTGGCCAACTTCAACATGAGATAAACTTAATTTAAAGGAGAATATTGCCGAGCCTTGATTCTTACTTGTTTGGACAAACAGCTGAGAACTACTTGTAATCTAACATTTTCTAGTACTTGTAGGAGATGTTAGAAAATTTAGCATCTAAAATCTTAGGATGTCCAATTGAACTTGAGATTCAGATAAATAGTGGATATTTTGTATGTTTTGTGTGTGTGTGTGTGTGTGTGTGTGTGTGTGTGCGCGCGCGCGCGCGAATGGGTGCATGTAGGGACCAGAGGACAACCTGGAGCAAATTCCTCAGGAATGCATCCCCCTCTTATGAAACAGGGTCTCTCATTGGCCTAGAGCTTATCAATTATGCTAAACTAGCTGGCCATCAAGCTGTAGGTATCCTCTTATCTCTGTCTTCCTGGTGCTGGGATTACAGGTATGAACTGCCACATCCAGCAATGGCTACTGAGATCAAACAGGTCTTCATGCATGTGAGAAGTGTACTTTACTCACTGAGCTGTCCTTTCAGTTCATGGATGAACTTTCTTTTTTAAACATAACTAACTATGTCTCCAATATCCCATGAGGCATTCATAAAATCCAAAGCTAACTGGTCTTTCTATGTACTTAGGCATTTTACTGGCTAGCAAGATAAGGAGATGTTAATGGTGTGGTGGGTGCTAAGCAATAGAAGGCACAAACCGACAAGCACATGTTTAAGCACCCTCTGACAGATATCAGTTCCATTATGTATCACCACAGCAAGAAATTTCAGCAAGGCTGATGTTCTGAAAAGAGTCTCCACCAATTACTCCTCCGCAATATGCCTCCTACTTTCATTTTCAGTTACATGGGAACTTTTCTCTTATCATTGTCCCCTGATGACTTTCCTTTTCTCATACAAAGATTGTGTTCAACATTTGCCCACACTCAAGTAGTTTTTCACTCTATTCCTTCCTATGGAACATGCAGTTTGTACCTATGTCTATCAAACCATTAACCCTAGTCACCATCTAAGTTGTATTTCCTGTGTAAAAGTTTTCTTGTTACACAATGACCTTCCTCCACATTTTGAAGCTCTGGAGAATCATTTTGTAACTGTTTAGAGTATTATTTTTTTTCTGATATAGAGATTAAACCCAGGGCTTCTCATATGCTGTTCATATTTCAATATATTTTTAAGTTGTTTTCTCTCTCTTTCTTTATCCCTGATTTTTCAGTTAAAGTGTGATCTAGATAAAAGGCACAGGGATTTATTTGCTTTCAGCTCTTCCCCAGTGATGATACTAGTATGCACGTGGTCTATGTCCACTGGCTTCAACACTTTGTCAGTCTGAGAATGTGAAGTCATTCTCTAGTTCTATGAATTAATTCAAACCATCGACTCATTCATTCAGTAATATTTGCTGAGCATGTATCTTGTGGTAAACACTGCCTGACTTTTCAGATGGCTACCATGTAACCTGCATGGGAGCAGAAATGGTATTTGTTTTGTTTAGCTGATCTTCTGAAAATAGAAAATACATAATAACTGATACACTGAAAACAAAGGCTTTTAGAAATTTTTTTTTTGCTTTTGTAATAAGCATTATTCAATTTTACCTAAACTTATGAATCTTTTTTTTAATCACTTACAGGTCTCAGAGATAAATATTGGGGCATAGGTACTAATGAAAATGAGTGATGAAAAGTCACAAGGCTATAAGCACACAAAAACCCAATGCCCTATAAATGTTATTATTTTTTATTTTTCTCAAAATTTCATTTTTTATTTGCACATATGTGTGTGTGTGCATGTGTTGCACATGCACGTGTGTGTATGAGTGTGCTAGGGTCACTTGCTGTGGCAAATGAATGCTGGTCAAGCTTTAGGTGGGTAGCTGAGGAATTGTACCCAGGTCCGTAGGCTTACAAACCAACACTTTCAAATGCTGAGCCATTTTCCCAGCTCTGAATAGTATTTTTAAATGTGTAACATTAGACTAACATTGTTTTTATCTTAGGTTCTTCTCAGCCCAGCCTTTATTTACTTGCACCACTACGTCAGGGAGAGCTCGCTTCTCTCTTTAAAGAGCTACCCATGTGCTGGCAGTGCTCACCTCCTCTTTAATCTTGGCAACACAAGCTGTGAGTTGGCAACACAGGGAATTCTAAGATTGTCAATCCATCCTGTTGTAGCTTCCATGAGTTCTTACTAATAAGCAAGGAGTCCCACACTCTCAGATGGGCACACTCCCATCTTGATCTGACGTGAATCTCCAGACTGTAATTCTCTACCCTGCACTCTTCTGCTTCAGTCCAATCCATCTAATTCTTGTTTGATGAGGCAAACAACTGGTAGTAGTTTGTGGGGTCAAGTACTTAATAAAAGTGGAGGCTCAGGTGACTGAAAATGCTCATTGTTTAAGGCTGGCCAACCATGTCTTGCATAATGCTTTGCACATGTTGTTACTATGTGAACAGCTAGCTCCTTGCTTGCTAAAAATCCTTAGACTGCCACTCCAATTTGTTTAAATGCACCCTTATACCTTATGTCCATGTATTCCCCTACTTTTGATAGGCATTGCTCTAATATTTTGTTGTGCTTATATGTCTGCCACTGTAAATGTGTTGAGTCACAATATCCGTTCACACTTAGCCAGTCTTTGAGGTCTCTGAAAGCAGAGAATCTGTCTTAATCATTTCTGTACATTCTGGAGGCCCTGATGTGTTACAGAGACTTCATGGATTATTTAGATCAGATATACTGCTTGAATCTCTCTCTCTCTCTTTTTATTCATGGTCATTATAGGACTGGTTTCTAGTCCACTTCTAATACCAGGTTTGATTTTTCTTTCTACTTTCCTTTTCTGCAGTTCCTTAAGCCTCATTATGGCAGCCCAATGATCCTTCCAGGATGTGCAAAAATAAATGTTAGAATCATTATAAAGACTCATAGGGATGGGAAAACATTTCAATTATCTCTGGATCTGGAGGTTTTTGAATGTGATTACATAAATTCAGGCAAACACCCATTAAAATTCTACCTTCCTCACAGAAAGCCAAACTGAATGTAAACCTTGGTAGTGAAGGGACTTGTTTCTCCTTTGTTCGCTGTTTCTGTACTATGTATATAACAGTTATGAAGTTAGCACTTGTATTTGGCTAAACTGTAGAGGACATATGTTTAATAAATCCCAGAATATGTAAGCCCAGAAAATTCTGATTCTAAAGGTCATACTTCTTTAAATAATCTAGCCCTCTCAAAATTCAGCTCCTTTAAGTAGTCTAGATCTCTCAAAATATAGCTACTTAAATCTAACCTCCTCCTGTGTCCAGGGGGAGTTCCTACATGCCCAGTCTGATTTACATTTCATGCTTTCTCTTCTGATCTCAGTGCCACATCATTCTGCCTTATGTAAATGTTTTGTTTTGACTTTCTAAGATTTTAGGTGTTATTGTAGACATTTGACATTTAGTAATATAATCGTAAGAAATGTGGTAGCTCCATTTGAAAATAATGAAACCTCTGTGAGGTTAAGCATTTGCTTGGGGTCATGTCACTAGAGGTTCTGGAGATGCTCAGTTAGCTTCTCAGAGGTACTCAGGGAACTTCTGTCCATGAGAGAAACACCATCGGCAGCTCTCAGTGTGGAAGTCAGAGAGGGAAGTCATTAGTTTGAGAAGAGCATTCAGTTTCTGAAGGTTTGTCAGCATCTTCAGAGAAGCATGGCTACCAGCCCCAACCACACAGCTGTCATCAATGATGTGAGATATGAGATGAGGTTTCCCAAGGTCTCTTGTTGCTCTGGAAAGATTTCACAGACTTCTATGTAATCGTGAGTAGCTGTTAAATTTAAAATAAAGTAGGAAAACAATGTGAGTTCAGGACATGAAGATATTTAAGTACCACCAGACATTAGGCCAGTATTAGAAGTTTGGAAGTACATGTTGAAGGATAAATAACAGTTAACACTAAAATAAAATCTACATTTAAAAAAATCACTTGTGTCTTTTTAAATAAATATTTTCTTGTAAAATCTTTTTTTATTTTTATTTATTTTTCAATATATCATATCTGTAACTAAGTCCTTTAAAACACTGGTAATGTTTTAAAGTGAACGAATAAGATAATCTACTCAGATTTTTTATGTTGTGATATTGTGGAAAATCAAACTTATTTTTGACACTAATATACTCAAATAAATAAGTATAAAATATGAGATGTATATATATCACTCTATGAGTAATAAAAACATGTACATGGAATTTTTTTTATTGTAATATTCCTAACTCAGGCCCACAACCAAATCTCTTTTTATTTAAGAGTTGGGTGACAGGCTGAGGCTGAGCATGTCTCCTCAAGAACGAGGAAAGGTCAGAGCCATTGTCTCAGGACTAAGTCCAGACAAAAAGATGTGAAGGTTCTGTTTTGTCTCCCACATTCTGGTCATGTCCTAATTCTAACACAAAGCCATTGTTGCTTTTCAACCTGTCAGATGGTTCAAGTTTCCATCTTTGAGGTAAAATATTTGTTGATTCATTTCTCTGGGTTAATTTAACCTATAGTTTAAGATTCTATTCATTAAATTTATCACTGCATGAAGCATACACGTATGTGTTTTGAAATGTGTAATGAGTATAAATATATGAACAGGTTACAATTCTATTCCCAGGTGTTGTGAATCTTTTGGGGATGGTGATTTTATTATTTATGAAATGTTTTATGTAATTTAACTTATAACTTTTAGAACATCAATACTTATACTTTATAAAGATTATATGGACCCAAAAGCAATAAATTATTTCACTATGTATTTCATTGTACTTGAATGTGTACTTACTTTAATAAAATTTTTAAAATATTTTTATTGAGAATTTCATAGTGAACATACTATAATTTGATTGAATTCCCATCCTATTACCCTCTTTTGCCCACATTCCCCCATAAAACTGAAATTTATGCAGTTGAAATTCTGCTATGGTCAGTAGTGTGCATGGTTTTTAGATGGACACATGATTTCATTTATCCTGAATATACACATAACAGTAGAATTTCTGGCTCATATGAGAGTTTTTACTAAACTTATTTTAAAGACTTATTTGTCAAACTATTTTGAAATTGGCTGTACCACTTCACCTTCTCGCCTGTGGTGGTTTCAATGAAATGTTCCTCATAAGCCCACACATTTGGAATATTTGGTCCCCATCTGGTGGCAGTTTGGGGGGGTTGTGAAGCCTTCGGGAGCTGGAGCCTTGATGGAGGTGCTGTGTCACTGCAGGTGGACTTTGACATTTATTAATCCGCTGGGTGTTGGAGTTTATGCTTGTTGCTTCTTTGCTGGTGTGATAAGATATGATAGTTGTCTGCTCTGTCATGCTTTCTCTGCCACAGTGAAACTTCCCTTTGAAACCATATTCTTAAATAAACCCTTTCTTTCCCTCAGCTGCTTCTTGTCCAGTCTTTGTCCCAGCAATGAGGAGGTAACTGGTATGTTACCATTTGCAATGGTTCCATCCTTCCACCTCTCTGCCCTACTTATTATCATGTGTACATGTGTGCCCCTCAATTCATGATGGACTTACTTTCTCATCAGCCCTTCTATACTAAAACTATTGTAGGCTGGAAATGCATCTAACACACCTAACCTACCAAACATCATGGCTTAGCAAAATACTGCATTATTGACTCTCATTGCCTCCTCTACAGGTGTTGCATGGCTGAGGGGAGCTGTGTCTAGCATAGCCAAAGATATTAGATGTCACTGGTCCTGGGAACAAAAGAATTCAAAGAGCAGATTTCAATAAATGCATGCTGAGTTTGCACCATTATAATCCTAAATAGAATTCTCATTAATTGGGCAGCCTAATCTTAATGACATTCTACCCAAAGAGGAATCTGTGTCCAGTAAGCGGTGTCTGGACAGAATAAATGAACTCTAGCTCTCGCCTCCTTGTGCCCTAACTTAGTGTTCTTAGCCTCAGTGACATTTAGGTAGAGACAGGATGAAGGGTTCTGGTGACTGGGAACCTTCACTCTTTGGGAACTGAGCAGACCAGCCTTCATCACTTGGAAGAACAGTCTCCACTCTTCTTTCTTTCTGAGTTGAGAGATGGGACAGAGAGGTTATTGGTTCATATACCACAGACTCAGTTTTTGCCACTTTTTTTTTTTTGAGAACTTTGGTAATGTGAGGTGATGGTAGTGGTGGTGCTGTTTGTGAGGGTGTATGTATAGTGTATACATGCAGATATGCATGTGTTCTCTCTGTGTGTGCAGAGGCCAGAGAATGCTAGACATTTGCCTCTACCACTCTTTCACATTGTTTTCTTGAGACAGAGTCTCTTCCTGAGCCTACAGCTACAATTTTCAGTCAAACTTTCTGACCAGTGAGCCCTATTATCTCTCCAGTCTCTGTCTTCTGCTAGACTGATATTGCAGGCATGTATAGACATGTTGAGCTTTTTATTGGGATGCTGGGGATAGAACTCAAGATCTCACAGGTCTTCATGTATATGCAGCAAATACTCTTACTCATTGAGCCATATTCACAGGCCTGTTGAACAATTTGAATAAATGCTCCATTATTTCCTGTATTTCTAGAAACTTTAGATATTTTTTCTAAACAAATGAAATTAATATTTTTTTAAATTTACCTATATTATGTAGCAGTAGACCCCAGAGATCCTTATGCTTTTATATTTGAAAAGAAACTTGTTTCCTTTAAAAGTGAATTAACTTTCCTTCTGTGTTTTGTAGGTCAGATATTTCTAAAGTTATTGTGAATAGTAACCTCAGGTGAGAAGGTGGCAGTGCCATGAGATATTCTATAATTATCAGTCAAAATTGTAATACTATATAATCATAGAAACAAAACCAGTGTTGGAATTGGGGAGATTTTTTCCCAATCTTTATTATTTATATCACTTCATAATTTACTGAGCAATTTATTTATATTTATATATATATATATTTTTTTGGCTTTTCAAGTAGGGTCTCACTCTAGCTCAGACTGACATGGAATTCACTGTTTAGTCTAATGGTGGATTAAAACTCATGGTGGTCCTCCTACCTCTGCCTTTTGAGTGCTGGGATTAAAGATGTGTACCACCAAGCCTGAGTTTTTTATAGATAGGATCTCATTTTAGCCCAAGTTGACCTGGAACTCTCTCTGTACTCGAGGTTTGCCTTGAATTTACAGTGATTGTCTTACTTAGCTTCCCAAGTACTGGGATTAAAACATGACCTAGCACACCTGGATCCCAATTTGGCTCCCAAGTAATGGAATATTTATTCAAATAGTTCAACATGGCTGTGAATATAGCTCAATGAGTAAGAGTAATTGCTGCATATACATGAAGATCTGTGAGATCATGAGTTCTATCCCCAGTGTCCTCATAAAAATGCATTATTTTTACTTTTAATTATTTGTCAATTTCATATT
Source organism: Jaculus jaculus (assembly GCF_020740685.1). Lineage (NCBI taxonomy): Eukaryota > Metazoa > Chordata > Mammalia > Rodentia > Dipodidae > Jaculus > Jaculus jaculus. The sequence continues at coordinate 125,536,726 of NC_059104.1, read as the reverse complement.
GATGTAATAAGAACAAAATTAAGTAAAATAGAACCTATGTAAGAAAGTCATCAGCCAATTCTGCAATTTCCATCCTAAGCCCACAAACCCAAGCAAACTCACTTGTGATTAGCATTTCACATAGATATGGACATGAGTAAATTTATGAAAACAGAAATTATAAAAATAATTTTAACCCATTTATATAGTTTATATATACATACATATTCATATATATTAAATCATTCAATCCACATATGTCTCTGCATATATATTTACACAGACACAATACATATTCAGATACAAATTAAATGCACATACATACATATTTTTCTCTTCCTAACTTTTAGCCATTACTGGATGCTTTTCCATATTAATGTCTTTTGTACCTTAGCTTATGTAGTATGAAACTCACTAAAGAAGTAATGATGGAAAAAAACTGCTTTGTCTCCGTCATAATAGACTGTACTTACTCTGCAATCCTGGCAGCCAGGGCACATCCTAGCCTATTTGAACAAGGCTCAGCTTCATCAGTCCTGGAGTTTTGACTCTAGCATATAAAGGACTGGGAGTCAGAACACTTCCTTCATGGAATATGTAGAGTAATTATCAGCTTTTTCCAGTCACTAGTTCAGCTATCCCAGTGCTCTCTGCAACTGATACAGACTAACCCAATTCTACAACCATACAGATTAGTTCCACTGCCTGGAACCTCATTGCATGATCACCACCAACACTGCAACTACCACCATCATCATTAATTTTCTGATTGTCCAGTCTCTACAAAATTACGTGTGCTACATACATATCTCTACAAATTATTTTCTACTTAAATCATCCTAAGGAATTTTGTATTACTTCATGTAAGATATCTCATGCAACTGTACAAATGATACAATAAACAAATGTCTCCATTTTAACATCTGTTACTTTGTTCTTTCCTGTTATCAGCTAATTCTGCCCCCTTCTACTTTCATCATGTAAACAGATTCTTTTAAATCTTTTATGCTGTTTCTTCCTTGTACACCACCATTCAGAGGGCATACTCCTTCAAATTAGTATTTTATATAAGGGTCACTGACAACTTTACTGTGACCTTCAAACCATTTGTTTATTGTTCTGCATCTTTGCTTAGGAAAGGTAGGAAGAGAACGTTACTGCATATTTGAAATGTCAATATCATATGAGAGTTTCATAAAACAGGTCATTATAGCACTTCTTTAAACAGCATCAAAAGCAATATGGAAATTAAATTTTCTTTTTTCTTTCTTTCTTTCTTTCTTTTTTTTTTTTTTTTTTTTTTTTTATTTTTCATGGTAGGGTCTCACTTTGGCCCAGGCTGACCTGGAATTAACTATGTAGTCTCAAAGTGGCCTCAAACTCATGGCAGTCCTCCTACCTCTGCCTCCTAAGTGCTGGAATTAAATGTGTGAGCCACCATGCCTGGCAATTTTTCTATTTTTTTTTAGAAGAAATTGTGATCTACTTAAAGGTTTTTTCTCATATTTGCTCCTGCACCTTTATCTTAAATCTACCTTTTTTCTTTACCACAATGGCCTCAAGGTTAAACTAATCTTCAGCCAATAAAATCACTTATTAGTTATCAGCTTTGACTAAGCATCATCTGACTTAGATTTTAACAACTATTAAGTTTAATATGCAACTAACTTCTCCAAAATCCAAATATCACTTTTATTGCCACTGTACCATTCAATGTTAATTTAACACAGCTCATAAAAACTGCAATAGAAGTGACAAGAATAGACATTTAACCACTGACCTTCACAAACTGATGAGAGTCTAAGTAGTTTTCACTTGCTGGCTATGCCTAATCTTACATATATACAATATATGTATGTACAAAATATGTACAAATATATACAATATATACAATACTATCTCCTTAAGTCACCTCCCTCCCTAGTAGTCACTTTCTATATTACTGGCCTTTACTACCAAGTTTTACTTCAACTCACATATTAGTCTAAACATTTGTAGCTAGGATCTACATATGAGAGAAAACATGCAGTGCTTGATTTCTGGACCAGAGTTAGTTCACTAAGTATAAGCCTTTCCAGGCTCATCTATTTCCCTGCAGATTTCATAATTTCATTTTTATTTACCACTGAATAGAACTCCATTGTATAAAGGTACCACATCTTCATTATCCACTCATCATTTGAGGGACATCTAGGCTGGTACCATTTTCTAGCTATTGTGAATAGAGCAGCAATAAACATGGATGTGCAGGTATGAATAAGGTAATGAGATGATATAGGATATATTCTTATGAGTGGTAAGTCTACTCATATGATAAATATATATTTAGGTGCCTCAGGAATGTCCAGACTGATATCCACAATGGTTGTACCAGTTTACATTCCCATGAACAATGGAGAAGGGCTTCTTTTCCCCCCACACCTCACCAGCATTTATTGTCATTTGTTTTCTTGATGGTAGCCATTTTGACAGAGTGAGACGGAAACCTAAAGTTTTCATTTGCATTTCTCTGATGGCTAAGGATGTACAGCATTTGTTAGATGTATATAGGCCATCTGTTTTCTTCTTGTGAGGATTCTCTACTTAGTTCAATAGCCCATTTTTTAATTGGGCGGTTTGGTTTCTTATTTAGTTTTCTGAGTTCTTTGTATATCCTGGATATTAATAACTGGCCAGATGTATAGTTGGCAAAGATTTTCTCCCATTCTGTAGGTTGTTTCTTTGCTCTTTTCATGGTGTCCTTTGCTGTACAAAAACTTTGTAATTTCATGAGGGTTGATCAGTGGTTTTGTTTCCTGAGCACCAGGGATATTATTCAGAAAGTTATCGGCTATGCCAGTATGTTTAAAGGTTTCCCTTACTTTTTTGTTTATCAGTTTCAGAATTTCAGGTATGATATTAAGGTCTTAAATCCATTTGGACTTGATTCTTGGGCATGGCAAAATATAATCTATTTTCATCCTTCTACATATAGATATCCAGTTTTCCCAGCACCATTTATTGAAGATGCTGTCTTTTTTCCAGTGAATAATTTTGGTATTTGTGTTGAAAATCAGATGGCATGGCTGTTTGGACTTATATCTGGGTCCTCTATTCTGCTCCATTGATCTAGTTTCGGTGCCAGTACCATGCTGTTTTTGTAACTATGGCTCTGTAATACAAATTAAAATCAGGTGTGGTGATACTGCCAGTCTTATTTTTTGTTGCTCAAAATGGTTTTGGCTATGTGAGTTTGTTTTGTGCTTCCAAATGAATTTTAGGATTAATTTTTCTATTTCCATGATGAATGCAATTCTAATTTTGGTGGGGATTGCATTAAATCCATATATTGTTTTTGGTAAGTTTGACATTTTCACAATATTGAATCTTCCTATCCAAGAACATGGGATGTCTTTCCATTTCCTAGTGTCTTCTGCAATTTCTGTCTTGAGTGTTTTAAAGTCTTTATTGTAGAGATCCTTCACTTCCTAGTTAGGTCTATTTCAAGGTTCTTTGTTTATTCATTTATTTGAAGCAATTGTGAATGAGAGTGATTCACTGATTTCATCCTCAGCATGTTTGTTGTTAGTATATAGGAAAGCTACTGGTTTATGTTTGTTTATTTTGTATCCTGCTACTAGTGTTTATCAGCTCTAACAGTTTGTTGGCAGTCTTTAGATTACTTTGTGTATAGAATCATATCATCTGAAGATAATGATAATTTGATCTCTTTCTTTCTTTCTTTTTTATTTAGTTTTTCAAGGTATGGTTTCACTCTAGCCCAGGCTGACCTGGAATTCACTATGTAGTCTCAGGGTGGCCTTGAACTCACAGCGATCCTCCTACTTCTGCCTCCCAAGTGCTGGGATTAAAGGCGTGAGCCACCACACCCAGATTCATTTCTAACTTATATCCATTTTTTGTGTGTCACTTGCCTTATTGTGATAGCTAAGACTTCCCATACTATAATTAATAAATATGGGGTAGTGGACACTCTTGTCTTATCTCTGATTTTAGTGGAAAAGATTCAAAGATTTTCCCCATTTAGTATTATGTTGGCTATAGGATTGTCATAAGTAGCCTTTGTTATGTTGAGATATGGTCCTTCTATTCCCAGTTTCCATAGGACTTTTATCATGAAGGGATGTTATATTTTGTCAAATGCTTTCTCTGCTTCTAATGAGATGATCATGTGATTTTTGTCCTTCAATCCATTTATATAATGTATTAAATTTATCAATTTGCATATATTGAACCATCCCTGCATCTCTGAGATTAAGCCTACTTGATCAGGTTGAATGATCTTTTTGATATATTCTTGTATTCTGTTTGGCAATATTTTTTCTTATTTCTTATTAGTTATATACACAGTATGTATACAGCCGTGTTAGTACCATTGTTAGCCTCCACCCTGTCCTTCCCCCTCTGAAAGGAATCTCCTCCTTGGGGAATGTGGGTCATGCATTGTGAGGCTATCCATCAGTTATGGGGAGGAGGCAACATCCCTGAGCATAATGTGCCAACATGTGGCTCTCATAATGTTTCTGCCCCCTCTTCCACAAATTTCCCTGAGCCATGTTGGATTAGTTTTAGGTCAACTTTAGTGATGAGGTCTTGGGAGTCTCCATGTCTCTGGATTTATGGTTTGGTAGGAGTTGAGTGTTTTGTGTGTCTATCTCCTTCACCCTTGTGCTGGTACCAGGTTCACCAAGAAAGCAGCACTCTTGCTCATTTCCCAAATTACTCTATGGTTTTATTTGCGGCTCTGGTAAGGTGCGATGGTCTGATTTTCTCCTCAGGTTCTGCACCCACCTGAAAAAAGAAAAGAAAATTCTCCAGCAGAGAGTGAAGTCAGCACCAGATAAATGGGACACCATTATTATTTTAGAGAGAATTTAAATAGGTGTAGGCTTTCTTGTAGTCCACAATTGGTGGGAGCTTAATAATGGAGAGTGGGCACATTTTTTTTTTTTTGGGTTGAGAATTTCTATGTTAACCAGGGAGATTGGTCTGTAGTTTTCCTTTTTTTTGTTCTGACTTTGTCTGGTTTTTGTATCAGGGTGTTGCTGGCTTTGTAGAAGGAGTTTGGTAGTATTCCTTACTTTCTACTTTGTGGAAAAGTTTGAGAAGCAGTCGTGTTAGTTCTTCCAAGAAGTTCTTACAAAATTCAATGGTGATTTTATCTGAGCCTGGACTTTTCTTTTAGTTGGGAGATACTACTTTGATCTAGATATTTGTTTAAATGTTTAAATGGTTTATCTCATCTTGATTTAAGTTTGGTAGGTTATATAAATCCAGGAAATCTTCCATTTCTTTCACATTTTCAAACTTAGTGGAGTATATGTTCTTAAAACATGTCCTTATGATTTTCTGAATTTCTTTGGTATCTAGTATAATGGTGCCTTTTTCATCTCTAATTTTATTGATTTTTGTCCCTTGTCTCCTTATTTCAGTTAGATTTGCTAAGGGTTTATCAATCTTGTTTATCCTTTCAAAGAACCAACTCTTTGTTTCATTGATTCTTTTTGTTATTTTCCTGGTTTACTTTCATTAATTTCTGCCCTAATCTGTGTTATTTCTCCCCATCTACTGACTTTTGGTTTGCTATGTTCTTTTTCTAAAGCTTTAAGGTGAAGCATTAAGTTCCTTATTTGAAACCTTTCAAATTTATTTATTTATTTATTTTGAATATCAAAACAAAAGTTTATTGAGCCTAATGTCCTTGCTTGTATAAATTCACTGTTTAAAAGGCTGGCACAGTGCTTGTTAGCTATATCTGTATCTTATGACACTTAACATTTTTCTATCAAACTTGGAAAATGGGCTGTAGACATAGTTCTGTTAAGTACAGATGAAATAAACCGGAGAAGTGTCATCAACTGTAGAGTGATACTAAATGCCAAGAAATATACTGTATTCAGATACAAGAGGTCTTTTTTTTTTCATATAAACTTGGCTTTTGGCTTAGGAGAATGAGTTGACTGGACAGAAAAAAAAATAGTGAGAATTTACTTCCTGTATGAGGTTAACATCCTTGCAAAATTTAACATGTTACAAAATTCAACATATATCCAAAGTATGCAGTGGGGCTAGCTAGTTCAGTGCTATTTTCAAGACAGGCCCTTAAAGCTATAAAATTCCCTCCTAGGACTGACTTCATTGTGACAGAAAGGTTTTGGTATGTTGTGCTCTCATTATCGTTTGATTCTATAATTTTTTAATTTCCTTCCTGATTTCTTCATTGACCCATTCATCATTTCATAGGGTACTGTTTAGTTTCAATGATTTTTTGTATGCTTTATAGTTTTTCTTGTTGTTGTTTTGTAGTTTAATCCCATTGTGATCAGACAGAACGTAAGGAATTATTTCAACTTTCCTGCATTTATTAAGATTTGCTTTGTTTCATAATATATGATCTATTTTAGAGAATATTCTATATGTTGCTAACAAGAGTATATATTCTGCAGCATTTCTTAAAATGTTCTATAGAAATCTGTTAGGTCCATTTGTTCTATGACCTTATTTAATCTAGATGCTCCTCTGTTTATATTTTGCTGGGTTGACCTGTCAGTTGATGAGAGTGGGGTATTGAAGTCACTCACTACAATTGTGTTTGGTGTTATTTGTGACTTTAATTTAAATAGTGTTTGATAAAATTGGGAGCCCCCATGTTATGTGCATATATGTTTAGAATTGTAACATCCACTTATTAGAGTGTTTGTTTAGTCAATATAAAGTGACCTTCTTTATCATTCCTAACTAATGTTGGTTTGTTGTCTACCCTGTCAGCTAGCAACACCTGCTTGTTTTCTAGGCCCATTTACTTGACATGCCATTTTCCATCCTTTCACCCTACGATGATGTCCATCTCTTATGGAAAGATGAGTTTCTAGAAGGTAACAAACAGAAGGATCCTTCTTTTTAAATAGTTTGCAATCCTGTGTCTTTTTCTTGGGGCATTGAGCACATTGTTATCAAGAGTTATTATTGAGAGTTGGGTGTGGTGGCACATGCCTTTAATCTGAGCACTTGGGAGGCAGAGGTAGGAGGATCACCCTGAGTTCGAGGCTGCCCTGAGACTACATAGAAAATTTCAGGTCAGCCTGGACTAGAGTAAAACCCTACCTTGAAAAACAAAAACAAAACAAAATGAGTTATTATTGAAAGGTGTGCATTTATTCTTGTTTTTTAGTTCTTCCTGTTTTTTCCTTTACTTTCTTGTACTATTATTTGAGTATGGTTTGTTTTTTCCTATATCATTATGTGTGTACTTTTCTTTTTCTTCAGCATGAAGGGCCCTTTCAAGTATTTTCTGCAGAGCTGGTTTAGTGGTAATATGTTCCTTTAGCCTGTGTTTGTTTTTGAATGTCCTTATTTCTCCATCAACAGATTTGCTGGATAAAGTAATCTTGGTTGATAGTTGTTATCTTTCAGAATTTGGAATACAGCATTCCAAGCCATTCTAGCTTTTAAAGTTTGTGTTGATCAATCTGCTGTTATCATGATGGCCTTGCCTTTTCATGTGACTTGATTTTTTTTTTTCTCACTAACTGCTTTCAATATATTTTCTTTGGTTTGTGTGTTTTGTAGTGAAATTATAATATGTTGGTGAGAGGTACTTTTCTGATTTTGTCTGTTTGGCATTCTAAAGGCATCCTGTATCTTAACTGGCATCACTTTCTCTATATGGGGAAAATATTATTCTATGATTTTGTTGAAAATACCTACTATGCCTTTGGAGTGAAATTATGTTTGATCTCTTCATAGTGTGCTGGATGTCTTGAAATTCCCATTCATGCCTTCCTATTAGTTTGTTTTTCTCTTTGTTGGACTGTATTATATCTGCCATCTGGTCTTCTAGTTTAGATATTCTGTTCTCTTCTTGATTCATTCTAGTGGTGAGACTTTCTGTACAGTTTTCTATTTGCCTTTTTTATTTCTAGTCTTTCTTTATTTCTTTCTCCTTCCTTCCTTCCTTCCTTCCTTCCTTCCTTCCTTCCTTCCTTCCTTCCTTCCTTCCTTCTTTCCTTCCTTTCTTTCTTTAGAATGAGAGTGAAAGAGAGAGAGAATGGGCACATGAGGTATCCAGCCACTTCAAATGAACTACAGACATATGCACTACTACATCTTGTGTTATGTAGGTACTGAGGAATTAAACTTGAGTCCTTAGGCTTTGTAGGCAAGCACCTTTACTGCTTGACCATATCTCTAGCCCATCTGGTATTTCTGATTGGTATTTTTTCATCATTTCTTTTTCCTTACTTATATCTTGTATTAACCTCTTTATTTCATTAAGTTTGGTTCCATGTGCTCGCTTAGGATTCCTTGTTTACTTTGATTCTTTTGATTTATTCGTTTATTGCTTTGAGCATAGATATAATCTTTTTTTTTTTTTAGTCTTTGTCAGGTATTTCATCTAAATCAGTCTCACTGGAGGTCATTTCTGATGGATTTATAATTCGTGGAAGTGTATTGTCTTGATTTTTTGTGTTTCTTGTATTATAATGTAGAGATTTTTGAATCTTGAGTTAATTTGATGCTTGGGTTTTCTAATTATCTATAGTATTCTTATCCATGTAAATCCAACTTTATATATCTTCTAGGTAGGAGTTTACGGTGCCAGGTGTGGCTCTTATACTCCCTAAGTAACAGCAGAAGTGACCCTATGTGTTGAGTTTGCCTACTATTCAAGAATTATAGAAGCTTGGGTGGGACAAATTACTGGCAAATTCTAAAATTCAACTAAGCAATATACTCATTCAATCAAAACCAGAACAGAGTATTTATGGGGATTGAAACAAACAGATAATTTAATAATGCCAAAGTCCTTTATATTGCCCAACATCCTTAATCCTTTGAACTGGGAGGCTAAGATTTCTGGTCTGAAATGGGTCAGCTTGGGTGAGTTAGACCCTGCCCCCAGTAATAACAAAACAAAATGCAAAGGCCCTATAAATCAGGAAATATCAAACACAACAGTAATCAACACAAAAATGCAGCTTATTTGAGAATGGTAAAGCTGTGCTAAAAAGCATATATTAATAAAGGGCTGGAGGAATGGCTTAGCAGTTAAGGCATTTGCCTGCAAAGCAAAAGGACCCAGGTTCAATTCCCCATGACCCACATTAGCCAGATGCATAAGGTGGCACATGTGCCTGGAGTTCATTTGTAGTGGCCAGAGGTCCTGGCATGCCCATTGTCTCTTTTTCTCTCTCTCCCTCTATCTCTCTGTCAAATAAATGAATGTTACAAAAAATGAATATATCAATCAAATCTAACACATAACCTTCCCTGACATGAAAGGTGAGATTAGCATTTTCAGGGTCTATGTACCTGGCTTTGTATAAGTAGGCCCTATTACCTTTTGGAATGGCTTCCAATCTCACCAGTGCTCAGTACTCACTTCAATCCCTCTGTGTCGCACTGTGGACTCTGTTTGTTTTCTTGGGTCACCAGATCTGGTGTTCTGATCAGCTGTACTGTATGCTGTGTGGTGGGGTGGGGGTGAATGTGTTCTCTGGTGGTTCATAGTACTGGCACTTGGGAGATGGGAGGCTGTGAAGGATGCCTGGAGTTGTACTGGAGTTGCTCAGCTGGTTTCATCTGTGACATCCTTCAGCAGCTGTTCATCTGGTCCCTGCTGTCTTCCCCTTCAGGTTTCTTGATATTGCCAGGAGGCTGATGTGAGAGCAAAATCACTTCACTTGGCTTTTGCTCCTGCAGCTCTATACCACATTGGGCCAGGTGGGCTCATGGTTCAGGGCTGTGTATTCTCCTTTCTTGTTTACTGAGTGGCAGCATTCATTCTATTATTAGAGGTTGTATTAGAAGCATGTTACTTGATTTTTGATTTTACAGGGGCTAATAATATATATTTTGCTTTGACCTTCAGGAGAGAATTGGACTTTTGAACTGTGTTAGACCTATAAGACTAGGTGTTTTTTGCATTATACAATAGCTATGAGCCAATGGAGGCAGTGCAGAATGTTTGAATATGTTCATGTGTGTAAACACTTAATCACCAGCTGATTGCACTGTTTTAGAGGGCTTGGGACCACTGAGTGAGGTGATGGATTGTGACTTGGATATGTATGTCACTGGGGACTGAGACTTTTGTTTTATAGATTGAACTTTCCTTTTGTCTCTCTGCTTCCTGGTTCACTAAGATTTATAAAAATCAGTTGCCACACACTACACTACCAGCAAGCTATACACTAGGATGCCTTTCCACTATGATGGACTATGTGTTCTCAAATGATAAAGCTGAATTAAACTCCTCTCCATTAAGTTTCATTTTATCAGCGATTTGGTTATAGTAATGAGAAAAGTAGCTAATACATATGTACAGGTATTTTTCTCATTATTGTTATCTTATAGTACACTTTAACAACCATTTACATAGCATTGCATTGAATTAATACTATAAGTAATCTAGTACTGATTTAATATGTATGTATGTCAAGAGAATGTGTACAGGCTATATTCCATTTACACATCATTTTATAAAAGAAACTTGAACTTCACAAATTTTGGTAACCTTATATCACCCTGAAACCAACCCCATAGATACCCAATGTCTGTAACTACCACTTGTGCAGTACCTGCAATGATTGAGATGCATATTCAACATTTCTATTCCTGAAATTACCAGTAAATTTATGAGTGTAGTGCTTTTTTACAGTATCTTTTATGCAACATTGATATTCAAACCCAGTATATCACTTTTACATAGTGGCAATATCTATATCAGGAGAAAAATCAACTGTATTTTAACTGCAGAGCATTTCTCTACCCCATGACCCACATTGTCTCTCTATTGTGACATTAAAGACATGATTACTGCAATACCATTTCTATGAGCTTGTCAATTTGTACTCATGATTATAGAATGAACTAGAGAAACCACAGAAAAGCATCCATATAATTTGTGTCAAAGGCAGAGTTTAAGAAAAAAAAGTTCAAATAGATGATATTTTTAGTTCTTTTGCAAAAGAAAATGCTGTTTTGAAGATTCTGCATTCCAATATTCAAATATACTGTACTAGAACAAAACAATATTTTGTTTCATAGCAATATTTTCTCATGGAAGGAGAAATAAAGTGCCTGATGCCTGAATTAATTCTGGACCACACAAAAAAATTTAAACAGAAATAAACCCTTTCCCTCCATTAGTTGCATCTGGTTGGATGTTTTGTACAGAAAACAAGAAAGCACCTGCACCAGTATGCATATGTATGTGTACCTCATTTAACAAAAAAGAAAGAATTTCTAAAATGGGACAAAATAAGACAGTTGGTGAGTTGAGTAAAGGGTTTACCTGTGTGTTTTATGTTTTCTTCTTGCAACATGTTTGAAGTTTGAAAGTACATGAAATCATAAAAATTTCAAAAATGGTTGTACCATAATTAAAATATCTACCAGCTGCTACTACTCACTATTAAACACAGTGCCATGGGTACTGTCTGGTACAAAACACACTATAGGATGTGGAGCCACTAGTAGCTATTCCTGCTTAACATGATTAACCTTAAAGCAATTAAATCTTCTGTTCTAATTCCATCCTGCAGGAAATTCAAAAGAGAGAGGAACACATGAAATTACACCATGAGAAAGTAACCATCAAAATCTAGAAGTTGGAATACTTTATAGGAAAAATTGGCCTAACTTTCAACAAATCAAGTTAATTTATGTAGAAATCCATTTTACATTAAATTTGTCTTAAGAGACAGAAAAAATAGCTGATCATTTTAAGTTGATCAATTATGGGAATAATAAATTTTAGATCAAGGTAATCCCTGAATGAGCTAAGACTCTGTCTGATTAAATATTTAAGCCTGTTTTCTAGAAATGAACTTGTACTGGTAAATATTGGCATTGGTTGACACAGAAGTCAGAAGGACGGCTTGTGCAAAGTTCCAATCACAGGTAATAATTACACATGAGACATGTGAGTCCATAGGAGGGAAAAGAGCCTGAGGTAGAGTTGTAAATTGTAACACACTCACAAAATAGCAGAATGTACAGTTGACCTTTCAGTGGGGAAGTTTTCTGCATTTTTGCTCCTGGATTATGGCAGTAAAATACTCATATTGACAGAGGAAAGGTAACAGCTTTTCCAGAAGTGCAGTTTATATGCCTATTATATCACAAGAAAATAATTTTGCCTAATCCAAATTTAAAATGTCATTAACAGTTGCAGACTGCTGGCTGGGAAGGCAAAAAAGTGATGAAATGTATGATGAAACCAGAAAAGGCTGGTAGATCTTGGGGAGAAGGAACAGACTAGAACAGAATTTATGACAGCCAAAAGACTAGAATATTAAACAGGCTTTACTTTCAGTTCACTTTTACAGATAAATTAATAATGGTAAACAGAATGCATGCACTGAGCCATATATCTAGACATGAATGGGATATGTAGAGAAAATAGAATGATAAATGGTGTTGATAACATTATGAAATATAAGTTCACAGTCATAAAATGAGGGAAGTATGTTAACTGTTAGGTAGTATAATTATCAGCTCTTTGGAGGAAAGGACTTAAATTTAAGGAAAATGTGAAGGACTGTAAGGCTATTACCAAGAAGATAAGAAGTTGGATTTTTTTCCACATGGACACTCCTGTTATTGCTCTTGCAATAAAGGAACTTTAAAGATGCCTTTGAGAATTATAAATGACAAACAGCACATTAACATTGATATATTTCTTCATTCATGTGTTCATCAATGATATTTTAAGTAGTCATACTGCTAAGCTTATAGATACTAAGACAAGAGTATTTTAAGGCATTTAAAATTTGTCAGCCAAATAGACAGGCAAATAATTAGTATTTAAGTATAGTATTTCAATTAAATGTAATATATTCCTTTCTAATTCTTCAGGGAGCCATTCACTAAAGACAACATAAGCTTTATAAGCTTGGAGCATTTGAATAAACAAAAGGAAGTTGCATATAATTATATTGTCAAACATAGGCTATTGACTGAGAAAGGTTCATAGGATTTTTGTCATGCGGAATTTTAAGAAGGAATATGAATTTATTCAAAGCTATTATAAAAGAAAAGTCCTTAGAAGTTCTGCAACAAAATAATTGTATGATATTATCATTCTGGATATTCTAAGAAAATGTAACATCAGGGCTGGAGAGATGGCTTAGCGGTTAAACGCTTGCCTGTGAAGCCTAAGGACTCAGTTCCCCAGGTCCCACGTTAGCCAGATGCACAAGGGGGCGCACGCGTCTGGAGTTCGTTTGCAGAGGCTGGAAGCCCTGGCGCGCCCATTCTCTCTCTCTCCCTCTATCTGTCCTTCTCTCTGTGTCTGTCACTCTCAAATAAATAAATAAATAAATAAATAAAAAGAAATTGTAACATCAGGAGAGCACTAGTGATGCCAAGCTACAGAAGGGATGCCATTGCATGCTTCAGCAGGACACAAACAGCTATAAAATATGAGATGAAGGATTGAAAGTTGAGCTGGCCATGGTGGCCATGGTGGCCATGGTGGCACATGCTGATGATCCAGCACTCTGAGGCTGAAGCAGAATGATTGCTGCAAGTTTGAAAGTATCCTGGGCTACATAAATAGTCTCTAACTCAAAATGACAACAAAATAATAAACTTACATTGGCTAACAATGAGAGAATTCTTTTTGTTTGTTTGTTTGCTATATTGAGGTAGGGTTTCACTGTAGTGCTGGCCTCAAACTCATGGTGATCCTCCTACCTCTGCCTCCTAAGTGCAGGGATTAAAGGCATGTACCACCACACCCAGCTGAAAGAATTCTTAACAGTATTAAGGCTTAGGCTTGAAAATGAAAGAGGAATAGGCATGTTGAGCATTCAGTCTCATTGTTTTGAGTTGTTTTAATAGGTTGTAATTGAATACAAATACACACATACACACACCTATATGCGTTCATTTTAAATTTTATACAGAGATTTAAATATCATTCATTCTGGCATTCTCAAGGAAATTTTGATTTTTTTCAATTAATTATCCTCTTATCCCTCCTCTTCCTCTTTCTCCAATTCCCCTCTCCCTTGTATCACATGTATCCTTTTGTCCTTCCCTGCCCCCTCTTCCAGCTTATCTCTTTGTAGCCACTTTTGGTTACTGTTTTGTCTTTATAAGTTTAAATCACATTGATTATATATACATACATACATACACACACATACAGAGAGAGAGGGAAAGAAAGGTAGAGATAGATAAATAAATAGATATATTTCATTGCTGAATATGATTCTGCTATTTGGACATACCATTTTTGTCCATGATAGTTTATTTTAATTCTTAATGTTTAAGAAATTAGGTTGAAATACACATTGCAAAACTTTGATGTTAACATAAACGATAACATATCCTAACATAATCACACTGGGGCACAGTGTACCTATAAAAAGTTTTTCTAATCCATCTTTGTTATTTGTCTCAAAATTTTATGCATTCCATCATTGAAATGTGAATGAATTTAAGATTCAAATTGAATACCTAAGTTAAATGACTTAACACAGAGATTTATCTTTTTTTAATATCATATGGAAGAAAATGTGGATTCATGAGTTTACGTGATGAAAAGCATTTAAAAAGAGCCATTAACTGGGCTGGAGAGATGGCTTAGCGGTTAAGCGCTTGCCTGTGAAGCCTAAGGACCCCGGTTCGAGGCTCGGTTCCCCAGGTCCCACGTTAGCCAGATGCACAAGGGGGCGCCCGCGTCTGGAGTTCGTTTGCAGAGGCTGGAGGCCCTGGCGCGCCCATTCTCTCTCTCTCCCTCTATCTGTCTTTCTCTCTGTGTCTGTCACTCTCAAATAAATAAATAAAAAATTAAAAACAAAAAAAAAAGAGCCATTAACTAAAAAAAAAAAAAAAAAAAAGGCTGAATGTAAAAAAAAAACAACACAAAAACCCTGATAAGGAGAGGCATTGTCTTTAGTTCTAAGAAGTTTAGTGATGAATATTAACTAAATCTTAAGGTGCTAAAACAATTCAGTGTAGGAAAAAGTTTACAACAGGTGCAAGAATGATTAGAAAGATACAGGAAAAGAAAAACAGAACCTTGATCTTAGCATCATATTTTATGTAGCAAAGCTAACTAAAAATGGGTCATGTATCATAAATAGAAACAAAACAGTCTGCAAAGTATTTAGGAGGAGATATACACAGTATTTCTTAGATACTAAGACTTAGGGAATTTTTTTATTTAAAAATAGTATTTTGTTCTTTGTTTCTTTTACAATGTGATGTTTTGAATCTTGTGTGCTTTTTGATTTTATTCATTGGAGTTAGGTCAGATAGCCATTTCCTTATATAGTTGGGCTATGATGAAGATATTTAACATCTATTCTTTTGACCAATATTAGTAAGACACCATGTGACTGTTAGATGTGCTCACCATTCTGTACTGTAGTCCTCAAAGGTTCCTCATCCTGTTCCCTTTGATTAGCATGTCACTACCCCTCTTCCTACCAAACCCCTGACAACCAAGTAACTACACTCTGACTCCTTAACCCTTTTTGTATTCCACATGCAAGTGATATCACGCAACGAGTGTCTTTTTGCGCCAAGCTCTTATTTCATTTGGCATAATGTGTCCCACTTTCATCCACATTATTGTCAATGAAAAAATTTTATTTTTATGGAAGCAAAAATATAGCCCATGAAAGAAAAATAGTATTAACTTACCAAAAAATAAGCATGAAGAATGCTGAAGAATCCAGTGAGACAGCACAAAGGTGAGCTACATGCCAGGAGCTGAGATTTTCACATTACATATTCCACAAAAGCACAAATCTGTGATGTGTAAAGAACTCTCAAAATTCAACAGAAGGAAATCTTTCCAATTTCAAAGGGGGGCACATGGGGAGGCGTTTTATCTATGAAGGTAAGCTAATAGGACAGGAGAATTTAAATATTTTTACTGACTGTTAGAGGAATTGTGAGAAGTCACTACACCTATTAGAACACTTAAAACAAATCAAGCTACCACCAATCATGGGCTACAGAGGGCCTTTACCTATTAAATTCCTAATAAAAAAATAAGGGTTATTCCATTTGTCTGGTGCTAACTTTACTCTCCTTTGGAGAACCTGCTTCTCTTTTTCAGATAGACGCAGATCCTAAGGAGAAAACCACCCCATCATACCTCAAAAGGGCCCAGCTGAAACTAAGAATAACTGGTGAAAACAAGCAAGGGTGCTGTTTTCTTGGTGAACCGGGTACCAGCACAAGGGTGAAGGAGATTGACACAGAGAACAATCAACTCCTACCAAATCAGATATCCAGAGACCCAGAGGTCCCCAATACCTCATCACTGAAGCAGACCAAAAATGAACCCAACAGGGTTCAGGGAAATTTTGTGGAAGAGGGGCAGAAAGAATGTCAGAGCCACATGTTGGGTCATGATATGCAGAGACATTTCTCCTACCCATAACTGTGGGCTAACTCCAGAATGCATGACCCATATACCTCAACAAGAAGGGGCCAGGGGGAGGGCAGGACATGGACGAGCCTAACAATGGTACCAACTTGACTGTATTCACTGAGTACAAAACTAATTAATAAAAAAAAAATAAATAAAATGAAAAAAAATAACAAGAGACTGTAACAGTGACAAAGCTAGTAATAATAACCAGAATGTGAAGCTTTCATGCCTTGTAGAGGGGCTTGTAAAAGGATTCAGCTCTTCTGGAGAAGTGCCATGTAGTTTCATAAACCCACTAAATGTGCACTTACTGCATAACTCAGGAATCACTTCTGAGCCCTTCTGTGCATGCCCACATCTGTATGAGATTATCCAAAGCAGCTTTATTTGTAAGAGCCTAGCCTGCAACTTTCAAAATGTCCTAAAATAATGTACTAATTAAATGATGGCACATCCATGCTATAAAACATGACTCATCAATGAAAAAGAGCAAGCACTGAAACACTCTAGAATTTGGATTGAACTCAAGGGCTGTATACTGATTGGGGAAATAACCCAATTCAAGCCATAGCATACTGCATGACTGCACTACTCAGCACTATATAAATTTTAGAGATGGAAACTAGTGGGTGATTAGTGGCTACAATTTTGGTGTGTTAGTGGCTGGAGTGAATTTCTTTATAAGGAAACAGTGAATTGACTGATAGCCTCTGGAATGAGAAAGCAATGTTCTTCCTCTTGGAACCTTGACTACTATCTTATATGCAAAAGAACAGAAGTAAGGATTGTGGTGGTTGATTCAGGTGTCCCCCATAAACTTAGGTGTTCTGAATGCTAGGTTCCCAGTTTATGGAGATTTGGGAATTTATGCTTCCTGGAGGCAGTGTATTATTGGGGGTGGGCTTATGGCTATTATAGCCAGTTCCTCCTTGCCAGTGTTTGGTACACTCACCTGTTCTTGTTGCCCACCTTATGTGGGCCAGGGGGTGATGTCTACCCTCGGCTCATGCCATTGTTTTCCCCTGCCATCCTGGAGCTTCCCCTTGAGACTGTAAGCCAAAATAAACCTTTTCTTCCCCACAAGCTGCTCTTGCTTGGGTGATTTCTACCAGCAATGTGAACTTTACTGCAACAGTAAAATGGTACCAAGCAGTGGGGTTGCTGCTAGGCACCTGTGTGGCTTTAGCTTTTTGGAGCTGATTTTAAAGAGGAATGTGGAAGGATTTGAAACCTTGGCCTCAGAGATGCCTTGCAGTGCTGTAAGCACATCTTGACAGACTATTATGGTCAGAGTTGAAGGCCTGAATGCAAAAAGAACTATGGACTATGAGGTTTGGTTTATGAGGGTGAGAAAGAGCTTTGCCTGTACAGGACTACAGTTTGTGTGAGAGGCTTACCGTCATAACTGGGCCCTGAGAAGTTGTGCAGGGTTGCATTGAGTAGAAACAGACTGGTATGAGCAAAGAATATGGCTCAGGAAAAAAAAAAAAAAAAAAAGAAATCTTTGGGTGAACTCTGCCCATTCAGCTGCCATTGAGAAATTAACACCTTTGAGATTGTGCCAGCTGACCTGCACTGGGGCAACAGGAAAAATGTAGACTTTTTTGGAGGGACCTGGGTGCTCAAGGAGTGTCTTGTTCTTTAAAGTCTGTTTTATTCCCCTCTGGATTAACAAATTGGCACTCTAACTGGTATTGTGGAGTATAAGAAATGCAGGAAAGAGAGGGTCATTGAGTTTGCAACATGGTCTTGTGTTTTGGCAATGGCCATGGGCAGTGTTTGTTGGATGCTTGCATGGAGACCGCATGGGGCCATGAGGAAGAACTGTAGGTTGCAGTGGAGATGCTGGGATCACAAGATGGCTGCCAAGGTAAGCTACTGGCCCCAGATAAAGTCATTCAGGACTGTGAGTAGCCTGGCTGGAGGGGAGGAATTGGGACTCCAGAGACTTGTTGCTGGTTAGAATTATTGGATTTGGAAAAGTGTCACTGGTTAGAGTTGTTGGACCTGAAGCTACAGAGTTTGGTGATTGCCCTGGTTGTTTTAAATCTTGTATTGCTTGAATATTTCTTTGCTATGCCCAATGCCATTTTTTTCAGTGTGAGCATTTATTTTGTGACATTATGTGTTTTGGGGGGATTTTTTTTTTTAGTATTATGACTCACTTAGATGATCTTGGACTATGGGGATGTTTGAACATCATTGGAATTGATAAAAACTATGGGGACTTTTAAAGTTGGATGAATGTATTGCATTTTACATCATGTATGGTTATCAGTTTATAGGGGCCAATGCCGGAATGTGGTGGTTTGATTCAGGTGTCCCCTATAAACTTAAGTGTTCTGAGTGCTAGGTTCTCAGCTTATGGAGATTTGGGAATAAATGCCTCCTGGAGACAGTGTATTGTTGGGAGGTGGGCTTGTGGGTGTTCTAGCTAGCTCTCCCTTGCCAGTGTTTGGTACAGGACAGTCTCTTGTTCCTGTTGTTCACATTATGTGGGCCAGGCAATGATGTCCACTTTCTGTTCATGTCATCATTTCCCCTGCCATTGTGGAACTTCCCCTTGAGCCAATAAGCCAAAATAAAACTCTTTTTCCCACAAGCTGCTCTTGGTTTGGTGATTTCTCCTAGCAATGCAAACCTGACTACATAAGGATCTTGAAAGTTAGGTCCTAAAAGAATTCAGGAGAATCTCTATTAGAAGGTAAACACATAGGGAGAATAGACAGAATAACTGGAAGACAGAACAGAGCAATGCTGACATCCACACACTTTAGAGGGAGCAAAGAAAGCGTCTCCCTTGGTGCACACATGGGAGCACAGGCCTGGACTGTTGGTCTCCAGAACAAGGACAATTAATGCCTATATTTTTGGGCATCTGCTTTTTTGGAGAATTTGCTATTACAGGAGACACAAGAAATATACATCAAGATCAACACTGTTAAAATTCAGGATTGACTACAGCTACATGAGAAATACAAAATAGAAAAAATAGAAAATATCAACAGCACAGACTTTATTGGAGGGATAGTAACTGTGCCAGGATGGAACTACTGCATATGAATATTGAAGAGAGTAGAGATATAAAGACTGAGGTATTGGGGGGATATTGGAAGTGAAGAATGGGTGGTATGATAGCTTTTGAGACTGGCTCTTTGTGTTGTGAGCTTGCTTTGTAGCATACTACATCATACTATGGCACAGGAAACTTTTGTGGTTCACTGATGTCAGTGGTCTGAGGCAGTGGTCCATTAACCTTTCAGACACCAGATACTTTAATAGCGACATAATTCTTTTTTTTTCTCAATTTTTATTAACATTTTCCATGATTATAAAAATTATCCCATGGTAGTACCCTCTAGTACCCTCCCCCCGCTGCTTTCCCCTTTGAAATTCCATTCCCCATCATATCCCATCCCCATCTCAATCATTCTACTTACATATATACAATACCAACCTATTAAGTACCCTCCTCCCTTCCTTTCTCTTCCCTTTATATCTCCTTTTAAACTTACTGGCCTCTGCTACTGAGATTTTTCCTTCTCACGCAGAATCCCAATCATCTGTACCTAGGATCCACATATGAGGGAGAACATGTGGCGCTTGGCTTTCTGGGCCTGGGTTACCTCAATAATGACATAATAATTCTTTATTTTCTTGATCACAGAGGTGGTTATATGAATCTACACCTATGATAAATGCCACCATCCTCCATTGGATCTTCTTGGTTCACGTATCACCCAAGTAAAGAGGAAGATTGAGAGGGCATGTGGTCTATCTATACAGTGGTGACTTCCTGGCATGCCTTGCAAACTTTAACATTGAAAAAGTTCATCAACAGAAAATATAATGGAATGACATTACCTCTCAAGGGCTTGGTCAAAAAACTTCCATTTATTCCAGAGTATCATTTCCAAATAAGTTTGTTCTATACCTATTGCATTGTAAAAAATTATGCTGCCTGAATTTTGAGTGCGTATTACTCCCACTACAAGCCTAAAGAAACTCAGGTCCTTCCATAGCCAATATGCCTTTGGGCACATGTTCCTCATTCACATGGCCAGGTATGGTGTTGGTCAAACTCTGCAGTGGGTAAACCCATGAATCCATAGTCCCCATAATCTTTCAGTTTTATTCCTGTGCTTTTCCCAATGACTACAGTGTTATTCTTTCTTTATGACATCAAACTATTTCTAATTGTCTGCTTTCTTCATGTTCTTTCTCTCAATAACTGGTCTTCATTATTTTTCTGTTTTTTCTCTCACTGAAAGGACTCTATTAAATCTTATTAACTTGGCTCCATTCTCTTCCTTTGTCTCCTTTCTCTAAGTAGACTCCATCTGTGTCCTGCATGAGAGCTTGGTTTTCAGATATCAGACCAAATACTGAGGCATATCCAGTAAAACTGTGTAATAAAGACTTGGTGAGAGGCTGAACAAATGTTTGATTGCATGAATTAACACAGCATGTTATTACATAATTCTACTGCCAGGGGAAAAACTCAGTGTTAAATAATTTATGGGTGGAAGTTATGCTTAGTTCTTCATTTGGCTTATGTTTAACCCTAAGGATCAATTCATAATTTGAATTCATTAAATATTTAATCTTAACATGTTACATGGAATTTTGGTTGCTGATCAGTCATTTTAAAAATCTAATTTATGCCATAAAATGACAAAGTCCAGTTGTTGGTCTTGGATATGAACTATGTCTGTGTTCTGGTTTGATTCAGGTTCAATAGACAAGCATCATCAAAGTAAATATTGTTAAAAGAGTGACTGTAATTGTGACAACCCCAGTGGTGCATGTGTCTGTTTAGGTACATGTAATATTATTCATGAGTAGATTTAACCAGTATCTATTATTTAAAATGAAGCTGATTCAAGATAGCTCAGAGCAGTGTTGTGGAATAACAACATGACATTCTGTTTATATCTTTCTCATTCTGAAATAACATAGGCTACATAGGAAATATATAATAAATGTTATCATTTCTTATCCTTCACTTTTCTTCCCTTGTGGGATTGGAAATATATTATTCAATCTTTAGTACCAATGAATAGTGTCAGTAGGGTTTGTAGTATTCAGTCAAATAATGATGGCTTAGTTCACAACTGAATCTTCCCACTAATATTGATTCATGTTTCAATGTATGAGATTTTAATCATATAATTTTCCTGACCAAGAGAATTATTTTTACATTACTGTCTTTGTTCATTCTTATAAGTAATGAAATACTCTTTTCACAAATGCATATGAATAACAATCTGGGTTTACTTAGTTCTTTTCACAGTTAGTGGAGGACAATTAAAGTAAAAGTGCAAAGACGGGGGTTTAGGTGCAATATTTTATAGTTTGATCAACCAATGAACAACAGTTATTCTGATTATTGACTGATGATTATTTAATGCTATTGAAATAAACAGGGTGCAATGGTAGTTGTTATTAAATTAGTATTGATGATATAAGCAAACTAAATACAAAGCAGCCAGAAAACATCTTTATTAAAATAAAAAAGTGGGGCTGGAGAGATGGCTTAGCAGTTAAGCTCTTGCCTGTGAAGTCTAAGGACCCCGGTTTAAGGCTCAGTACCCCAGGACCCACGTTAGCCAGATGCACAAGGAGGAACATGCATCTGGAGTTCATTTGCAGTGGCTGGAGGCCCTGGCAGGCCCATTTTTTTCTCTCTCTCTCTCTCCCTGTTTCTCTGTCACTTTCAAATAAATAAGCAAAAAAATTAAAATAAAAAAGTTATTGCATATTGTATTTGGTATCCAGTGAAATACAGTATTGAAAACAAAAACACTAAGACCTTTTTGACATTCCTAAGTAAAATTAAATATAAAAGTACCAATCTTATTAATAAAACCTGAACCCTAAACATTACAATACAAACCTTTTTGCTAAAAGTATATCTTAATTTTCATATGTTGAAAATATTCTGATCTTTGTAAAATTAATCTCATACTTCTCAAATATTTTCTCCTTAAGGGAAAAGAAAACAGGACAGCTAATAATTTCAGATATAAATTTAAATTTGAGAATGTGGAGATCAGAAGCTTAGAATGGTCAGGATACACAATTTGTACAGAAGTTTGTGAAATTTTTAGAAGATATTTCATTGTTTGATTGGTGCGCATTATATGTCTATATCTGAACATCATCTTAAATGTTCTGAAAGTATTCTAGAGTATGGCTTTTAATACATATTTCTTTGAAGATTGAAGACATAATTTAATACATATTTCTTTGAGAATTGAAGATATAATTTAATACATATTTCTTTGAAGATTGAAGATATAATTTGGTCTATTACAAAGATAAAGCCATACTAATAGACAGAAATTGAAATGTTTTAATGCAAAGTTATATTTCTGAATTTTAAAGTTACATGCCTTAAAATTCAAATGAATTTAAAATGATTACTATAATTCCATATGTTAATGACCACACAAGAGCAGTAAGCTAAACACTGTCCCTGTTTCTTGAAATAATCACATTTATACTACTAAGTCTGCATCATTTCTGTTGATAAAAATGCAAAACAAGCACAGAACAAAGATTATTTTGATCTTTTAGAATTCAGTTAGCGCTATCAACACATATCATTTTGACAGTTGATTCAAGGCATCCGGGACTTTAAAAACATCGATTTTTGGTTTGCTTCAGGCACACAGTGCTGAGATATTTGGACCCAGTGAGTGATAAACTGTATCTGTGAACATTCAGCTTTCGGGTTTCTCTCTGAGTGTGGTATTGTTGTTAATGCCATCACAGCACTTCAGCCATCAGGTTCTTGACATAGGCTTTTGTGATTCTGGTGCAGCAAGGTTAACTATTTCAGGGGTGGGAAACCAAAATGGTCAGAGGGTTTAGCCGAGAATGAACTGAGAGTGAAAAGCACCTCTCTAAGCACCAGGAACATTGATGAGGTGAAAAATAATTTGGTAACTATCAGAAGGAGGGTTAAGGCTTTACCCTTCTCTTTCCCTGGGTTCTAGATGGGTTCTAACACCTCTGTTGCTCCTATAACATAAGGACTTCTACATGTATTAAGACAAATACTACCTTCCACCTGGAATTTGTGTTTATAATATATTTGTAAAAAGTGACTATTTTTTTAAATTATTTATTTATTTATTTGAGAGTGACAGACACAGAGAGAAAGACAGATAGAGGGAGAGAGAGAGAATGGGCGCGCCAGGGCTTCCAGCCTCTGCAAATGAACTCCAGACGCGTGCGCCCCCTTGTGCATCTGGCTAACGTGGGACCTTGGGAATCAAGCCTTGAACCAGGGTCCTTAGGCTTCACAGGCAAGCGCTTAACTGCTAAGCCATCTCTCCAGCCCAAAAGTGACTATTTTATGTGTAGTTAATTCTGCTATTACTATAACAAATGCCTGGGATAATCAATGTGTGAAGAGGTTGCATTCTATGTGGTCAGTTGGCTCTGTTGCATTTGACTTGTGGAGAGGCAGCATACCATGGTGAGGACATGCAGTAGAGAGTTTCACCTCAAGGCAGTGAAGTCCAAAGAAGGAAGAGCTACAGGCTGTGTTTTCCTATTCTTTAAAATAATATGCACCCAAGCCGGGTGTGGTGGCACATGCCTTTATTCCAAGCACTTGGGAGGCAGAGGTAGGAGGATCTCTGAGTTCAAGGCCATCCTGATATGACACACTGAATTCCAGGCTAGTCTGGACTAGAATGAGACCCTACCTCAAAAAACCAAAATAAATAAAAAATTAAATTAAATTAAAAAACATAAGATGCACCCAATCATCTGAAGACTTCTTACTGCTTAATAGCAACACTCTGGAGATTGGGTCTCCAATGCATGGGCTATGGGTATATGAAATCAAGTCTATACCAAAATTTTGGTGACCAAAAGAATACTGGGCTGAAGATGTATTAATGCAATAAATAAACATGCTTGAGTATATAATTAATGAAAGAACACATGATTTTAATTTCAGAGAGCATGTGACAATTAGTAAGATAGCTTATTGGTGAATATAGAATCATGGGAAAGGAAATAATTGGAACTTGTTTCTTCATCTCCTTTCACTCCTGTTTCTGAATATGTCTCTCTTATCTGATTCACAGTATGTTCTGGTTAGGAGCAGGAATCATGGAGTGGTTAACTAGAAAGAAGGGATGACTAAACTCAGATTAAAACCCTTTTTTAGGGGTTCTCAGCCACATTGTTGATGACATTATGGCTAGTGGTTTCCTATCTGTGGAGGACTGTATCTACATTTCATAATTTTTAGCAACTCCTGTGTCCCCCATCCACAAGATAGTGGGAGACACATCACCATGTCATGGCCTCAGCTAATTAGACAATCAAATTACTCTAATCATATTTTCCAAATGGACCACTGAAGGCAAGGTTAACCAGTTATGAAAAACTGGTCAGAGACAATATGACTTATTACAGTTCCCCTTAACGATTAAGGCATAATCAATTGATCTAATTTACAATCAAATTGTTCTAAATTCAGGGAAATAAAGAGGGCAGTAATTTTGAGTAAACATCAAACTCAAGTCTTCATTCATGTGTGTGTGTTTTCATGTGTAACTGTATATGTGCATGTGCCAAGAATAGCTTGTGGATGTCAGATGAAATCTTTTGGGTCAGCCCTTACATCCATTTCTTTTGAGGTGGGAATTCTTGACCCCCCCCCAACAAAAAAGGGAGATTTTTCTCTTTCTCTCTCTCCTCTCTCTCTTTATTGTTGTTGACCATTGCACTTGCTATGGGTTTTAAAGCTTCTTAGAACTTCCCCTGTCTCTGCCTCTTATTCACTGTCAGCATGCTGTTATAAAAGTAGTCCATCAAAGCTTTCAGCTTTTTACATGGAGTCTGGGGAACCAAATTCAAGTAGTCAAGCTTAAGCAGTAAGAACTTTATCTACTACATTCCCCCAGCCCTTAAGTTATAATTCTATGAAGTTGATCAAGGTTTCAATTCACATAGCATCAGCTTTTTCACCTAGAAGTGGAATTAATATTACCTGTAACATATGGTTGCTAAGGAAGTTAGATAAAAAGGCTATACACTTTTTAAGAGATTAAATGATGTAAAATATGTACTCTTCTACAAACACACTGATATTCAAAAAATGAAAACATGGGTTGGAGAGAGAGCTTAGCAGTTACGGCACTTGCCTGCAAAGCCAAAGTACCTAGATTTGATTCCCCAGGACCTATGTAAGCCAGAAGCACAAGGAAGCTCATGCATCTGGAGTTCGTTTGCAGTGGGTGGAGGCCCTGGCATGCTCATCCTCCCCCCCCCCCACTTTCCATCACTCAAATAAATAAATAAAAATAAAAATAAATAAAAAAGGTGAAAACACAGCTAAAGATCAAGGCTTCTAGTAGGAAATGCTTGTTTTGAAATATGGAAAGATACTTACAGTACATTAAAATTTAATTCGTTAAGGTATATTTAATTTTACTAATACATTAGTATTTTGTTTTGTTTCATAATTTGTAAGAGCCAAATAAATACAGTAATACAATAAATAAATACAGTAATAGAAACATCAGAGTGGGAATGTATGAAGACCTACATTTTTGTGATATGCGCTGTAAGGTAAACTCATACAAGTAAGAAGTCTATGATGAAAAGATGTGAAAATACATTGACAACCATAACGGTGTTGCATGGAAACAATCTCAAAAATCCAATCCTGTGGGTGGGGAAGGAGGAGAGGGCGAGAGAGGAGGTGGGAGAACAAATCTAGACCCAAATGGCAATGGTACCATAAAATTCTACATCTGAAAAGGCAGACCAAATGGTTGAACCGTCACCAGACCCTTAGAGAGAACACCTGAGCCACAAGACACCAGAGAGGGTATGATGGAGACTGACCTTAAACTTCCACAGCTTCTCTCCCTCTCTCTTTCAGACTCTCTTCTCTCTAACTCTTTTATATTAGTTATCTTTTTCTTCCTTTTCTTAGTGGGCACTGACCTGTAACTCCCAGTACCAGCATGTGGCTTTCATCCACAATGAGCTTTTGATCAGACAGACCTACAAGATTTCCTAAAAGAATAACATATTTCTGTCAGAGTACTTGATGACCACCAAATGTTAGTGGTAATACCCTACTGCTGAAGCCACCTTATGTGGTTGACATATAAAATGGAATGGCATGGCTGGAAGCTGGAAGAGAGTCAGTCCCCAGACAGTCAGTGTGTCTAGTGCCAGAAGGTGCTAGCTACATGGGTGACTCAGGGAAAATGACCAATATCTGTCCAAGCAACTCATGGTCTAACCTACTTATCAGCAAATAACCTGTTGTGATGCTCACACAAGTGCAATAGTGGTGCACAGCTATGGTGGGAAACCAGTTGCTCTTGATTTGGCTAACATTTGATTTGATCTTGATTTAATCTTGATTTGATTAACACTGATCCCCTCAGTGGTACGGGACCCGTAGCTGGAGCTGGGAAACAAGTCAGAACCATATCCAAACATGAGCTTGCTCTCCATTATCAAGCTACCACCAATAGTGGGCTATAAGCAGGCCTACACCTATTAAATTCTCTATAAAGAAAATAAGGTTTATCCCATTTGTCTGGTGCTAACTTTAATTTCCATTGGAGAATCTGCTTCTCTTTTTCAGATAGACACAGATCCTAAGGAGAGAACCATCCCATCATACCTCAAAAGGACCCCAGCTGAAACTAAGAATAATTGGCAAAACAAGCAAGGGTGCTGTTCTCTTGGTGAACCAGGTACCAGCACAAGGGTGAAGGAGATCGACACAGAGAACAATCAACTCCTACCATATCAGACATCCAGAGACTCAGAGACTCCCAATACCTCATCACTGAAGCAGACCAAAAATGAACCCAACAGGGTTCAGGGAAATTTTGCGGAAGAGGGGGTGGAAGGAATTTCAGAGCCACATGTTGTATCATGATATGCAGAGACATTTATCCCACCCATAACTGTAGGCTAACTCCACAAAACACGAACCATATACCTCAACAAGGAGGGGCCAGGGGAAGAGGGTAGTACATGGATGAGCCTAACAATGGTACCAACCTGAGACTGTATTCAGTGAGTACAAAACTAATTAGTAAAAAAAAAAATAAATTAAATTTTAAAAATCCAATCCTGAACACACAATTAATGCTCAGTAATGTCTGTTACAACTCAATGTAAAGTAAGTTGATTATCATTTATATCTCTGAGTTGGAATTTTTTTTTTTTTTTTTGAGGTAGGGTCTCACTCTAACCCAGGCTGACCTGGAATTCACTATGTAGTCTCAGGGTGGCCTTGAAATCACAGTGATCCTCCTACCTCTGCCTCCCAAGTTCTGGGATTAAAGGTGTGCCCCACCACGCCCGGCTCTTGAGTTGGAAAATTTTTATTTGACACAGATCTACTAGGTAGGACAAAATCAGCCATTGAACATAACTCACCAAGTAATAAAAGGATGTCAGTTATGTTGACTATTTCGTGGATTATACTCTTCCAATATTTCATATGTTCAAATGGAGAGAAATAGTAGTAATGTATAGAATATCCACATGTTTATAGTCTGCTTTCACAATAAAATAAGGATCTATTTTTATGCTCTTTTTTACTTTAAAAATTTATGTTGTATTTTTAATGTTTATTATTATTATCAATAATGTTATTTACAACATGTTTCATATAGATACATCATGTGTTGGTACCCTCTTTTCCCTAGTCCTTGCCCCCAATCCTGTGGGGATTCTCCTTAGTGGGTTACAGATATTCCCCGTGGGGTTGTGGTTTATGCATTTTTAGAGCAGCAATCAGTTACTTTGTGGGGAGGGAATGCCTCTGGCATGATGTCTCAACCTGTAACTCTTAAAATCTTCCAGCCACCTCTTCTGCAAAATTACCTGAGCCGTGGTGGGTGACGTTGAAGCCTACTCCAGTGATGAGCTTTAGAAGCCTCTGGATCTCTGCTTTGGTAGGTGCTGAGTATCAGAGTCTGTCTCCTGCACCCTGGTGCTGACTATCAGGTTCACCATGGAACCAGCATTCATGCTACTCTGCCCAGTTCCCCTGTGGTTTCAGCTGCGGCTTGGCTGAATTCAGCGGGGTAGTTTATTTCTTCTCATGTGGCTAACTTCTCACTTTTTTTTTTTTTAACTTTAAAGGGACAGGCATTAAAGAAAGGAAGATGTGTGTGAATGATGAAGGGAGGGGCACACATGCACAAGAAACCATCTGGGAAGAAAGTAAAAGACTCACCCAGACAGGAAGTAAAAGAGAAAAACCGCAGGGAAGTGCTCACTGCTGTGACTTCCACCTGCCTTTACTGCCATTTGTGGCCATCTGTGAACACTGCTGCCTGTGAGTCCCAAAATTGTCCTGGGAGTCGTCAGCACATTCACATTTGGAGCACTGATGTCTTTTCACTGGATCAGCTGCTGTTAATATAAACTTATTTTGGCATAAGTTGTGAATAAGCCTGGAACTTGCCAATAACTCTCCTCATGCAGGCGATTCTGGAACTTTCCAGACATACAAAGTGCAGATAGAGAGTGAAAGGCTGTCTCTTGACTTTACCTTCTATTCATCCTTTTT
Organism: Jaculus jaculus; assembly: GCF_020740685.1. Lineage (NCBI taxonomy): Eukaryota > Metazoa > Chordata > Mammalia > Rodentia > Dipodidae > Jaculus > Jaculus jaculus. Next base: position 125,507,768 of record NC_059104.1, on the reverse strand, counting down.
CCTTAATTACATGTTTGTTAATGTGAGCTTTACAAAAGGGCCAACAGTCCTCAGAGAAAAACTTGTTAACTATTAGAGAAAAAGTAATCTATTATTACCAAAGACATTTGATATTTATGGGTAATTTTGTCACTGAAGACATCACATTATTTTGCTCTCAGTTTGAGTATAGATTTTTAATTAATGCATATTATACATATTTAGTTAAGTTGGAAGCAAACCTTTCCTCCATGGACTGATGTTTGATATAGGTCACCTACGCATACACTCTTAACTGGTAATCCATACTAAGAAAAAAGAGAAATGATTAATGATTAGATGCAAAACATTTTTTAAAGTATAAATTTTTGTTAATGTGATATCACGTTATTTTCATTACAATGATCTTTTTTTCTGGAATTTAGTTCTCTTTAAAGCTGTGAATATACTTGAATCATTGGAAAAAAATAACCAAATAGTTTTTTTTTCATTGAAATACTGGCTTAAGAGTAACTATCAATAAAAATAGTTTGTGGACACTTTAACATGGTTTTTCAATTATACTAGATATTTATAATATCTTATTTTTATTAAGGAGAAATTATTCCACAAATATACCTTGTAGTTTAGTAACATCTATCAAAAGATGGAAATTTATATAGAGAGGATTTTATAGTTCTTCCACATTTTAAAACTGTCAGCTAAACACACAATTCCTGTTCATTTCTCTACAGTTATTAAACTGGCATGAGTGTCAGAGATGCTGCATCTCTGACAGATGCTGGAGATTGCTCATATGGCAGCACAATACAGCACTTATTAAAATTCTAAACCATTAGCATTTGCTTCAGGTAAATTCCATTGAGCACACTCGTTGGAGGATATTAAATGATTTACATGCATGTGTTGATTATTTATTGAAAGACAGATGCTCTACATCTATTTCGGTTAGAAGTAAAATGTTATATAGGCAAGGACAAAGTGAGAGTGGTTTTTCTGGAGAAATAGGAAGAATAGAAAGAGACATAGAAAAAAGGAAAGTAAAAGAAATGAAGAAAGGAAGAAGTAGAGGAAAGGAAAAAGTAAAAAAAATGAAGTGGAAGGAAAGGAAGGACTTGAAAAGAAAAAGAATTTAAGGAGATAGGAATGAGAAAGTGCAAGAAGTGTAATAGAATGAAGAAAGGGATAATGAAAATGAAGAGAAAGAAGGGGAAAATGAAAGAAGGCCAGTCTAGTGAATTTAACAGATTTGGGTTGGTCTTAAGGTATAGAATACTGTCCAAACTATTACTTGGGAATTTTGATCAAATGAAGTTTCTCTAACCATGCAGTTGATTAAGAAGAAATTAAAGGAATATTTTCCAGCAATGATCCTCAAATTGTTAAAAAGTTCCCTGTATGAAAAAAAAACACCTGTACACAATACTCAACATAGAGAATAGATTTATTACTGATTTCTAGGGCCACTACTGTCTATTTCTCTCTTTTACTTTGGTAGAAATGTTGACATGTCTAAGAGTGGGAACTTTTTGTTTCCTAGCCCTGCATTTTATGTATTTTATGTATGATATACTGCTGATAAAGAAAGGGTAGACTATTCTGTCCAGCCATTGAGATTCATGCAACTCTTTTTTTTTCAGTAATAAGATAACTGTTTTATTAAACATATGAACACATTTATTTATACAAGATGCTGTTACATTTCCTCTCCTCCGACCCGAGGCCACTGCTCCAGAACCTCACTTTCACAGGAGCCCACTTTCAGCTTCAGGCAAGAAGGGGAAGGAAGTGTGATTTGGAAAGCTATGCCACACACCCAGAGTGGGAAGCGACAACGGCTGGTACTGTGCCCACAGGCCCTAGTGGTCTTGTTTATCTTCTCAGCAGGAGCCCTTCCATGAACAGACACTCCAAGCATAAGGTGGTACTGCCCTCGCTCAATGCTATCCACCCTGTACTAACTAACTTACTGGAACGTCTGGAAGAAATCCCACCCTGGTTTACAACCTCTTGTCAATTGCCCCCTTTCCTTTAGAACGTTTAAGCCATACACACACAAGAGAGAGAGAGAAGAGCAGTAAGTTTCAAAAGGACATCAATTGAGATCTCCTATAGATGTAACCTTTCTAGAAGTCATGTGGCCAAACACATAGCCAGAGATAGCAGATTATGAAAACAGGTCCAGCTGAAGCATCTTGGGTAGCCAGTGAGATCCAAATACTCTGCATCTGTGGATTTAAAGAGATCATCATCCACAGTAGAATAAATGTGACCCTCATTGCTCAGAAAATCCACTGCTTGCTTGATTGTAGCTATAGGCATGTCCTGGAACTGGCTCTTGAGATCCTGAAAATTCAGTCCTTCTGGTCTTGGGCAAGCCTTTATCAAATTCAGCACCTGGTTTTGGGTCACAGCGAGGCCATTTGCTGGTATGAAGTTATTCCCAAACTTTCCTGTTTCATTCATTCCTGAGTTGCCGATAGATGCTCTGCTTGCTGAAGGCTGGCTGTGGGATTTGCTCAGCATCATGTGTGCATTGACTACTTCCAGAATATGTGCAGTGAACTCATTCATATCTTCCAGGGGAATAATCTTAAAGGCTGCCAGGCTCTTTTTGTTCTGGAAAGACCATAGGTGTCTAGCCACTTTTACATGTTTCTGGAGGAACCACAGTGTTTTCTCCACTGGCATCATCTGTGTCAACCCACTGGCAAACATCCATTGGTGCAGCTGTCATGTCATCTATTTTATAAACAATATTAGTAGGAGTCTTCTCAGCATGTCTGATAATTCCCACAATAATGACCTGTGAGATCTCAACATTTCCAATTTTGAACACTTCATCATCCAGAGTAGCAGAAAGCAGCTGAGATATGGTATAGGGTACGATGTGCTGGGCTCGGGCTCTCGATTTCTTTTCATCCTGAGAAGTGGTCGGCGATCCGAAGCCCCTTGGGGTCTGCGTGTAGCCACTGGCTCCCCCAAAGTTGGAGGTGCTATAGCTTTCAAATCCACTATTCCACATCTTGGTGGCGGCTCGCCCCACACCTCACGACAGGTAGCCGCGCCGAGGTGGCGGCAGACTCCCTGCTTTCCTCTCGAGATGCATTTAACTCTTAAGGAGAATTTTGGAAAATATATACGGAAAGCTTCAATAAAGAACATGAACAGATTCTGTGTGGTTTGGCTGGTGGTTCCCATCTCAAGCTACTCCCATACTTGTTTTCTCAGTTCAGTGAACTGTTTGATTGCATATAATGATATCATGTACATTGATATATTGATGTACAAAATAACACCTTATCTCTCTGCAGGTAACTTATCCAATGCTAAGTATACATAAAAAATGGGAATGGATTAAGAAGTCTTAATCTGAGTAAGCCTCTAATGTAAAGCAGCTCAAGTTGGAGCTGACATGAATGCCAAGGTTCCTATATAGCCTGTTAACCCCCTTTGTATAGATATATTGGAATCTGTGTCATAATACTGAAGGTTGAAGAATTTTGGTAAGAAAAGTCTGAAACAGTTTTAGATCCAGCCACCAGGAGCCAGACAATGATGAACCAAAGTGTTCAGTGAGGGTCTAGACCTGGTATGCTCATTAAGATGAACTAAAATCATGATGAACATTCATAAAAATGGAGGCTATATTACAGCTTCTAAGCAGACACACACATAACACACACACACAACACACACACACACACACACACACACGCATACACCCCAAAACTCATTAGCAATATCTCCACAGTAAATTTCTGGAGCATTAATAACATGGGAAGCAGAGCTGAAAATGGAGTACTCTGAAGCTAATTTATTACAGTGAGATGGTGTTAATAGTTCTCTTCTTAAATCTCAAGAGTAAGAACTTCTGAGATGGCTTTTTCTCATAAAAATTCTGCATACACTGGCATCTTCAAGTAGTATTGAGATGAACTGGTTGAAGTGGTCCAGATTACTGACCTTTGGTTACTATGACATTAAGTTCAAAGACATTAGGTACAAATGAAAGCTTGTATGGAAATTACCAGTCTGCTGGAAGCCTGACTAGGGCTTTGCAATTATGGGGTAAAAGGGAATAATTCTGTATCATTGAACTCATATATGTGTTTTATATGACTCAGGATTATATCTTTTCTAGTATCATCATACATGGACATATGCTAAATGTTTAATATGATATTCATACACCATAAATAAAATGTAAGGATTATAAAAGAAAAAACTTGGGAGATAATCCTGTTCACCGTGACTCAGTAGAGATTTTAGAACATTCTGAAGTAGCAACACTTTTTCAGCCCTTTTCTTTTGAGATTTAGTTTTTAATGCATTCAAGCAGATCTAGGGCACCCCACATACCCAGGAGGTTTTAATCACACTCATACTGCTACTTCAAAGTGGAGTTGCTTTGACCCATTTCTTCATCTATGTGACGGCAGCCATGATTGCAATTAGAGTCCGATCAAATTCATTCACTCATCTGAGCTTGGTATATTCAGATGACCCCTCTGTCTCTGAAGCAGCAAGAATAACGAAAACTGTCTTAATAAAGGCATTTAAAGTATACTGTACATATTCTACTTTTGTAGTGATACAGAATTTACTTTTCTGAGAAAGACACCAGCAATCTTGAAGTTTTACTGGAGAATTTAATGACATAAAATTGTCACAAAACGAAAGGACAATAGCTTTAAATGTAGTGTGTAGATTTGTATTATTTCAAAAACATAAAAGGGATTTAAAAAATTGTTTTGAACAAGAGGGTATGTTACTAATAGAATGCAGTAGAATGTTGCTTATTTCCAGGACTCCCATCACAGAAGCCACAGTGCTTGGATCTGTGTGTACCTTGTTTTGTCATCATGTCATTCATGAATATGAATTTTCCCAATTATAAATGTGTATAATTACTGTGTGGTTTTTAAGCATAAACCACTTATATCTAAACTAGCTTCTGGGAAGAGATAGGGAGAGAGAGAAAGAGAAAGAGAGAGAATGCGCACACCAGGGCCTCAAGCCACTGAAAACCAACTTGATGCATGAACCACCACGTGCACCTGGCTTACTGGTTTCTTGGGAATTGATCCTAGGTTCTTAGGTGTCTCTGGCAAGCGCCTTCACTGCTAAGCCATCTCTATAGCCCCTTATCAAGTTTTGTATTCATACTCAAATTCTAGGGCCATTCCTACTCAAAATGCTGCCTCATGTCTTGAGGGTTCTTTTAAAAAGAAGTGGTAATGTTAGGGATTGACTTTTATCCTTTTCCTTAGTTTCCATAAAAGCAACATAAATGAGTATTTCAAAATTCACAGATGTCTTAAGAACTATTGTATCACTTTTTTTCTTGTCTCTAACATTTTGTTTATAGTTACACATAGAACTCCACACTCCAATGACCCCATGATTTCTTTGTACTTTGAATACAGAGAAAGAAATATAAAGGAGATTTAAAATATCTACACAAGAAAAGTCTGCCTTTTTTTTTTCAAACTAGAGCTTCTGACCTAGTTAGAAAGGAATGTGACAGAGGGCAAAGATAAGCCTGGTGCCAAAGTGAGAAAATAAAAAGGTGGACAAATCATGGGTTTTATAAATCATAAGTTTAAAAAAAAATCAAACATGAAAGTAGTACTTGGGAGAGAAAATAGTCCAGGAAGGAATAAACAGAATGCATGTGTTTAAATACCTAAAATGGCAATACAGTATATGTCTATATTTGCATCTGATGGCTTCCTCTGGATCACATTCCATTTCTTAGATCACCACTTCCCCGTTAATGCACTTGGATATATAATCAGCCAAAGTTCCAAATCCTCTAATAGGATTGTGATATGTGTTTCACTTAAGGCCTTCTTATGTCTCTGCCAAAATTATGTGTGAGTCATTTCATCTAAATTATTATATTCTCCTATTATACTAAAGCATGTCTCTAGTCTTTAATAAAAAGGTTAAACAATAACAATGCTATTAAGAGTAGGAAAGGACAACAAAAGTTCTAATGTTTTTGATGGTACTTTAGTCTTAGATCTTGGTCACAATGTAGATTTGCACTTGAAATGAATTTCTTATTATGAATTGATAATGAACTGTAATTTGGTTCTCATTTGTATCATCTCCTGGACATTCCACATTCTTATGAGGATTTGCCAGTTTATGACTTGGGTGACATTTTCAACATGGGGATGTGATGACTATTTTTCTTATGGTGTCTTTGGAACTCTTCCATTGATAATGTTTCCACACCTCTTTCTATCTGGGCTCCTGTGTGACTGGTTCATAATGAAATTGAACTGCACATAGACCAATTATGAGCCAAGACTTCATGGATATGTGTGTTTTACCTTCACATTTCGACCCATGAGCCTCATGTGGACAAGTCTAGTTAATTTCCTGGAGAACATAGCCATCACAGGTCCTTGGCCTTTGCTCCTTGTTAAGTGAGCAACTGACAAAGAATGCTTAGCAAATAAATGCCAGGAGCTCTTATCTTTCATTTTGATAGCACCATACTGATGTTTGAATGGAGAAAGTGCTTTAAAAAAGCAAACATAAGCCGAGTGTGGTGGTGCACACCTTTAATCCCAGCACTTGGGAGGCAGAGGTAGGAGGATCACTGTGAGTTCGAGGCCAGCCTGGGACTACATAGTAAATTCCAAGAGCGCTTGAGCTAAAGTGAAACCCTACTCGAAAAACAAAACAAAACAAAACAAAACAAAACAAAAAAACAAACATAAAAGTGGAAGGACATACTTAAAGTCTATTAAAGTGACCCTGGTTTGGACCAGGCTCATAGAAGCAGGAAGATGGCCATCTTATTATTATGTTATAGGAAAGGCTGTGTGGTTATGTGATGACTTCAATATGGAATGTGAGGGAGAAATATGTGGCTAGAACAAGATGTTACTGGTTTATGCTCAATGACATGAAGCCTGCCAATATCAAATCATGAAACTAGTTTTGATTTTGTCTTCCACAAGGAGAGCTTCTCTTCTGTGGTTTGGAATGAAAGGCTGTTTTCAGTCTTAATGTTTAGATATAGCTGAAAGGTAGAGAGATTTACAAGGGGATGTGATGAATCTCTACAACTGTCCTTCCTCCATAACTGTTCAGTGACTGCAAACCGTTAATAATTCATTAGATCATTTGAGATAATTTACATTTGAAGCCTGCATATAATGTACTGATTAAATCATATTATGTGTAGCTGGGTGAATATATTATTAAACAAATTACCCCTTTCCATAACCATGAACTGTGCATCTGTAGCAAATGGAGGGGCATTTTAATAAGCAGTACTGTAATTATATTATGGTCATTACTTTTTTACAGGATTATTAGCTTTATTTTGGAGGTGAAAATCTTTCCATGAAGATCTTTATTGTAAAGGAGGGGCTTTTAAGTTATAGTTGCTACATAGCTCATTGAAAATATCTCTGCTTAGATAATAAGGGAGCATGGGGGAGGAGCCTAGGGATAAGCTATTAAGCTTCAAAGAAATAAATCAGCAATTAGCTTTCTTTCTTGTGTAAATTACTTGCTTTTGGTTATCCTTTGGTTAGCCTCCTCTTTTACTCAGCTATTTTCTCTCACTTATCCAGCACCATCCATTAAAATATTACTTGTTTATCTATTATTTATGCATACGTTTACCAATCATTTATACATTTTTTCTTTTAAACAAAATAATATAAAATAAGTAAAGCAAAACAAAAACCCTCTTTTAAATGTTAGAACAATAGAAAATCTCTAGTATGTATAAGACTCACTTGAGGTTTACTGGTTTTAATCATTTGTGGAGGTTTACTACAATTCAAAGGGAAGACCCCAGCTGAGAGTTAAAATTAACAAATTAACTGAACTTATTTATTTACTTTTAATTTTTATTAACATTTTCCATGATTATAAAAAAATATCCCATGGTAATTCCCTCCCCCCCCCGACACTTTCCCCTTTGAAATTCCATTCTTTATCATATTACCTCCCCATCTCAATCATTGTACTTACATATATACAATATCAACCTATTAAGTACCCTCCTCCCTTCCTTTCTCTTCCCTTTATGTCTCCTTTTTAATTTACTGGCCTCTGCTACTAAGTATTTTCCTTCTCATGCAGAAGCACAGTCATTTGTAGCTAAGATCCACATATGAGACAGAACATGTGGCGCTTGGCTTTCTGGGCCTGGGTTACCTCACTTAGTATAGTCCTTTCCAGGTCCATCCATTTTTCTGCAAATTTCATAACTTCATTTTTCTTTACTGCTGAGTAAAACTCCATTGTATGAATGTGCCACATCTTCATTACCCACTCATCAGTTGAGGGACATTTAGGCTGGTTCCATTTCCAGCTATTATAAATTGAGCAGCAATAAACATGGTTGAGCATGTACTTCTAAGGAAATAAAATGAGTCCTTTGGATATATGCTGAGGAGTGCTTTAGCTGGGTCATACGGTAGATCAATCTTTAGCTGTTTTAGGAACCTCCACACTGATTTCCACAATGGCTGGACCAGATTGCATTCCCACCAGCAGTGTAGAAGGGTTCCTCTTTTTCCACATCCCCACCAACATTTATGATCATTTGTTTTCATGATGGTGGCCAATCTGATAGGAGTGAGATGGAATCTCAATGTAGTTTTAATCTGCATTTCGCTGATGACTAGTGAGGTAGAACATTTTTTAGATGCTTATAACCCATCCATATTTCTTTCTTTGAGAATTCTCTATTTAGCTCCATAGCCCATTTTTTGATTGGCTTGTTTGATTCCTTATTATTTAACTTTTTGTGTTCTTTGTATATCGTAGATATTAATCCTCTATCAGATATGTAGCTGGCGAAGATGTTTTCCCATTCTGTAGGTTGCCTCTTTGCTTTTTTCACTGTGTCCTTTGCAGTGCAAAATCTTTGTAAATTCATGACGTCCCAGTGATTAATCTGTGGTTTTATTGCCTGAGCAATTGGGGTTGTATTCAGAAAGTCTTTGCCAAGACCAATATGTTGAAGGGTTTCCCCTACTTTTTCTTCTAGCAGTTTCAGATCTGATGTTAAGGTCTTTAATCCATTTGGACTTAATTCTTGTGCATGGTTTGAGAGAAGAATCTATTTTCATCCTTCTGCAGATATATATCCAGTTTTCCCAACACCATGTGCTGAAGAGGCTGTCTTTTCTACAATGAGTATTTTTGGCTTTTTTATTGAATATCAGTTGGCTATAGCCACTTGGCCTTACATCTGGGTCCTCTATTATGTTCCATTGATCTACATGTCTGTTTTTGTGGCAGTACCATGCTGTTTTTGTTACTATGGCTCTGTAGTATAGGTTAAAATCAGGTATGGTTATACCACTAGCCTTATTTTTGTTGCTCAGTATTATTTTAGATATTCGAGGGTTTTTGTGATTCCAAATGAATTTTTGGATTGTTTTTTCTATTTCCATGAAGAATGCTTTTGGTATTTTGATAGGGATTGCATTAAATATGTAGACTGCTTTAGGTAAGATTGCCATTTTCACAATATTGACTCTTCCAATCCAGGAACAAGGGATGTTTCTCCACTTTCTAGTGTCTTCTTCAATTTCTCGCTTGAGTGTTTTAAAGTTCTCATTGTAGAGATTGTTTACTTCCTTGGTTAGGTTTATTCCAAGGTACTTTACTTTTTTTTGATGCAATTGTGAATGGGAGTGATTCTCTGATTTCATCCTCTGTGTGTTTGTTGTTAGCATATATGAAGGCTACTGATTTCTGTGTATTTATTTTGTATCCTGCTATATGGCTGTAGGTTTTGATTAGCTCTAACAGTTTGCTAGTAGAGTCTTTAGGTCCTTTATGTATAGAATCATGTCATTTGCAAATAATGATAACTTGATCTCTTCCTTTCCAATTTGTATCCCTTTTATGTGTGTCTCTTGTCTTATTGCTATGGCAAAGACTACCAAAACTATATTAAATAAAAGTGGGGACAGTGGACACCCTTGTGTTGTTCCTGATTTTAGTGGAAAAGTTTCCAATTTTTCCCCATTTAGTAATATGTTTGCTGTGGGATTGTCATAAATAGCCTTTATTATATTGAGATATGTTCCTTCTATTCCCAGTCTCTGTAGGACTTTTATCATGAAGGGATGTTGTATTTTGTCAAATGCTTTCTCTGCATCTAATGAGATGATCATGTGATTTTTGTCCTTCAACCTGTTTATATAACGTATTACATTTATAGATTTGTGTATGTTGAACCATCTCTGCATCTCTGTGATAAAGCCTACTTGGTCAAGGTGAATGATCTTTTTGATATACTCTTGTCTTCTGTTTGCCAATATTTTGTTGAGAATTTTTGCATCTGTGTTCATGAGGGAGATTGGTCTGTTATTTTCTTTTTTTGTTCTATCTTTGCCCGGTTTTGGTATCAGGGTGATGCTGGCCTCATAGAAGGAGTTTGGTAGAATTCCTTCTTTTTCTATTTCCTGGTAAAGCTTAAGAAGCAATGGTGTTAGCTCTTCCTTAAAGGTCTGATAAAATTCAGCATTGAATCCATCTGGGCCTGGGCTTTTTTTAGTTGGGAGATTATTGATAACTGTTCAGCTCTCCATGCTTGTTATAGGTCTATTTAAGTGATTAATCTCATTTTGATTTAATTTAGGTAGGTCATATAAATCAAGGAAATGATCCATTTCTTTCAGATTTTCATACTTTGTGGAGTATATGCTTTTATAGTATGTCCCTATGATTTTTTGAATTTCTCTGGAATCTGTTGTGATGTTAGCTTTTTCATATCTGATTTTATTAATTTGTGTCTCTTCTCTCTTTCTTTTGGTCAGATTTGCTAGGGTTTATCAATCTTGTTAATCCTTTCAAAGTACCAACTCTTTGTTTCATTAATTCTTTGGATTGTTTATTTTGTTTCTATTTCATTAATTTCTGCCGTAATCTTTACTATTTCTTCCCATCTACTGATTTTTGATTTGCCTTGTGCTTCTTTTTCCAAGGCATTAAGGTGAAGCATTAGGTCGTTTACTTGCGACCTTTCTAATGTCTTAATATAGGCACTTAAGGCTATAAACTTACCTCTTAGAACTGTTTCATTTTGTCCCAGAGATTTTGATATGTTGTGTTCTCATTTTTGTTTGACTCTATAAATTTTTTGATTTCGTTCTTGATTTCTTCATTGACCCATTCATCATTTAGTAGTGTATTGTTTAGTTTCCATGATTTTTTGTATGCTCTATAGCCTTTCTTGCTACTGATATGTAGTTTTAATTCCATTGTGATCAGATATAATGCAAGGAATTATTTCAATTTTCCTGAATTTGTTAAGATTTGCTTTATGTCCTAATATATGGTCTATTTTAGAGATTGTTCCATGTGCTGCTGAAAAGAATGTATATTCTGCATCCTTTTTAGTAAAAGTGTGTATTTTGCTGAGTTTTTTTTTTGGTGCTTTTTCCCCCTAGGCTGCTTTGGCATGGTACCTACGCCACCATCTTAACTGAAAGTCTTAATTGAACTTTTTAATAATTAAAACTATTTTTGATAATGCAATACAACGTTACTGCAACTTGTAAAAATTTCAGATAAAATGTGTAAGATCAAAGGGGTCTATAATTGTTATTATGCATATACAATATCTACAGACATGCACGCACAAATTCACTAGCATGCCAAAGAGACCCCAGGCTAATCTTGCACAACAAACTTTGATTTATAGAAGGCCAGAAAAAGTGATTTCTGGAAGAGGGTTATCATGATCTAAGGATAGATAAGTTGTTCTTTGAGATATAATGATTGGGGGCACATCATATATTTATTTGGGCATGAACCAGGAATATTAGTAAGAAGCAGAACTTTATTTGGACGTTAAATATTTTTAAACAGTTATGTATGGGCACCAAGTTGACAAGAGATGACTAAGATGGCTTGTGATATTGTCTTTACTAATTTGGAAATAATTTCCTAGAATTCCATTTTATTCTGTTTTCAAGTTAGACGTGATGAAGCTGCAGGTATGTGAGATTTATCAGGTGAAAGAAAGGCTGAAGTTTTTGTTTGGAGAGTTGGTCAGAGGAAGTCTGATTCCAATGTGAAGTTCACATAAGAGTTTAGAATTGCCTTTCTTTTGCTGTGTCTCTCCAGCTTCCAGCTGGGAATGCTGTACTGCTGATGAACAGGGACCAGGGACCAGGGACCAGAAGCCTGCCAGTACAGCTCTCCTGAAGACTCAGAGACAGAGCCACACTCAGACTAGCCAGATATCATGTCTAACCCAAGTGTTTCAGATGCCAATGGAATCTCCTGCAGTGTCACTGGACTTAAGTCATGCCCTTGGCCCCTCATTTCTTTCTTTGATGTTTTTCCTTTTAAACACTTCCTTTAATGCCATTCAACTGTTTATAATTTCCTCATTGCTTTATACTCAAAATACTTTTGATTCTGTCCTGATTGATATGTAATATATGCAATTAAAGCCCCAAATATGTGAAAATTAAAAGCAAAACTAAATAAATGTGGGGCTGGAGAGATGGCTTAGCAGTTGAGGTGCTTGACTGCAAAGCCAAAAGATCTCGGTTCATTTCCTCAGGACCCACGAAAGTCAGATGCTCAAGGTGGAGCATGTGTCTGGAGGTTGTTTGCAGTGGCTGGAAGCCCTGGCATACCCATTCTCTCTCTTTCTTCCTCTCTCTCCCTCTTTCACTAACTTAAATAAACTAAAAATAAAAAAAAATTAAAAAGGTAAACTTAAGGTGATAAGGCACTTAATTTGATCAAATGAACATTTTGAGTGAAATCTTCAACTATAAGCTAACAGAGTGAGACATATAAAGTATGATGGGAAGGAACTGGACCTGGGAACCAAGTCAAAATCCTGCAGAGATGATGGCAATGGACTCCAGTGAGATGATTCCACTAGTCTTTGCCCAAAATAGAGGGTACACTCATAAAATTTCTCTTAATTAAGTATGCTTTAAAGTATCCCCTTTAATCCATACTGCTCTCACTCTCTATTGCAGACTGTTTTCTATTTTTATAGAAGGTAGAAAAAAAAAAAACACAGGGAAACCCCAAATCCATCAAGGAAAAGTAGCTGACTTCCTATAATAAGATGAGCCACCTCTTGTGTATTATCCAGGGTACATAGAAGTAAATGGTGAGTTAAACATGAGTGCTGCTTTCATGGCAAGCCTGGCAACCTACTCCAGGGAGATAGCCATAGACACTGAGGATGCTCAAATGGGATCAAAACAGAAATTCTGAACTTGATGAGAGCCTATATCCCCATGGTGAATACTAGAAACCACACTGAAGAAGGTCCTCAGTGAAATGAAGACTGTGAAGAGGGGAGGGGGAAAGGGAACCAACATATAATTTGCCTGTACAACAAAGTTTCTAATTAATAAAAATTTAAAAAAATGTAATTGAAACATAACACTAAATGGATGGGGGAAAACCCTGTAGTGGGTCTTGTAATTCATGCCATTTAATAAAAAATATGCTTTTGAAACCTAAAGAAGACAATCTACTATGATACTTTATTAGTAGGAACACATTTCTGACAGTCTGTCCAACATCAAAAATTGTTTATTCTAAGATAGGTAATATATTGTAGTGAGTATAAAAGATTCTTGTCAAATACTTTCTTAGATATTAAAATTGAATGTATTTTATTGACAAAGAAATATAGATATTCCTCCAGAAAAGTTATTTTAATATTTACTCATAGCTAATTATATTGGCTAGCATAAATATTACATTTTGTGTTTAATTTAATTTACATTTTACTGTATTTTCTGGGAAACTGATGGCAATTTCCATTTTCTGTCAGTGAGGCCACATTTTGTGAATTTATAGATGTATTATGTGCTTAATGGTATAACTTGAACATAAGGAAGTCTCCAGGACTCAAAAAGCAGAAGGGACTTCTAGGTAAGATGGCTGTATAGGAGTCATGCTAATCCAACCTAGGGAAGGATATAAACAAAACCACAGCAAAATACACGCTTCTTCTGAAAAGTGAAGGTGTATAGGTTTTTATAGGCCACAGAGGAGAAGCACGAAAAAGACCAAGATCTACTAGAAAGGAGGAAACCAGCCAGAATCCTGTGAAGGCGCTTGTGACCCCAATCAGCATGAATCCACATGCTGCCTTGGCCCAGCACCAGGCTGCAGGAGCAGAGACCAAACTAGGGAATTTTACAACCTCATCAGCCTCCTTGCAAAGTCAAAAAACTTGAAGGGGAAACAGCAGAGACCAGCTGAAGAGGATATAGGTGGGAAAGCTTAGCAGTTCCAGGAAAACTCCCGGCTTACTGTACTCTCCCTTTCCCCCAACCATCAGAAACAGGAATCTCCAGAGAATGCATTCAGCCCCTGGCTGCAGGGCATCCAGCTAGCTGATCAGAAGAACAGATCCACAGGACAACACAGAGGGATTGATGTGGGCACTCAGCATTGGTGAGATTAGAAGCTACCCCAAAAGGTACTGAGACTGAGTGACAAAATAGCAGGTACATGGTCCTGCATTGGAAGTGCTAATATTTTTCCATGTTAGGGAAGATTATGGATTTCATATTCTTGGTTGGCTTTACCATGCTCAATTAAGCAGTACTTAGGGATTCACTAATGTTGCTTTTGATGTTTTCAGATTCATAGAGCCTTTGTCTTTTTCTTCTGTCATTGTTGAGAGCAGGTCTTATTCAGACCCAGGCTGACTGGGAACCCATTTAAGAACAGAAATCTCAAGCTCTCTGCTGACAAGATTAAGGGGGTAGAGCAACACCCACCCTTGGGAATTTTGGCGTTATAAAGATATCTGTTTGTTTCAACCCCCACACTTCCATACTCTGTGCTGGTTTTTATTGAATGTGTATATTACTTGGTAGAATTTTAAAATTTTGGTAGTAAATTGCTCCACCCAGACAACTAGAATACTTGAACAGCAGGCGAACTCAACACCTAGGGTTATTTCTGTGGTAGGATTGGAGTACAAGAGCTACACTTGGCACCTTAAGCTCCTACTCTGAAGGTACATAAAGTTGAATTTCAAAGTCTAAAAGCACTGCAGATAAATAGAAAACCAAAGCATCAAATCAACTCAGGATGAAAAAATTGCTACATTATAATACAAGAATGAAGACAATACAATACCACTAAAATTATAAATCCATCAGAAATGATCACCAATTGGACTGTCTTAGATGAACTGCCTGACAAAGATTTCAAAAGAATGGTTGTGTCTGTACTCAAATAAAACAAAGACGAAAACAAAGGAATCAAAGAAGAAAACAAGGGAATTAAAGAAGAAAATGAACTCCTGAAGGAATTCCAACAGAACACAGGAAACAAGATTAATGAAATAAGGAGGTCATTCCAAGACATGAGGAAGAAAATAAAAATACTGAAGAAAAAACAGGCAGAAATAGTAGCACTGAAAAACACAGTAACAAATAAAAAATTCTATGGAATTTCTCACCTCTCACCAGTAGAATGGATGAAGGGCAGAACAGAATTACTAAATGAGAAGACCAGACAGTAGATCTAGTAGAGTCCAACAAAGACAAAGAGAAGCTGATAAGAAGATATGAATATGAATTTCAAGATATTAGGGACACTGAAAAATCAAACATAAGAATTCAGGTTATCATAGGAGGAGAAGAAGAATTTCAATCTAAAGGCATAGAAGGCATTTCCAACAAAATCACAGAAGAAAATTTTCCCCAAATTGGGAATGAAATGCCAATGCAGATACAGGAAGCTTTTAGAACACCAAGCAGACAAAACCTGGAAAGAACTTTTCTCCACATTATAATTAAACCATTAAACACTCAAGCCAAAGAAAATATATTGAAAGCAGGGAGAAAGAAAAACGCAAGTCACCTATAAAGGGAAGCCCATCATGATCACAACAGATTACTCAACACAAACTTTAAAAGCCAGAAGGGGGCTGGAGAGATGGCTTAGTGGTTAAGCGCTTGCCTGTGAAGCCTAAGGACCCCAGTTCGAGGCTCGGTTCCCCAGGTCCCACGTTAGCCAGATGCACAAGGGGGTGCACGCGTCTGGAGTTCGTTTGCAGAGGCTGGAAGCCCTGGCGTGCCCATTCTCTCTCTCTCCCTCTACCTGTCTTTCTCTCTGTGTCTGTCACTCGCAGATAAATAAATAAATAAATGAACAAAAAATATTAAAAAAAAAAAAAGCCAGAAGGGCTTAGAATGATGTATTCCAGGTTCTGGAAAAGAAAAACTGTCAACCATGATTACTTAATCCTGCAAACCTATCTACCCAAAGTGAAGGAGAATTAAGGACATCTCACAACAAAATCAGTAAGCCATGTTGGGTTCATTTTTGGTCTGCTTTAGTGCTGAGGTGTTGGGGGCCTCTGAGGCTCTGGATCTCTGATTTGGTAGGAGTTGATTTTTCTCTGTGTTGGTCTCCTTCCCCTTTGTGCTGGTATCCAGTTCATCAGGAAAACAGCACCCTTGCTTGTTTCGCCAATTTTCCTTAGTTTCAGTTGGGCCCCTTTTGAGGTATGTTGGGGCAGCTCTCTCCTTAGGATCTGTATCTATCTGAAAAAGAGAAGAAGATTCTCCAATGGAGAGTGAGTTAGCACCTGGAAAATTGAGATAACACTTACTTTTTTGATACAGAGTTTAATAGGTGTAGGCCCTCTTGTACCCCATGATTGATGGTAGCTTGATATTGGAGAGTGGGTTTATTTTTGGCTATGGTTCTGACTTATTTCCCTGAACCCAACATGGCTCAGGAAAATTTTGCAGAAGAGGGGGGAAAAGAATGTCAGAGTCACATGCTGGGTCATGATATGCAGAGACATTTATCATACCAATAACTGTGGGTTAACTCCACAATGCACGACCCATTTACATCAACAGGGAGGGCCCATTGGGAAGGGGTAGATCATGGATGAGCCTGAACAATGGTACCAAACTGCCTGTATTTGCTGAAAAGAAAACTAATAAATTAAATTTTTTAAAAGGAGATATAAAGGGAAGAGAAAGGAAGGGAGGAGGGTATTAATAGTTTGGTGTTGTATATATGTAAGTACAATGATTGAGATGGGGAGGTAATATGAAGGAGAATGGAATGTCAAAGGGGAAAGTGGGGTGGGGGGAGGGAGGGTATTACCATGGGATTTTTTTTATAATCATGGAAAATGTTAAGAAAAATAAAAGAATATAAATACCCCCCCCCCAAAAAAAAATCAGTAAGCCAGCTCTACAGAAAATACTTTAGGAATCCTTCATGCTGAAGAAAAAGCAAAGCAGACACCTGAGAAAACAGGAAAATAATAAAGCATATTCAAACAACAGTCAAAACAACACAGTAAAGGGAAACAGGAAGCACTACAAAACAAGAAGAATGGCAAGAATAAAAATATACCTTTCAATAATAATTCTTAGTATTAGTGGCCTCAATGCCCCAACCAGAAGATACAGGCTTGCAAACTGGATTAAAATGCAAGATCCTGCAGTTTGTTGCCTCCAGGAAACTCATATCTCAATAAAAGACAAACACTGTCCTAGGGTGAAAGGATGGAAAACAGTATTTTAAGCAAATGTACCTAGGAAACAAGCAGGTGTTTCTATCCTAATATCTGACAGGATAAAGTTCAAACCAACATTAGTGAGGCAAGATAAAGAATATGACTTTATACAGATTAAAGGAACACTCTCAACAGGAGGATGTTACAATCCTAAATGTGTATTCAACTCACATGGGGGATCCCAAATTCATCAAATAAACACTATTAGACTTATGACCACAGATAACACCTAACACAATTGTAGTGGGTTACTTCAATGCCACATTCTCATCAACTGACAGGTCATCCCAGCAAAATATAAACAGAGAAACACCTGGATAAAATGATGTCATGGAACAAATGTGCCTAATAGATATCTACAGAACATTTAATGCAAATGCTGCAGAATATACATTTTTCTCAGCAGCACATGGAACATTCTCCAAAATTAACCATATATTACGACACAAAGAAAATCTTAAAAAATATACAAGAAAATTGAAATAATCTTGTGTATTCTATTTGGCAACAATGGGGTTAAACTACAAATCAGCAGCAAGAAAAACTACAGAGCACACACAAATTCATAGACTAAACAGTGTACCATTGAATGGTGAATGGGTAATTGAAGAAATGAAAAGGGAAATCAATAAATTTATAGAATCAAATGATGATGAGAATGCAACACACCAAAACCTTTGGAACACAATGAATGCAGTATGAAGAGGGAAATTTATAGCTGTAAGTGCCTATATTAAGGAAGTATAGAGTTCACAAGTGAACAAATTAATGCTTCCCCTTAAGTCCTTGGAAAAAGAACAAAAAGGCAAACCAAAAATCAGTACATGAGAAGAAATAATAAAGATTAGGGCAGAGATTAATGAAATAGAAACCAAAATAACAATCCAAGGAGTCAATGAAACAAAGAGTTGGTTATTTGAAATGATAAACAAGACTAATAAATCTCCAGCAAATCTGACCAGAAGAAAGAGAGAAGAGAGAAAATCAATAAAATTAGTGATGAAAAGACACCATTACAACAGATAAAAAGGAAATTCGGAAAATTATAAGGACATACTTTAAGAATATATATGCCTCTGAGTGAAAATATGAAAGAAATAGATGATTTCCTTGATTCGTATGACCTGCCAATATTAAATCAAGATGAGATATACTATTTAAATAGACCTGTAACAAGTACAGAGATCCAAGTAGTTATATAAGGTCTCCCAACTAAAGGAAAGTCTAGGCCCAGATGGATTTACTGGTGAATTTTACCAGACCTTCATGTAAGAACTAACACCACTGCTTCTCAAACTTTTCTACAAAATAGAAAAGGAAGGATTTCTACCAAACTCCATATACGAAGCCAGTATCACCCTGATACCACAACCAGACAAAGACAGAACAATAAAGGAAAATTACACATCAATCTCCTTCATGAACATAGATGCAAAAACTCTCAACAATATACTGGAAAATAGAACACAAGAATATATCAGAAATATTATTCATAAGCTGGGTGTGGTGGCGCATGCCTTTAATCCCAGCACATGGGAGGCAGAGGTAGGAGGATCACTGTGAGTTTGAGGCCACCCTGAGACTCCATAGTGAATTTTTGGTCAGCCTGAGCTAAAGTGAGACCCTACCTCAAAAAACCAAAAAAAAAAAAAAAAAAAGAAATATTATTCACCCTGACAAAGTAGGCAATATCCCAGAGATGTAGGGATGGTTTAATCTATGCAAATTGATGTGTATTACACTATATAAATGGACTAAAGGACAAAATTAACAGATCATCTCAATAGATGCACAGAAGGCATTTGACAAAATGCAACATCCCTTCATGGTAAAAGTCTTACAGAAACTGGGAATACAAGGAACATATCTCAACATAATAAAAGCTATTTATGACAAACCTACAGCCAATGTAACACTACCTGGAGAAAAACTTGAAGCTTGTTCACTAAATTCAGGAATGAGACAAGGGTGACCACTATCCCCGCTTTTATTTAATATAGTATTAGAAGTCATAGCTATAACAATAAGGAAAAAGACACTCATTAAAGTGTTATAAATTGGAAAGGAAGAGATCATATTATCATTATTTGCAGATTATATGATTTTTATACATAAAGGACCCTAATGACTCTGCCAGTAAAGTGTTGAGCTGATAAACACCTATAGCCATGTAGCAGGATACAAAAGAAATATACACAAATCAGTAGCTTTCCTATATACTAACAACAAACATGTAGAGGATGACATCAGGGAATCTCTTCCACTCACAATTTCCTCAAATATAAAACCTTGGAATGAACCTAACCAAGGAAGTGAAGGATCTCTACAATGAGAACTATAAAACACTCAAGTGAGAAGCTGCAGAAGACACTAGGGAATCGAAAGACATTAAATGTTCTGGGATTGGAAGAAATAATATTGTGAAAATGTCATCTTACTAAAAATAATATACACATATATTACAATCCCCATTAAAATTACAATGGCATTCTTCATATCCTAAGGACTCTTCTCTCTACTTTAGAGATACTTGCATAACCATGTTTATTGCTGCTCTACTCATAATAGCTAGGAAATGGAACCAACCTAGATTTCCCACAACAGATGAATGGATAATAAAGATGTGGTACACTTACACAATGGAGTTCTAGTCAGCAGTAAAGAAAAATGAAATTATGAAATTTGCATGGAAGTGGATGACTCTAGGAAGGATTATACTAAGTGAGGTAATCCAGGCCCAGAAAACCAAATATTGCATGTTCTCTCTCATATGTGGATCCTAGCTACAAATGTATAGACTTGTGTGTGATCTGGAACCAAAAATCAGTAGCAGAGGCCAGTAAGCTAGAAAAAGATTATAAAGTAGGGAGGTGAGGGAAGGGCTTAAGAGGATGGTATTTTATATATGTAAGTAGAAGAACAGGTTACATGGATGGAATGGTCTAAGTGAGACCACAGTATGAGATTGAGTAAAAGAAGTGCAGGGTTAGGGTCAATCAAAATTCAAGATATTCTGAATAAGATATATGAAAACCTAGATTTATTTTTTGGATAATGGCACATCTAGAAGCCATAGATTATTACTCTAAAATTTTCAGTGCCAGTGATGGGATACCTTCCAGTGAGTTGTTGACCAAACATTACAGGCTATTGCCAAAGCTTTTGATTTCTCAACAGAAAGAGATGGTAAGACTCTATTCCTGAAGACTTTACATGCATGGGCAGCAAGGACACTGAGAAATCAAGCTGGGGCTGAGCTGATAACCTTCTCCCTGTAGGCCAGCCAACTAAAAGCTGGAAAAAGATGCACAGTATTCAACCCTATGAGAGACCAAAGTCATTAGTGGTGAAAACAGTGGATACTGGAATCCTCAAGTTTGGCCATGTTGGGTCTTGAAAGGCCTGGATGTGAGGCCTAGTGGAACTTCCTGAGCCTAGCTAAAGTTTGGCAATCTGCCTTTCGCCAGCTATGACTCAGCAAGAGCCCTAATGGCCTCTGGCCTGCTACTTCTGCATAGGAGTTGGAATTCAAGTGTGCACGCACTTAGAACCAATCATTTCAAAAGTTGTACTATACTATTGGCCCTTATCTCTCTCCCCATCCTAGAATCCCCACCCTCGTTCTCAATGCTATATAGGCAACCACCTGTAACAATAAAGTGAGTTCGACAAGACTCCTGGCTTGGTGGTGTGTTCCTGGCCGTCGACACTCATCCTCCTTCTCAACCCCTTGGGAGGAACCAGCGGGTCTGGTACTTCCTCAGCACTACCTGCTGGGGGAGCCTGGCATGGCCAGACAGACCAAATGACAAAATGGGCATGATAGTGGCATGTATGTCCTTAGGGAAACCAACTGCTCTCTAATTGGACTGGAGGCTTACTCTATGAGAGGGAATACATATCTATTACTGAAAACCTAATCAAAAGCTTATGGCAGAAGTCATCAGCCTTAGGGGTATAAAGCCTGCTCTTTTATGGCTAAATTTATATATTATGCTCATCGAACTGCCCTGAAAGTACTACACTGAATGTTCATATTCATATATCAATGCTACTTTCAGTTTGTTTTGAGAAGCTTCTCTTTCATATGGCAGTGTCCACTGGGATGACCCAAAAGGAAACATAGTGCTGAGAAGAAGGGACAGAGGAGTATTCAGCACTGAAACATCTCTATCATACCCTCCAATGCTGAAGGTCTATTGAAGATGAGGTCACAGAAAGAATGTAAGAGCCAAAAGGAAGAGTACCACTCCTTACAATGTAACTGTCTAAACGGAAATTGGCATCAATAATCATGACCACACAGTGCATAGCAATACCTGCTACATGTGACCCTCATAATAGGAGGAAAAGACAATGACAATAAAATAAAAGAGAAACTAATGGAGAGAGCAAGGGGATATAATGGAGAGTGGAGTTGTTAAGGGGAAAGTGGGGAAGTGGGTGGGAATTAACATGGTTTATTGTCTGTAAGTATAGAAGTTTTAATTAAAAAAACATGTCAACAAAGTATAACATTTTCCTTTCAGGGATTCAGTGTGTTGGGAACTACCCATGCCCAAAGATGGGTGAGTTTGCTGTGAAATGCCTGAATTAATTTTCACCTAAATTAAATTTGATTTATTTAGTAAAAGTTTTTATTATTTATTTGTGTGTGAGTGTGTGTGCCAGTTTGTGTGAGCACAGGCATGTGTGTGCCATGGTATCTGTGTGAAGGTCAGGGGACAACTGGTCAGCCCTTGCTAATCACCTCAACTAAGGCAGGGTTTCTTGCTCTGTATTCTCACTCTGTGGCTCTTTGTTGAACTTGCCACAAGTTTCCATGATGTTCTCTTGTCTCTGCCTGGCATCTTTCATCAGTACTTCATTGTGTTGGAATTATAGAAACCTACCGTGGCTTCTGGCTTTGCATGTGGGGTCTTGTGATTGAACTTCTGTACTCAAGCCTGACTGGTAAGCACTGTTTCCCTAAGCCATCTCCCTAGAAAAAGCTTCTGAAAGTGCTAATAACTACTTATTGTTGACACATTGTCATGGCACATATGACACCAAATCTGCAGACGGTGTTATTAGGTTCCATTCACACAATCTCAATTCTTATCCAAAAATAGTTTCCAAACATATGGTGATTAGTAATGACTAAGAAATGTGGGAAGGGTTTTTTTTTTTTTTTTTTTTTTTAGCTCCTTTACCATGTTGAGCACAGTTAAATAAGTGATAAGAGGAAGCTGTCTATCTACTTAAGCCTAGGAATGATAATTCTGTATTAAAAGCTTTGTTAAACATTAGGGAGCTTCTTCAATAATGGAACAGTAGTTTATGAACAGAGGTTTAATAGCAGTGCACTGCACTTAAAAAAAAGGGCCTGAGGCTTCCCCAGCACCAAGTAGTGAGTAAGCCTTTAACTGCTAATGTTTGTTGTGAATAGAAAATAATGCGCTTAATAAAAATTGAATTCACTGTATTTAAATGAGATGCATTGTATAGTTTTGCAGGTGTCATTTCCCATGGCACTTAGCTCTACTTTGGAATATAACAAGACACTGAAGAAGGGTATGGCTTCTCTTACTTTATATGAGTTATACACATTTGTCCTTAACTTTTCTAGTTGAAAGTGCACCCTGGAAGACACTTTCATTTGAACATCTGCCAACAACATGGGTGTGACGTAGGTTTATCACAAAATAATAAAATTGTCTTAAAAAATTGTATCCAGAGATATATTGAGGAAAAGTGGTTTTTCATTCAGATTCAGTGACCTTATTTATAAGACAGTGTTTTTTTTTTTAATTTAATTTATTAGTTTTCTTTTCAGTAAATACAGGCAGTTTGGTACCATTATTTAGGCTCATCTGTGATCTACCCCCTCCCATTAGACCCTCCTTGTTATTGAAAATGGGTCGTGCATTGTGGAGTTAGCCCCCAGTTATTAGTATGATAAATGTCTCTGAAAATCATGACCCAACATGTAACTCTGACATTCTTTCCGCCCCCTCTTCCGCAAGATTTCCCTGAGCCATGTTGGGTTCATTTTTGGTCTGCTTCAGTGCTGAGGTGTTGGGGGCCTCTGAGGCTCTGGCTCTCTGATTTGGTAGGAGTTGATTTTTCTCTGCATTGATCTCCTTCCCCTTTGTGCTGGTATCCAGTTCACAGGAAAACATCACCCTTGCTTATTTCGCCAGTTGTCCTTAGTTTCATTGGGCCCCTTCTGAGGTATGTTGGGGCAGCTCTCTTCTTAGGATCTGCATCTATCTGGAAAAGAGAAGCAGATTCTCCAATGGAGAGTAAGTTAGCACCCAGAAAATTGAGATAACACTTTTTTGACAGACAGTTTGATAGGTGTAGGCCCTCTTATACCCCGTGATTGATGGTAGCTTGATATTGTAGAGTGGGCTTGTGTTTGGGTATGGTTCTGACTTGTTTCCCAGCTCCAGCTAAGGGTCTAGTACCACTGAGTGGATCAGTTAGCCAAATCAAGAGCAATTGATTCCTCACCATGGCTGTGTACCACTATTGCACTTGTGTGGGTATCACATCCGGTTAATTGTTGCTACTTAGGTTAAACAATGTGTTGCTTGGACAGATCTTGGTCACTTCCCCCAGTCGCCTATGTAGCGCCTTCTGGCACTAGACACGCTGACTGTCTGGGGACTGACTCTCTCCTGGCTTCCAGCCATGTCATTCCATTTTACGTGTCAGCTGCGTATGGAGTCTTCAGCAATAGGGTCTTACCACTGGCCTTTGGTGGGTCATCAAGTACTCTGACAGAAGTCTGTCATTGTTTTGGGA
This sequence comes from Jaculus jaculus, assembly GCF_020740685.1. Taxonomy (NCBI): domain Eukaryota; kingdom Metazoa; phylum Chordata; class Mammalia; order Rodentia; family Dipodidae; genus Jaculus; species Jaculus jaculus. Next base: position 125,483,455 of record NC_059104.1, on the reverse strand, counting down.
AACCTTGTAGGTTTCTCTGATCAAAAGCTCATTGTGGATGGTAGGCCCAAGCTGGAAGTGGGGGTTACAGGTCAGTGTCCACTAAGAAATTGAGGAAAAGATAACTAATATACAAGAGTTAGAGAGGAGAGAGATAGAGGGGAGAGGGGGAGAGGGAGGGAAGGAAGATGTAGGAGATTTAGGTCAGTCTTGATCCTACCCTCTCCAGTGTCTTGTGGCTCAGGTGTTTCCTGTAAGGGAATAGTGAAGGTTCAGCCATTTGGTCTGTCTTTTAGGAAGTAGAATTTTATGGCACCATTGCCATTTGAGTCCGGATTACTGTTTTCCACCCTTTGATTTCCTCCCCGCCCTCCCATCCACCTTATTGTCTAGTCCATGAGGTGCTTTGTGGGTATGTAAGGCATCTTGGGCAAATTCAGGTTAGGTGTTGCAGATGAGTGAGACTATGTGTTGATTTTTTTTTCTGTGATTGGGTAAGTTCGCTGAGAATGATCTGTTCCAGGTTCAACCATTTTTCCTCAAATTTCTTGATGTCGTTTTTTCTTACTGCTATATAGAATTCCATTGTGTAGATATACCACATCTTTGTTATCCGTTCTTCTAATGATGGACATCTGGGTTCATTCCAGCTCTTAGCTATTACGAATTGAGCTGCTACAAACATGGTTGAGCAAATCTCTCTGGCTTTTGGTTTGAAGGTTTTAGGGTACATGCCCAGTAATGGTATAACTGGGTCTGTTGGTATTTCTATAGTCAGCTTTTTCAGGAGTCTCCATATTGCTTTCCAAAGTGGTTGTACCATCCTGCATTCCCACCAACAGTGAATGAGTGTCCCTGTTTCTCCACATCCTCGCCAGCATTTATTTTCATTTGACCTTTTGATGTTGGCTATCCTTATTGGGGTAAGGTGGAATCTCATAGTTGTTTTAATTTGCATTTCTCTGATGATTAGGGATGATGAACATTTTGTTAGGTGTGTGCTTGCCATTTGTATCTCTTCCTCTGTGAATTGCCTGTTTAACTCTGTGCCCCATTTGGTGAGTGGGGTATTTGTCTTCTTATTGTTTAGACTTTTGAGTTCATTGTAAATTCTAGAGATAAGGCCTCTATCAGTTGGATAACCTGCAAATATTTTCTCCCACTCTGTGGGTATTCTATTGGCTTTGCTTATTATATGCTTGTCTGTAAAGAAACTCTTCAGCTTCATATGATCCCAATGGTTGAGTGACTGTTTAAGAACTTGAGCCACTGGGGTTTTATTCAGGAAGTCTTTTTCCATTCCTATATCATGGAAGGTACTTCCTAAATTTTCTTCCAGTAGTTTTCGAGTTTCTGGTCTTATGTTGAGGTCTTTGATCCATTTGGATTTGAGTGTTGTGCATGGTGAAATGTGTGGATCAAGTTTTAGTTTCCTACATGTGGTTATCCAGTTTGTCCAGCACCATTTGTTGAAGATGCTATCTTTTTTCCAGTCTATATTGTTTGGGCCTTTGTCGAATATCAAGTAGCTATAGTTGCTTGGCCCAAAATCCGGGTCCTTAAGTCTATTCCATTGGTCTATACTCCTGTTTTTATGCCAGTACCATGCTGTTTTTATTACTATGGCTTTGTAGTATAACTTTATATCTGGTATGGTGATGCCACCAGAGGTATTTCTTTTGCTGAGGATATGTTTGGATATGCGAGGCCTTCTGCCTTTCCATATGAAATTTGAGATCATTTTTTCTATGTCTGTGAAGAACACTGTAGGAATTTTAATTGGAATTGCGTTAAATCTATATATTGCCTTTGGTAGGATTGTCATCTTCACAATGTTAATTCTGCCTATCCAGTAGCATGGGAGGTCTTTCCATCGTTTCAAGTCCTCCTCAATTTCTTTTTTGAGAGTTTTTATATTTTCGTTGTATAGATCTTTTACTTCCTTGGTTAACGTTATTCCAAGGTATTTTATTTTTTTTGTTGCTATTGAAAATGGGACTATGTCCTTTATTTCTTTTTCTGTGTCTTTGTCATTTGCATACAGAAATGCTTCCGATTTTTGTGCATTGATTTGGTATCCTGCTACTTTGCTATAGGAGTTAATCACCTTCAGGAGTTTTGGGATGGAGTCTCTCGGGTCTCTTACATATACAATCATGTCATCGGCGAATAGCACTAACTTAACTTCTTCCTTTCCAAATTGTATCCCTTTTATTTCCTTCTCCTGCCTTATTGCTTGGGCTAGGACTTCCAGAACTATATTGAAAAGCAGAGGTGAGAGAGGACATCCCTGTCTTGTTCCTGATCTCAATGGGAATTCCTCCAGTCTCTCTCCATTAAGTATTATTTGGGCCTTTGGAGCTTTGTATATTGCCTTTATTATATTATGATGTGAACCAGCCATGCCGATTCTCTCCAATGTTTTGATCATGAAGTGATGTTGTATCTTGTCAAAGGCCTTTTCTGCATCTATCGAAATGATCATGTGATTTTTATGTTTAAGCTTGTTTATGTGGTGTATTACATTGACAGATTTTCGTATGTTGAACCACCCTTGTGTTCCTGGGATAAATCCCACTTGGTCAAGTGGATAATGCTGTTGATGTGTTGTTGGATTCGGTTTGCAAGAATTTTGTTGAGGATCTTTGCGTCTATGTTCATTAGGGAAATAGGCCGATAGTTTTCTTTTCTTGTGGCATCTCTGCCTCGTTTTGGGATTAGGTGATACTAGCTTCATAGAAGGAGTTGGGTAGTTTTCCCTGTTCTTCAATTGTGTAGCACAGTTTTAGGAAGATTGGTTTGAGTTCTTCCATGAATGTTTGATAAAATTCGGCTGGGAATCCATCTGGTCCTGGACTCTTCTTTTTTGGGAGGTTTTTTTATTACTTTTTCAATCTCCATGAGCATGATGGGTTCATTGAAGTGGTTGATCTGCTCTGAGTTTAGCTTTGGTAAATGATATGCATCAAGGAATTTATCCATTTCCTCCACATTTTCCAGTTTTGTGGAGTAGAGGTGTTTGAAATAAGTCCTGATGATTCTGCCGATTTCACTGATGTCTGTTGTGATCTCTCCTTTTTCATTTTGAATTTTGTTAAATTGGAGTCTCTCTTTTTTTTGCTTGATCAAATTGGCCAGAGGTTTGTCAATCTTGTTTATTTTTTCAAAGAACCAGCTCTTTGTTTTGTCAATTGCCTTAATTGTTTCCTTGGTTTCCAATTCATTAATTTCTGCTCTGATTTTAATTATTTCTTTCCTTTTGGAGCTCTTTGGGTTGGATTTTTCTTGTTTTTCCAATGCCTTTAGGTGGATGGTTAGGCTATTGATTTGGGATCTTTCTGTCTTTTTTATGAAGGCATTGAGTGCTATGAATTTTCCCCTGAGGACTGCCTTCATTGTGTCCCACAAGTTTTGGTATGATGTGTTGTCATTGTCATTCAATTCCAGGAATTTTGCAATTTCATTTTTTATTTCATCCACTATCCATTTATTGTTTAAGAGTGTGCTATTCAGTTTCCAGTTGCCGTTGGGGTTCTTGTTGGTTTTTTTGTTGTTGATTTCTAGGAATATAGCATTATGATCTGATATCATGGAGGGAATTATGTCGATTTTCCTAAATATGTGGAGGCTATCTTTGTGACTCAGTATGTGGTCTATTTTAGAGAATGTTCCATGGGCTGCTGAAAAGAATGTGTAGTCTGTGGATTTGGGATGGAAAGTTCTGTAGATGTCTGTTAGGTCTAAGTGCTCTATCGTTTTGTTGAGCTCTCTTACTTCCCTGTTGAGCTTCTGTTTGGATGATCTGTCTATTACTGATAATGGTGTGTTAACGTCCCCAGCTATGATGGTGTTGGTGGTTATTTCTGTTTTATTGTCAAGTAGGTTTTGTTTTATGAACTGTGGTGCCCCTGTGTTTGGTGCATACAGATTTATGATTATAATATCCTCTTGATGGATTGTTCCCTTTACAAGTAGGAAGTAGCCTTCTTTGTCTTTTTTGATTGTTTTTGGTTTGAAGTCAACTTTATCTGATATTAATATAGCTACACCTGCTTGTTTCTTATTCCCATTTGCTTGGAATATTGTTTTCCACCCTTTCACCGTGAGGAGGTTTCTGTCTTTAGTGGTAAGGTGGGTTTCTTGAAGGCAGCAGATTGAGGGGTCTTATTTTTTGATCCACCCTATTAGCCTGTGTCTCTTGATGGGTGAATTAAGGCCATTAATGTTTAGGGTGATGACTGTGAGATTTGATTTGATCCCTGTCATGTTGTGGTGGTAGAGGTGTGTTGGCATTTTCATGGAATTTAATTTTTTTTTTTTTCTATCCTCTCTGGGTTTGGTTGCTGTGATCTTCTTCTTGTAGGCATTTGTTTTTGGTTATTTGTTTCTTCTCTGTGGAGAATTTCCTGGAGTACTTTCTGTAGGTTTGGTTTTGTGTTCATATAATTGTAAAGCTGAGTTTTGTCGTGGAAAGTTTTCCTTTCACCATCTATTATAATGGAGACTTTTGCCGGGTAGAGTTGTTTGGGTTGAAAGCCATAGTTTCTTAGACTTTGGAGAGTTTCATTCCAGGCCCTTCTAGCTTTCAGGGTTTCCATTGAGAAGTCTGAAGTAATTCTGATGGGGTTTCCTTTGAAAGTGGTGTGCTGTTTTTCCCTAGCTGCTTTTAGGATTTTTTCCTTGGTGTCAATGTTTAGAGTCATAATGATAATATGCCTTGGGGAGTTTCTCCTTTGGTCAAGTCGGTTAGGAGTTCTGTTTGCTTCTTGAATCTTGATGGGCCTTTCTTTTAAGAGAGGGGGGAAGTTTTCTTTAATTATTGTGTTAAATAAGTTCTCCATGCCTTTGGTCTGAAATTCTTCTCCTTCTGGTATTCCAATGATTCTGATATTAGGACGTTTAAGTGTATCCCACAATTCTCTCATGTTCTGTTCACAGGAAGTTTTGAACTTACTGAAATTTTTGGACTCTCGAACTGTTTCTTCCATCCTGTTTTCTAGATCATAATTTCTATCTTCCACTTTGCTGACTCTATTCTTGAGAGCCTCTAGTGAGTTTTGGACTTGTTCAATTAAGTTTGCATTTTCTACTACTTTCCTATGTATCACTTCCATCGCTCTGTCCAGCTCCCTTTTCGCCTCATTTTCTGATTTTCTTGCAGGCTGGCAGGCGTGACTGGTGGGTGCCCGATCAGAGCACAGCCATGTGGGATGTGCAGAGGGTGCGTGGGCGGGTGGGCAGAAGGGGGCGCGGGGTGCGAAGGTGTGTATGGAGCGAGTGGGGCAGGCGGCGGGGGGGGGGTCGGGGTGTGCCGGGGCACCGGGCAATCAGGGTGGGGTGTGCGGGAGGTGGCAGGGCTCAGGGGGCGTGTGGTGGGCTGCCCTGGAGGGGCGGGGGGCGTGGGGCCCTCTGATCAGTTAGGGGGCGAGGGGCGCTCTTGGTGCGGGGGGTGCGCATGCAGGGGGGGTGGGCGGGGCGCGGCAGGGTGGGGGGCACCTGGGGGGTGCGGGGGGGAGCGCGGCGCCCACGGGGGGTCACGCGATGCGCAGGGGGGCGCGGAGGAGCTTGCGGGAGGCGTGGGGGGCTAGGGGCACAGGGCACGTGGGTGTTGTGTGCGGTGCACAGGGGGGCGCAAGGTGCGCGTGGGGGGAGGGGGCGCGGGGCACACCGGGGTGCGGGATGCCAAGGGACGCCGCAGGGTGCTCTGGATGCGCGGGGGGGTGGCGGGGCTTTCGGGGGGGGTTGAGGGGGGTCGCGCGTGGGGCGCGGGAGGTGGAGGCAGGGCTGGGTACGCTGAGGCATTCCGGGGCGCAGGACGCGTGGGGGTGGGGCACAGGGGGCACGGGGCACGCCTGGGTACGCAGGGGCGCGCTCGGGACTACGGGGCCGTGTGCGGCAGGGGGACGAGGGGCGTGTGGGCTGGGGCCGGGGTGCAGGGGGGGCAGGGAGCGCTTCAGGGAGCACGGGGCTCAGGGCGCGGATGCTCCGGGGCGTGTGGGGGTGGGGGCGCAGAGCGCGTGGGGAGGGTGGACGGCTAGGAACACGGGGCGCTCGGGTGGGCGCGGGGGGGTGCGCAGGACGCTGCGGGAAGCCGTGGGTGCTCTGGACTCGCGGGGGGGGGGGTGGCGGGTCGCGCGGGGGAGGGGGTCAAAGGGGTCACAGGTCTTGCAGGGGGTGTGGAGCACACTGAGGTAAGATGGAGCGTGAGACGCTGGGGGACGCTGCAGGACACCGCAGGGCACTCTGGACGCGCGGTGGGGGTGGGGCGCGCGGGGGGGCTCGAGGAGCGCGGGGGTGGGGTGCCGGGGTCTTGAGGCACGCGGGGGGCGCGGGACGCTCAGGGGCGCTTGGCGCACGCCTGCCGTGTGTGGGTAGGGAGTGTTGGGCCTGCGGGGGGAGGCGGAGGCGGGGGCGGGGCGCGCGGGTGGGGGCTCGAGGCGCGTGGGGGTGGGTCGCAAGGGTGCGGGGCACGCCTGGGCGCCCGGGGCGTGGGGCGCTTGGGGCGCGCCTGCTGAGTGTGGATAGGGAGCGTGGGGCGTGTGGGGGGTGGGGCGCGCGGGGGGGGGGGCGTGGGGTGCGGGGCAGGCCTGGTCGCCGGGGCGCGGGTAGCTTTGGTTCGCTGGGTCTGCGCCTCTGCTTGTGGATAGGGAGCATGGGGCGCGCTGGGTGGGAGGGGCGTGCTTGGGGGGGCCGTGGTGCACGGGTGTGGGGCACAGGGGTTGTGGGGCGCACGGGCAGCTGGGGCCCGTGGGGCTTGGGCGCACGGGGCGCCGGGACGCTGAGGCGCCGGGCTGCGCCCAATGCGGCGATTCACGGCAGGCGGGGTGGCGGGGCATGGGTCGCGTGTGTGCTTCCCTCTTTTACCCTGATCTGTGCCCTCCCTCTTCAAAAAGTTCCTAATTTCCCTTGAATACTTACCTTTTTTTCCCCTTGTTGTTTGTAGTGCAGCTAGGCGGTCGCCATCTTGACCGGAAGCCTCTCAGCACTGGGAAATCTTTAAACTTTTGTTAAAGAAGCGATTTATGGATATGGCCTGCTGGAATCTGCTGATCCAAAACATGCATACACTCTGATCACACAAGCAATCTCCCATTAAACCCACCTGTTGCTTTCAACAACTCTGGGAGTCCTTCGTTACTGATCTCATTGACTTCAATACTATGACCAGTACTTCTTATACACATATGCTTTCACTGAGTCAAGAGTCCAGCCAGGCATCTGAAAAATTGGGCAAAGAGCATAACTTTAGATCAGTCAGCATCTCTAAACATTGCTTATCAGTACTGGCCAACTGTGCTGTTCAGGCCAAAGGTACACTAAATCAGAGGAATCCTAGTCACATTGATTTGAATGGATTACACAGTCGTAAGATTAACTTTAGGGCAAGTTACAAGTAAGAAATTTAGCATTTCACAACATTCTCAGAAAAGTTATTTGTAATGTCCGTAAGAAATACTTTCTCAGTTTTTTCCCATATTATATTCCCATATTTCATTCTCACATTTTTTACTTATAGTTTATCCCCACACTTAATATGACCATCTGTCTGGGTGCGGCCATGTGAATGTGACCACATGGAGGTCAATGAGAAGTCAGCAGACTTAAGTCTGCACATTCCACATCATACCCTAAGGAAGAAAGTTGCTTTTTCTTTGCATATATCTTTTTCCCTCCTTCCCCCCCACCATTTTGAAATGCAAAAACAGGTAGCAATTCAGATTTAATCATGATAATGAGGACTGTATCATAGGAAATGATGCAATTTAGCAGAAGAAATCTGGTCTCTGTCCACTCTGGGCTGCCTGCATACATTTTTATCATTACATCAAAGACAAAAATCACATTTCAATTTTACATTTCTTTTGTAGTAATAGCATAGCTTACACTTCTGTATGTGCAGAAAAGCTGAAGATTCTGGGATAAGTGCATCAGCAACATCAATGAAAATTAGACAGATAACATGGAAATATTTTGAAGACATTCATATGGAAAGAGGTTTGAGCTGTTTTAATATACAATTACTGTCAGTAGATTTTTTTTTAAAGCAAGCCAAAGATGTGATTGACTGAGAGCCTGCTGTGTGTTTGAGTCAATATAAAGCTTTCAGTGTCCCAGCTTCCTTTTGGTGAATCTGCTTGTGTGCATTATTAATGGCATGGTTAATTATGATGACCATGCATACGCTTCCTGTGGACATTGAACAGGCATGTGCCTTCTGTAGACAGTCAGATTCTGTGTTCCCAAACTTCAAAACTTGAGTGGGTTAGTTCAAGAATGCAGATATATTTATTTAGAATTGCATGTTTGTCATTGGCTTAGTCCTGCTGATTATCAGCTTGATTGCATTGAGGCATGTCTAGGATTCATGAAGCTCCTTTTTTCCTGTGTCTGTGAGGGTATTTTCAGAGAACATTATTTTATGAGGGCTCTGACCTCCATCCACTAATGGATTCAAATTTGAACTGAATATTGGAAGGTGGTAGAACTGTGGGAATTGGGGCTTAGGTGGAGGAAGCAAATAGCCTGAGATAGTTCTTAGTTTGCCCCTTGCTTTTATTCATCTTTACTTCCTGACTGTGATGGGATGATCAGCTCTGCTCCATGACACCCTTGTATGATGATGGTTAGTTTCACTGAACACCCACATCCATGGAGGCAAGCTCTGAAAGCATGAGCTGAAATCAGTCATGTATTAAGGTGTTTATTTCAGGTGTATTTTTCAGTAATGGAAAGGCTGGGGAGCTTATTATGTTGGCATTGAGATAAATATTAGGTTACTCTACAAATAGCTGGAGCATGGGATAACTTCAGCAGTAGCACCCCAATGACGTTCACTGAGCACTGCCTTTCCCGCTAGTATAGTGATATCTCAGTCCTTGTATTTTCTTAAACATTTCCCCCTGAATTTCCTAACTTCCTTTCAATTCTGTGAAATAAATAAACTGTTGCCAAAATTCATGTTTCTTCAGTTATCCAGAGTCAGTATCTACTAGAATTAACAAGTTTCTATGAGTAGTTGAGAAACAGGAAACTATTCCTCCATTCAACACATGTACCCTCAATATTAGCTTACTATGGCCATTGTGCTCTCTTGGCCCTTAACTCTTGACTTGTTCTACTGATGTTACTAACCATTGCTAGTAGTCGTTCCACTAAGCAGTTTTCTAGCTAAAACTTGAGAAGCCTCAGGCTTCTGTTTGTTTCCTTGTCAGTCAGCCATCTCCAAGAAAGAATATGGCTCAACAAGCTTGATGATCCCTCAGTTGTAAAGAAATGTAGAGACAACTGAGTCCAACTTGCTTATTGAGGAGATAGGGTAATTGATTAGGAGTAACATGTGTGGAAGTTTATTATGAAATTGTTAGCCTTTCTACTTCTGCAAAGATCTTACACACTGTAGGGCAGACAGCCTTCAAGACAAGAGCCATGCTCATACATTACCTTTAAATCAGCCCATTCACTGCTTTTACCAATGCAGCACAATTCCTTTTTACTTGTGTAGGGTTAACTGATGATCAGAATGTGTTATTTTACATAGTTACTATGATCCAGATAAAATATCTGCACATAAAGTTTCTAGAAAATCTATAATGTGAAGACTCACTAATTGCATTCTGATAGTAAATCATTGCTCAAACCTTTCTTTTATTGAAGTTTATATAAATATCAGTACTGAATATGAGGCCTTTAATCTATATCATATAGCAAATATATTTTATAAAAGTAAAGAAAATATGTAAAATTCACATAGCACCATTAAACATACCACATCGTTAAAGCAGTATGGGCAAACTAAATTGATGAATAAATTAAGCTGAATGCATTTCACTTCTTGACTTTAAATAATATTATTAAATTCATGGTATTTAAAAAATCATGTTGCTAACACAAATACAAGCACATTAATGGAAAGAATGAGAGACCATAGTTGAATCATGCACATATATTCAGCTTATTGTATAAAAAGATATTAAAATATACAACAGGTTATAAACAGACTCCAGTAAATGGTGTTGAGAAAATGGTTTACACACTTGGCCATTTCTTATGCCAAACACAAAATCAATATATATATGAAAATGATGAAAATTATGTCATTTAGAAGAAAATGGCTGGAAATAAAGATTAATGTGTTAAAGAAAATAAGCAAGAATTAACACTATATATATTACATGTTTTCTCTCATATGTGTAGTCTAGTTTTAAATAAATACACACATGCACACACACATATGTATGTAATTTAATGTATGCACATTATATGTGACAAGAAAATACAAGGGGGACTATTTTGAGGATGGTGGGCACAAGTAGAAGGGGCAAGTGAGATAAAAGCATACTGGAACAATGAATTTGGACCAAGTACAATTATATATGCCTGTGATTATATCATTGTTAAGTACAGTAAACAATTTTATTCTACTTCATGGGAATAAAAATCCACTCTATATGTACCTGACTACATTGTTTTTTTTCCATTTATCTGTTGATGGACATCGAGTCTGATTCATATCATGGCTATTGAGAACAGTACAATATTAATCATGGTGTGCAAGTATATCTGACTTAGAGTTCTAAGAATTGATATCCAGGAGTAGGATAGCTAGGCATATGATAGTTCTAGTTTTAGTTTTAGAACACCTTTTAGACTGACTTCCACAGCAGCTTACCAGTTACTTTTCCACACCAGTTTAAACATTCATTTATTTAAACATTTATTTATTTATTTATTTATTTAAACATTTATTTATTTATTTAAACATTCATTTATTCTTCCATCTTTACAAGCATTCATGATTAATTGTTTTCTTGAAGATAGTCACTCTGTGATGGTAAATAGAAAATTTGGTAATAGAAAAGAAAGATGGTGAATAGAAAGGGGTGATGGCAAGTAGAAAGTTTGATTCATTTCTACATATGATTTTTATAAGAGGAATGAGTTCTGGTGATGTAATACCTATTAAAGTGACTACAGCTAGACATGGTGGCACACACCATTAATCCAAGCATGCAAGAGGCCAATGTAGAAGAATTGCTATGAGTTTGAGACTAGCCTGAGAATACATGGTGAATTCCAGGAAATCCTGGGTTACAGCAAGAGCCTATCTCAAAAAATCAAAAAAAAAAGTTACTTTACTTTTTTTTTACTTTTTTACTTCACTCATGTTTTAAGTAAGTGTTTATTTTTGCTCATCATTGAGCTACAGTAGTTCATGGCAACAAAGATGTGGTGTCAAGATCAAGAGGCCGCTGGACACATTATGGCTGCAGTCAGGGAGCCAAGATCCGTCAATACTCAGAACATCCATTTTCTGAGACATGATATTTAAAGCTTGATGTATTTGAGCCTCTTGAAAGAGAATATCAACTTACATGCAATTAACACTGGATATGATGTGCCAATACCTCAAGCTTTATTGAAAGAATCGACTTGCCTATAAACTTTTGACATTCTGAAATATGAAAGATAAATTCTCATTGTTAAATTATCTAAAATCCTTTAGTGCTTATACTAAATATTTTTTCCTGTGCTTAACAACAAATTACAACATTTGATCTTCATAATGACCTTATGAAACAGATATGATGTAGTATTTCCCATTGTTGCTTCGTATATTTTAGGCAATATAGAAAAACATATTAAAAGCAGTAGTGCAAAAATGCAGCCTTCCATTTTATACAATTGCTCTTATTTATTATTAATAATATTCAAAAAACATTAATACAAACGAATTTGTTTCATTGTGACATTTTATCCTCTTCCTTCTAACCTATTTAGCTCACACAAATACACACTACTATCTGTGGTCATTAATTTAATGTTTTGTCTGCTTTTACTTTCCACATGTGAAAGAAATTGCACAATACTAATCTGCATCTTCCTGTTTCATTTTCTTCTAGCACATCTTCCATTTCCATCCATTTTCCTTCTTTTTATTAATTTATTAGTGTGCAAAATAATGGGTTACAAATTACATATTTCCTTTTGTTTAGTGACATCTAGAATATAATAAAAAATAAAACTTCAAAAATTATTCTGTCCTGAAATGTTTATACATATAGTTGTCTACAATTCTTTATGTTTCTATAAAAATAAAGTCTATTTTTATAATCAAATATTTCTTATTCCTGTTATTTTTCATAAAATCTTTTTAAAAAATTTTTATTTATTAGTTTTCTTTTCAGCAAATACAGGCAGTTTGGTACCATTGCTTAGGCTTATCCATGATCTACCCCCTCCCAATGGACCCTCCTTGTTGATGTAAATGGGTTGTGCATAGTGGAGTTAGCCCAGTTATTGGTACAATAAATGTCTCTGCATATCATGACCCAACATGTGACTCTGATATTCTTTCCGCACCCTCTTCCACAAAATTTCCCTGAGCCATGTTGGGTCCATTTTTGGTCTGCTTCAGTGTTGAGGTGTTGGGGGCCTCTGGCTCTCTGATTTGGTAGGAGTTGATATTTCTCTGTGTTGGTCTCCTTCCCCCTTGTGCTGGTATCCGGTTCATCAGGAAAATAGCACCCTTGCTTGTTTCGCCAATTTTCCTTAGTTTCAGTTGGGCCCCTTTTGAGGTATGTTGGGGCAGCTCTCTCCTTAGGATCTGCATCTATCTGAAAAAGAGAAGCAGATTCTCCAAGGGAGAGTAAGTTAGCACCAGAAAATTGAGATAACACTTACTTTTTTGATAGCGAGTTTAATAGGTGTAGGCCCCCTTGTACCCCATGATTGATGGTAGCTTGATATTGGAGAGTGGGCTTATGTTTGGGTATGGTTCTGACTTGTTTCCCAGCTCCAGCTATGGATCTCATACCACTGAGGGGATCAGTTAGCCAAATCAAGAGCAGTTGGTTCCCCACCATGGCTGTGTGCCACTATTGTACTTGTGTGGGCATCACATCAGGTTATTTGTTGCTAATTAGGTTAGACCATGAGTTGCTTGGGCAGATATTGGTCATTTCCCCCAGTCGCCCATGTAGCACCTTCTGGCACTAGACACGCTGACTGTCTGGGGACTGACTCTCTCCTGGTTTCCAGCCATGCCATTCCTGATGGGGAGAGGGGCAGGGCATTGAAGGGGTGGGAAACACTAATCTGGACCCAAAGGGCAATGGTACCACACAGTTCTACTTCCTAAAAGGCAGACCAAATGGCTGAACCTTCACTAAACCTTTACAGGAAACACCTGAACCACAAGGCACTGGAGAGGGTAGGATCAAGACTAACCTAAATCTTCTACATCTTCCCTCCCTCCTTCTCCCCCTGTCCCCCCTCTCTCTCTCCTCTCTAACTCTTGTATATTAGTTATCTTTTTCCTCATTTTCTTACTTGAATATTTTTATGCATGTATATCATTGTATTTTGCTTTTCTCCCACCAATTAAAGTCTCTAGCTTTCATTCTCCTCTAATTGTTATATTTCTTCTCCCACAAAACATAGAGATATGGTATACATACCAACACACACACACACACACACACACACACACACACACACACACACAGCCCTTTTCTTTATCCATTTGTTTGCTGGTGGACAGCTTATTGTGAAAGGTACCATATTAAGTATGAGTACACCTATTCCTTATGTAGCATGCCTTTGTGTTCTTTGAGTATATACCTAGGTATGACATAGGTGGATCATATAGAAGTTTGATGTTTTTGCTTTGAAGAACCACCATACTGTAGCATTTTATGTGTACATCAATAGAGTTTGTGTTTCTTTTGCTTCTCAACCTCACTAGCATTTATTTGATTGTTTCCTTGGCAGCAACTATTGTAACTGGGGTGAAAGTTGATGCAGTTTTAACTTTCACATTCTTAAGAGTTAATGCTATTCAGAACTTCTCCTATATACATTGCCTGTTGACTTTTTGGTAGTATATCTTCATGTTATCTGCACAATTGTTGACAAGATTATAATGTTTTGTGATTTTTTTTAAGAATATAATCCATATTGTATGTTAGACAAGCAGCTGCTCAGGACTATTTCTCATTTTCAATGATGTCTCTCTAGACCTTGTTACCTTTGGTGTGCAGAAGCCTTTCACTTTGATTTAATTCTATTTGCAAAAAGTTGCTTTCTTTTCCTGGTCTAATGGAATCCTACCCAGGAATTTATTGCCTGTGATAATATCATATATTGCTTTTTCTATGTTCCCATGTACTATTTCTACTTTTGTAAATTAGTCCTTCACCCTATGTTTTTATTGGTCAAATATTACATACTTATACACTGGGTGACACAAGTTGGAATAGCTATTGTCAAACAAGCATAAAAAATAAATTTTAGTACTGCAAGAAAAACTATTAAAAATGGTCGATAGAAGTGGATAATGCAACAGTATAGTGGATCAAAACACCATGACCAAGTTTTAGATGTTATATTAAATCCTTTGATTCATTTTTTGGTTAACTTTTGTACAGGATGTGAGATAGGGGTCTAGTTTCAGACATCCAAATGTGAATACCAAGTTTTCCTAATATCATTTGTTGACTAAACTGTTTTTTATTCAATGTGCCTTTTGACTATTTTGTTTGAGGCCAGTTGGCTTGAATTTATTTCCATATCCTTAATTCTGTTCCATTGGTTGATGGGTCTTTTTAAAATTTCATTTATTTATTTGACAGAGTGAAAAGGAAGGAGGGAGAGAGAGAGAGAGAGAGAGAGAGAGAGAGCAAGCAAGTGAGCAAGAGAGAGAATCGGTGCGCTAGGGCCTCCAGCCACTGCAAATGTACTCCAGATGTGTGCACCACTTTGTTAATCTGGCTACTGTGAGTCCTGGGGAATAGAACCAGGGCCCCTGGGCTTTGCAGGCAAACATCTTAACCACTAAGCAATTCCTCCATCCCGGTCATTTCTTTTCAGCATAAATGTTGTCACCTGTCTTTATTATGTGGTACCAATGTGAAATGCATTTAGCACATGTACAAATTCTGAGATAACAAAGCACCTATTTTGAAGTCCACATATATATTTTAATATTTCCAGAAGAGTGGAGATGCTGCTGCACAGATGTAACTCAATGTTTCTGTAAATTTTATTTTAATTTCTTTCTTTCTTCTTCTTTTTTTTTTTTCCCAAGGTACGGTCTTGCTGACCTGGAGTTCACTATGTAATGATCTTGAATTCCTAGTGAACCTTTTGCCTTTGCCTCCTGAGTGGTGGGATTAAATACATGTTCCACCACACCTGGAAAACAGAGAAAGAATGGGTGCATGAGGGCATTCAGCTACTGTAAATGGATTCCAGATGCATGCACCACTTTGTGCATCTGGCTTTACATGGGTACTGGGGGATCAAACTCATGTTGTTATGCTTTATGGGAAAGTAACCGCTGAGCAATCTCTCCAGTCCCTTATTTTATTTTTTAATGAGAATTATAATACATCATAATGCTGTCATTTGCTCAAAATGACCTCCCATTAATCTTTTGTGTTTCTTATGCCCATTTTACTGAATGCCTTCCTATTCCCACTTCTATTTTGAAGTCTCTTTTATTTATGTATTTTTTTAATTCATCCATCATCTATCTGAGAGTGCTGATGGGCTCAAAATTGGGAGATGTTTTGGAGGTTTCAGCCTCCACTGGGAGGTAATGAATGAGCTGGTCACCTCAAGGTCAGAAAATGGTGTCCTCCAAGGTGCTTTCACTTTCTGGCTCTTATATTATTTCTTCCCATTTTCTGCAATGTTTCCTGGACCTTGGATGATGTGATAAAGATGTATCAAAAGGCTTTTTTTTTTAAAAAAAAATGTTTTGTTTATTTTTTAATTAGTTTTCTATTCAGCAAATACAGGCAGTTTGGTACCATTATTAGGCTCATTCATGACCTACCCCCTCCCCATTGGCCCCTCCTTTTTGAGGTATATGGGTCATGCCTTGTGGAGTTAGCCCACAGTTATTGGTACGATAAATGTCTCTGCATATCCTGACCCAACATGTAGCTCTGACATTCTTTAAACCCCCTCTTCCACAAAATATCCCTGAACCATGTTGGGTTCATTTTTGGTCTGCTTCAGTGCCGAGGTGTTGGGGGCCTCTGAGGCTCTGGCTCTCTGACTTGGTAGGAGTTGATTATCAAGAGGCTTTTCTAAAAAGTTATTTGAGATTGGGTAAGTTCACTGAGAATGATCTGTTCCAGGTTCAACCATTTTTCCTCAAATTTTTTTGTGTCATTTTTTTCTTACTGCTGTATAGAATTCCATTGTGTAGATATACCACATCTTAGTTATCCATTCTTCTAGTGATGGACATTTGGATTGACTCCAGCTCTTAGCTATTACGAATTGAGCCACTACAAACATGGTTAAGCAAATCTCCCTTGCCTGTGGTTTCAAGGTTTTAGGATAGATGCTCAGTAAGGGAATAGCTGGGTTTGTTGGTATCCCTATAGTCAGCTTTTTTAGGAGTTTCCATATTGATTTTCAAAGTGGTTGTACCATCCTACATTCCCACCAACAGTGGATGAGTGTTCCTACTTCTCCACATTCTTGCCAGCATTTATTTTCTTTTGATTTTTTGATGTTTTCTATCCTTATTGGGGTAAGGTGGAATCTCATAGTTGTTTTAATTTGCATTTCTCTGATGATTAGAGATGATGAACATTTTCTTAAGTGTGTGTTTGCCATTTGTGTTTCTTCCTCTGAGAAGTGCCTGTACATCTCTTTTCCCCATTTTGTGAGTGGGGTGTTTGACTTCTTACTGTTTAGATTTTTGAGTTCTTTGTAGATTCTAGAGATTAGGCCTCTATCAGTTGGATAACCCACAAATAATTTTTCCCATTCTGTGGGTAATCTATTGGTTTTGCTTATTGTATGCTTGTCTGTAAAGAAACTCTTCATCTTCATGTGATCCCATTGGTTAAGTGACTGTTTAAGATTGTGAGCTACTGGGGTTTTGTTCAGGAAGTCTTTTTCCATTCCTATATCATGGAAAATACTTCCTAAATTTTCTTCCAGTGATATTCATAGTCTCACTCATCTACAGCACCTAACCTGAATCTACCCAAGATACCTTACATACCCAGCAAGCATCTCATGGACTAGACACTAGGATGGAGGGGGAAGGAGAGGAGGGAATTGAAGGGGTGGGAAACACTAATCTAGACCCAAATGGCAAAGGTACCATAAAATTCTACTTCCTAAAAGGCAGACCAAATGGCTGAACCTTCACCAGGCCCTTACAAGAAACACATGAACCACAAGACACTGGAGAGTGTAGGATCAAGTCTAACATAAATCTTCTACATCTTCCCTCCCTCCTTCTCCCCCTCCCTCTCTCTTTTTCTCCCCTCTATACCTCTTGCATATTAGGTATCCTTCTCCTCATTTTCTTATTGGGCACTGAACTGTAACTTCCAATACCAGCATGGGGCTATCATTCACAATGAGCTTTTGATCAGAGAAACCTACAAGGTTTCCTAAAAGAATGACAGATTTCTGTCAGAGTACTTGATGACCCACCAAAGGTCAGTGGTAGGACCCTATTGCTGAAGACACCATATGCAGCTGACACGTAAAACGGAACGGCATGGCTGGAAGCCAGGAGAGAGTCAGTCCCCAGACAGTCAGCGTGTCTAGTGCCAGAAGGTACTACATGGGCGACTGGTGGAAATGACCAATATCTGTCCAAGAAACTCATGGTCTACCTACTTAGCAACAAATAACCAGTTGTGATGCCCACACAAGTGCAATAGTGGCACACAGCCATGGTGGGGAACCAACTGCTCTTGATTTGGCTAACTGATCCCCTCAGTGGTATGAGATCCATAGTTGGAGCTGGGAAACAAGTCAGAACCATATCCAAACATAAGCCCACTCTCCAATATCAAACTACCATCAATCATGGGCTGCAGGAGGGCCTACATGTATTAAACTCTCTATAAAAAAGTAAGGGTTATCTCATTTGTCCTGGTGCTAACTTACTCTCCGCTGGAGAATCTGCTTCTCTTTTTTAGATAGATGCAGATCCTAAGGAGAGAGCCACCCCATCATACCTCAAAAGTGCCCCAACTGACACTAAGGAAAATTGGCAAAATAAGCAAGGGTGCTGTTTTCCTGATGAACTGGATACCAGCACAAGGGGGAAGGAGACCAACACAGAGAAAAATCAACTCCTACCAAATCAGAGAGCCAGAGCCTCAGAGGCCCCCTACACCTCATCACTGAAGCAGACCAAAAATGAACCCAACATGGCTCAGGGAAATTTTGCGGAAGTGGGGGCAGAAAGAATGTCAGAGTCACCTGTTGGGTCATGATATGCAGAGACATTTATCGTACCAATAACTGTGGGCTAACTCCACAATGCATGACTCATATACTTCAACAAGGAGAGCAAATAGGGAGGGGGTAGGTCACGGATGAGCCTAATAATGGTACCAAACTGCCTGTATTTGCTGATTAGAAAACTAATTAAAAAAAAAAAAAGAAAAAAATTATTTGAGAGAAAGATAGAAAAAGAGGCAGATAGGAAGAATGAGAGAGAATGGGCACACCAGGGCCTCCTGCCATTGCAAACAAACTCAAAACACATGTGCCACCCTGTGCATCTGGCTTACATGGGTCCTTTAAAATCTAACCTGGATCCTTTGGCTTTGCAGGCAAGTGCTTTAACCACTAAGCAATTTCTTCAGCCCTCAAAAGCCTCTTCTTTTAAACTTTGGTGAGTTTTCTGACCCCTTGGTATCCATAACTGTTTCCAAAGAGGAGTTTCTCTGGCAAACAGTGGGAGTAGCACCTTTTCGCCACCTCCTCCACAATGTTCCCAGATCCCTGGAAGATTGGACTGAGATGTCTTGTCCAGTGCTGAACACTCAAGTGCTAATAATTCTCACCACTTTGATGAGTATCAGGTCTCCCTACTTGTAACTGGCATCTGTACAAAGAGCTTTTCAAACCAAAAGCAAGAACAGCAGTAATCTATCTGCATGAAGACAAACATTTAGAGAGCAGTTTGATGGGCAAAATGTATACATTTAGCCAACAAACAGGGGTAGCTTCCTCCCTAAGGCCGATGACTTTCCAAACCTTAGAATTTAAGACTTGATTTTTAGTACCAGGCATGAATTCTTTCCCATAGTTTGGTGTCTCCATCCAGAGAGAGTTTAGCTACCCCCATAAGTTACATGCCACTATTGCACCAGTTGGCACATCTTTATTTTCTGGTTGGTTGTATAACTTGCAGGATCTATTGCTGGTAAAGACTGTTGATAAATTTTCTTCCCCAGCCTACAGAGCACTTCATAGTAGTAAGTAAGTCAGCAGTCCAGTCAGGAGGTGTCTCATTTCCATTTCAATTTCTCAGTAGGCTGCAAATGCAGCCTGTAGTGTCTTTAGCAATAGGGTCTCACTATCTGGTTCTGGTGGGTAACCAAGGGCAATGTCAGTAGCCTGTATTTTTGGCTAGTTGTATAGGCCTCCCAGACAGATACTGCATTGCAGATGGTCTTCCACCCATAGCACATGTATTTTCCTATAAAAGCTAATGACTTCTGGACTCAGCATTCTCCACTCCAGCATGGTACTTCTGCCAAAAATATTGCATATTTTCTCCTCTTCTCTCCTCTTCTTCCTTCCTTCCATTCTCTTTGTCCTTCCCTTTCTTTCTTTTACAAGTTATACTTTTTGTATAGCTGGGGAAAATATTTTCATATAGCTATTCTTTTATTTATTTTTAAGGTTTTTAATTGAAAGCTTCCATAATTATAGAAAATAAGCCATAATAATTCCATCCCTCCCCCACTTTCCCCAAGAAAATCCATCCTCTATCATATTTCCTTCCCCTCTCAATTATTCTCTCTTTAGTTTGATGTCATCATCTTTTCCTCCTATTATGAGAGTCATGTGCTGGTAGTGCCAGGTGCTGTGAGGGCATAGATATCCAAGCCATTTTGTGTCTAGAAGAGTGCATTGTAAGCCTTCCTTTGGCTCTTATGTTCTTTCTGCCACCTCTTCCACAATGGACTCTGGATCTTGGAAGGTGTGATAGTGATGTAACAGTGCTAAACACTCCGCTGTCACTTCTTCACCCTATGGTGTCTTTTGAATTTTCCCAGTGGTCATTGTCATATGGCTACTCTTTTTTATTAGTATTTATTTATTCATTTTTATGAGATATCAAATTGGTGTGCCCGGGCCTCAACCACTGAAATCAAACCCCAGACATGTGCACCACCTTGTGTGCATGTGTGACACTCACTTTTGTCATCTTGTGCCTTTGGGAACCTGGAGAACTTGAGGTAGGGTCTCATTGTAGCTCAGGCTGACCTGGAATTCATTATGCTGTCTCAGAGTGGTCTTGAACTCACAGCAATCATCCTTCCTCTGCCTCCTGAGTGTTGGTATTAAAGGTGTGCATCACCCTCTTCTCAATCCTCACTTGAACCCATTTATGGTTTTTCACCCTATCAATTCTATCCCTTTACTTTCGTATCTATAACCACTTCCCCAGCCACTCTCCTCATCTTTCCTGGCTTTCTTCTAGTTTCCTATCCTATACTATTGACTCTTATTTTAACTTATATATAAATATAAAAATTCAAGGCAAAATTGTGCATATGAGAGGGAACACGAGGTATCTATCCTTTTGACCATGAGTTACCTCATCTCAGTTTAACTTTGATAGTTCCCTTATATTGAGACATTCTTTTTAATTTTCCAGTTTAGAAGAATAAAGTATTTTGAAATATTTCCTCAAAATTCTCGTATTTTCATTGGTTTCTCTTGTAATGCCTGTCTTTTCATCTCTTACCTTATTGATTAGGGTCTTCTGTTTCTTTTGGTAATGAAGCTGTTTGTTCATCTTATTTATCTTTTCAAAAACCTATTCTTTGTTTTAGTAGTTGTAATTGTTTTCTTTATTTCTGTTTCATTAATTTCTGCCATGATTTCAATCACTTTTTCTGCTTTGTACTTTTGGGCTGTTTTGTTGTTGTTCTTCTTAAGCCTTAAGGTACATTACCAAGTTTTATTTGAAATCTCTCTATTTTTTGTAATGTAGGCATTTAGAGCTATAAACTTCCCTGTATGACTGCCTTCATTGTGTCCAGAGTATTTGGCATGTTGCATTTTTATTACATTTAGTTTTAGAAAATTTTTTTGACCCTTTTCTTGATTTATTTGATTAGACAGGTCTGCTTTTTTTGCCCATAGCATCCTTTTTATAACATCATCATTGTTAAAGTCTTTTATATTTATATACATGAGATTTTGTTTATTTTCATTCAGTGAAGAATATCACTCCATATTTAGAAGGAGGTTGCATCGACTCCATAGATCACTTTTAGTTGTATGATCAATTTCATGATAAGAATTCTGCCAATCCATGAACATAGGAGATCTTTTCACCTTCTTCTGTAATCTTCACTTGCTTCAGTGTTTATAATTTTCATTGTAGGGCTCTCTTATATCCTTAATTAGGGTCATTCCTACATAAATGTCTTATGGGTTTCCTGATTTCTTACCCAACAATTTTGTTACTGGTGTATATAAAAGCTTCTTTTTATATATGATTTTGCATACTCATACTTTACCAAATTGCCAGCTGTACATCATTTTCTTTAGTACTTTATATGGAATTATGCAACCATAATTTGACTCTCTTTTTTTCTACTTGTGTGTCTTTTACTTCTTTTTCTTTCCTCTTTGTACTGGCTAAAATCTCTAATACTATAGTGTTGAGAGTAAACATCCTTGCCTTGAGCCTACCTCTTCAGAGGTCAGTTTTTCTCTGTTATATATAATATAATATATGAATTTGTTATATGACATGTATATTGTGTTGAGACATGATATTTCATGCTTGATTTATTCAGAGCTTTCACCAGGAAAGATCCTGAAGTTTATCAAAGATTTCCCTGCATCTATTGAGATGATCATATGAATTCCAGACTTTATTTTATTAATGTGCTATATTTCATTTGTTAATTGTGTGTTTGATCTGTCTTTACTTCCCTGAAATAAGACCAGTAATTACTAACTTGGTCAGGATATATAAACTTTTAAATCTGTTGTTGAATTCAGATTCTAAGCACAGTTGCTTTGTGTCAATATTTATCAAGATTACTAGTCTGTGGTTTTCTTTCTTTATCGTTTTCCTTCCCTGTGTTTAGCAGGCTTAAGCGTGTTTTCATCAGGTTTCAATGCAAGGTTAATACTAGCTTCCCCAGAATGTGTCTGAAAGAACTCTTTCCGTCTTCTTCTTCTTCTTTTTTTTTTTTTTTTTTTTTTTTTTAGGGAAGGGGGAATTAATATTTTAAGAAACATTTGCATTAGCTCTTTAAAATCTGGTAACAATTAAGCAGAAAATCAATCCATGCCTGGACTAATCTTTGTTGTAAGACTTTTCATTACTGTTTCAACCTCCAACTTGTTATTGATCTATTTTGCTCTTTCATATCCTGTTGATTCAATTTCTACAAGTCATGTGAGTCCAGATACTTACTCATTCCTTTTAGACATTGCATTTTTTCCCTAATTTCTTTGTATGGATTTAATTCTATCTAATGATATTCTTTCAATCTTTTTACCATGCTCAACTCTCTTTAGCATTTCTTGTAGAAATAGCCTAGTAGCCATAAACTGTCTATTACTCAATATCATAATACTTGATATTTTGACATAGTTTTGCTGGATACAGGATTCTACATTCTCGTGCTTATTTTTTTCTTAGCACTTTAAAATTTCATCCTAGTCCCTTCCACAATCAGTGGCTCCTCACAAGAAATCTTGCATCAATCTTAGTGAGGATCTCTTATGTGTGACAAATCACTTTTTCCCTGTTTCGAGATTTTTCTCTTTGCAATAGTTTTATCACATAGCTTGTCAACCCATTACTTTTTGATGTTATGACTATGTTTTTTTGTTTTTTTTTTGTACTTTTTTAAAGATTTTATTTATTTATTTATTTATTTGAGAGCGACAGACACAGAGAGAAAGACAGATAGAGGGAGAGAGAGAGAATGGGCGTGCCAGGCTTCCAGCCTCTGCAAACGAACTCCAGACGCGTGCGCCCCCTTGTGCATCTGGCTAACGTGGGACCTGGGGAATCGAGCCTTGAACCAGGGTCCTTAGGCTTCACAGGCAAGCGCTTAACCACTAAGCCCTGGTTTTTTGATAAGGTTCCAACAGTAATGGAAACTTAGAAAAAGCTATATATCAACTGTCAAATTTGGGTTTAAAATTCTTTATAATAATTTTATTATATAATGTGCTTTTGTTTGGTGATTTTCCCTGATGCTGTACTGGAATACTCGAGCACATAAAAGGGGGACTATGCTGAACTATGATGTTCAGTATATCAGGTGTATAAAGTATATTTCTTACAATATTTTCAATATATGGTGGGTTTATTGAGACATAAAACCTTCCTAATCCAAGAATCATTTCTACTGTGCCATGCTGTAGTTCTAGTTAAATTAGTCTTATGTAGAGTTCACAGTGATTTTTATATATTTAATATATAAACAGAACAAAGATATATAAAAATATACTATATATATACTATATATATAAAAAAAAATATATATATATATAAAATATAGTATATTTTTATATATCTTTGTTCTGTTTTTAGAGTGAGTTTTACCACAATTTATTCAAATAGTCTTTCTGAATTGGTCTGTCTTCTCTTAGATTTTCAGTATGAGTGTATTAATAAACATGATGTTGTCCCACAAAGTTTGTCAGCTAGGCTCATTTTATTTTATTGGTATTTTCTTCTGCTTCTCAAACTGGGTATTATGCATTGACATTTAAGATTTGCCCATTCTTTCTTCTGTGAAATGTGCTGGTCAGTGGTACTTCAATTTCAATTGCAGCTCTTCTCAGTTTTAGGGTTTCTTACTCAGTGTCTTTTTTGATCTTTTATTTTATTTTTATTATTTATTTGAGACAGAGAAAGAAGCATATAGAGATAGATAAAAAGATAGAGAGAGATACAGAGACAGAGACATGGATAGAGAGAGAGGGAGAATAGGCACACTAGGGCCTTTAATCACTGTAAACAAATTTGACACTTGCGCCACTTTATGCATCTGGTTTATCTGGGTCCTAGGGAATTAAACCTGTGTAGTTTAGTTCACAGGTAAATTCCATAACCACTAAGCAATTTCTCCAGCCCCCTTAATGTCTTTTAATAATAATAATAATTATGTCTCTAGTTTTATTTTCTCCCTTTGTTTTTGTTGAGATATCACTTTTTTGGCTTCCTGTAGCTTATTACTCATGCTTTCTCTTGTCTGCCTAACAAATATGAGAAAATATTTTGTCTAAAATTTTCAATATATTTGCTTCTCAGATGCAGTTTTTGTTGATTTAATTTTCCATTTGTTTCAACTATATTTTTGTTATTTTTTTCAGTCCTTCATGTATTTGTTGAATTTTTTTCACTTAAAATGTTTTGCATATGCTCCATTTTTTTGTTGTGCTCACATCCTGAAGCCTGTTTCTTTCCTTTGTAATTTTATTTTTGAAGCAATGTCTCATGTAGCTCAGGGTAGCTTCACACTTACTAACTTACTATGTAGCTGCAGATGACTTTTAACTTCTGATAATTTTGTCACTACACCCTGAATGCTTGGATAACATTTTTGTACCACCTAACTCAGTTTATATGATCCTGAGGATCCATCCTAGGACTTCATGTATACTAGATGAGCATTCTGAGTCACACCCCTTCCCTTAAGACCTGTTTCTTTTTGATTGTGTCCTGCCACAAATTGTTCACTTTGGATCTTATAATGGGATAATTGAAAATCAAACCACTTTTTTTTTTTACATGATAAGCTATTGTAGTTTGCTATAATTACTGCAGTTGTCAATCTTTTTTATTTTTTTTAGAGTGGTGTTTACAAACTTTCTTTGCAATGATTGTATGTCTTGTATGTGGTTACTGAAATCTCTATTCTATTTGCTCATTGGTTTAGGAGTGATAAAAATTTTCCTAAGCTAAATAAAGTAAGGAAAGAAGGAAGTAAGAAAGTGGGAGGAAGGAAGTAAAAGGTAGAAAGAAAATAGAAATGAAGAAGAAGGAAGAGAGAAAAGCACACACTTGTGTGTGTGTGTGTGTGTGTGTGTCAGAGAGGGAGAGAGAAAAACAGAGAGAGGCAGAGACAGACAGAGAGATATGAGTGATGAATGCCTTACATATTTCAGGTTGACTTTGGCTAGGGCAGCTCTTGATGCATAGCCGGCCTATTTCAGCCCCCACCCTGGAGTATATCTGTTGTTAGTACAGAGCCTTAAGTTGGATAAGGTTGAAACAAAGGATATTTTCTTCTCTTCCTGAGTACATGTCTTGCATGCCATACATGTAGTAGCCTAGATCTTCTGGTATATGTAAAAACTTGCCCAAGCCTTATTTCTCAAAAACACTCACTCTCCAAATCTTTTCCCAGACTTTTAGAGTATCAATTATTTGCCCTACTGATAATTTATGCACCAGGGCTACATGGTTTTCACAACCTTGACTACCTGTCAGAAGTTGCAGTTGGACTTTAAAAGGAAGCTTCTTGTGACAGCCCTTTGGAAATCCTATCTGGCCATAATATACAGGATGGTAAACAAACAATTCTCCTTTGAAGCAATGTTGGTTAGACTTCAGAAACAGGCCACCACAGAGGAATTGAGCTGCAGTCTTCATGGCTAACATCTTGCTAAGTGAAGGGCTGGACAGGGTCAACTAAAATGCTACAGAAATTTTACACTATTTTTAAATTGTCTTTCTAAGATAAGTGTTTCCCTGTACTTCCATTTCTGAATATGACTACTTATATACTTATAGGTAGATAATACATAATTCTACTTCTTAGAACTTCAAGCATAATAAAGGAGATCTCTATTTTACTGAAATGTGCTTGTGGACATGCAATAAGCCAAGGATAGCAGTGAGGCATGCTCAAGTTACAGGTGACTTAAACATCAGCTGACCGGGGAAAGCACCATGCTGGGTGCAGCTCTGCTGATTTCAGGTTCCAGAGAAAGAGCCTAGAGATGCAGTTAGCAAAGATCATTCTTGTGTGTTTGTTTTAGGAAGCAAAGTTGTGGGAGAACATTCACTAGCACACATTTTTAACATTGTTTACTGTTTTGTTATTGACATGAAAAGTATATTTGCATCACCAGTTATGAGAGCAGCAACATTATCTTCATCATGATTTATGATATCTTCTATGTAACACTTCCACAAATTTACTTTTAAAATGTGGTCTTGCTAGGTGATGCATGGTTTATCCTACACATATTAAGGTTCAAAGCTAAGCACCACACACAAGCATATTAGTATATATACAAAAGCAATATTGGAAGAAATTAGAAGGAAAAGAAAGGAAGGAAAGAAAAATGTAGGAAGAAAAGAAAGAAAGAAGGACAGAAGAAAGGTGGGAATTAGGAAGAAAAAAAGAAAGGAAGGAAGGTAGAAAAGAAGGAAGAGATAATTAAATAAAGAGATGCTCTACATCTTACATTGTGTAAAGATCCTGCACAGGGATTATGGTTAACCTTTCTCTCCAAATCTTAAATGTATACTATTCTTTTGTTGTTCCTAGATTTGCATCCCATATTTCTTGTTTTAGCATTAATTCTGAGATTAAATGTAGAAAAGTCTCTCTTTCTGTCTCTCTCTCTCTGTCTCTCTCTCTCTGTCTTTCTCTCTCTCTCTCTCTCTCTCTCTCTCTCTCTCTCTCTCTCTCTGTGTGTGTGTGTGTGTGTGTGTGTGTATTTGTGTGTGTGTGTAAATGGGGAAGAACAAATATAAAAGCAAGAGAATTATCTGTGGAAGATGTACTTGAGAAATCTTTATGCAAAATACAACTAATTTAATATATTCTATAGTGAAATGTAAGAAGATATTTATGTGAAATGAATGGGCCAGAAACTGGAAAGTCCTGGATGTCTTTGACACACATGGCCCATAGAACTTTTTATAAGAAGGGAATTCCTGGAAGCCAACATATTATGCATTCAAACTGAGAAAGGTCCATTTCTTATTTCTGTTTTTAATGTTTTCTAACTTATTTTATCAATGTCTTCCTTTTAATTTTAATGAGAATTGTGGCTTCTGTCCATCTCATTTCCAAGGCTGATATCATTCTACCTAGTAACACTGAATTTCATCCAAAGCCTGCATTTGGAGGTATAGATATCTTTCTTGTGCTTGGCCTGATGAGGTCCTTGAAAGATCTCTGCAGGTGGCTTTGTAATTCAAGCCTCACTCTTTTACTCCAGCATCCCTTTCAGCTAGAGACCATTTCAAGTTAGAGAAATGGTGAAATATTTTTTTTAATGTTTATAAAAGCTCTAAATAGGAACAAAGGCTTTCCCTGCACTTTAATTGCTTATAGCATACTTGAAATTTTATCAGAGTAGAAAAATAAATCTCAAACATCAAGTTTTGTGGTTTCACAGCAGTGCTCAAGCCTGGAGTCATTAAGGAATATATTCAGCATTAACAATAAATCATTTGAAATACAGTCCACCTCTATGAATGCCTTCTCTCCTCTGATGGATAGTGCCTCCAGGGAAATGTGCCTCAAAATCATTATTCTTAGAAGAAAAATAATATTTTATTAATAAAACAGGACTCAAAGCCTTTCATTTAAAGACTTTTAGTTGTTCTGGGGACAAAAGCATTATGTCATTTTAAAACAAGGAAATGGATGCGTGTGTTAAGTGATTTTTTCCAGATCTGACAGAAAGCTTCAGACCTAGTTTCTATTCTTGTTCATGTCTGTTTTTAACTCAGCTTAGGCAAGACCCTAAGGCATCTACAGAGGAGCCTTGGTGGACCTCCTCCACACAGGTCTGTCCATGCCTGACTCCTTCAGGTACTTTACTTGCTCACCTTCTATGTGCTCTGGAATATTCTATTTTTGGCCATTTGGAAATAGCTGTGATATAATGTGAAAATAAAGGTTTATAATGCCTGAAAAGTCTGCAGATTTCTATATGCTGTGTCTTCCTTTGAAATTTGAAAATGGTTATTTGGAATTGCTTCATACTAGAGACTAGAAATGGTACAAACAATAGTAGAACTGGAATTGTGAAATATTTACCATCTGAATCACACAAAGAGTATCATGGAATTAGTTTAAGATTATTATTTAAGATTATGAGAGTGGTGTATGTTAGAATATCTGCAGGACAGTTTTCCTGCAGATATTTCTGTGTATAAAGGTTACAAATCTGTGAATTACTCTTTATCCCATTGGACAACTATTTTTATATATCATGCTTTTTCTTCAGATGTCAGAATGTAGTAATAAATTAAGCCCTCTTGAGTTTCACAAGTACGCTGCAATCTCATGGTTTTGTATTCCACTAGACACCATGCCCTCTTTTTGAGAACACCTGTTCTTCAGGCATAAAACATAAATAAAGTAACATGCTTGAACTTAAAGAGGATGCAATTTGTGAATGGCCTTCATCTTCATGCAGAAAGTGCATCAGCAATCCCTGGGTTTCTAGTACAACTATTGACAACAGAAACACGATTGGAAGAGAAACTCAAAGCACCAAAACAGAGGAAGCTGTCAACAATCTTTCTGCCTCATTTACCAATAGTCCTTCATATAAGTTATCAATGTGTATCTATTGAGAACCACCTCTAGTCCTAGTGTTGAAGGAGTGAATTCATGCAACATATGTCCATATAGCCTATGACCATGGCACCCACATCCTGAAAACTCTCTTCTCATGGAGTTACCCCGATAAGAATTAGTGACTCATTTCTACATTTCATCATGAGTCAATATGGCCTTAAGAAATAGATTATATCATCAGAGGCATTGCTAAGATTTCTCTAGGATCTTCATTTTCCATGGTATAAAATTGATTTTTAGATTAGGGGTCCAAAACTGCAAAAAGGTAGGAGCAGATAGCAGAAGACTCCAGTAGAAGACCCACACTCATTCCTAATCCTTGTACCGCAAGGGCCACAAGATCTTCTTTTTGTCTTCACAATGAGGGGAGTACCTCTACTGTCAAGAGGAAGAAAGAATGACAAGGCAGGAAGGTAGACTGTTCCTCAGCCTACCAAACTACTCAAAATTTTTTCCTGTGTTTACAAGTGTAAAAGCTGAGTTCACAGAAACACAATTCTAAAACATATTCATATGTAATATTTAAAACTACAGGATTTTATAATTTTAAATTCAATATTATACAAATAAATAAAATATTATATTATACTTGAAAATTTGCCAACAGAAGCCGGCGTGATGGTGCATGTCTATAATCCTAGCACTTGGGAGGCAGAGGTAGGAGGATCACTGTGAGTTTAAGGCTACCCTGAGACTACACAGTAAATTCCAGGTCAGCCTCCTAGACTAGAGTGAAACCCTACCTTGAAAAACCAAAAAAACAAAACAAAACAAAACAAAACTGCCAATAGTTACTTACTATAAAAAATAAGACTGAAAAAAGCGCTAACATGAGTCATCAATATAACCACCAACTGGGTGATTCATAATAACTTCTAGAGATAATAGAATACAGTTAAAATCATTAACTTTAAGTTAACTATTAATGATTAATATTACAACATAATTAATATATGGAATATGAATTCTTCATATAAGAATGAGGAGATAACTGGGTGATTATATTTTCTATTATAATTCCAAAGTATTTACATATCATTTTATACTAATTATACTAAATTATTAAAAATGTTCCTTTGTATATCACTACTTGTACGTTATGTGTAAGTAATATGGATAAACTTTTAAACATTTATACATTTCATTAGGATACCAAGGTATTTCATATCATAAAATTATTAAATAGGAAATTGGGCTTGCAAGAATTAAGAATCAAAATTTTACTACAAATGAGTTTTGAAAAATAAATGGGAATAGAACAAGAATTGTCCCATTGCCTGAAACTTAATTCAAGTGAGTATATGGGATAAAAGATTTAAATAAAACCAGAGCAAAGACAGAGCATCACTCTAGCAGCGGGAGGCAGGAGGCAGAGTGGTTTTATGTGATCAGCAGTTAATTGAGGGTGTCAGTTCCAAGAACAGGAAGACAGTGAGTGAGGATTAAATCAGGCAGTGTGCCTCAGGAGCTTGAAGAGGACTGGGAAGGAGGATGTGAACTACACAGAGGACAGAGCAGGCTTTCTGTTTGGAGAACCCCTGATGACTAGAGGCTGCTGATTTACAGCTGTGCCTGCTATTGACCTGTTTGTAAAGGAAACCTGAGTTTAACATAGCCTGCTTTGGGCACCCAGGAATCTCTTCTTCCATTCTCCTGTCCATTGATTATGTTAGCCTCTGCCTCCTGGTCGTACCTTTGAATGTTGGGCCACTTATACAGCTTTCAGGCTTAAGTGCTTTGAGTCTCACCTTGATTCCTGAAGTTTCTTGTATCCCAGCTTCTAGTATCTGTAGGTGTTTGATGGCTTCCTCACTCAAAACATTCTCTTGTGTA
Source organism: Jaculus jaculus (assembly GCF_020740685.1). Lineage (NCBI taxonomy): Eukaryota > Metazoa > Chordata > Mammalia > Rodentia > Dipodidae > Jaculus > Jaculus jaculus. The sequence continues at coordinate 125,453,045 of NC_059104.1, read as the reverse complement.
TGAAGCATTCATGAAAGCTTAAATGTCTGTATTTACTGAATGTCTATGCCAGACATTCATTTCAAACACTATCAGCCACTTCTGGCCTAATTCTTCCTTCCTTGTCACCCCCTTATCAAGTGATGACCCTGCAGTCCTGGGGAGATGAAACAGGACTTGTGGTGAACACGACTCAGCGAGACTGTTCAAGTATCACTTACCTGATGGCTGTCTCCAACTGAAGAATTTGTCTCACATTTATATCTAGGATGTGGAGTTGATGGAAATTTTGTACCAGTTATTATCAGATTATGTAGTGAGAGAATTTAACTGACACAGATAGGCAAAATTTGCTTGAAGCAGGCATGGCACCCTTTTCACACTGTTACAAAGGAGTCAGCTATAGAGTTCACACTCCAGACTTACAAATAAAGCTGCAAACAGTCGTAAAAACAAATAACAATGCTAGCCAAGATGAAATGGCTCATTCATTACCCATTCTCATCTGTGTGTATGTCTCAAGAAAATAATAGCTCGTAAATTCTCCCATTTCTCAAAAATTTCCACGTGGCTGGTTGAAATTATTATCACCCACATTTAAAATCAGGGCCTGAGAAGTGTTGGATCTGATTCCCTGTTAGAATTTCTCTTTTAGATCACCTCCACATTAGAATATTTTCAGAAAACTTCATGGATTAATGATAATGTAAGTAAATTAAAATGTCTGTAGGTTGTTAAATAAAGTTTTAGAAATTGGCCCTATAGAGAAGCTGCTTCTCTCCAGATTCTTGACGTTCTTCTCATTTTTGTTTCTGTAGAAACACTGAAAACATGTAATTTCTTAGGAATGACTTAGATATTTTCCTTTTTTTTCTATCTCTGAACTCTATCAGATTATTACTTCATTCATTCATCCACCTAATCTTTAAATGAGAATATTTCACAAATAAGGCTCTTTAGACAAAGTTACACAGATATGAATCTTTGCTCTTTGAAATTTTCAAGATGATAGAAGAGCCAGAAGCAAAAGGTAAGCATGGAAATAAATAACTATTTTAAGTATAACCAAGATTATAAGCAGAAATAGCATGAAATACACAGTATAATCTGAATGGTGCATGATTGAGGAGGAAATTTGCTGCTCTTATCTCTCTCTCTCTCTCTCACACACACACACACAAACACACACACACACACACACACACAGAGAGAGAGAGAGAGAGAGAGAGAGAGAGAGAGGGAGAGAGAGAGGGAGAGAGAGAAAGAGTCTCATCCACACAGAATTCAAGGAAATGAGTAGCATCTCTGGGGTTGGCACTGAGATGTCCTTTGTACTGGGACAGAGAACATCAGTGTTATTGGGAATAGTGAGAAAGTAAAAAAGTAGGGAGGGAAAAATGTTTTTGCTTGTGCTAGTCTAAATTAACAGTATAAACAGAGGAGGAAGAGATGCTCTCATGCTTCAGAAATGATTTCACAGGAAGTAATGAAAAAGAAACCAAGGAATCCTTATACCTTCAGGGTGTAAACATAAACTAGTACAATGGGAGGTAGTGTGGAGATTCCTCAAGAAACTGAACTATTATTCCATGACCACACTTGAGTACATACCCAAGGGATTCTAAGCCAACATACCACAGAAAAATGTGCTCTTACATATTCATTGCTATTTAGTCACAATAGCCAAGATACGCACTCAGCCCAGGTAACCATCAACAGATGAATGGAGCAAGACCAAGTGGAATTTGCAATGTTATTTTATTCAGCCATAAGTAAGAATTACTCATTTCATTTGTTGGAAAATACATGCAACTGGTGATCATCATATGTTTTCTGTAATGTATGGACATTAGATATATATGGATAGATAAAACCACACATGTATGCACATGTATACGTGTGTACACACACATCATAAAAATTGAGGGAGACCAAGGAAAGGAAGGCGGCTAGCAAGAGGAACAAGAGGAAGGAGAGAAAGAGTGGAGTGGGGGTTCATAGCATATAAGGTTGGAAAAAAATATCTTTAGGAAAGTCATCATTGGTATAACGAATATATGATAATTAAACATTAAAAAAGAACAAAAACATAGACCATAAGGTTGGAAAGGACAATGTTTCCAAAAGGCCAATGTGATTGGACATAAAATGTGGCAAATTAATAAGATTCTCACATGAGGGCTTTGTTTTAATCTTTATTTATTTTGAGCCAGAGTCTTGCTGTGTAACCCAGGCGGGCTAGCCTTGGACTCATAGCAACTCTAAAACGTCAGCCTCATGAGTGCTGGGATTACATGTGTATTCTACTCCATCCATCTCCAAAGGGCTTTTTTATAGTAATAACGAAGCACATTTTAATCTGGGGGTGCTGGCGATTGAATTTACAAGTGCTGAGCACAGCACTGTACCACTGACCTGCATTCTTGGCCTGAAAGATTGTTAATAATGGGAAAGACATTCAGTTTCATGTGCTGAAGTCAGGTTTGCATTGCTGGTAGAAACCACCCAAACAAAAGCAGTTTATGAGAAAAAAGAGGTTTATTTTTGCTTACAGGCTCGGGGGGGGGGGAGGCGGGGGAGAAGGTCCATGATGGCAGGGAAAACAATGGCACGAGTAGAGGGTGGATATCACCCCCTCACCAATATAAGGTGAACAATAGCAATAGGATAGTGCACCAAACACTGGCAAGGGGAAACTGGCTATAACACCAATAAGCCCATCTCCAGCAATACTCTACCTCCAGGTGACATTAATTCCCAAATATCCTTTAGCTGTGAACCTAATATTTAGAACACCTAAGTTTATGGAGGATACATGAATCAAACCACCACAGAGGGTGAAATGATCTGATCCATATTTTCATAGTAAGCAGTGACTACTTGATGATAAGTAAGAATGCATTGAGGAAATTACTTTTTGTGTCAGGATAGCACAATAGATATGGAGAGAAATAAAATATCTCAGGTGTGCACAGGGAGAAGAAATAGAGCCTTGCATTTACTTTCTCAACAAAAATATTTTATAGGAAGCACAGGTCCCATGAGGCAGCTATAGCACACACTTATATACAAGTAACTTCAACATATCTAATCAGACCTATTATTCATTTAGAATGAAATTGCCTTACATCAGTACTGCTTGAATGTGTCCAAGCTATTGTTTTTGATAATATTCTCTTGTTCACATTTCATTTCACAAATTTCCTAGTTCAGAAAACATTTTTAAATTAACTTTAATTTTTAAGATAATCATTTTTTTATTTCCTCTGCCAACTGAATTTCATTATATATTAATTCATTTGACAACAGAAGGATAAAGTAATGGCTTCTTGCTTAGTATTTACTAACATAATAGTAACAAAAGTCAGCTGGTTGTGATGGCCCAAGCTGTAATTATACCACTGGTAAGGATGGGGAAGGAGGATTTATTCAAGTTTAAGGCCAACTTGTCTATCCAGTGAGTTATAGGCTAGCCTGGCCTAGAGTGGGAGAAGCTCTCTCATTTTTCCTCCTCTCTCTCTCTAATGTGCACACACACACACACACACACACACACACACACACACACACACACAGTTAAAAGTATGATAGAACGTATGGGAAGATGTTTCAGTGGTTACAAAATCTGTAGTCCCAGGTCAATTCCCAAGCCACCCATGCAAGCCAGAGGCAGTGTCTGCTGCTTGTTTGCAGTGGTAAGAAGCCTTGGTGGATGAATGTGAATATGCACATGCCCTCCCCACACTGAAGATGCATAAGTGTAATAAATCAGTAGTGAATAACAAAATAACCATATTTCTTTTAGTGTCAATGATTTTTGTGTTTTGTTTAGTACTATGTCCCATTTTAGAATCATGTGTTTTTAAAGTATGGTACAAAGATTTCCTTCCAATTCTAGAGTTTTAATTTGTTTAATGTGGCTAACTGGGGGGGGGGGGGGAGGGGGGTAGGAGATGGCCCAGACGCTAAAGGCACTTTATTTCCTGTTAGTAAGTATTCTGAGTTCAATTCTCTAGAATCCAAATAAAGCCAAACACAAAGAGATGTATCCAACTGTATTCTCAATGCATCTTCAGCAATTGGAAGCAGAGCCAGGAGAATTGACAGAACATGGTTTAGCTAGACTGACATACATACAATTGGAAAACAAGGAAGTCTCTCTTCTAAGCCAGGTGGAAGGAGAGGACAAACACCCTAGGCTGTCCTCAGCATTATACATGTGTGCCACTGCACATGCATGCCATCTGTACACATTGTACATACACACATAAGTAAAATGTTACTTTACATCTTAAAATTTGTCTAATTTTATTATTTTCCCAATTTGAATGCAGCTATCTAGTGAGATTCTATTATTATTATTAGCATTGTTTTTGAGGTAGGGTCTCACTCTAGCCAAGGCTGACCTGTTTATTAATTTTTGTAGATATTTTTCTGTAAAAACCACAGGGCATGTGAACACACACACACATGCCACACCCACAGCTTTTATTTCTTAGTTCTTTTTGGAAAAACAAAACTTAGGGGCTGGAGAGATGGCTTAGTGGTTAAGGCATTTGCTTGTGAAACCAAAGGATCCAGGTTTGGTGCCCCAGGACCCACATGAGCCAGATGCACAAGGAGCACATGTGTCTGGAGTTCGTTTGCAGTAGCTACAGACTCTGGTGTGTCCATTCTCTCTCTGTCTGTCTCTCTTCTCTCTATATTGCTCTCTTTCTGCTGGCAAATAAATAAATAAAAATTAAAGAAAAGATAAAAAATATTTTTCCTTCTTAGTGAATGTTGGCTATATTGTCATGAGAATGTAAATAATTGCTCATCATTTTAGTTTGATTCTCATTGAATGTGTATCCATTTAATGATACTCACTGTAAGATTGCAAAATATTGTATTGCTATGTTGTAGATGTGGTCATGGAAGCCCCATAAAATACTAGCTATTCCTGAGTGTTTAATTTAGTGAATGGTACCCAAGATATCCAGTCGTTATTCAAAATTTCAATAATAAAGGCTATCATGACTTGGAACTATTCAGGGTTTTTTTTGGTCCAATTTTGTCTCTATCTGGAATCTAGAATGATACCACTGAAGTTTTCCTGAAAGAAAGAGGGTGGAAAAAACTCAAATATTATATATAATGTTATTTCTTAAAAGTAGAATTATGGATGAAACAGTGGCCTGTTTTCAAAGGCTGCCATCCTGGGTTTGAGTCCCCAGATACCACATAAAGCTAGATTCACACAGTGGCACAAGGTTGTTGGCAGTGGCAAGAGGGCCTGGTGTGCCCGGATTCTTGCTCTTTGTTAACATTAAATATTAAAAAAGAAATAGTTTCAGCATAACTTTAGCCCACTTTGTCTCATATGTAGATTTGATTCTGCTCATTCTAAATAACTTTCATAAAAAGGAATTTCATGGAACTGTGATATTGGGGAGGAATGAAATAAGTGTTACTTAATACTTGGCTAACTGTTATTAGGAAATGATTCTTATTTCTGCAGAGTTCCTAGTGCCATCTGGCATGAATGTTTACACTCATGCGTGAGACTCCCATCCGGGTCTGTTTGGTACAATTCCCTTGCCCTCCATAATGTACTCCCTTCAAAGTTCTTTAGCTAGCAATCAATCAAACAACACCTCTTTCTCTGAGTCCTCAGAGAGGATGTCAATTTTGGCAGAATGAGTTCAGAGGAAGAAATAGCTGCCACCTTCATAGACTACTTTGCCTGTGAAATGCTAATAAATCTAGGGAAGACATTTACCTTAAATATAGTGGTTATTTTAACATGATTTTGATTCCAGCAGTTAAATAGCATGGTGGAAAAAATAATTTATTCCTCAGTATAGATTAACATGGTGAGATCAAAACATTTCATATTTATGATCATCTTTTTCAACTTACTTTTTCTTTTATTCATCTTCTTTGACAATTCAAAGCCATTCATGCAGCATAAACAGTAACATATCCAACTAAGGCAGTCACCACCACTTACTTAAAGGTGGAGATTCCTTGTAACCTTCATCTTTTCTCTACTATAGTTCTATGAAAAAACATCCTTAAGTATTCAATATTCCTAAAAGAGGAAATTCAGTGGTTCACTGGCCCAGATAGATATCAGAATATCTTAAGAAACTATATGAACAGTGCCTTATCATTCAAATGCTTGCTAGGTAGAACCCTGAAAACTGACTTAATATTTCTCATAGAAAGGAAGGAGCAGGAGTGACTGTCATGCATATTTATAAAACAGAGATATCTTGTTTCCGTGAAAAACCATTATACATTAAATACACTTAAAATCTGACAGGTGCGTATGTGAATTCAGACATTTAGTATATCCCTGAGTGTGATTTTATGATTCATTCACAAAAGAGGAATTAATGATAGAGGATTTTCACAAAATAATTGAAAGCTATAAAGGTGGACTTCACTGAAATCTTAGAAATGAAAATCTATCAGTGAACATCATAGTCTGAAGAGAAAAAAAAATGTAGATGTGGGAAAATGCATGCTACTTTAATGTTTGGTAATACACTATAAAGTGTGGAATTGGAATACCAGAGAAGCATAAATTTAAAAATATTACAAAGAAATATTGAGCAAAATATTTTCCAAATATAATAACAAAGAAGAGTTGATGTACTCAAGAAGCCCAGCAAAAACCCAGGAAATACAAATAAAATTACATCAAGTAATATAATAGTCAATTTTCTCATTCAAAAGAAAAGGATACATTGCACATTCTAAAACATTGGTAACAAGAGCTGAACTTCTAGCCAGAAGCAAAACATTGAAGGAGTTATTTTTACACAGGACTCTATATACTGTGAAGTCTTTCTTCAAATTAAAGATAAAAATGTTTTGTGAAAACTGACAAATGGGATAGTTTATTACAAATAGATCTATACTAACAAATGTCCCTCTACACACACATCACACACAAAGTAAAGCAAAGCAAAAAGGTATCCTTCAGGCTGAGGGTAAAATTGCATCTCATAGAAATTAAATTTTACAGAATGAAGAGAAGAGCTCTTGAAATGATAAATATATGAATAAACATAAATCACACCCTTCAATCATTTTTTAATTTTATCTAGTTAAGGGCACAATCAAGGCAAGGATAATAAGGAATATTTGTGGTTTATATAAGATTTTTAAATTAAAAAAATGTGATAACAATAACATAGGTTGTAAGACTAAAAATGTGAGTCTTTTTGTGTTTAGTGTTAATATAAAATTAACAGTGACGAATTAAGGATTCATATTGTAGTATAGACAATGTCTTTAAAATATAGTGATATTGAGATATGAAGTCAAAAGATATTTAGACTAGAATGTTAGAAGTTATTGCTTTGTTGAGAAGAAACAAGACATAAAGACACATAGGAAACTGCATAATGGTGATCCTAAGCCTAATAAAATCAATTATTCAACCATAAACACTGGGGCAGTCAGAGACTATCAAAGTGGATGACATAGGAAGATCTGACTCAGTGTTTATTAATTTAATTAGAATTTGCTAGTTTAATTCAAGAGATATCACCAATTTGATAATGAAAATTTGAAAGCAGTATACCACAGAACATGCCATTCTAATCAAGCTGAATTTGTGGAACTCATGACACATGAAGCAATCCCAAGGTAAAGCATCTGCAAAGATAACGAAGTCAATTGTAGACTAATACAAGAGTTTCTTCATCAAGAAGCATAATCTGAAATGTACATGACTGAATAAAAGAAGTACACAGAGGGAACTGTAGACATTCCTCATCAAAGTTGAATGTGTTATTGATTCTCTCTCACTAACCAGAAAGTCATAGCTGTGATAAATAATAATAGTGGGACTGGAGAGATGGCTTAGCGGTTAAGTGCTTGCCTGTGAAGCCTAAGGACCCCGGTTCGAGGCTCGGTTCCCCAGGTCCCACGTTAGCCAGATGCACAAGGGGGCACACGCATCTGGAGTTCGTTTGCAGAGGCTGGAAGCCCTGGCGCGCCCATTCTCTCTCTCTCTCTTCCTCAATCTGTCTTTCTCTCTGTGTCTGTCGCTCTCAAATAAATAAATAAATAATAAATAATAATAGTGAAGATCTAAACAACCCTTCAGCAATTTGACTTCATCAATACTTAAGCACCCCCACAAAATTCCAAAATACACATTGCTCTAAGTCATCAAGAGATATTTATTTTGACAGAACATATTCTTTTCTATTAACACAATCTAATTTTAAGGCCAGAAACCATATAAAGTGATGTCTAGGATCATGCCAGATATGCACATAAAAAAAGCTACAGTTAGAGAGTGCTAAAACATTTGGAAAAGTAAAGTGCATTTATAAATAGCCACTGAGTTCAAGAATGTATCAAGTAGATAATTCAGAGTAAAATAGTCCTAAATGATAATTAAATCTTAATATTATATTCATAGATGGTCATGAAATTGAAGTTAGAGGAATCTATATAGGATTATATGCTTATAATAAGGGCTGGAGAGATTGTTAAGGCACATGCCTGTGAAGTCTAAGGACCATTGTTTGACTCTCCAGATCCCACATAAGCTAGACACATAAGATGATACAAGTGCAAGGCCACAAACTCACATAGGGTTTCATACATTTCTTGAGTTTGTTTGCAGTACCTAGAGGCCCTGGTGAACCAGTTCTCACTCTCTCATAAAAATCACATAAAAACTAATAAATAATTAAAATCAATTATCGACATTTGGATCTTATAAACCCAGGAAAATCTGACTGCGAAAGAGAAAATAGGGTAAAAAGAAAATGAATAATGGATACAAGAGTGGAAATCAATTGAGCCAAATATCAATGAGGCCACAAGTTGACTCTCTGAGGATTGATACAATAAACAACCTCTTGGCAAATCTAAACAAGTATAAGTGAATGAGTGAAAAAAAATGTTTAAGAGTATTAGTAATAGTCAAAATCTACCACTATGAATTTTTAAAAGTATAAAAAATAGAATTTTTTGAATAATTTTATGATAGTAGTTTTGACAAATTAAATAGGATAGAAAACAATTTGAAAAATACTTCTAAATTTCATACAAGGAGGTAGAAATCTGTAAAAAGAAACCTATCTACCCATAAGTGAGAACAACAGTAATCAAAAATAATATACATTTACAGTGTTTTTTAAAAATTAGTTTTCTATTCTGCAAGTACAGGCAGTTTGGTACCATTATTAGGCTCATCCGTGACCTACCCTCTTCCCATTGGCCCCTCCTTGTTGAGGTATATGGGTCATGCATTGTGGAGTTAGCCCTCAGTTATTGGTATGATAAATGTCTCTGTATATCATGACCCAACATGTGGCTCTGACATTCTTTCCGCCCCCTCTTCTGCAAAATTTCCCTGAGCCATGTTGGGTTCATTTTTGGTCTGCTTCAGTGATGAGGTGTTGGTGCTTTTTTTTTTTTTTTGATGGGCATAACATCTCAATTTAGCCAAAGATCAGTGGTAGCTTCCCTCTAAACTGTGAACTTCCAAGCTGTAGATTTTTGACAGGGATTATCAGGGAGACTTAAGAATCATCAAGGTGACAAGAAAAGAGAAATCTTAGTGCTTAGCACTGGATGAACCATTGCTATCACACTGGCCAGGGCTCAAGGAGCACTACAGACAAACAGGTGGAATGAATATTAGTGATGTTCTTACTGCTAACCAGATACGCTTTTCTATGGAGATGATGGTAGACTCAGAGGATATTCAAACTCATCAAATAAGAAAATAAGAGGCAATTGAGAAGTCAGTACTAAATGAGATGCATATCATGCCATCCAAAGCTAAGGGGATATGGTGGAAGAGGGAGTGGAACTGGTGTAAGAGCCACATGTTGGGAAGAGAAAATTAAAGGAGTTAGACAGCTATGTGTCTGCTTTGTGAGGAGCTAGAATCTGTCACAGAAGCTATCCTACCTCCACCATGGAGGCAGAGATGGTTTTAAGGGCTGGTGAAATAGCTCAATGTTAAGAGATATACATACTGTGTCCAAGGCTTAAGAACAAGAAAAGAATGATCAGATAAGTCAAAATATACATCTTGTGAAAGAAAAGGATTATTAATTTCTATTTATCATAGTTAAATTCTTCTGGTTTGCAAAAATTAATGTAAAGGAAGACAAAGCCATGGACTGGGAGAAAATTTGCAATTCACACTACACTTAACAAAGCTCAGGTTACACTCTTAGTAAGGAGATTTAAAACAAACACCAAAAGCAAAAGAAAAATAAAAACAATAAAAGGTAAAAAACTGATAAGAAATGATTAAGAATATAAGGTAGTTAAATACACATTGATTTTTCAGAGTGTAAAAATGATGCAGCCACTTTATAAAAGCCTTTTGTAGATTCTCTAAAGATATATAGACAATGATGTTATGAATCTGAAATTAAATTGAAATATTTGCTTAGGAGAAGTGAAAGCATGTATATGTCCACAAGGACTTGGGCATAATACTAGTTCATGAGTATATACCAGAAATAATCCAAGTGCCCATGAAAGAAGAGTTACATGTATATATGTACATGGGTTGCATATACTTGAGAAGTATCTATATAATCATTCAACAATAAAAGTGAGTGAATTTATGACAGCAAAATGATATACATATGCACTATCAGAAATATATTAAATGAAACAAATTTGATATAGAAAAACTTAATTTAGATTCCATTTGTATGACATTGTAGAACTGGTTGCAAATGAAATGACAGTGCCTTGGGTGGAGGCACAGCAAATAGAATGGCACAAATATTTCATCTGTATGAACAGAAATTTTCCATGTGGTACTTTTCTTTGTGGATAGTGTTCAATTGGATATGTGTAGTTGCTAAGATTCATCTAATTATACATTTAAAATCTGGCATTCCATCATTTACATATTATGACATGCTATGCTAATACTTAAAAGCAATAGCAAATATAAAATTGTCTCTAAGAATTATATGTAATGCTCAAGTAGATAAGGCACTTAGTCGTGATAAAGGGCTAAAATGACACCAAAATTATTTGTGTAGCAAAGTGAACAGGTCTCAGACAGAAAGGTCTGGGTCAGGGGGAAGAGTCATTGAAAGTGAAAAAGAGTTCAGGTGATGGCTACCACCTCTTTTTTCTTCCACTGTGTCCTTCTCTGTTTTTTCTTTTTTCTTTTTTTTTTCTCTCTATACCATAGTGTATGTATATATGTGTGTGTATGTGTGTGTGTTAAGAGAACTATAAAAACAATATTCATAGAGCCACTTTCTTTGCAAGTTTGCCTGGGGAGCAGGGGTGAAGGGATAAAAGAGTTTAACCTGCTATAAGATATGTATAAAATAATAATTTAAAAACAGTTATTTATCATTGTAATTAAAGAAACATGAAAATAAGGTAAATTCACAATCAAGTTTTAGCGTATTGGGAAAGCAAATTGAAAAACATGATAGCTTTGTTTTAATTTATTTGGGAGAGACAGAGAGAGAGAAAGAGAGAGAGAGGCCATAGAAAGAGAGAGAGAATGGGCACTCCAGTGCTTCTAGCCATTGCAAACGAACTCCAGGTTCAAGAACCACCTTGTATATCCTGATTATGTGGGTACTGTGGAATCAAACCTGGGTCCTTAGGTTTTGCAGGTAAGTGCTTTAATGGCTAAGCCATCTCTTCAGCACTATGTTTTCTTTTATTTTTTCAACAACTTCCACATATACAGAAAATATATTATGATCACAATCCCATCTTACATCTCCCCCCGCACCTGCCAGCTTATTTTCCCAAATTTTGAATCCTTTCTTTCCAACTAGTCTGTCTTCTCTTTCCTTAGTGCTGAACACTCCACTGTCACCTCTCAGATCCTTAATGAGTTTTGTGACTCCCCAGTGGTCAACACCATTTGAAAAGAAGGTTCTCTAATCAAAACTGCAAGTAGCATTGATATATTGGCATTAACAAAAAATTTAGTGGTCTATAAAGCTTGCATGATCCACTGATGTTTAAGACTGTTTATGACTTTGCTCCCCCAAAGGCTGCATTAGTCTTTCCTACATCATGACAGGTAGTCAACAGGGAGATGTCCAGGTAATCTCCAGTTTGAAGTAGTGGCATTTATTTATTTATTAGAGAGAGAGAGAAAGAGAAAGAGAATGGGCATGCCAGGACTTCTAGCCACTATAAACGAACTCCAGATGCATGTACCACCTTGTGTATCTGGCTTACATGAGACCTGGAGAATTGAACCTGGATCCTTAGGCTTCACAGGCAAGTACCTAAACCACTAAGCCATCTCTCCAGCCCCAAAGTAGTGGTATTTTAAAAACTGGAATCATATTATTTCTTTGTCAAATGATTTCCACATTCTGTAGTTAGATAGGAAATTGAGTTGATGCAAATCTGGCTATGTATAAGAAATGTCATCAAAGGTTTATTTAGGGCTGGAGAGATGGCTTAGCTGTTAAGCGTTTGCCTGTGAAGCCTATGGACCCTGGTTCGAGGTTTGATTCCCCAGGACCCACATTAGCCAGATGCATAAGGGGGCGCATGTGTTTGGAATTCATTTGCAGTAGCTGGAGGCCCTGGCACGCCCATTCTCTATCTATCTATCTGCCTCTTCCTCTCTCTGTCTGTCACTTTCAAATAAATAAAAATAAACAAAATATTTAAAAAAAGGTTTATTTAAATCAGGGATTTCCAACAGGAGCCCTGGGAAGGTCCATCTCAGTAGAACATATGTAAAACTTTAAAATACATCTACACACATACCATCCATCTAGACACATTAAAAATAAATTAAAATATTTCCCATGTAGTCTTATAGATAATCAGACTTTCTCAAGGGTTATGGTTAGGATTAACTTTTTTATACATTTTATTTTATTCATTTATTTATTTGAGAGACAAAGAAGAAGGAGGAGGAGGAGGAGGAGAAGGAGGAGGAGGAGGAGGAGGAGAGAGAGAGAGAGAGAGAGAGAGAGAAAGAATGGGCACTCTATAGACTGTAGTAACTGCAAAGGATCTCCAGATGAATGCACCACCTTGTGCATCTGGCACATTTGGGTACTGAGGAATTGAACCTGAGTCCTTTGACTTTACATAGTCCTTTAACTGCTAAGCCATGTCTCCAGTCCAGGGTTAACTTTTTAAAGAATATAAGCAGGGTGTGTATCATGCATGAGATAGTTGGTGTTCTATGTGAAGCCTCTGTGGGTTATGCTTTCCTTGGGAATGAAATGCTGCACTTGGTATTTCAAAGGCCATATTATACTCCAAAGGAAATTGAGATGAAAACCCAAGTGCTTTACATATTTCACGATTTCCCTGTGTGTGAATTATCATGACTTTTCTTTTCTGAGGCAGAAGAAAGCTCTAGGATAGAACATGAAAGAACATGTATTTAACTGCCAAATATCATGCTAGCTGTGTACTCTATAGCACCCAGTAAATATTGTGAAACTTGTACTCTCTGTATTTATCCACTCTACATTAATGATTGGGACCTTGCACTGCAAGTTTTCACCTTTGTTTGGATTCCATAGATTTATAGACTGTTTAATAGAGATTAAAATATGTTTCCTCCATCCACATGCTAGTTGTGACTTGTGAAAATGGCAAATTGATAAGAAACATTTCTAAGAAGTTACATTTAAGAGGAAATATTTTATTTAAACAGTAAAAGCTATTTTATATTCATAATTAACATGTATGAGTGTATAACTATGTTGAATTTGTTTATTGAATAGGGTGGATCAATTGAACAAATGCAAAGGCAAATCTACCTGCCAATTGCAGTTCCCTCCATCACTGGATGTTTTAATAAACTGGAAAATTCAGAAGCTTTGAGGCAATTGTGGTGGTGAATTATATATGTTTACTGTGATATAGTTCTTAATTATTTAATTAAACAATAAAACATTATTCTTAAGTTATTTTTATATGAGTGGTTGACATCTGTAATCAGTTGACATTGGGTAAATTAGAGTGTTTTAGATAATCTAAGACTGTTTAATTAATATGTTTGAAGTCCTTTAAGACAATTGACTCTTTCCTAAAGAGGAAATTTTTCCTGAGGACTATAGTCTGAGCTCATGCTTGTCAATTCAAGCCTGCCCATTGGCCAGGTGGAGATTCATAGTACATATATGCTCAGTCTCCATGATCAGCTGTCCAAAATCCTTGAGGTAAATATACTAGTACCCACAAGTACTACTGGATTTGCTTCTTTGTGGATCCCTGACTTAAAAGTGTTGACCTAGGTTATCACACTTACTTTACTGGTGAAAAGTGGTAATTGTGGAATATAGATAGCAAGAGTTGGGCAACATCACAGAAACTTAGAGAGGAAGGATTGAACTGATTCCTCTACCCCCAAATCTCATGCTCCTTCCTCCATTGTACTGCTTAAGTTTGGCCTTTCTGTTAGGAAATGCCGAGGTTGTTTTTTTTGTTTTTTTTTTTCTTTTTCTTTTTACTACAATCTAATGCTTTAAATAACCCCTTGTATATTAGACACTTACTCATTTTTATGACCAATACCTGGCAAGTAACAATTTAAGGGAAGAGAGGAAGGAGGGGTTAATTTTGGCTCATGCTCACCACTTGGGGAAGACATGGTGGCAGGAGAAGGAGGCAGCTGGTCACCTTACATGCTCATTCAGGAAGGGCAGTGAATGGACAGGAAGGGTGGCTGGGCTATAAAATCTCAAGGCTTGTCCCACTGACCCACTACGTGTAGTGAAACTCTTTGTCTAATTTATAAATTGACAAGTGAATCTGGGTCAGGAGGGTACCTCAGAGCAATTTCGGCAACCCCGAAAGGAAAGGCCAGAAAAATTTAACACGTCCTTGTTTTTTATACAGCATTTTAATATATGGGTAGAGTTTTGGAAATACTTATATAAACTTAATTGTATATATGGATAGAGCTTTTGGATAAAATGATGTAATATTGTATATCTATAAAAATTGCCTAGAAATAGTTCCCACTAGAAATAGTAACCACAAAACTCTTTTTTATATGTGTGCGTTTGTGTAGGTGTGTATTATATATGAAGTTTAGGAAATCACAAAGGCACCTCTAGATTTACAAAGAAGTCGCATGCACTTTTCACTATGAAATTTATTTGACCCCATTGGAAAGAAAGAACACAGTTGGCAATTCTACCAGAATAATCGTTTTTCTCTTCTGAGCAACAGTTTCTTTGTTTAGGAACAGAATATTGTTTGGTAGGCATAAGTGTTAAATTATAAGTTATTTTTAACAATTAGAAAACAAATAAATTAATTTTAATTATTAGTATGTTTGTAATTTTTTTTGAGAAAAGAAGTCTGATATAGTCAAGGCAGGCCACAGCCTTACTGTACAGCTGAGGATGTCTTGAATTCCTAAACTTCCTATCTCCCACCTCCAAAATGCTAGTACTACATACACTGACTATCACACCCAGCTCAGAAGAAAGTATGTTAAGGAGGTCTTCCCAAATTAAAGAATTTAAGAAAATATATATCATTAGATCTAGTGAGTAA
Source organism: Jaculus jaculus (assembly GCF_020740685.1). Lineage (NCBI taxonomy): Eukaryota > Metazoa > Chordata > Mammalia > Rodentia > Dipodidae > Jaculus > Jaculus jaculus. The sequence continues at coordinate 125,437,559 of NC_059104.1, read as the reverse complement.
AATCATGTACTATTGCACTGTCTCCTTTCCATGGGACAGATAGCTACAAAATACACCCTTTAGTTCCATACTAATAGCTATTTTTAAATCTACTTAGGCTATCATTCCCTACCAATGTCAATCAAATTAAAAAAACATTTTAGAATTCACATTCATTTAGAGTGTATTATACACCAGGCTGCCTTTAGTTCTTACAACTGGGTGTAAGTAATAAGAAAATCCAACCTCATGGAGCTACTGAAGATGAGTATGGAGGGTATGAATGGTAAGCCACCAGTCACAGAATACAATGAGATTTTGTAATTATGCGGGTGATATGGAATTTTCTTGGAGGAAAAATAGAGTTAGTAATTTAGGTCCTACACTGTACTTTCATCGACTTTAATGAACATAAGGAGCCCATTGTTGTTTCCTTCTCTGTCATGTGTTTTCCACGTGGTCCTAATCCTGAAGTCTTGTCTTGGAACCAGACTGTGAATGGGGACTGCAAGCCTCCGATTTTCCAGCCTCCCTGCTCACCTGGTCTGGAGGCCTAGATTGGCTTCTGCTTATGAGGTCCATGATCCCTGGAGGGTTGGAAGACACCAGTGGTTTTGCTTTCTCTCAATCCTACTATTATATTAGGCACATCAGTGGAATGTGCATGAAATTTGCATCCTGGTGTTAGCAAAAAGGGTTTCAAAATAAATGAAATGTGCCAGGCTCAGTGGAGTTCATTGTACTCTCTAGAAATCACTCTTGCTCTGGCTTCCCTTGAGAAAGCCCAGAAGTAGGTTAGCAGGCATTGGCCAAATAAAGTAGGTTAGCAGGCATTGGCCAAATATGTGTTGGCGACAGTACACTTTTCAAAAGAACGAACTACAAAATCAGCTCTCTCTTTTAACTAATATGGAGTATGGGGAATATGGATTGTCTTCTCTTCTTTAGTTAAGCAAAGAGACAATAACATTTCATTAAGCAATAAAGGGAATAATTACCCCTGCCACACATCACTGCTCCCAAGAATGCTCATTCTTGTCCTCTGTGGTCCCCATGATTTTCATAGATGATGCTTCTTTTTCTTCCCTCCCTCTCCCTCTTCTTCTTCCCTCTTTCCACTGTTTCTCCTTTCCTTCCTCCCTTCTTACTAGGTACTTTCTCTAGGCCCCTTTATCTTTCTTTTTCTTCATTCATTGCTGGCATCTTTTTATTATTTTTTTGTTTTATTTTTATTTATTTATTTGAGACTGGCAGAGGGAAAGAGGAAGAGAGAGAGAGAGAGAGGAGAGAAAGAGAGAGAGAGAAAGAATGGGCACACCAGGGCCTCCAGACACTGCAAACAAACTCCAGACCCATGTGCACCCTTGTTCATCCGGCTTACAGGTCCAGGGAATAGAGCCTCCAACTGGGGTCCTTAGGCTTCACAGGCAAGAGCTTAACCACTAAGCAATCTCTCCAGCCTCCTGCTGACTTCTTTTAAACATTAAAATGGCCTGAGATATCTGGGTTTAATCTTTGCAATAATAAAATATTCACTATACACTTCCTAGTATAAAACTGCCCAATTTCTGTAGCCTCCCTTCTCATCTATCAAATGCATACAATTTAGCTTGCCCCTTCAGGTATCTCTTCTGAGACTATGAGATCATATCCTTAACACTTTTTTTTTGCATTAAAAAGGAGTTTTAGTAGCTTTTACAACAGTGAGTTCTATAGTGTTTCCTTTCTTCACATATATTTTCTTAGAGATGAATTACTTACTATAAATTACCACAAGAAAAGTTATAAAAGTTTTATACATTTTTAAGTGTTGGAAAATTGAATTATAAAAGAGATATACAAATACAATTTAATATTGCAGTAAAACAAGAATATAAATAGGTCTGTTTCAGTCTTTATCCAGAAATTCTACACTGATTACATATTTAAATGGAATAAATGTCATAGAAGAAACTAAGAGCACTAAGCCTTTGATGGAAAAACTTTTCTAAACCATGGAACAATAAAGAAAAGTATAAAGTTTATAATTTCATTGACTTCACTACTATTAAAATAGTGACAGTAACAGTTACAAAATTTAAGTCCCCTCAAGAGAAAGGTAAGCAGCAAGCTTGTTTTACGAAATTTCACTGAAAAAGAGAATGTGTTCCTTAATATAAAGAGAATTCTTATAAATTAACAACTAAAAATTGGAGAAATCAGGACTAAAGAGGTATCTCAGTGGGTAGAAATACTTGCTGTGAAAAATAAGGATCTGAATCTGACACTTAGCCCCTATGAAAAAGCTGTGTATGGCCACACATACCTGTGACCTCAGTTCTGACAGGTCTGAGACAGAAGAATCACTGGGGCTCCTTAGTAATACAGTCTGACTGGAAACATGGCAAGTATAGGCTCAATGAGCAATTGCATCTCAAGCTAATAAAGTGGAAGAGTAATAGAGGAGGACACTTCACATCCTATTCTGGCTTCAGCACATGTGCACACAGGATGTTCATATCTACGTACACATGTGTATACACCACACAAACACAACACATACATATCAACAAACAAAAATAGAGAAATGTGAAGAAATTATGAAGAAAACAGTTATAGATTTTATTTTGGTGGGGGATGTGAAAATAGGGACTTTATCTTCATTGCTGCTGTTCAGAATCTGGGGATTTGGAAGATGTCTCTGCATTAAAAGGTACTTGCAAAGTCTTCTGGCCCTGGTTCCATTCTAAGCCTTCCACGTAAACCAGAGGCAAAAGAAAAACAGTGGAGCAAGCAATGCCTCAGCTCCTCCTCCATAGTGCAGGAATTACATGTCTGTCCATATTGTTTGTTTTGCTTATTCATCCTTTCATTAATTCATTTTGTAGTACTAGAGGTTGAGCCCATGCTATGCAAGCCTTCTACTGAGCTATATCCACAGCACTATATACTATAGGTTTCAAGACACTAAATTTGAAAGAATCTCTTTCAGTGGCAATATAAACATGATAACCATACACAGTCATTAAATAAACTATTACAATTTCTTGTGTAGTGTGTTAAGAGCTAATAATTTGGAGAAAGTAGCTTGCTTTCTTATAAGTAGGTAATAAACACCAGGCACAGTGTTGAATATTCTTAATGTGTCTTCTCATTTTTCAATAGTCCTGGGAGCTTTTTTCTCTTTTGAGCAAGCTGTTTCATGGAAGAGAACTGAGCAAGTTGGCCTTAGCTGACACCATTTTGTCTGGTGTAGACCTACCGGGGCTTTGGAGGACAGCCCTGCCAGGCACACCGCAAAGCTGGGTGTCACAGTCATTCATTACTAATCCTTTTGCACTTATAATTCTCCTGTCACCAGATGTCCTTCTTTTAAAGATCAATAAAAGTAGTATCTGAAAAGAATAAACAAAATTTTTACTATAAAGGAGGATTTGAGGAAAGAAGAATTCATTGGTAATATTGCCAGATTTATATTAGCCTGTGTGTAATTTTTGAGGTCATTCTGAGGAAAACAAAACCTGACTTCTGAAAGCATAATTTTAGTTAGAAAAGAATCAGTAGTAATTTGAGAAGTGGTCCACTTGCTAAGACATAGAACATTTCCTCCATTCCAAAGATGCCGCTGTCCCTCAAGTAGGGCGGTTTATCTGGGGAGGCAAATGGAAGTTGCTGCTGAGAACTCTGATGTGAGCTCATAATTCCCCAGTACACAATAAGCTCAGTGTTTTTGATCTGACATCAAAGTGTATCTGAGGTAAAGTGTTTATCCTTCTCCTCATCTCCAATATTCCAAAAGAGGAATTCTCACTCTGGGAAGTGGAAGACTTAGAAATTCAGAGAAATTGATTGAAATTTTTTGTGACTTAATCTTTTATTTCCAGTTTTCTTAGTAGTGGTTTCACGGCATTCAGACATTTTCCATAGAAATCAGTGATTCTCAAAAGCTTGAAATACTCCTCACTTTTAGAATTCTAAGGTAAGCTTAGCAGTCATATAATTGCACATTTGTGTATGTAGGTATTACCAGGTTACTTTCTTCTATTTCAATATTTATTTATTTGAGAAGAGACACAGAGAGAATATGAATTAAGCAAGGGTGATGTTTTCCTGTGAACCGGATACCAGCACAAAGGGGAAGGAGGTCGACGCAGAGAAAAATCAACTCCTACCAAATCAGAGAGCCAAAGCCTCAGAGGTCCCCAACACCTCAGCACTGAAGCAGACCAAAAATGAACCCAACATGGCTCAGGGAAATCTTGCGGAAGAGGGGGCAGAAAGAATGTCAGAGTTACATGTTGGGTCATGATTTGCAGAGACATTTATCATACCAATAACTGGGGGCTAACTCCACAATGCACGACCCATTTTCATTAACAAGGAGGGTCTACTGGGAGGGGGTAGATCACAGATGAGCCTAAATAATGGTACCAAACTGTCTGTATTTACTGAAAAGAAAACTAATAAATTAAATTAAAAAAAAAAAGAGCCCCTTGCTGCTGTAAAGGAACTCCAGACACATGTGCCACTTTGTGCATCTGGCTTTTGAGGGTACTGGGGAATCAAACCTGGACCATCAGGCTTTGTAAGCAAGAGCCCTCAACCATTGAGTCATCTCTTCAGCCCCAACAATACTTTATTTTGAGCTTATATTTTAATTATTCAGAAGTTAGTGGTTTGTTACAGAGCCCTCATGTCCATGACACAGCCCTGTCTATATAGTTCATCTTGATGGTGATGTTACCTCTTAATCTCCCTCTGTTGCCCTTCTCCTTGTCTGTGGGCTGTGTTTGCTTTGAAATTTTATATTTACACAATTTTAAATTATTGTGCTCTAATTTTGCTATCACACACATGATGTGGATTTGTTCAAGTATTGATTACATTTTTGAATTTTCTTTCAATTCATGTTTCTTGTGCATTGAAAGCCAGCTTTTTGTGGTTGATATGACAATGGGAAGCTCTACATTGAGGCTTCTACTTAGTTCTGGTTACAAAATATTGGTGGAAATAAGGGTGATACTTCTTGGGAGAATAAACTTCTTTGGAAAGGAGTCAAGGAGGATGGATAAACACAAGCATTTTCCTGTTTTAAGTGACCCTAACCATCATGCACTATAGTTGTCTAACCTAATGCTGTCAATTTTCTAACTCCACAAGCATAACCTTCTGAGCATCATGGTAAATCAGCCTGTTGGTAGCAGCAGGGCATCAAGATGGTATTGCATAAGTCACCATTTCCAAAGGGTTACCATTAAAGTAATTGGCCTTCCCCCCCCCTTTGATTATTTCAATTTAATTAAAAAATTAAGTTTCTATATGCAACTTGATTTCCCTTATAATAAAATTATGAATGAGAAAATAAAAACCTGTAGTAATGATATACAAATTTCCATGCAATTTTTTCTCTTAAATAAAGGTCTCATGTAACTGGTCTGAAACTCACTTTGTAGGTAAAGACGATAGTGAATTTCTGATCTTTCTGCACTTCTGGAGTGCAAGGATTATAGATGTATGCTACCATATCCAGTTTTATGCAGTCTATAGATTGAATCCAGAACTTCATGCTTGCTAGGTAAGGCTTTCCTAAGCAAACTACAACACCAGCATTTAAATGAAGTTGTAAAGAAAGTACAAAATGTTATATACATTAAGATGAGTATCAGCCAGTAGAGAGAAAGGGATAATTTATACCATTTTACATAATGGCAGTTTATGGCCTTAACAATAACATATTTATAATCCAATTGTACATTTGTTTAATTTTCAAGGTTAATAAATGAATAGGAAATGGTCTGGAATTCGTCTATGGATCATTAGGTATCTTACACAATATCACCAGTGGGACAATGAGATCAAAAGTTCAGAATCTCATCTCTCAGATCATTGTGTGCTCCATGAGTGGAAAACACATTTTATGATACAAGTGTATTCCAAACATTACAAATATGCCTTTCTCCTTCCTCAGGGTCTGTATTCTGAATTTGACTTCACCCACTCAGTGAATCCGTACAAGAGCCTAAAACTGCATTTCTTAAATCTGGAAACTAAACTTTAGCATATTCAAAATAAATTGGAAAGTAATGAGACATAACTTTGTTAATTTTGCTATATGTTGTAATGAGAAGAATAGTGCCTGGTATAAGAAAATAATGAATTGTATTAAAATGTTAAATAACCAAGTAACAATGTTTATCAATTACATCTTTAACTTTATTACATTAAGTACAATGTTTCAGGACATTTCCTCATAGCACCACTGGGCTATTCCTACAACTGTGAAGTCATGATCAGAAAATGTCAGACTTTAAATGTATATATAATATAATCTTTATTATTGAAAACTTCAGAATAGTTATCATATTAAAAGTTTTTCAAGTGAACTTTTCTAAATTTATTTTTTATTTTATTTTTATTAATTAGTTTTGTATTCAGCAAATACAGGCAGTTTGGTACCATTATTAGGCTCATCTGTGACCTACCCCCTCTCCATGGCCCCTCCTTGTTGAGGTATATGGGTCATGCATTGTGGAGTTAGCCCACAGTTATGGGTAAGATAAATGTCTCTGCATATCATGACCCAACATGTGGCTCTGACATTCTTTCCACCCCCTTTTCCACAAAATTTCCCTGAGCCATGTTGGGTTCATTTTTGGTCTGTTTCAGTGATTCAAATGAACTTTTCCATTTTCTTTTTCTTATAATATTTCAAGATAAACGAGGAAGGAAACTGTTTATTATAATGCACATTATAACGACTTGATAATATGCAAAGACAGTTACCTTTTAGTATAGAAGTATACTTTACAGGAGAGCTGGAGATGTGGCTTATCAGTTAAGGTGCTTGCCTGCAAAGCCTAAGGAGCTAGGTTCAACTCCCCAGAACCCATGTTAAACAGATGAACATGGCGGTGCATGTGTCTGGAGTTTATTTGCATTTGCTCTCTCAAATAAACATAAATAAAATATTTTTTTAAAAGAATACTTTACAGGGCTCTAAATTGACACTAGGAAGTTGCACACTATTGTACTTGTTCTGCCACAAGCCTACTGCTTGACCTTACCAGAATGACTTTTCACTCCTTTGAACTTTGGTTTGATCTTCTCATCTGTACTATTTGAGTTGTTTCTCATGGTATGCATGGAGTTCAAAGGAGGCATCTGTAACTCCTGCCTGTATATAAGCTTCAAGGGGGAAGGATTTTATAGGTACAGATTTCCTGCTTATTCTCTCACTTCCTGCAATTTTATGGCGCATGACAAGCATGGAATAAGTGTTGAGAGAAATATGAAATGGAGACATGGTGGGCAAAAGAATAGTGTTGTAGCCCTTGACCTGATAGTAATCAGAACTTTCCTGTTTTATGTATGGGTTACTACTGAGATATTTTGTATATTGGATATTTAATAACAGCTGTTCAGACCTGAGCTCAGCAATGTATATTTTCTATTTTGCTTTTAGAAAATGTGACTTTATGAATTTTCACCTGTGAATGGTTTTGATGTAATAGATATGAAATAGGAATCAATCTTCCTATTCAAGTAATACCCATATTTTCCCCAATGCAATAAGGTTAAAGAGTTATATTATGAAATTCAGTCCCTTTCAACTCTTTCAGGAGACAAGATTATACCACAATGCAAACAATGGGCTTGAAGTGAATCATAGATTTTTGGACCAAACTGGCAATTTGCAACCAGCTTGGGAAAAGAAACAAATAATATCTCCAGATTGTTTATTTAATTCATAAAATGAAAAAAAACATCATTGGGGGATTCTTATGAAATAATAACATATTAGACTATGCAAAGACACGGTATGCTGGAAGTTGTGGTAGAATTATTAACATTCAGTACAATGAAGAAAGAAAAAAAAAGGATTATTGAACAATAATTATTTATTGATCAAAAATAACTATCTTAACATGCTTATCCTAGCTTTAAGAGGTTGATAAATATATCATAAAAAAGCTGGAAAAGGGGTTGGAGAGATGGCTCAGTGGTTAAGCACTTGCCTGTGAAGCTTAAGGACCCTGATTCGAGGCTTGATTCCCCAGGACCCATGTTAGCCAGATGCACAAGGGGGTGCATGCATCTGGAGTTCGTTTGCAGTGGCTGGAGGCTCTGGCGTGCCCATTCTCTCTCTCTCTCTCTCTCTCTCTCTGTGTGTGTCTGTCACTCTCAAATAAACAAAAAAAATTAAAAAGCTGGAAAGAGATAAAGTTTTCCCTATGCTTTCTACAGATTCAAGATAATCCAAGAACACCAACCAGAGTAAATGTCAATCTATACACATCAACAAATATTGCAGCAAGGCTGTAGAGCATCAGAAATAGCAGCTAAAAGAAGACAGAAATGAGACAGGCTCCAGAGGCTTGGTATCTATCTAGACTAACAGCTAGTTACCAGGGGAAATAATAAAATCGAATTCAGAGTTGATAACTTAAATATCAATGTAAAAACTTCCAATTATGCTTTATAACAATGAAAACACTATGACTTTTCAACACTTCAGCACTGAAGCATACCAAAAATGAACCCAACATGGCTCAGGGAAATTTGAAGAAGAGGGTGCAGAAAGAATGTCAGAGTCACATGTTGGGACATGATATGCAGAGACATTTATCGTACCAGTAACTGTGGGCTAACTCCACAATGCACGACCCATTTACATCAACAAGGAGGGTCCATTGGGAGGGAGTAGATCATGGATGAGCCTAAACAATGGTACCAAACTGCCTGTATTTGCTGAAAAGAAAACTAATAAATTAAATTAAAAAAATTTAAACCAAAAAATTTGATGTTTACCCCTTAGTGAATTAAATAAAAATTGTTGCTTTTTATGTAATATAAGACATTTTACATGCAAGAAGAAAGGTGGAACAAGATAAGAAGGAACAATAAATATAGGTATTTTTAAAATGTTCAATAAAAGGTTCATTTACTTACAATTTCAGCTCCTTAGAAGTTGAGGCAGGTGGGCCACAAATTTAATGTCAGTTAAAGGTATATGGTAAGAAACTGAAATAAAATGGCTATGTAGAATACTACCAATGCTTTGAGATGTGTTTCTAGAGATACAATTAAGATCCATGACAAGCAATATAGTAACATGGCTAAGCAGTAAGATATCTTGGGCTGGAGAGATGGCTTAGCGGTTAAGCGCTCACCTGTGAAGCCTAAGGACCCCAGTTCGAGGCTCAGTTCCCCAGGTCCCACGTTAACCAGATGCACAAGGGGGCACACGCGTCTGGAGTTCGTTTGCAGAGGCTGGAAGCCCTGGCGCGCCCATTCTCTCTCTCTCTCTCCCTCTATCTGTCTTTCTCTCTGTCTCTGTCGCTCTCAAATAAATAAATAAAATATTTTAAAAAAAAGATATCTTATTATCACTGATAGTAGTTAGTAATAGAAATTTAAATATCTTGATAAAACCTAGACCTATATAACTCAAATGTGTATATCACCAATCCTGAAAGCCTAATGATGATCAAAATAAGCCAATAAATTTATACATCCCAAAACTGAGAGAAATAATTTTAAATGTCAAAAACCAAGCAGGTCAAACTTTTAAGAAAATAGAGAAAAAGAGACATGTAACACAGATGTAACTCATAAAGTTTATAGTAGATGTAAATTTTATTAGTACATTAAATGTATGTAAAATAAATGATCTAATGGAAGTACAAAAATAATAAACTTTATTTTAGAAAATAAATCATATTTTATTCCATGATCTAGGACTTGAAAAATATGGGAAAGTGGTTGATAGAAAGAATAATGTAAATAATAGTCAAGAGAAAGTTTGTAGGCATATATCACATAAAATTATTTTAAGGCAAATTTCATTATTAATGATAAAAGCTGTTTCAAAACCTCAAAAGCAAAAATAAGCAAATTTTATATCGATTATAATGACCACCTTCATAATGTCATAATGTATAAATATATAAATACTAAATTAGCAGAACAAAAGTCGTATAGACAAATCATAACTATTGTGAGAAATTTTAAAAACTCTCAGAAACTATAGAAAAATCAGAAAAACTGCAAGGACATAGATGACAGCATTCTTAAACTGATAAGACCTTTATAGGACATCAAACATCAAATTTAATATGCACTCTCAAGCCATGAGCAACAAATTCTAAACATTAATTATATCCTGGATTATGAATCCACATTTAACAAACTCAACATTATGGAAATGGTGGGTTGGAGAGATGGCTTAGTAGTTAAGGCACTTGCCTGTAAAGCCAAAGGACCCAGGTTAAATTCCCCAGGACCCATGTAAGCCATATGTACAAAGTGGCACATGTATCTGGAGTTCATTTGTAGTGGCTAGAAAGAAAAGATAATACAGTAAAAATCCATGAAGGAAATTTTATATACCCCCTGCATATGTAATAGTGTACCTATAAAGAATGCTTAACTTACCAAATCTCTAATGAAATTCATATAAAAAATTGATGAAAAGATCAAAATATCCAATTATTACCAGTAATGGGATTGAAGGGACATTATTATGATGGCACAAATATTAAAGTAATAATAATGGAATTATAGTGCAGATTTATATATTTACTTAAATATGTGTATGTCTCTTTAAAGATTGGAATTAGGTAAAGTGTATATTAAAAATAAAATGGGCAAGACTCGTATTTCATGCAATAGAATTTCATACAATAATAATATAAAGAATACTGGCTATACATATCACGAATAATTCTCTCAGGCATAATATTGAGTAAAATAAACCAGGCATAAGAATCTGCACCATGTGATTTTATTTATATGATGTTTTAAAATTAGTTCAAGCTTAGCCATGAAAATGGGAATAAGAATTTTTTTCCCATGAGGGAATTATCAGTTCAGAGTGCCACAGAAAACCCAGTGTGCACTGGATTTACCTTCGATCCTTATGGAGGTGATTATTGTATAAATAGGCATATATCAAACTTCTTCATGCTGTCCACTTAAGAATGATGCACTTTATAAGACATACAAGCTGACTTATATTCTAAGAATATATATGAACAGATTTGCATAAACAAATGTGAACATTTTACATGATCCTCAATATACATACGGTTTTGAATAGTTTTTTATAGATTATTCTATATGGATATATGTAAAAGTCAACAAAGAACTCCACGTGGTAGATTCTCTTTCAGCTCCCTGCCATACATGTTGAATGTGTATAAATAATACTTTGGCAGGAGTGATGAAGGTCCATTACAACTCAGTAAATGGGATCAAGAGTTAGATTTCCCTCTATCTCACTTTGCTGAGGAAAATCTAATTCTCACTAGGCTGAGAGTCCCACCTGGGAAGGAAAATATTGGCCATTGGCCACCTTTGGACACAACCATCTGTTGTAATATGCTATTATAATGCAAACTACTTTTGAATTGCATTTAGTTGGGGCTCTAAAAATTAAAATTTTTTGCTGGGCATGGTGGTGCACACCTTTAATTTCACCACTCAGGAGGCAGAGATAGGAGGAACACTGTGAGTTTGAGGCCACCCTGAGACTACATAGTGAATTCCAGGTCAGCCTGGGCTCGAGTGAGACCCTACCTTGAAAAACCAAAATAAATAAATAAATATAAGAATTTCTCAACTTCAAGATGCTTATGTTGTCATGAGTGAAAAATCTGCATGAAGTTTAATGTGCTATGGTTGTGTTTTAAATTCAGAATAAGTAATGATTATTTCTAAAACCATATTTACAGTACTTTTGTTGGTTATGTTTCAGCCACTGGCATCTTATAATATGTTCTGATGGTGGGCCCCAAGAGTCATAACAAAATTCAGACTATTCTAACGATATTAGAAATGACTTAATTTTTATTGTGTTACTTTTATGACTACATAATTCTTGGATGATTTTTTCCAGTGGAAAATATCATAATAATTTGCCAATGATTAACTCTGTTCATGTGTTGATTTTTGGAAATTGCTAAGTTTTAGTACAGGTATGCTGAGGTCTAAGTGCCACTTTCTCCAGATATCTTGTTTGTCAAATCCTAGTCATGTATGTGAAGACACTAAAAGGTGTAGCCTTTGAGAGGTAATCTGGTCATTAGGAAGGAGTCCTCATAAATGAGATTAGTGCTGCTCTCTAAGAGGCTCTGAAAGCTGCCTTCTTCTTCTACAAAGACAGAGGAAGATACCATCTGTGAATGAGGAAACAGTCCTTTGAAATCAAGCCTGTCAGTCAGTGCCTTGATCTTACACTTTGAAAAGTGCAGAACTGTGAAATAAATTCTTGTTGCTTACAAACATCTTGATTAGAACCCACCAAAAATGAACCCGACATGGCTCAGGGAAATTTTGTGGAAGAGGGGGTGGAAAGAATGTCAGAGTCACATGTTGGGTCATGATATGCAGAGACATTTATCGTACCAATAACTGTGGGCTAACTCCACAATGCACGACCCATTTACATCAACAAGGAGGGTCCAGTGGGAGGGGGTAGATCATGGATGAGCCTAAACAATGGTACCAAACTGCCTGTATTTGCTGAAAAGAAAACTAATAAATTTAATTAAACAACAACAACAACAAAAAAACATGGGTTTTATTCAGGGCAGGACATTTAACTTCCAGATCTATGAAAAGTATTCTAAAACAGCCATAGGATTTTAAGCTAATTATGTAAGAGAAAGGAGGGTTGCTTATTACAGCATAACTCAATGCTAGTAGTTTTGGGATATTGTTTGGTTTTTAATAAATCTGATGCTCAGAGTGATAGTGGACTATATATGTATGTTTGTACTCCTGTCATTTAGACCTTTGTCTTCCTTTTTTATATTTTCATAAGATTTTTCTTTATCTCTCAATCTTGTTTTTCTTTTTTAACCTTATACATTGGTTACATAAAATATATGATGATCCTGTTATATCTGAGTCAATTTTTAGACCTCCTAATTCGTTCACAAAAGTCGTCAAGAATTCCAGATACCAGTTGATCATGAAGCAATATGAACAACATAAAAATGATAAAATCTAATTGCTTCCTTTAGAAAGTTGTGAGAAATAAATGCTTGCTATTCATAAAATGACAATTTCTTGATCTGACACTCATTATTCCCTAAGCATAGATGATTGAGAGAATTACAATTTTTATTTTTCCTTATGAATTATCCGCCTTCCCTCCCAGTCCCACAAACTTTTTTGAAAATAAAGGGGGCAATTTATGAAAGACTACTTTATGTGGTTATATTCTGAATTAGGAACAGACGAATCTGTCCTCTATGGAACTACTATCATAGTGGCCACCATTGTGGACTTTTCACAATTCTCCAGCTTGAAAACACAGCTTCCTGTATATCCAGCTGTCTTTCCACGCAGCTTGAATTGTGCCTTTTCTGACCCTCACTATGTGCTGAGGAGAAAATATATACCTTAAAAAAAAAACTACAGAATGACTATGGAACTTGAAAATTCTGGTATAGATTTGCGCATTCTCAAATCATTAGTTTGGCACTAATATATGTTAATTTTTGATTTTGAATGTCAAGTAATTAATGCTACTTCTCTTTCTACTCAATATATCTGTAACAAATTTTGATTATGCTCCAAAGGGAAGTATTGTAGTTAAATAAAAACCTCCCTCAATTTAATAAAACTCTTAGTTTTGTTTTTTTTTAATCTCAATCCACCAGTGTGTCCAAAGTATAGTGTGTTGCAAGAATGTCTATCTCTGACTCAAAATGAGCTTGGCCAATTAGAAATTCAGCCCAAGTGAGGTATTTGAAGGATTCTCTCTTTTAATTGAATATTGTAGAACATAAAAATTGATTCAAGAAGAAGCTGTATTTTACTAAATATTTACAGCAAATTAATACTCTTGTAACCTATGACTTTATAACACAAAATATCTGACAAATCAATGATTAAAATTTCTAAGGCCTTCCCTGCTGCTTTCATTGTGCTATTGTTGACAATATAATTTATGAGCAGACATGTGAGGGTATTTTAATACATATTTATTACTTAATTTTCTTGTTTCTGTCACTAAATTCCTTATGAAAAGCAGCTACAGGAAAGAAGAGGTTTTTGACACATGTATCTCAATTTTTGGCAATCATGTGATACAGGTTTTAGGATACTTAAGAAAGCTATACAGTATAAAATGAGGCAGCAAGGAAGGAATAGAAAATAAAAGGGCAAAGAAAATAGTTTAACATTAAAAAGAAAAGAGTGAGAGGAAAAGAAAATTATGAAGCTTTTTAAAAAAGATATTCATTTTAAGGATGATCCTATATGGAAAAAAAGTTAGCTCCACTCTCACTCCAGCCCTGCACATGAGCAGTCACAGTGCAAACATTACCAGAATTGTCGGTCAGCATCTGGTATACCAGAGGCATAACTATAGAAATGTTTGAGCATTATGTATATACAGTGTGCATGTACAAATATCTGTTCTTGGGTAGAAATGTTTTGTGGGGTCTGGGGTGATGGCTCAGCAGTTATAGCACTTGCCTAAAAAGTCTAATGATCTGGGTTGATTTCCCTAGTACCCATGTAAACTAAATGCATAAAGTCATGCATGCATTTGAGTTTGTTTGAAGCTACTAGAAGCTGATGCACCCATTCTCTCCCTCTCTCTCTCTCTCTCTCATCTATCTATCTATCTATCTATCTATCTATCTATCTATCTATCTATCTATCTGACCTTGCAAATAAATAAAAAAATTAAAGAAATGTTTAGTGATGCTGTTTAGAAAAATTTACTTGATACTTTATCAAAAAGGAATTGTTAAAATACATAGATTAAATAAAATAAAACATAATATGACTAAAAGCTAAAGGTACTATAACCACTTTTTATAAACATGACATATTAGAATTCAAAATACATACCTGACCTACATTCAGGCAGGTTCATAAAAGAAAGCTTTAGTCAAGAAATGCATTTAATAACATTATTTTATTCAAACTTCAATGAAAAATAAACTTTTTTCTTGTACTTTCAAGTTAGTACAGATTTGTAATTACACATTGGCAGTATTGATAAGTTGGACATGATTTTGTTTGACATCACTTTTTATCAGTGAGTTCAACAGAATTTGACTGGAACAGAAAGTAGTGGCTGTGACCTGAAGATCCATCATGATTTGGGAAGTATTTGCTATGTTATGCTATTATAAAATGGAAGGGTGCACCTGAAACCAAAAAAAATTATTCTTGTATGGGCAGGCATCTGAGGACATGAAGTCTTATGGAAGTCTCCATTTTTTGTAATCTATAGCAACTTCATGAGAAAATGTACCCATTCTTGGCTGCCCACCAGCACTGAATGGTAAGTCTCTTGCTGAAGACATCATACTCAATGGATGAAAGAGAGAAATCAAGTTAGAGTTGAGGTAGAATCTTCCTTCCTGATGGCTGATTTTTATAATAGCTGAATGTGCTATTCAGGCAGCTGGAAGAGAAATATCATCAACAGTACTACCAAGAAGTGAACCTTGAATTGTAAAATTGTAAAATACTGACTGACCATGTATCAATTATGGCTTGAAGGTTACAGTGGTAAACAGCAGATACATGATTTGATAGGTCTAATTCACAAGATATTACTGAAAACTAGGTCAAAAGCTCGTGGCTGATGAGAATGTAGGCCATATGGAAATCACCTATGATTACTATATTACTAGACATATGTTGTCAGATTCCTCCCAAACATTTATACTTTATACACAGATTAGTTCTGCTTTCATCCCCAGTCAATAAAGACTTCTTTTTGCCAGTGAGAGGTGTTCAATGCAGAAAACCATTAACTGATCAAGTCCTGGAATAAGTGACTGATGAGGGCTTGGCCTTAAATATTGCATATCTTGGACTGTGGGAAAATTGCAGAAGCCAATACAGAAAGAACATAAAACCCAGAGGATGGGGAGGATTATTGTGGAACTCTGGTGAGATGACATGACAAGGTAAATTCAATCATGACTCACACCTGATGTGGTTACCTGCACAAGGCTTGCTCATGGTGGAGATATTCAACATTCTCTTACAAGTAGGGGAGAGACTTTGGGGACAACTTCCCTCCCTAATGACCTAGTGACAATTCAGGGTTGTTGGGGAGGAGTCATTCTCTTCTGTGTCATAGTCACAAGAAAAGAGATGAAAATTAAATGCAGTGGGAATGAGGGGATAAGAGAGTGCATATATAGTCAAAATTTAATATTTATATATATAAAGGTATAAAAAAATGTATCCATTATTCCCTTGAAAGAAACACAGAGCTTCTGGCTCCAGGCAACATAAAAAAATGGTCCAGCTTTGCTTACCTGCTTTGCTCTTCTTGATCTGGGTCACCAGGCCTGATAACCACTCACCAAAACATTCTCAACTCATCATTCAACAACTCTCCTCCCCCCTCTACACTTGTCTCCTCCCACATTCCAACTATACCCACATTCTCTCCTCTCTTTTCTCTCCTACATTTTGTCTTTTCCCTCTCTGTATCTTTTCTCTATCACTTATGAGGAAAAGATGAGGACATACTTGTCATTGCTAACAAAACCAGTTCTGTGTATTGTGTTTCTAGTACATACTTTCTCTCAAGATTAGTTTTAGGCTTAAATGAAGAAAATTACAATTATTCCAGTATTTTTATTGTTTAAACTCTAATCCCTATTATATAATGGATTAGCTAGTAAACACCATTCTAAATGTTATTGTGAACAACTCAGAATTATATAATACAATATGATTTATATTTTAAGACATATCTTCAATTTTAGAATACCTTTTTTATGAAAGAGTGAGCTGTAATAGGAAAATGAAGCATATGTTGGATTCATCTATCTACTGAAAATAGTTATGAAGCTGGGATGCATTATGAAGGCACTGACAAGTTAGTCAGGCAATAAAATATTATAGGACTGAGAAGAATACCTAGAAGTGCTGCATAGTAATGGGGAATCTTTTCCTCTAAGGTATCTATTCATTGTACAAAATTTTCTATAAGCCTAAGAATGAGGAAAAGGATGCTGTCAGTCTCATAGCTCCAATTGAACAGAAGTGAGAGTTGAAGGTCATTCAAAGACAGCAACATAGGAAAGGTAAGAATTTGGGACAGGCTTCCTGGAGGGCTAGATTATAGGATGAAATAGAACACTCTCTCAAATAGAACTACCCCAGAGTCTGGATATAACTTTACATTAGCTTATTTCCCAAGATGAGATTCACAGGATCTAAATAGCTAGTGTCTCCAGCCATCTGCTGAAACTGCATATGCATTTTCTGTAAAGACAGGGCTTTACCTGGCCCCCGGTTCTTTCCTCTACAATTTACAAGAACAATATCCATCTCTCAAACAAAAATCTGGGAATTAGTAGCTAGGATATGACACCAAAACCTATGAAAACAAACAAATCTTTGGGATTCTATAATAAAAAAGATAGGGAATATAGGATAGACTGAAATAACGATGCTATATGTACAAATAGAAATAAAAAGAAATCTTCAAAACCTTTGTTATAGAACATTGCACTATAAAGATATAAAAATTCTAGTATTGAGATAGATAAAATTAAGAATTCAAGGATTTTATAACTTGATCCCAGGTGAAATAGGAATTGGAAAACAGGTCATAAGAAAAATAGAAAGAATGTGTGAAGACTTGAGAGGGCAATAACCTACAATAAAGAACATTAGAGAAACATAGAACATAGGGATTTCAATGTAAACCATACATGTGAATAGCTCTAAGAGAAGGAGATGAGAGAGAATGGAATGAAAGAAAACAGAAAAGGAGCAAAGAAGAAATGGAAGAGAAGAGAAAGCAGCAGATAGGAAGCAATATTTTAAAAGACAGTGGTTTGGAAAACTTTGAAAAGCATGAAAGACATCACACTAAAGATTCAAGAATATCAATGAAATTGATATTGAAACATGCTAAATAGCATTTAAACAACTAGAAGATAAGAATTTGTGCATATAACAACTGTGTGAGCTACATACATGCTCTATAAATCAACCCATTGTTATTTGAATGACTCAGAAAATAGGCTAGGCAAAATAACAAAAAAATAAGAAATTTAGCTGAGTGTGTTGGCACACACTAATCCCAGCACTTGGGAGACAAGTAGGAGGATTGCCATTAGTTTGAGGCTAGCCTGAGACTACATAATGCATTTCAGGCCATCCTAGGCTACAGTGAGCCACTACCTTGAAAAACAACAACAACAACAAAATCAACAAAGGGAACAGAAACTTGAATATGTCACTAACCACATTATATTATTGAACCCAATCTAACAAGTGCTATGTAACTATTTCTCTAACTTATAAACAAGAAAACAAAATTGAAAATTTTTTTCTCACAGAGTGAACAATAGGTATAATGGAGATATAGTTGTTTTGCTTAATATGGATATAAACCATCAATCCCAAAATTCTACAAACAAGCCAATTATGTTACATAAATTTTTTTTTGATGCACAAAACACAGTATAATTGTTAAGGTCTATGATTTTACAAGTAGTACAATATACTAGCATAAAAGCTTAGTCCTTTCTTATTGTTTCACTCATATATTAGCATTGACAAATATCTGCTACTCTTTGAATGTACCCTTTATTATTACTACACTGAGTGTGGTGTCACACAGTTTTTGTTAGTTGTAAGCTCACAAGTTGGATGTTTACTGTTTATGATGCTGATAGAGAAAACTATGCTCTGAGTTAGGGCAAGTGAGTTGGTTACTCATAGCATAGCACACCCTGTGACCTTTCTGCTGCATCCATCACACTTACTTTTGCAAGTGCATTCACAGAAAGTGGCTTTGCAGGATGCTGTATGCACAGTGGGTTTACACTGCTCAGGAACACCCCATTTTCAATCCTCCAACTTTTCATAATGTATTGCAATAAAAAGCGTGGAGTTCTGCTTTGGATAGAAAGACACTGTATTACATTGCAGACCAATGAAACCCTCCCTGTGTTCTAGAAAAAGATACTGGGATTTTTTTTTTTCTATAGTGTTTGCTGTATAAACATCTATGAAAGGACTGAAAAATGAAGGGTGTCAATGTCTCTGCTAATAAGAAATAAAGAAATTGTCACTTGGGAAATGTCATTGAAATCAGTGAAAAGGAAAACAAAATTTCTTCCTTGTCAAAGTTACATAAAAATTTAGCAAATATGAAACAATTTTATGAAATTTTTTGTCATTGAGTAAAATTGCTCAGTGCAGTAGAAAAACAGAGTAGATAAAGATAAGAAGATTCTCATGCTGAGAAGTACAATACAAATTTAGGTTGGTCAAGAATGGACAATATGGGCTGGAGAGATGGCTTAGCGGTTAAGCGCTTGCTTGAGAAGCCTAAGGACCCCGGTTCGAGGCTCGGTTCCCCAGGTCCCACGTTAGCCAGATGCACAAGGGGGCGCACGCGTCTGGAGTTCGTTTGCAGAGGCTGGAAGCCCTGGCGCCCCGATTCTCTCTCTCTCCCTCTATCTGTCTTTCTCTCTGTGTCTGTCGCTCTCTAATAAATAAATAAATAAAAATTAAAAAAAAAAGAATGGACAATATGAAAAGATAATGTGCAAATATTTACAGAATAAAACCCTTTATACTGTTTTTCATGTATATTCTAACAAAATAAAATGTATTCTCATTTTTTTTTTATTTCAGAATAAGGCCTCACATGAGAAAACTTCTGTGCAGTTTCTTTCTTTCTTTCTTTTTTTTTTTTCCAAATTGTACGACTTTGTAGAGATAGGAGTCCATCTAGAGTTGGATTAACATCTGCATTCTAGTTTCCAAAATTCTGCCCTGGAAAACAAAACAAAACAAACCAAAACCTTCTGGATCTTCAATGTACTTTCTACTAATTTACTATCCCCATGGTACCTTCTTTACTGGAAATGTGAAACTGATTTTCTCAAGAAAAGTAAACAAAACCTCACCTAAAGTTTGTAGACATTTATGATGATTTTGTGAGTCAATGCTGAGGAGGTAGAATGCCTTCCCAAACTAGGTAAAGTGCATTTCCATGCCTGGTATGTTTACGGTTCCATTTCACAGTCAATGTATCCATGTGGCCTTGAGTCCTCTGAGCCCAAACTTGGAAATGTGGCCTCACTTATGGCTGCAGGAAATACTATTCTGTGTATGTTGAGTGAACAAGAATGTGATAGTTGGGATAAAAGAGTATCTTGAAGCTTTTTCATGACCATACCCTTCACAATGTTGTGTGATGGCAAAATATGAAACCAACCAAAGTATGATTGAGGTATAATATCATAATATCATTACAGGAACAGCTATAAGGCTTAGTCACAAATGCTTGAATTTATAGGGACATTTTACATTCAAACTACCATGGTATGAATTTTATCTAAATATACTATAAATGTAAGGAATTGTCAAATAATAAAATTACTATAAAATGAAAAATATAAGTATATTGTTTACCATTATAGGTTCATGTATTAATACATATGTAAGAGTTTTATTTAAATATTAGTGACAAAAACATATGGGAAGATTAAATGTTTTCAGTTTTTGAAATGTTTTGTAATGTTATGCAAGATGTTCTGAAGAATATTTAAAACAATGCCTGTTCCCATGAGATGACTCATTTTATTTTTGAATTCAGAAGCCAATTTGTATTAAAAAAGGTTATTTATAGCAAAAATTTTAAATTATATCTTGGCAAACGTTCTTGTTTCTGTCATAAATTAAAAGGCACTAGCTGTTTGGAGACTGGTAGCAAATTTTAATGATTATAATGTATAGAATTATGTGAATTATTTAAGGTTAGGGTCTAATTAGGCTTAATAACATCAATAATTAATTAGCAATTCCCCAAACTCATATAAGACATGCTTTATTCTTTTCAAACAGCTCTCTTTCTATTTCCCTATTAGATTTTTACATCAACTCTCTGAGGTACTTTGGAAAACCTTATCATTTATTGGATTAAGAAACTGAATCTTGGATGTGTATGATACAGTTTATTCCTTGCATGAGTACTGTGTGTAGAAAGGTGATCAGTATCCATGGGTAGCTTTATCTCAACAGGTGATATAGAATATAAACATACCTTATTAATCCTGCTTTATAAATGAGTCTTTAAAAATATTATTTATATTTATGATGTGTGTGTATGTATGCACATATGAGTCAATACCTTTTGCTGCTGAACATAATTGACAGATGCAGGCACCACTTTTGGGGTCCAGCTTCATGTGGGCACCTGATAATTGAACCTAGGCCAGCAGGTTCTGCAGAAAAGTGCCTTTAACTGCTGAGCCATCTCCTCAGCTCTGTTAACAAGTTTTTATGACCTATGATACTTAGCAAAGCCAACCTAATAAATATACCATGATTAAATATATTTCAATGGAATAAGGAAATCAGAATGAAACAAGCAACAGCAAACATATAATCTTCATGTCTCTCAAAGTTTTGTTATTTGGAGAAAATCTGAATTGTTTAGGGATGGTAGAAAATTGTTTGGAACTGAAATAGTAAGCATTTTTTTTTTTTTTTTTTTTGGTCAATAGTGAAAAGAAGGAAGGAAGAGAATGAAAAAAGAAAGAAAAGAAAACTCCTACAGAGATGGAAGAAAAAGAAAACACTGTCCAGTGAAAGCATATCCTTTTTGCATTTTATATATATATATATATATATATGCACATATATATATATGTGCACATATATATATGCACACATATATATATATGTATGTATGTATGTATATACATATCACCTTTCTGTTTTTCTATTTCTTTGAAGAACTCTGACTAAAATAGGTGCTGTGGTCTATTTACTGTCTCTGTTGCATCTCTCTGCCTCTTTATTTTTATTTAGAATATTGATAAAAGGAGAGCTCTGTCTAGCTCCTAGGTTTGCTCCTGCATGGGTTATAGCTTTTGGATGACAGCACTCATTGTCAATTTATAAATTTCAGATCAAATATAACCCCTGGTCCTATGAACCTAATGAACATGTGGTACCTCTGACAATTATTCTTCATGGACACACAGGCTGACATTCTGAAAATGGTTGGACATCTCAGTGCACCTACAAAAAAATGTGTTGACCCTGAGAGAAACAAGGGCCAATTTCTTATCAACTAAAAGAGTATATACCAGGAGTATAAGTATAATTAATTACACCTTGGAACCCCGGTGCAACGCACAATACTTGCCATATGGTAACTGCTTAATAAAAGCCTTTATTAAGGGATTAAAATTTACTGATAATGAGCTATTAACTGGTATCCCATAAATACAATGCTAAACTGATGGACTACTTTTAATTAAGGCCTGTCATGGACGTAGTACATATCAGAAGAGACATAGACATAAAATAATCTTGTCTTTTAATGGTCTCATTCTTATCATTTTTAAAGATTTCTGAGTATGCAATCTAACTGAGAACATAAGTGGCATTCTCTATGAATGAAGCCATGATTTCTGATTTGATAAGTAGATTGGAAAAGATAGTGGATTCTGTATATATATTACCCTTTCAGTCTTTCCTCTCCAAAACCAAAGTGGTAAAGAGTTGAAACTCTCTGCTCATTTTCCCTTTTCCTTAGTGTATTAGTCTTATAATTGTGATAACATACCTAAAGGTAGCCACTTTAGGAAGGGGAGATGCATTTTGGCATGAGGCTGCTTACATCTCTACAGCCAAGAAAGTAGTGAGCTTGTAGGAAGTGGGGCTGGACTACAAAACCTCAAGGGCTGCACCCAGACATCTTCCTCCAAATAGGTCTGCCTCTTATAGCTTCACAATCTCACAAAACAGTGCCTCCATATGCTGACCAAACACATCAGCCTACAATGGATATTTTACCTCCAAACCTAAGATCTACTAATATATATGTGTTTATGTAAGTATGCATATATTTTAATTGTAGGTGTGGTGTCTGGGTAGATGGATTGGAAACATGAGCCCCAGAGTGTGGATCTCTTGTATTAACATAAATGATGGTCTGGCATAGTGGCATACTTGTAATCTAATTGCTTGATGGGGAAGTAGAAACAAGGGACACCTGGACAGGCTGGAAAATCAGCCCAATTGGCAAGTATACCCAACTGGCAAGTATATACATCCATATATATGCATGTGCACCTGCATACAAGTTCAACTACACACATGCACATTAACCACTGACACACACACACACAATGATGGTATATAGTGTGTTTATATGTATATGTATACATATCATAGTCATGCATATATAATTTTTAATCTTTTCTAAGCTGATAGCAACAGGTAAGAATGTGCTAAACAACATCTTAAGAGAAATATTAAGAGCATCTAGGAATTTTTACTTTTTCTCTCTTTTGACCCTCTTGTGTAAATATCTTTCGAATACAGACGTGATGGGGGAATCTTAAGACTGATTTTGGCCACCGAGATTAAAAATTATATTTTAAGATTGCAGAGAAATGAATTCTGTAAAGACCAAGTCTCTATGTATTTATAGTTGCAGGTGACCTAACAAGGGCCAGATTGCTTATGTTATAACCTGAAAGTCACTGTCAGAATATGCCATCCTAAATGAGCACAAGGTGAGATGAAACATAGCATACATGTGTGCATGAAGCAATAATGGGCATTGCTGCTGTGTGACTATTCATCCATGAATATTAGATAGTGGGGTCAGAGACAGAATAACTGAGATGGCTGAGACTTTCTGATGTCCAAGTGTGAATACCATGTGGAAATGGAGGCAAGAGGCCAGAGTCCATTCTGAGGGGGGGGGTGGGAATCAAACACCCTACATGTTCTCCTCACCCCCTTTTTCTTTGCTTGAGACAAATGACTCCTCCTTTTTTAAAGTTTAGAGAGATTTTACTATAGATAGAACATAAGAAGCTATAGAGAAGGAAAGTGGTCAGAGCATAAGAGCTCCTGCCTATGAGAAGGCAGGGATGTTGTTGTAAAGTCTCTTTAGAGATCCATCCAGATTGGAGTCTTTTGTAGGTATATGAGCACTTTAAAAAAATTCTGATATGGGGCTAGGGAGATGGCTTAGTTTTTAAGGCACTTGCCTGCAAAGACTAAGGACCCATGTTGGACTCTCCAGATCCCCCATAATCCAGATGCACAAAGTTGAGGCAAGTGCAAGGATGCATATGCCCACTAGGTGGTGCAAGCATCTGGAGTTCAATTTCAGTGGCTGAGGCCCTGGTGCACCAATTCTCTCTCTCTCTCTCTCTCTCTCTCTCTATGTGTGTGTGTCTCTCTCACTCTCTCTAAAATTAAAAAAAAAAGATGTGAATTAAATGAGAAAAAGAAGATGAGAGTGTGAGGAGTGAGGAGGATAACATATTCAGGTTCTATTTCTGCTATTTGTATTTGTTGTATATGAATGTCATGAGGGTTTTTCACTCCCACTGCTGCATCCTTATCCAGGTGGGAAGAATGCACCAAGAAGAAAATCCTTTTAAAGTTCAAAGCCACTGTTCCTCGCCCATAGCTGTGGCAGTCAAAAGCTTCCCTGCAATGTTTAGATGCTATTCGTTGGCCTATATGAAGACTCTCACTTGCCACCAGCCACCCACCCAACTTGAGCTGATAACTATATGATGTGTCCCAGGGAAGGAAGAGCTCTCACACATGATATTTAAAGTCATCTCTTATACACAGTCTTTATAGCAGTAGCTGTGCACTCCCATTCATCTTATAGTTGCTTTTAAACTACTTAAAATGACATGGTTATTATAATTAATTACTTCTATTTTTAATTAAAATGTTTAGCTATAATTTTATATCAGTAGGCACAATCCAATGTGGACAGTACTGAGTAAATTTGGGCATTTGGAAATCTTGTATCTGAAATGATACTGTATGCATAGTACAAAAACATTCCAAAATTCAGTAACATACTAACTCTAAATGTTGAAAACAGTCATTTTTTAATTGGTAATATATCTTACTTAGCATACATGGATTTAGATATCATTCTTTCTGGCATTTTAAAACATAATTTGTTTTAGTTGGTTTTACCTCATCAAAGAAAACTCATGGGTAGAAAATATTTGCTTGATAAAGTGATCAGTGCTAAGCATCATTAGGAAAATTCAGGTTCTAATGAAATAGCCCAATACTGCTTACCTGCACAGTGACTGAAATCAAAAATTTCAACCATGCCAAGTGCTGACAGTCATATGGGGAAATATAAACTCATAACACTTCTGTATGTACAAAACAGTACAATAGGCTAAAAGGAACTTTAAACATTAAATATTCTTTTGGCTCCTAGGCTATATAGAGATAGAAAAATAAAACACAATAATTCTTCCCAATAACATTCATGAATGCACATGGAAACTTTACTTGTAATATATAAAGTGGAAAGCAGCCCAAGTGTACATCAATATAGGAAAATATGAATTGTAATTTATTTGTATGGAATATATTTCAGTGACAAAATGAAATTCTATATAAACTTTCATAGATAGGGCTGGAGAGATGGCTTAGCAGTAAAGGCATTTGTCTAAGAAGCCAAAGTACCCAGGTTTGGTTCCCCAGGACCCACCTAAGACAGAAGTACAAGGGGCACATGCATCTGGAGTTCGTTTGCAATGGCTGGAGGACCTGATGTGCCCGTTCTGTCTCTGTCTCTCTGTCTGTCTGTCTCTCTCTCTCTGTCTGCTTGCAAATAAATAAAAATTAAAAAATAATTAAAAAATCTTTCATAGACACTGTGAAGAATGAAGGTGACATACTTGAATCTCTAGTAAAAGTGAAAGATTGCAAGCAAAACGTGAGTACATCTGCAATGATTCTAGTTATATAAAGTCAGTTGAATTGGTTTACTCAAGATTCAGTGAGAGATTCTGTCTCAAAAAGAAAAAAAAGGTGAAGAGGGCTGGAGAGGTGGCTTATAAGTTAAGGTGCTTGCTTGCAAAGCCTAAACACCCAAGTTTGGTTCCCCAGTACCCACATAATCTAGATGTACAAGCTGGTGCATTCATCAGGAGTTTGTTTGCAGTGGCTTAGGGGACTTGTAGTGTTAATTCTCTCTGTCTCTCCCTTTCTCAAATAAATAAATAAATAACTTCTTTTAAAAAGGTGAAGAACAACTTAAAGACACCCAATGTCATCCACATGCACATGTATACACCTGGACATAAACATGTAGACATATACATACATACATACACCCATACATATGCAAAATCAGTGGACATGATGGCAACTGTGGTTTGGATTATTATGCTGAAGCTAGATCTCCAGGGTGACACTTCAAAGTGGAACATTTGGGAATATTTCATGTCATAAGGTTGGGTCCTCATGCTGGCACAGGTGCCCTTTTCCGAAGGCATATAAAAGATCTTGTTCGCTTTCTGCTATTTGTCATGTTAAAATACAGGCAGAATACATTTAGAGTGCCTTTCCAGTTTTCATCTCCATAGGCACCTTGATCTTGGACACCCCAGCTTTCAGAGAAGTGTGAAATAAATGTCTGATATTAAGTTGTTAGCCTGCAGTATGTCTGTTGTAGTGACAAAATGACTCAGAACATAAACTACTTACATCTGCTCCTAATCTGAAGGGAAAAGCATGCTTATTGCTTTCATTAACTACAACATTGCTAGCATATTTTTAATAGATGCCCCTTATTAATTTTAGGAAGTTTCCTTCTGTTCTTAATAGTGTTCTTATTATAGATAGGTAATTTTCTTTGACTTTTTTATAATTACAGTATTTTTCATATTAAAAAATCACACACACACACACACACACACACACACACACACATATATATATATATATATAAATGACCAGATCACTATAAATATTCAATGATTACATGACATGAAACAAAAGAGAAAAACATCACTTGTAACAACAGAGGGTTAGATAAGTTCATTTGAACTGCAGCATGGTAATCTCCACATGGAGACCAGAAACAAACCAATATCACTTCACAGTGTCAACAGCAAAAGTACACTTTGTGATCAGACAGCCTTCTATTCTAGCCCTACTCACAACTGTGAAAGGAAAGTAAAAATAGCCAAGAGTGCATTCCAAATTTAAGAAGCATGCATGGAAATAAAACATAGTCCTTGACAAGTTTCCATCATGAATATATAGGTAAAATGAATAGATTCCTTTTGTGAGAAAAAGTAGAAACATGGCCCAAAATAAATGTGAGTATTTTGTTACTTATGAGGTACCTTAATCCAAGGCTGGACTCATAAGAGTCACAAACTTAAGTGAGGAAGACAGCACATGATGACCACCAGCATTCACTGTTGGAACAGAGCCCCACTCAGATCCCTGTGTAACAGTACTGTTCTTAAATATACTGCACATCTATTTTAATGCTCAAAAAATTCAACATTAGGCCTATTTTTTGTTTGTTTTTTTATGATTCTCTAGATAAGTTTCACTCTAGTCTACGCTGACCTGGGATTTACTATGTAGTCTCAGGGTGGCCTTGAATTTATGGTGATTCTCCTACCTCTGCCTCCTGAGTGCTGGGATTAAAGGCATGTGCCACATCCAAAATATTTTTAATGGAGAACAGAAGTTTTAACAATGTGCTTGTTTCTAAGCTGTAGCTGCTTATGCACAAAACTCGTTTTGAAGAGTTTGTAAAGGCCTCCAAGGAAAGATATTCTAAAGTTTCTTTTGATAAAACATGATCTATAATAATCCTCATGGCTAGGACATTTACATTTCTATTATGCATAAACCTCCATGCCCCACAGTTTTATACTGAACCCATCTGTCCTTTCTAATAATAGAATACATCTTTCTACTGAGTTCTGTATAAAGACTATGTTAGTATGAAAAAAAAATTGAATAAATTCTTTCTTCCAATACTTATTCTCTATTTTATTTTATCATGAGAATGAAATGACCCAAAGTTCACAGTAAACAGCATATAGGTGGAGGAGAATATGTCATCTTAATAATGTCTATGGCCTTTTACTTATCATGTCCTTAGAATTCTCATTTTCATAGTTTTGTCTTATTCTTTGTTCAAACTACTTTTCTTCAACTGGGAACAAACATATTAGAGTCCATTTTGTTTAGCAATCTGTCCCTGAAAGTTTCACCCACATCCACCTTTAAACAGTGAGACTCTCAGTTCAGTGCAGAGCATGAAGACAAAAAATGCGTATCAGAAATAACATGAATCAAGGACATGTATATTTATAAGAAAAAAATGAAAATGCATACCTTTTATCACCACCCGGTATTTATATTCTCCTTATTGCTTTGAATTTCAGATTTTTTCATTATGCACATGGATCTTCTATTGACAGACTTAAAAGCTCAAGTAATTACCTTTATTTTGACTAATTAAAAAAAGCTATTTTTTTTCAAAATTTTACCTTTGCAACTTTGTTCCCAGCATTTTAACTCTATTTGGACATTTCATATGTCAGAAACATCCTAAACCATGTAGTGGAGCTACACACCTACACAATTTATTGATTTTCTTTTAATAATTATCAAGCAAAATATTATGTTGCAGAGTAACACTGGGGAGAAAGTAGCACTCACCCAAAGTTCATTTGTTCTTGATTTCATATTGTCATTTGCTTTGTCCTTTAACTTACATTCCCAGGATTTGAACTATGGGTCTTCCTTCTATATTGAATCTGTTCTCTACCTGGTGGTATTTGGGGCTCTGATTAGTCCCTGAGTGAAAGTCCACATTCTAGTTCTATCCAACATGGCCACTATTTCACCTAAAAAAATTGATTCCTTGCACAATTCAACAATTCTGTTAAAAATCACCCATCCTATGCAGGACACATACAAGAGGATCATGGGGCTTAGGGATGGCATAATTTTCAGTCCAACATAATAAAAACAACTTGCTTCCTTCACCTTATGCTAAATATTATTTCTACACTTATTTCCCTTCTTTGGTTTCATACTATATTTACTCATTCATGTACATGCTTATATTTATCTGTACATGTGTGGCTAAATAAGGATGTAATCACATATACTTAGACTGTGTGGTACATATACTATAAAATTTTATTTATTTGTAAAGAACAATGTTTGAAGGATAATGAGAGGAATTGTAAATAAAATAAGTAAGGTAACTCAGACCCTGAATTGAAAAAAGTATATGTTGTCTCTCATATGCAGGTTCTAATTTAATACTATGTAGGTAAGTAAGGGGATGTGTGAATACAGACTATGAATAGAATTAGGAGACCATGACAGTGAAATAAGAGGTAATGAGAACTAATGGAGTAAGAAAACAGATTGTG
This sequence comes from Jaculus jaculus, assembly GCF_020740685.1. Lineage (NCBI taxonomy): Eukaryota > Metazoa > Chordata > Mammalia > Rodentia > Dipodidae > Jaculus > Jaculus jaculus. The sequence goes on along the minus strand of NC_059104.1, from coordinate 125,408,370 downwards.
AAAGCAGAAAGAAGGCTCTGGTGGGAGGATGGAAGGGAAATTTAAAAATATTATTTGCTATGCAACATAGTGACACTAATTCCTTGTATGTTAATAGTAAATTTAAAAATTTCAAAAGGATTCATAGAAGTATATTGTATTAGTCAGGGTTCTCTAGAGGAACAGAATTACTAGAATGAATTATTTTATAAAGGGAATTTATTGGATTAGCTTACAGTAGTCCAATAGCAGTTGCAGGGCTAAGAATCACCGAACCTGGTAGCTGCTCAGTCCACGTGGCCAGATGCCTCAGCAGTCCCGACCTGGCACTGCAGATGGTGCTGGAAAGCCTGGAGGCTTCCTGAGGAGCCACAAAGCCTGGAGGCTTCCTGAGGAGCCACTGGGTTTCGATCCACGTGGGTCTTCGGTTGATGTTGGTCTTTAGTCCGTACTGGTCTTCAATCCACGCTAGAAGGTAGGGAGCAGCTCCGGCAGCCAAGTGGAAGGAAGGAAGGAAAAAGGGAACTCTTCTACCCAGAGCTTCCTTATATCAAGTCCCTCTCTGAGCGGGCCGCCCACTCTGGGGGAAGGGCTCACCCTGGGAGAAAGACCTCCTCCTTTAGTTGATCCTTCCTAGAAGCAGCCTGTGGATTACTAAACAGATCAAGTTGACAACACCTTAAATATCACATATATAAATTAAGACTGTTTTCTATTACTGATTTCATAACATTCATCTGAAAACAAAATGTCTACTTGGCCTTCAGGTTATGAAGGCCATGTTTGCTTTATTGTCTTTCTTTGATGTTGCTATTACATTTTTTTTTTGTTTGTTTTTTTGAGATAGGGTCTCACTCTGGTCCAGGCTGACCTGGAATTAACTCTGTAGTCTCAGGGTAGCCTTGAACTCACAGCGATCCTCCTGCCTCTGCCTCCCGAGTGCTGGGATTAAAGGTGTGCACCACCACGCCCGGCCAATATATTCTTAATGCTTTATATTCACCCAGTGACTAGGGAATTGGTGCCCATTTCTAAAGCTAAAAATTAAATTATTAAATTATAAATGAATGTATCATTTCCTGTATTTGTGCCTAGACACTGAGGAAATGATTCCATTTCAAAACCTGCATATGAATAAGCACTTTTACAATTTTGGTTGTAGAGTAGCATTATGAAAACTGCCTTCTTTTTTCACATTTTTAAGTATTACTTTTAACATTCAAGGAACATTATTAAAAAATTAAAGTTTCTGATTTTTATTCTTAATATCCACAATTCTAGGAAATGAAATCATGGTATCATTGTCTGTGGTTGGGATAGCTGAATGATAATGTCTGTGCTCTTACACTGGAAGGGCAGGCAACCACTCCACCAATCATGCAATGACCTCATCATGCAAGATCACAGAGTGGTTTCAGAAGTTTTAGGAACTACAGGCCTTAGTAGAGAAGCAGATACTGCAAGGAGGTAGACATACATAAACACTTGGCGAATGGTGGCAAGAATGGCAAACAGCCAGTAAATTGTGGTGAATGGCATTACTGCTTTGGGCTAAGGCAATCTTATGAGCCTCCCCCCAAATTCCTCCTCTATAAATAAGTTTAACTGCTTTTAACTCTGAATTCTTGTCTGCTAATAAAAGTGAGGGCTATAATTATTATCATTCTCATCCTTACACTTTTATGGGATATGTATATATATATGATGTGTTTGTGAGGTGATGTTACATAGCAAAACAAAAATGGTAAATATTATATAATATCAAGCTTAATCATGCAGTTAAGTGTACAAAAGTTTGAGAACTGTTTCTTTGCTTATAATATTTCTCATAATCCTGAAGCTTCATCGAGAAAATAACACTCCCTGAGGATTTTTGCTGCACCTATCTTATAAATGATTCCCTTTGATCAAAAGGTAATGAAAGGCAGAGCAAGCTTTCCTTCTCTAAAGTCATAGAGACAATGATTTCACATCATAGTATTTCAACACCTCACATCTCTGTTGGAGTGAGAGGAAGAGGAGGGGGCTGTAAAAGGGGAAGGAAAGGTCAAGAGAGGAATCCAAAGTCAAGCCAAGTAAAATGCAAAGCCTAGTATCAACTCTACAAAATGTGACTTGAGCTCTTTCAGAGCAGTGTATGCTAGGGTGAGTGACAACTGCTAATTAAAATAGTGGCTAATTATCATGAGATGATTCATCTCAGACCTGCAGAAGAAGATAGATCATTTTTATTTGTAGAAAATTCTAATTTTGAACCATGCATTTTTAGATGAACATCTGTGATGTGTTTTTGATTGAGACATGCAGTAATTATATTTCTTTCCTTTAGTTTGTGGCTGATGTGTTCATATTATATTTTACCCGGCGTCAATTTTTATACCTCCATAAACAAAAATGGGGGAAGTTTTATGAATGTGGTGTGTGATGGGCTGATTCTCATCTCAAGTTCTGCATCCATCTGAGAAAGAGAAGCAAATTATCTAATGGGGAGTGAGATCAGTGCAAGATACATGGATACCCATTACTATTTAGAGATAATTTAATAGGTGTAGGCCCTCATGTAGCCCACTATTGGTGGGAGCGTAATATTGGAGAGTGGGTTCATTTTTGGATATTATTCTGACTTGTTTCTGCATTCCAGGTATGGGATCTGTTCCACTGAGTGGATCTGTTAGCCAAATCAAGAGCAACTGGTAACCCACCATGTCTGTGCCTCTACTGCACTTGTGTGAACACCACATCAGATTAATTACTGGTGAGTAGCTTAGACAACAAATTGCTTAGACAGATGTTGGTCATTTTCCCCCAGTTGCTCATGTAACACCTTCTTTCACTACACAAACTAACTGTGTGGGGATTGACTATTTTCCAGTTTCTAGCCATGTAACTCCAGGTTACATTCCAACAGCATATGGTATCTTCAGCAGTAGTGTATCCTCAAGTACTCAGACAGTATTTTGTCTTCTTTTGGGAAACATTGCAGGTCTCTCTGATCGACAGCTCTGTGTGGATGTTACCCCATGCTGGTACTGGGAGTTACAGGTCAGTGCCAAGGAAGAAGAAGGGAGAAAAATATGGGTTATATAAAAGAGAAAGAGAGAAGAGAGAGAGAGAGAGAGAGAGAGAGACAGAGAGAGAGGAAGAAAGGAAGCAAGCAAGCAAGCAAGAAATAAAGAACAAAAGAAAGAAAGTGGAGGACATTGAGGATAGTCTTTATCATACCCTTTCCAGGCCCCTGTGAATCAGATATTCTCTCTAAGCACCCGATGAAGGTTCAACTTTTTAGTATGTCTTTCAGGATGTAGGATTTTGTGGTAACATTTCCATTTGGGTCCAGGTTTTTGTTCCTCACCATCCTTACTCTCCCCTCCCACCCCACCATCCCTATTGTCCAGTCCTTGAGATATTTATTAGGTATGTCAGCATCACAGACAGATTCAGGTTAGGGACCACAGATAACTGAGACCATGTGATGATTGTCTTTCTGTGATTGGGTGAGTTCACAGAGAATGATTTGTTCCAAGTTTGACCAATTTTCTTCAAATTTCATTGTTTCATTGTTCCTTGTTGCTGCATAGAATTCCATGGCGTAAATATACCACATCTTAGTTATCTATTCATCTAATGATGGGCATCTTGGTTGGTTCCAGCTCTTTCCTATTATGAATTGAGTAGCTATAAACATGGTTGAGCAAATATCTCTAAGGTGAGGTTTGGAGCTTTTAGGGTAAATGGCCAAAAAGGGGATAACTAGGTCCCCTAGTACCTCTATAGCCATCCTTTTTAGGAGTTTCCACATTGCTTTCCACAGTGGTTGTACTATCTTACATTCCCACCAACAATGAATGAGGGTTCCTATTTCTCTACAACCTCACCAGCATTTGTTTTCATCGGATTTTTTAATGTTTTCTAGACTTAAGGTAGAATCTCATAGTTGTTTAAATTTGCATTTCTCTAATGGTTAAGGAGATTGCACACATTCTTAAGTGTATGTGAGCCATTTGTAATTCTTCCTTTTAAGAACTCCTTATTTAGCATCCAGTTTTGGAGTGGGTTGTTTGCTTTTTTATTGTTTAGATTTCTTACTTCTTTCTAGATTCTAGATATTAGGTTTCTGTCAGTGGGATAGCTGGCAAAGATTTTCTCCCATTCAGTGGGTATTCTCTTGGCTCTGCTTCTGGTATGCTTGTCTATGCAAAAGCTTTTTAGCTTCATGAGATCACTCTGTTTGAGAGCTTGTTTAATTTCTTTGGCTACTGGAGTTTTGTTCAGGAAGTCTTTTCCCAATCCTATATCATAGAGAGTGCTTCCCATTTTTACATCCAGTAATTGAAGAGTTTCAGTCCTTATATTGAGGTCTTTAATCCATTTGGACTTGATTTTGTGTAGGTAAAAATGAGTGGGTCTAATTTTATTTTTCTACATATGGCCATCCAATTTGTCCAACACCATTTGTTGAAGATGCTGTCTTTTCTCCAGTCTACATTATTGTCAACTTTGTCAAAGATCAAGCAGCTATAGTAGCTTGCCCTAAGGTCTGGGGCTTAATTCTCTTCCAGTAGTTATGCTTCTGTTTTTATTCCAGTACCTTACTGCTTTTGTAATTATGACTTTGTAATATTGCTTTAGATCATGTATGGTAATACCGCCAAAGGAGTTTCTTTTGCTGAGTATATGTTTGGATATCTGAGGCCTTTTACCATTCCATATAAATTTTGAGATCATTTTTACAATCTCTGTGAGGAATGATAGTGGTATTTCAATTGGTATTGTATTAAATCTGTATATTGATTTTGGTAGAATTGCCATTATTTTATTTTATTTCAATTAATTAGTTTTGTACTCAGCAAGTACAATCAATATGGTACCATTTTTAGGCTCATCCATGTCCTACCCCCTCCCCTTAGCCCCTCCATGTTGAGTTATACTTGTCATGCATTGTGGAGTTAGCCCACATTTATGGGTAAGATAAATGTCTCTGCATATCATGACCCAACATGTGGCTCTGACATTCTTTCCACCCCCTCTTCCGCAAAATTTCCCTGAGCCATGTTGGGTTCATTTTTGGTCTGCTTCAGTGCTGAGGTGTTGGGGGCCTCTGAGTCTCTGGCTCTCTGATTTGGTAGGAGTTGATTTTTTCTCTGTGTTGATCTCCTTCACCCTTTTGCTGGTACCTGGTTCACCAAGAAAACAGCACCCTTGCTTGTTTTGCCAACTGTTCTTAGTTTCTGCCAGGGCCATTTTGAGGTATAATGGGGTTGCTCTCTCCTTAGGATCTATGTGTATCTGAAAAAGAGAAACAGCTTCTCCAATGGAAAGTAAGTTAGCACCAGGCAAATGAGAAAACTCTTACTTTTTTATAGAGAATTTAATAAATGTAGGCCCTCTTGTAGCCCATGATTGGTGGTAGCTTGATAATGGAGAGCAGGCTTATGTTTGGATATGGTTCTGACTTGTTTCCCAGATTCAGCTATGGGTCCTGTACCACTGAAGGGATCAGTTAGCCAAATCAAGAGTAGCTGGTTTCCCGCCATGGCTATGTGCCACTATTGCACTTGTGTGAGCATCACGACAGATTATTTGCTGTTAAGAGGTTAGACCATGACATGCTTGGACAGATATTGGTCATTTTTCCCCAGTTTCCCATGTAGCACCTTCTGGGACTAGAGACACTGACTGTCTGGGGACTGACTCTCTTCCAGCTTCCAGCCATGCCATTCCATTTTACATATCAACCGCATAAGGTGTCTTCAGCAGTAGGGTCTTATCACTAACCTTTGGTGGGTCATCAAGTACTCGGACAGACATCTGTCTTTCTTTTAGGAAACCTGGTAGGTCTCTCTGATCAAAAGCTCATTGTGGATGATAGCCACATGCTGGTACTGGGAGTTACAGGTCAGTGCCCACTAAGAAAAGGAAGAAAAAGATAACTAATACAAAAGAGTTAGAGAGGAGAGAGAGAAAGAAAGAGAGAGAGATTAAGGTCAGTCTTTATTATGCCCTCTCCAGTTTCTTGTAGCTCAGATGTTCCCTCTAAGGGCCTGGTGAAGGTTTAGCTATTTGGTCTGCCTTTTATGATGTAGAATTTTATAGAATTGCCATTTTCACAATATTATTTCTACCTATCTAGGAGCCAGGGAGGTCTTTACATCTTCTCAAGTCCTCCTATATTTATTTCTTGAGTGTTTTTATGTTTTCATTATATAGTTATTTCACATATCATTCTAAGTGAATTCACATAATCACAGAGTAGCAACTATCACATGATCTCACTCATCTGCAATTCTTAACGTGGATCAAGCCAAGTTGCTGACATAACTGAAGAGCATCTTGAGGCTTGGACAATAGGGATGGTAGGGCTTTGGGGAAGGGGAAGTGTAGTGGTGAATATAAAACTGAACCCAAATTGAACTAGTACCATAGAATCCTATATCCTGGAAGTTAGACTAAAAGGTGGAGCCCTTAAGAAGACCTTAGAGGGAGCACCTGAATGGAAGGGCCCTGGAGAGAGTGAGATGAAATTTAACCTCAACTATCTCCTTTTTCTCTTCCTTCTCTGGCTTTTTCTTTGTTTCTTTTCCCTTGGTGCTTGCCTGGAATTCTCTGTTCCAGGATGCAGTCTACATCCACAATGAGCTGTTGCTGAGAGAGATCTACTAGATCTCCCAAAACAAACAAGACAGACTTCTGTCAGAGCACTTGATTACCCACCAGAAGTTAATAGTAAGACCCTATTGATGAAAATACCCTTCCCTATTGGCATGGACCAAGGAGATTCCTGGTTGGAATCTGGAGGAGAGCCAGTCTCCAGACAAATTAGCCCATCTAGTACTAGAAAGTGCTACATGAGCTACCAGGGGAAAGTGTCCAACATCTGTCCAAGCAACTCAAAGTGTTAGTGACTCAGAAGCAAACAATTTGAAGTGATGCTCACACAAGTGCAATAGTGGATGACAGCCATGATGGGGAATCAACCGCTCTTGGATTGGCTAACAGATACTCTCAGTATAAAGGGAACCATATCTGGAACTGGGAAACAAGTCAGAATCATATCCAGCTAATGATTCTGTTTCCATTGTCAAGTTCTCACTAACCTTAGACTATAAGAACATCTAAACCCTTTTAATTCTTTCTAAATTAATCATGGTTATCCCTTTAATTAGCAATGACTTCATTCTCCATTGGACAATCTGCTTCTCTTTTTCAGATGGAAACTGCACCTGAGGAGATATACAACCCAGCACATTCCACCCCAGCCCCAGCTGAAACCACAAAGGAATTGGGGAAAGGAACAAGAGTGCTGCTTTCTTAGTTAAACTGTTAGCAGTACAAGGGTGATGGAGACAGATACTGAAGACACTCAAAACATACCAAACCAGAGATCCATAAGCTCCTATGTGTCCATCACTGATGTAGACTTAAAATGCTCCCAACATGGCTCAGGGAATTTTGCGGAAGTAGGGGCAGAACTATTGTTAGAGCCACTTTGCACAAATAAATTACCTCACCCCCAATGCATATCCCACAATCCCCACAGGGTTGACCTGCATCCCCAGTGAGAGTGGTCTCTTCAGAAAAGGGGAAGGGAGGAGGGAAAGGATGGTACCAACATGTGATGTTTACATGCAAAGATGTCCACATCTAATAATAAAAATTAATAAATAAATAAATTTTTAAAAAATCAGTAATACACCACTTCACACTCAGATGAATGTTATTAATGTGGGTGAGAATGGGGAGATTCAGGACCTTCAAGAACTGCTGGTTAAAATTAAAATGATATAGCCATTTTCAGAACAGTCTAGAAATTCCTTTAGAAATTAAGTACAGTTATCATTTGACATACTAATTCAACTGAATAGATTGTCAAGATAATTGAAAACTTGTCTATGTAAAAAGTTTTACATAAATACTAAGTAGCATTATTCCCACTAAAAAGGTAGAATATAGGCTGGAGAGATTGCTTAGTGGTTAAGTGCTTGCCTGTGAAGCCTAAGGACCCAGGTTTGAGGCTCTATTCCCCAGGACCCACGTTAGCCAGATACACAAGGGGGCACATGCGCCTGGTGTTTGTTTGCAGTGGTTGGAGGCCCTGGCATGCCCATTCTCTCTCTCTACCTCTCTCTGTCCTTCCTTCTCTCTAGAGATAATTTTTTAAAAAAGGTAGACTATAAACATCAATTGGTTAAGGCTTTACAAATTTACATTATGATACAAATTATTTAGCCAAAAAGAGGGATAAAGTGCGGATCCAACATATCTGGACCTTGAAACACCATGATAAATGAAAACAGCCAGTCACAAGATGACAATTATTATGGAAACTTTCAGATAATGAAAATACATGAGAATAGAAAGTATATTTGCAGATACTGTGGTCTGATAATATTGAGGTTGTTGGGAGTAATAAATAAAGGGCTCAGGGTTTCTATTTGTGAAGAGTTGAAATTCTACTATATTTGTTGTGATTTCACTGTAGTTGTTCTTAGTTTGGTCTAATGGGTCATTTCAGTTGCATTGATAAATGTAGGCTTTGAGGTGATTGAAACCCATATCTGCAGTCCATAAATGGTCTGAAGATAGCATAGAGAAAAATGTCTTAAATCCAAAGTCACTCTTTCAGGAGTAACCAGAGATGATGAGACAGTTCAAATTCCAGTATAGAGTAGTGATGAGGATAAAGAGATAAATAAAGAGATATTTCCAGAGTTCTATAGCATTTACATATTTTATTTTTACTTATTTATTTGAGAGTGACAGAGAGAAAGAGAGAGAGAGAGAGAGAGAGAGAGAGAGAGAGAGAGAGAGAGAGAGAATGGGCATGCCAGTGCCACCAGCCACTGCAAACGAATTCCAGATGTGTGGGCCCCCTTGTGCATCTGGCTAATGTGGGTTCTGGGGAATTGAGCTTAGAACCAGGGTCCTTAGGCTTCACAGGCAAGCGATTAACCACTAAGCCACCTCTCCAGCCCTCTATAGCATATAAAGAAACCACACACACACCCAATAAACACAGCAGTATTTTCTGAATCTACTTTTATAATTTATAAATGTTACTAAAAAGCCAGGCTAAGTTAATTATGAAGAACAATATGCTACATTTCACCCATGAACTCAATGCTGTAAACTCACTTCATACTGTGCAACAAGTGTGGCGATGGCATGAACAACACATTATTTTTTCTAGAACATGCTGAGAGCCCAGCTCTGTGTATGCGTGCATGCATAAGCACATATGTTGGTGTGAACAGCATGCTGTCTGTAGTAGCAGATCTACTACATTGTCATCAACATCCTCTGGTGGATATGCAATGGACTGAAAGGGACAAGAAAGAGAAGGATGCCACATAAAGGAACATATATTATTTAAGATAGATAGCTGTTACTGATAAAAAAATATTCAAAACAGTGCAAGAACAGATATAGCTAATAGTTACATAGCACCCAGTTATCAAAGAGTTCTGAAGGATGCTCAAGTAGAAAGATAGGCATTTTATGGATAGAAATTTGTATGTTTTTAGTTACATGCAAGCATGATGTGATATTAGTTGAAAAGACAGGAGATACTAAGGAATCATAGTGCCAGCAAAGTGAGCAAAACAATGGAACAATTTTTGGGACAGACCCCTCTAAAGCAGAGGTGAGGTGCTCTCCATGGATTGTTGCTAATAATTCTGAACAGTTCTGCATCAGGTGATGAGGTATGCTTATCTATATGTATTTTTCTCATAATTGGTGAAAATAATGGTAGGGATGAGACTGAATCCTTAGGAAAATAATTTCAGCATCATGTTTGCCTACAGATACTGCATCCAGAGCCAGTGTTGCACTGTATAGTTTGTGATCTGAAACTACTTGGGATGTTTAGATGAAAACATTCTTAGATATTTAATAAACGAGGTAATTTTTTCCCCATATTTATTTATTTACTTGAGAAAGTGAGAGGAGAGAAAGAGAATGGATGTGCCAGGACTTCCTGCTGCTACAAAGGAAATCCCTAAGCATGTACCACCTTGTGCCACCTGGTTTTATTGGGCACTGGGCAATCCAACCTGGGCTTGTAGGCTTTGCAATGGCCTTGAACTACTGAATTATCTATGTTTTCTCTACTATTTAGCAATTCACTAATACAGGATAGCCTTAATTTTGCTATTTACACCTACAAACTTTCAGTAATGTCATGTGGAGCTTGCTATGTGTTGGAAATTCAGGGGAAGGGCTAATGCTCTGAGACAAAGTGCTAGATCAGAGTAATTGTCAATGTGTATCCTAGGTAGAGCAAAACAAGGGTGGAGATTCAATTATTAGAAGAGATGAATATAGGCAGAGTGAAAGATGCATAAAATACAAGAAAAAAATAAGAGATCTAAAGTCAGATTGCTATACTGCAAATGAACTTTCTACCATTTACTGTTCTCATGTTGTGCTTTAGAAAACTAACCAACACCTCTGGTCCAAAAAATTTATCATCTCTAGCTGAATATATTAGTATTATTCAAAATACTGTTATGAAAGCAAACAAAAATATATGACAAAATCTAAGCATTTTTTTGTACAAACAAAGGATGCTTTCCATGTTTCAATATGTTTTTTAATGTGTTCATGCATGTATATATACATATGGATAGAAAAGATCACATAAAAATACCCACACAGATGTGATCAAGCTTTTTAACTTCTTTAAACATTAATTATCACATTTACCAAAACAGGAAAATACTAAGCATAATAAACTTTTCTGTCAAGATGTTATCATGAAGATCAAAAGACATCATATTTTAATACTCATCTGAAAAGAAAAATCAATCAAAATATTAATATGGAAGATGAAGGGAAATACTGATACTAGAATACCATAATAAAATATAGAAATATACAACACATACTTTAATAAAAGGAAAACATATAAATTTTACTTAAATCTGTATGTAATTCAGAGTGGATTTCAATATTAAAGTACAACATCAAATATAAGAAATGAAGTATTCTATTCTGAAAGAATTTAGCTAAGAACAAATGTAGCATGGAAAATAGATTAGGGAGACTTCAGATCCCAGTCTTCAGAATTATGTACTTGAAGACAAACCTAGATACTTTGAAGATTAAGAAAGACTTCCAATTGTGTGTTTGCACCCAGCAAGGACAGATAAAAAATGAAGTTGCATTATCTATATTCAACAATAATACTTTATGGATACAAGTTATTAGTAATAAGCTAGATTACGAGTACATTTTTCAATTCCTACTACATACCTGAATATTGTTACAAACATTGCATGACAAGTAAAGGATGAAGATGATTCTTGGAACTCAGTGAGTAAGAAGTATATGTAGGAGGCAATTTTACAGTCTATAAAATGAGGAAATCTATTCTCCCTACATATCATAAACTTGTGACATTATTACTTCAAAGGACATGTTTTTAAATATAGCTTATCTTTAAAATGTATATTTTGACATTTGTTTATCTCAGTAAGAATGACTATTTTTAATTTTTTTGAATTTATTTATTTTATTTGACAGAGAGAGAAAGAAGGAGAGGGAGAGAGAGAGAGAGAGAGAGAGAGAGAGAGAGAGAGAGAGAGAGAGAGAGAAAGAGAGAGAGAGAGAGAGAGAGAGAGAGAGAGAGAGAGAAAGAAAGAAAGAAAGAAAGAAAGAAAGAAAGAAAGAAAGAAAGAAAGAAAGAAAGAAAAGGAGAGATTGGGTATACCAGGGCTTCTAGCAGCTGTGAACAAACTCCAGACACATGAACCACCTTGTGCATCTTGCTGCTGGGGAATAAAACCTGGGTCCTTTGGCTTTTCAGGCAAAGGCCTTAACCACTAAGCAATCTCTCCAGCCACAAAATGATTATTTTGTATATATTATTCATTTATTTTCAATCAGAGAGAGAAAGAGAGGAGAGAGATAGAATAGGCATGCCAAGGTCTCCAGTCATTGCAATTGAACTCCAGATGCATGTGCCTCTTTGAGCATCTGACTTTATATGAGTACTGGGGAATCAAACCCTAGTTGTTAGGCTTTGCATTCAAATGCCTTAACTGCTGAGCTATCTCTCTAGTGCAACAATGAATATTCTTGATTGGCATCTTGAGCCAAGGACTTAGAAATGTATAGATGCCCCTCTTATAGCAGGGAAATCCACTCAGTACCATTAGACATCCTGTAAGACTTCTCATGAAGGCTACAATACTTCTGGTTACTGTATCTTGGCAAATACGAAGCTATGTGGTTTTGTTAAAAAGGCATGTGTACCTGCTACAGAATTGGAAACTTCATTATTCCTGTGTGGACATAAGAATAGAAACTATTCGAGGAATTCACATGGCAGGTTCTCAAGCAGAACATACAAATGAAAGGAAAGGTGGAAAGGAGGGCTGCAAATGTCAAATAAATTTAATTATTTATTATTTTTTATTTATTAGAGAGGGAGATAGAGAGAGGAGAATGTATATGCCAGGGCTGTCAGCTGCTATAAACAACTCCAGACAAATGCACCACTTTGTGCATCTGGCTTTATATGGGCACTGTTGAATTGAACCTTAGGTTTCCAGGCTTTGGAAACAAGCACCTTTAATCACTGAAAAGTCTCTGCAGCCCCCAATTAATTAATTAATTAATAATGTATATGAGTGGGTGGTGGGGGAGTATTGTGCTCTCTTGCTGTTGTAATCACATGCTTGTCTGGCTTTATGTAGGTATTTGAGGAATTGAACCTAGCTTGGCAGACTTTACAAACAAGTTCCTTTAATTACTCAGCCATCTCCCCAGGTCACATAATACAATTTTGAAGTAATTATACATTATTCACAGTTTGTTATAAAATTATTTTGCAGTAGTAATTAATCTATAACCAAGTCCTAATATATAAAGTGAGCTGATATAAACTTCATAGCACATGGGATAATTATATTTCCAAGAGAACTATTAAAGTTATATTTTTAGGTTAGATGGTATTTAGGTTTGAAAGTAAACAAGAGACCAAACTGTTGCTTTTGATTTTCTTCACTCTCTTCCTCTCTCCCTCCCTCACTTCCATCTTTCCTTTCATTTATTATGTCCCAATTGAGTGCCTGACATGTGAATTCCTCTGACAGTTCCCATGCATGTGTCCATGCAGGAACAATGAAGCCTCCAGTTCAATTATTTCCCTATTTTAAGTACAATAGCAATTTCATGTATTGACTATCCAGTGCTTGGGGAACTATAGGGAATTGACATTTAGAGAGGGGTCAGGAACACATAGGGAAGACTGTGAGCCAGAAATGGAGGGGAGAGGAAAACAGCATTATTATTAAATGTTTCCACAAAAATACCACACTTGTATTCATATATGATTCAGTGATATGGAATTCATTCTAACCAGTGTAGGGTGGTAGCTATGATTTGAACTCATGGTCTAACTAAAAATAGACTTCATATTTTTCTACTTGTAATTTTTATTATTGTTAATGGGAAGAAGAAATTTCTTTCTACTTGGAAAGAATAAAGGAATGGTAGACCTTGGTAATTGTTAAGTAAATGCCAATTCAACATATTCTGGGGTCTGAAAGTTGTTTATTTATTTTTTGAGGTAGGGTCTTGTTCTAGCCCAGGCTGACATGGAATTCACTATGTAGTCTCAGGGTATACTCAAATTCACAGTGATCCTCCTGCCTCTGCCTCACAAGTGCTGGGATTAAAGACATGCACCACCATGCCTGGCTAAAAGTTATTTTTAATATTTTTGCTTATTTATTTTCAAGCAGAGAGAGATATAGAGAAGAAAGACAGACATAGAGGATGGGCATGCTAGAGCCTCGGGCCACTGGAAACCAATTCCAGATGCATGTGCATCTTTGTACATCTGGTTTTACATGGCTACTGGAGAACCAAACCCTGGTCATTAGACTTTGAAGGCAAGTGTCATCTCTCCAGGTCCTGAAAGTTATTTTTCTTTCAGGTGCTGGTGGGGAGTCTCTTACTCAGGAATTGAATCCCCCAATGGATGACTAATAATTGGGATTCATTACTACATTGTTATTCCTTTAAGCCACAAACTAAACATAATTTGGCATACCAGCTAAAACTACCTAACGAGTTGTAAAAATTCTGCTCCACATTCATAGGAAATAAGACAAGCTGATAAGCAAGAACCTGTAATATTTTGTCTCAAAATCAGAGCTGTCATCTTTCCAAGATCCTACTGATATGACCATTTGTATTTATTAAGTCTATATAATGCATATTTCTACTACCTATGCTAAACATTCCACAGATGATAAAAAATTGGCCTTAGAAATATTAAGAGAAGTAATACACACACACACACACACACACACACACACACACACACAGAGGAGAAAGACACAGACAGATATGGTTATATAATTGAAGGGTCTTATAATCTAATGAATCTTTAAAGCAAACTGATCTTTGGATTATTGAACACATTATTGAATAGTTGGATTTTTTTTAGTTTGCAATGAAAAGATATGTGGACTCTTATTTTCATAGGCATATTATTACAGGAGAAGTATAGTCCTGAATGAACATTCATTCACTGAACAAGTATTCACTTGGTACTTCTTTAGATTGATTATTTGGAGAATTTAACAGGGAAAGAACATAGAAGATTCTATCCTCATCCTGGAGTTCATATGCTAGGAGTGGCAGCTTGACTTAAAGATGAAAATGCTTGGCAATGGGAAAAATGTAAGTGCCCTGTATTAGGGTCAAGCATAACTTTCAAAAGGAATACCCCAGTATAGTCATAGCTGAGAGCTATTAGTTGAGGTAGGCAAGATGACAGGTATGTTCATTGTACAAGACTTCAGGCATTTGTCAGCATTTTTGAATTCTTAAAATCCTTGACCTGCTTTGAAGTTTGGAAATGAAATCAGTTATGATTTTAAATAATTACTCTGTCAGTGCACTTAACAGAAATCAAAGACAGAAACAAGGAGAGCAGTTGGGAAGTTATTGCAATGATTGAAGTAACAGATGGGTGGCATTTGTGGCAATGGTGATAACAGTTGGCAATAATAAAAGGTGGCCAGGTTCTGGTTGTATTTAAAGTGCATTTAACATTTCTTTTAGTATATCAAATGAGATGAGAGACAAAATAAAGAAGCCAAGAATAATTTCAATGTTCTTGGCTTATGTAACTGGAAATATGGGATCAAGACAAGAGAGACAGATTTGGGGAGAGTCTAAAAAGTTATAGGCATTTCATTTGAAATGACTTCTATCCAAGCTAATCTTCTAGAAAAAAAGTGGGTTATGTTAGAGCAAGGAATAAATAGGAGAGGCCAATGTTGGGAAAATATTTCTGAATCATTAAGTGGTGGGTATTAAGTGAGGAACTTGGACAAGATCAGCTAGGAAGGAGACCAGGCAGAGAACAGAAGTAGTCAAGAGTTGAATTCAAGAACTTTCTCATATAAAGAGATCAAGATGGTGATTGAAAATCCATGAGTAGCTTATTTATATGAAACTTTTAGTTGGTTTTCCTAAAAGCAGATTCAGATAATTATAGAGGCACAGTATGACTGGGATAGTTTAAATACTAATGAGAGCAACAGAATTTGAAAATTGGAATTTTGGGGGTATTTTGGCATTTCTTTCTAAATTCTGAATTTTACTCTCCTGTCTGGAGAATAGTTATTAAAGTCTTTTTCCCACTCTATAGGATATCTGTTCATTTTGCTTATGGTTTATTTTGCTGTGAATAAACTTTAATTTCTTGCATTCAAAATTGTTAATTTGAGGGGTTGTTTTGTGTGCTACTAGAGACCTGTTCAGAAAGCTCTTGTCAATGGTTTTACCCTATTCTTATTTATTTCCTTGAGTTTCTTTTAACTCAGAATTTCAGGTTTAGGTTAAGATTTTCAATCCACTTGGAAATGATATTTGTTTAGGGTAAAAGATACATGTCTAATTTAATCTTGTGCAGGTAGATACCCGATTTTTCCATTGCTATTTGTTGAATAGGCTTTTATCCACTGAATATTTTTGATTCATTTGTCAAAAATGAATTAGCCAAATTAGTGTGGGTTTATTTCTATGTCCTCTAGTCTGTTCCATTGGCCCATATGTCTATTGTGGTGCTAATATTATGCTGTGTTTCTCCCTATTGCTCTATAGTATAATTTGAGATCAGTTATTCTAATACCTCCTGGCTATTCATGGTTTATCTGCTTCCATCCAAATTCCTGAATTTGAGAATACTTATATCTCTAAAGCTGGAAACCCTGAAAGAAATGGACAAATTTTTAAATACATATGACCTGTTAAAGTTAAATATAAACTATATTGATGTTAAACACACCAATTACCAACAATGAAATCAAAGCTTCAATAAAAGTCTTCCAATAAAGAAAAGCTCAGGACCTAATTAAGTCACTGCCAAATTCTATCAAATATTTAAGGAAAATTTGCAAATTGTTCCTCAAAATAAAAAGGAAATGAAATTTCCAACTTAGTTTATAAAGTCAATATTACCCTGATTCCTTGACTGGATGAAAATTCAACACCACCACCAAAAAAACAGCAGAAAACACAAATCTATAAACCAATTTTCACACATTAAGAAGAGAATCCATTATGACCAAGTCAACTTCATATCTGGATGTGAGGATAGTTTTATATACACAAATCTATAAATATCCACAATACAAAATATAAATCATATATACAAACTTAAGAACAGAGATCACATAATCATCTCAATTGATGCAGAAATGCTTCACAGTACAGCATGCATTTATGTTGAAAGTCCTAGAGAACAAATAAGAAATGCAACATATCTCAATATAGTGAAGACCATAAAGGACAAACTCACAGTCAACACTATATCATGTGGAGAAAAATTGAAGCTATTTTCTCTAAAATCAGGAAAGAGACAAAGATGCCCACTATGTGCTTGGAGACCTAGCTAGAACAATAAGATAAGAAGACATAACAGGAATAAATAGGAAAGGAAGAAGGCAAATTATCCCTATTTTTATTTATTTTATTTTTATCCCTATTTTTAGATAGCATAATTTAATACTTATAAAATCCTATAGAATCTACAAGAAAACTCTTAGAGCTAATAAACACTTTCCATGTAGTTTAAGAATGCAAAATCAACACACAGAAATCAGTAACTTTCATATTATACTAATAATGAACTTGCAGAGAAAGAAATCCAGAAAAAAATATCCCATTATCAAGAACTTCAAGAAATTAAATACCTAATAACAAACTTCAGCAAAAATGTGGAAGACCTCTACAATGAAAGCTTCAAGTAGAAAAAATTTTGAGTGTGGATATATAATTATCTTATTATTCAATTTTGAATATATCAGGTAGAGGAAAGTCCTAAGGATGCATATGTTTCAAATATTTTATTTTAAAATGAATCTATTAATTCACTTGATACTCCCAATAATTCTAATATAATTCACTTTAAAAAACATCTGTGGGGCTGGAGAGATGGCTTAGTGGTTAAACGCTTGCCTGTGAAGCTTAAGGACCCCGGATCGAGGCTCGGTTCCCCAGGTCCCATGTTAGCCAGATGCACAAGGGGGCGCACACGTCTGGAGTTCGTTTGCAGAGGCTGGAAGCCCTGGCACACCCATTCTCTCTCTCTCCCTCTATCTGTCCTTCTCTCTGTGTCTGTCACTCTCAAATAAATAAATAAAAATTAAAAAAAATCTGTGTTTTGGGGCTGGAGAGATGGCTTAGCAATTAAGGCATTTGCCTGTGCTTCCTAAGGATCCAGGTTTGATTACCCAGGAACCACATAAGCCAGATGCACCAAGTGGCACTGGTATCTGGTGCCCATTTTCTCTTTCTCTCTCTTAAATAAATAAATAAATAAACACAATATCTGCGTTTAAGGTAGCATGAAAGTCCTAAAATAATTCATCTTTGTTTGGTCCCATCCCTACTTCAGAAAGGGAGACGGCATTATATCATGAGTACTTTGTCTCTTTCCATCTGATACTCCTCTAGATTTCATATTTGTCCTTTTTAAAGCATGGAAATTTGAGAAATTATTTCAAAGATGTCTTCTAATTTATGTTTCTGAAATGAACAAAGGCAGGCTGCTGATAGACAAATAACAAGAGCATCACCAGTTGTGTATTTATTTCAGATTAAACCACATTTTATTTTAACAATGTTTACGGTACCTGATTCAACATTCTGTAAGAGTATTACTCTCTATATGAAACATGAGTAGATTATGAACAAGAACAACAAAAGGAAGAGTACAACACTGTAATTTTTTAACACAGTCCAATATAGAAAAGATCATGCATAGTTCATACTGTATTGCATTTAAAAATATTTTATTTATTTTAGAAAGAGGAAAATACAAAGAGAGAAAGAGAGAGAGAAACAGAGACAGAGAATGGGCATGGTAGAACCTCTAGCCTCTGCAAGCAAACTCCAGATAAATGTGCTACTTTTGCATCTGGCTTATGTGGGTCCTGGGTAATTAAACCTGGTCCTTAGGCTTTGTAGGCAAGTGCCCTAATCACTAAACCATCTCTTCAGCCTATACACTGCAAGTTTTAAATTTCTCTGTAATCCTAAAGTACTGTTGAAAGGAAAGGGCCAAATGAAGTCAGAAAAAACAGAAATTTGGAAAAGCAGAGTAAAGAACTCTTAAGCTCCACTCATCCATGGAAGCCATAAAATTTTTGGCCAAAAAATAATGGTCAAAATTAACTTTTTCTATTTTTTTCTTTTATTTTTGGTTTTTCGAGGTGGCCTTGAACTCATGGTGATTCTCCTGCCTCTGCCTCCCAAGTGCTGGGATTAAAGGTGTGTCACCACGCCCGGCTAAAATTAACTTTTTCATGACTGCAAATTCAGCACAGGTTTCCTGTAACCTAAATATGGTATATTCAAGAAACCTGCTCAAACTTCATATGAGAAACAACTTTTATGGTAATGTTTAATACCCATTTCTATTGCTTCCAGGAAAAACTTTAGGAATGGGCAGCTACTGCATAAGAAGTGGAAGAAAGAAGGTGAGAGCCAAAGAAAGGGAAGGACTGCTTATGATTCTGTCTTCGAGACACAAAGTGGCATTGATATTCATGACCACGTAGAGGGTTGCAGCTACCTATGCATGACCTGCTTAATAGAAAGAAAAATGATGACATGAAAATTGCAAAGAGATGAGTTGGAAAGAAGAGATTCAGTGGAGGGAGGATTTGGGAGGGCATTATGACCATGTCATAGAAGTCAGAAGGTTTAGAAAAATAAATGAGAAATTTCATCATAAGTGTGAAAATCATTGAAACAGGTGGCAACAACAACAACAAAAGATATAGTATCTCTCTCAAGAGCTCTAAAACAGTCCAAGCTGCAAGAGTATGTTTTTTTTTTTTTTTTAAATCAGATTTCTTAGGAAATTGCTTGTCTTAATCACAGAACAAAATATTATGTAACTTAATTTTTGGCATGATCAGTTGGAAAATTTTGGCCACATAGTCACTAAAGCTATATAAAACATGTATTCTAAAAAGAAAAACAAAGTGTTTAGATATTAATAAATGAAACCAAATATAAAAATTCCCAAATATACAGAAATAAAATACATCTATCTAATGGGAAAAAGGGAAATCACAAGTGAACTTAGAAAATTCTTTGAGATAAGGGAAAATAAATATGGAATATACCAAAAGTTGTGAATGCAGTAGAATTAGATTCTCAGAATTAAATCAATAGTTAAAAATGTCTGTGGTGCCTATGTGTTTTAATAAAGAGATCTTAATGTACTAAAGCTTTACCTTAAGAACTAGCAGAAAAAATGTAAACTAAGGCTAAGGAAGTAAAAGAAATAGAATGATGATGGACATAGTGGAAATAACCAAAATGGAGATTAGATAATCAGAGAGAAATTCAGCAGAACCAAAACAAGGTTCTAGAAATGTCAAGCATAAAGAGAAGATTCAAATGACTGAAGTCATGAAAGACAAGTGTCCATACTGACTCAAAGAAACAAAAGCAAATTACTACCAACTCTTCATTAATACTTCCAAAGTTTTTTCATGGGTATTTAACCTGATTATAAATGAAGACAAGCATGAAAACAGAAGTCAGCTTTTATGAATATAAATTACAAGATATCAAATAAAATAATGTTAAAATCAATATCATCAAAATAAAAAAAAGATTGGTTTCTGTGACTATGCAGGAATTATATCTGGAAGGGAAAGTTTATTTAAAATACAAAAAAATCAATTATTATAATACATTATTAATTGAAAAAAAATAAATTGTAATACATTTTATAAAATACAAAATTGTGTTTTCACATAAATAGATTTTCATAAGTATTTGGGAAAAATATATCATGATAAAAATTCTCACCAAACTATAGAAGGGAGAACCTAGATGTGATAATAAACTTCTAACAACAATAACAAAGCAAAAACAAACAAAACAACAGTCAAACATACAAAGAAAACCTCCAATACTTACCATCTTAGTGATAAAAGACTGGATATTTTCTAATATAAAGAACCAGAGAAAAATGCAAATGTACTAAAGGTTTACTAAGTATACCTACACATAGGGAAAAAATGAATCATGTTAAAAGGATGAAAGAAAATTACAACTGTATTTTATTCAGAAAATCTTAAGGATTACAAACACACACACACACACACACACCCTATCAGACTGATAAACATAAGAAGTAGGTTTTAGGGTAAAATATTCAAACATATTTGATTGTATTTTTATATAGTAACAATGAATAAACTCAAATTTAAATTAAGGAAACAGTTTCCTCTATAATAGCTATAAAATAAGGAAATAATTATGATATAGTTAATAATAGCAATAAAATTAATATACTTTGAAAGCTATCTGAGGTTGAAAAAATAATAGAAACCTGAATTGGTATCGTTTTATGATTATGGATTAAATGATTTAATATATCCAGTGGAGAATTTTTAAAAAATTGATAGATTCTGTATCTTAGCAATAATAACACAAATCCATAACTGAGGAAGTGAGTCTAAAATTCATCTGAAAAAGTAGGTGTCAAAAATACTCAAGTTGGGGCTGGAGAGACGGCTTAGCGGTTAAACGCTTGCCTGTGAAACCTAAGGACCCGGGTTCGAGGGTCGGTTCCCCAGGTCCCACGTTAGCCAGATGCATAAGGGGGCGCACGCGTCTGGAGTTTGTTTGCAGAGGCTGGAAGCCCTGGCGCGCCCATTCTCTCTCTCCCTCTATCTGTCTTTCTCTCTGTGTCTGTCGCTCTCAAATAAATAAAAATTAAAAACAAAACAAAACAAAACTGAAGTTGATCTTGCAAAAGAATAAGGTAGCTAAAGAACTATACTTTCCAATTCTAAAAGTTACTCCTGATATAAATAGACGACATCATGTGGTGCCAATGGCAATAGAGACATGGATATGTAGAGAAGGTCCAAAGTCAGGCAGGGTGACTCACATCTTTAGTCTCAGCATTTTTTTTTTTTAAAGCTGCTGATTTCTGTGTGTTTATTTTGTATCCTGATATCTTCCTGAAACTTTTATCAGTGCTAACAGTTTGCTGGTAGAGTGAGTCTTTAGGAACCTTTATGTATAGAAAAATATCATCTGCAAATAATAATAATTTGATCTCTTCCTTCCCAATTTGTATCACTTTAGGAGTGTCTCTTGCCTTTTTGCTATAGCTAATACTTCTAGTACTATATTAAATGAAAGTGGAGACCTCCATGTAAAATGGTAGCATAGGAGCCACACCAAACCAGCCTAGGGAGGGATTTAAGCAAAACCCCAGCAAAATGCACTCTTCTTCTGAAAAGGGAAGGTGTATAGTTTATTCTTAGACACAGTGGAGAAGCTAGAGAGACCAAGAAAGGAGGAAAATGGCCAGCGTCCCACTGAGGCCCTTGTGGCCGGCCAGGCAGCAGCAGCACCAGCGACCAAGCAACAGATTTTTCAACTTCATCAGCCTTCTTGCAAAGAATTCTAAAAGACAAACAGCTGAGATACACTAAAGAGGAACGGAAAGTACAAGCAACCTGCAGAAGTCTGAACTCTCCCATCCTCCACCATCAGAACTGTGAACCTCCAGCATCCAGCCCCCAGTGGCAGTGCAGCCAGCAGATCAGATCAGAGGTACAGCTCAGAGCACAACACGGAGGGATCCAGGTGAGTACTCAGCATAGGTGAGATTGGAAGCCACACCAAAAAGCAAGGAGGCTGACTGACAAAAAAACAAACAAAAAACCCCACAAAACAAACAAAAAAACAATAAAAACAGGTACACAGACCTTCACTGCAAGAGCTAATCTTTCTTTCCTTGTCAGGGAAGATTATGGGGTTTATAGTGTTGGCTGGATTTACCATTTTCAAATAACCTGTGTTTGGGGGCTGAATATTGTTACCTTTCGTGCTTTCATATATGTATATATATGGTCTCTGTTTTTGTTTCTGTTATTATGGGGGGCAGGGTCTGATCCAGATCCGGGTTGACCTAGAACCTAATTCAGAAAAGAAATATCTCCCAGCTGACAAGATTAAGGTTGTAGGACAATACACACCCTTAGGGACTTGGACTTTATATGACTATCTGTTTGTTTTAGTCCCCACAATTGCATACATTGTGCTAGATTTTATTGATTGTGTATGTTACTTGGTTGAAGTTTCGAATTTGCCAGTACATTATCTCACCCAGTCCACTAGAATACTTGCTTAGCAAGAGAACTCTACACCTAGGATTACTTATGTGGCTTGATTGAAGCTACACCTGTCACCTTGAACTCATGTTTTGAGGGTATGGCTTGCCATATCTGAGAAAACAGATAAGTATAAAGCTCAAGTACCAAATCAATTCAGAATGCAAAAGCTGCTACAAGATAATTCAAGAAACTCAAAGAATCAAGATAATACAGTCCCACCAAAACTATAAATCCATCAGAAATGATCAACAATAGACTTTTTTTTAAATTAGTTTTGTATTCAGCAAATAAAGGCAGTTTGGTACCATTATTAGGCTCATCTGTGGCCAGCATCCTCCTCATTGGTCCCTCCTTATTGAGGTATATGGGTGCATTGTGGGGTTAGCCCACAGTTATTGGTATGATAAATATCTCTGCATATTATGACCCAACATGTGACTCTGACATTCTTTCCACCCCCTCTTCCACAAAATTTCCCTGAGCCATGTTGGGTTCATTTTTGGTCTGCTTCAGAGGGCCTCTGAGGCTCTGGCTCTCTGATTTGTAGGAGTTGATTTTTCTCTGTGTTGGTCTCCTTCCCCCTTGTGCTGGTATCCGGTTCATCAGGAAAATAGCACCCTTGCTTGTTTTGCCAGTTCTCCTTAGTTTCAGCCAGGGACCTTTTGAGATATTATGGCGTGGCTCTCTCCTTAGGATATGCATCTATCTGAAAAAGTGAAGCAGATTTTCCAAGGGAGAGTAAGTTAGCACCAGGACAAATGAGATAACCCTTACTTTTTTTATAGAGAGTTTAATAGGTGTAGGCCCTCTTGTAGCCCATGATTGAAGGCAGCTTGATATTGGAGAGTGGGCTTATGTTTGGATTTGGTTCTGACTTATTTCCCAGCTCCAGCTATGGGTACCATACCACTGAGGGGATCAGTTAGCCAAATCAAGAGCTGTTGGTTCCCCCCCCCCACCATGGCTGTGTGCCATTATTGCACTTGTGTGGGCATCACAACAGGTTATTTGCTGCTAAGTAGGTTCAACCATGAGTTGCTTGGACAGATATTGGTCATTTCCCCCAGTTGCCCATGTAGCACCATGTAGACACGCTGACTGTCTGGGGGCTGACTCTGTCTTGGCTTCCAACCATGCTGTTCCATTTTACGTGTCAGCTGCATATGGTGTCTTCACTTGTGGACACTGAACGCACACTTGTGGACACTGAACACACACTTGTGGAAACAATAGACTTTTTTTAGATGAAATTCATGAAAAAGTTTTCAAGAAAATGATGGTACCAATACTCAAAAGAATCAGAGAAGAAATGAAGGGAATAAAGGAAAAAAGCAAAGGAATTAAAGAAGAAAACAAACTTCTGAAAGAGAACACAGGAAACCAGCTTAATGAAATAAAGAGGTCAGTACAAGACATGAATAAGGAAATAGAAATGCTGGAGAGAGACTAGGCTGATACCTGGCTCTGAAGAATATAGTTAATGAAATAAAAAACACTGTGGAAAGTCTCTCCAGGAGAATGGATGAAGGAAAGAACAGAATGTGTAAACTAGAAGACCAGGAGGCAGATCTAATACAGTTGAACAGAGAGAAACAAACAACAACAACAACAACAAAAAGAAACATTCAAGTAACAGTTAAAACAAATGAGTAAAGGGAAAACAGGACACACTACAAAATAAGAAGTATGGTGAGAATAAATGCATACCTTTCAATAATCACTGTTAATAACAATGGCCTCAATGCACCATCCAAAAGAGACAGGCTTGCAGACTGGATTAAAAGACAGGATCCTGTCATTTGTTGCCTCCAGGAAACTCATCTTTCAATAAAAGGAAGACAATGCTTCAGGGAGAAGGAAGGAAAATGGTATTTTAAGCAAACAGGCCTAAGAAACAAGCATGGGTTGCTATAAAAATATCTGACACCTCAGCACTGAAGCAGACCACAAATGAACCCAACATGGCTCAGGGAAATTTTGCGGAAGAGGGGGCAGAAAGAATGTCAGAGCCACATGTTGGGTCATGACATGCAGAGACACTTATGGTACCAATAACGGGGCTAACTCCACAATGCACGACCCATTTACATCAACAAGGAGGGTCCAATGGGAGGGGTTAGATCATAGATGAGCCTAAACAATGGTACCAAACTGCCTGTATTTGCTGAAAAGAAAACTAATAAATTAAATTTAAAAAAATATCTGACAGGAAAGATTTCAAACCAACATTAGTGAGGAAAGATAAAGAAGGTCATTTTATACAGATAAAAGGAACACTCCAGCAGGAGGTCATTACAATCCTAAACATATATGCACCTAACATGGGGTCTCCCAGTTTCACCAAACAAACACTATTAGATTTAAGGTCACAGATAACATCAAACACAATTCTGGGAAACTTTAATACCCCACTCTCATCAATTGACAGGCCATCCCCACAAAAAATAAACAGAGAAACATCTAAATTAAATGATGTCATGGAACAAATGGACCTAACAGATAATCTACAGAACATTCTATCCAAATGCTACAGAATATACATTTTTATCAGCAGCACATGGAACATTCTCTAAAATAGACCATATATTATGACACAAAGCAAATCTCCACAAATATAGGAAAATTGAAATAATCCCTTGTACTCTATCTGACCATAATGGAATTAAACTGCAAATTAGCAACAAGAAAAGCTACAGAGCATAGAGAATTTCATGGAGACTAAACAGTACACTATTGAATAATGAATGGGTCATTGAAGAAATTAAAAAAAAAAACAGGAAATCAATAAATTCATAGAATCAAATCATGATGATAATACAAAATACCAAAACCTTTGGGACACAGTGAAGGGAGTCATAAAGGGAAATTTATAGCTCTAAGTGCTATAATAAGAAATTAGAGAGTTCACAAACAAGCAATTTGATGCTCCACATTAAGGCCTTGGAAAAAGAAAACAAGGCAAACAAAAAATTAGTAGATGAGAAGAAATCATAAAACTTAGTGCAGAAGTTAATGAAATAGACACCAAAAGAAAAAAAAAAAAAGAAAAAAGAAAAAAAGAAAGAATCCAAAGAATCAAGGAAACCAAGAGTTGGTTCTTTGAAAAGATAAAGAAGATTGATAAACACTTAGCAAATTTCACCAGAAGAAAGAGAAAAGAGACAAAAATTAATAAAATTAGAGATGAAAAGGCACCATTACAACAGATTCCATAGAAATTCAGACAATTAGAAGGACAATACTTTAAGAATATATATGCCTCTAAGTTTGAACACTTGAATAAATGGAGGATTTACTTGATTTATATGACCTACCAAAATTAAATCAAGATGAGATAAACCATTTAAATAGACCTATAACAAGTAAATAGATCCATGCAGTTATGAAAAGTCTCACAATTAAAAAAAACCCAGGCCCAGATGGATTCACTGGTGAATTTTACCAGACCTTCATGGAAGAACTAAGGTCACTGCTTCCCAAACTTTTCCATAAAATAGAAAAGGAAGTAATTCTACTGAATTCCTTCTATGAAGCCAGAATCATCCTCATACCAAAACCAGGCAAAGACAGAACAAAGAAATGAAATTGCAGACCAATCTCCCTCATGAACATTGATGTAAAAATTTTGAACAAAATTTTGGCAAACGGAATACAAGAATATATAAAAAGATTATTCATCTCAACCAAGTTGGCTTTATCCCAGGAATGCGGGGATGGTTCAACATATGCAAATCAATAAATGTAATATATAAATGGTCTACAGGACAAAAATCACATGATCATCTCAATAGATGCAGAAAAGGCATTTGACAAAATTCAATATCCTTTCATGGTAAAAGTTTTATAGAAACTGGGAATAGAAAGAGCATATCTCACCATATTTAAAGCTACTTATAACAAACCTACAGCCAACATAATACTAAATGGAGAAAATTTCAAAGCTTTTCCACTAAATTCAGGAACAAAACAAGGGTGTCCACTGCCTCCACTTTTATTTAATACAGTACTGGAAGTCTTAGCTACAGCAATAAGACAAGAGATACTTTTTTTTAAAATTTTTATTTATTTATTTATTTATTTGAGAGCGACAGACACAGAGAGAAAGACAGATAGAGGGAGAGAGAGAATAGGCATGCCAGGGCTTCCAGCCTCTGCAAACGAACTCCAGACGCGTGTGCCCCCTTGTGCATCTGGCTAACGTGGGACCTGGGGAACCGAGCCTTGAACTGGGGTCCTTAGGCTTCACAGGCAAGCGCTTAACCGCTAAGCCATCTCTCCAGCCCAAGAGATACTTATAAAATGATTACAAATTGGAAAGGAAGTGAGCAAATTATCACTATTTGCAGAAGATATGATTCTATACATAAAAGACCCCAAAAACTCTACCTGCAAATGGCTAGAGCTGAAAAACACTTTTAGCAATGTAGCATTATACAAAATAAATACACATAAATCAGTAGCTTTCCTATATACTAACAACAAGCATGCAGAGAATGAAATCAGAGAATCTCTCCCATGTACAATTGCCTCAAAAAAAAAAAAAATACTGTGCAATAAACTTAACTAAGGAAGTGAAGGAGCTCTACAATGAGAACTTTAAGACACTCAGATGAGAAATTGCAGAAGACACAAGGAAATGGAAAGACATCCCATGTTCTTGGATTGGAAAAATCAATATTGTGAAAATGTCAATCTTACCAAAAGCAATCTACACATTTACTGCTATCCTCATAAAAATTCCAATGGCATTCTTCACAGGAATTGAAAAACACAATCCTAAAATTTATTTGGAGGCACAAAAAACCTCAATTAGCCAAAACGATTTTTAGGTAAATAAAAAATGAGGCTGGTGGAATCACCATACCCAATTTTAAGCTATATTACAAAGCTATAGTAACAAAAACAGCATGGTATTTGCACAAAGACAGACATGTAGATCAATGGAACAAAATAGGGGACCCACATGTTAATCCAGGCAGCTGCAGCCATTTGAGGTTTTTTTTTCTTGTTAAAATGTGAATTTTTTAGTAAAAAAATGCTTTCAGTAAATATAGTTATATCAACTTCTCTGCACACAACTTTGTTCACAAATGCCAAAAAATATTCATTGGAGAAAAGACAGCCTCTTCTACAAGTGGTGCTTGAAAAATTGGATATCCATATGCAGAAAGATGAAAGTAGATCCTTGTGCTTCTCCGTGTACAAGAATCAAAAACAAGTGGTTCAGGAACCTTAATATCAGACCTGAAACTCTGAAATTGCTAGAGGAAAAGGAAGGGAAAACCCTTCAACATATTGGCATAGGTAATGACTTTCTGAATATAACCCCAATTGCTCATAAAAATAAAACCACTAAGCAATTACTGGGATCACATGAAATTTCAAAGCTTTTGTACAGTAAAGGACACTATGAATAGAGCAAAGAGACGACCTGTAGAATGGGAGAAAATCTTTGCCAGCTAAACTTCTGATAGAGGATTAAAATCCAGAACATACAAAGCCAGGATACCTTCCAATATGTTGTTGGCCATGGAGGTGCCTGTTGCCTCCAAAACATTACAAAACCAGAGGCTCTTGGTTTCCCTTGAGAAACAGATGGTAAGACCCTATTGCTGAAGACTTCACATGCCTGAGTGGCAACGTCACTGAGAAATCAAGCTGGATGAATGGAAATATTGAATCTTCTCATTTTCTGGAACAAGTTTACAAAGCAAATATCAGTAAGGCTTTAATTTTATTGGCACTTTAGAAATACAGGAACACATTATGGAATTTGAGTCATCCCTATACTAAAGCAAATAACCAAATTAGGAACATGAGGAAAGCAGAAATTATGAGACTATACATCACCCTTGGTGCAACAGACCCTGGTGAACACACAAGGCAAGTTTCTGGATCAGGGAACACACATAAACATTTTGTGCTCTCAAATGCAATGGCTACTTCCGTGTGGTTTTGTTGTCACTGGAGATAGAATGCACTACAATTTTATTAGGAAGTTGCTAGAAATTATTACAGTACTAAAGCACACACTAAAGCTGACTTAATGCAGTTATGATTTGGTACTGAGTCTTTTATTTATATTTCTCTCATCCAGGAATCTCATGCATACAGTGCTTTATATAAGATGTAATAAATTTTGATGTTTTATATAAGATCCATGTAGATCTATGATATTAAGTGATAAATGAAGGTCTTATTTCATATACATATGTACTCATGATACCTCTGAAATTTTCCCATTGTTCTCTTTGTTTCTAGGCTAAAAAATTTGCTTGTGTTTTCAAATTGTTTCATATCTCAAAAAATGGAGATCTATATAAGGAGATTTGCATGATTCAAATATGTGCTATTCTAAGATCATCTATAATGTTAATAACCCTAATAATATTATTGCTAATATTTATTGCATTGTTTTTCTCTATAATCTACTATTGACCATAGTTATGCTATCAGTAGAATAATTTTCACAATATTTATGCTTCATATATATCTGATAGAATAAGAGAGTTCAGCTTATATATTAATCTACTGCTATTCTGCATATATAAAAAAACTATTATTACTGGATAATAGTCATTCTCTTATCATAAAAATATAAGGTTTACAATATCCTTAGCATGCTAGTGTGGTATTTATTCAATTATAATGAGATAGTGTTAGTTAGACACTATACATTGTTGAGAATTCCCTCTTCAGGTTTCTGCCCCATTTTTTTAGTAGATTGTTTGATTTTTTATTGCTTACTTGTTTTGAGTTTTTTTTTGTAGATTTTATATATTATGTCACTGTCAGTGGTATAGCTAGTGAAGGTTTTTTCTCATTCTGTGGGTAGCCTATTGGCTCTGTATATGCTATGTTCATCTGTGAAAAAGCTTTTTAGCTTTATGAGATCCCACTTGTTGAGTGAATGCATAATTTCCTGTGCTACTGGGGTATGGTTCAGAAAGTCTTTCCCCAAACTTATATTGTGGCAATTTCCTCCTATTTTTTCTTCAAGTAGTTTAAGAGTTTGGGGTCTTATATTGAGGTCTTTAATACACTTGGAGTTGATTTTTGTGCATGGTGAGATGAGCAGGTTTAATTTCATTTCTCTACATGTGGTTATCCAATTCATTGAATATGTTGTCTTTTTTTTTAGCATATGTTGTTTGTTGGCTCCTTTGTTAACTATCAAGTAGCTGTAAATACTTGAATTACGGGCTGGGTCTTCAATTCTATTCCATTATATTATATGCACATGTTTATGCCAGTACCATGCTGTTTTTGTTACTATGGCTTTGTCGTGTAGATTAGATACCTCCAGAGGTGTTTCTTTTACTGAGGATATTTTTGGATATCTGAGGCCTTCTCCCATTCCATATGAATTTTGGGATTATTTTTTCTTTGTCTGTAAAGAACAATACTGAGATTTTTATTGGTATTGTGTTGAATCAGTATAATGCTTTTGGTAGAATTGCCATTTCCACAATAATATTCTACCTATCCAAGTGCATGGGAGTTCTTTCTGTCTTTGCATGTCCTCTTCAATTCCTTTCTTGAGTATTTTTATGTTTTTGTGATATAAGTCCTTCACATCCTTGGTCAGTGTTATTACAAGATATTTGATTTTTTTTTGTGACTATTGAAAATGGGACAGCTTCGCTGATTTCTTTTTTTGTATAATTGGCTATGGCTTATAAGTGGCCACACCCAGCTTTCTATGTGGTTCCTGGGGAACTGTTAGACTTTCATGCTTTTCTAAGCCCCACTGAACATATTTTTACTTTTACTTTTAATCGTGTGTGTGTGTGTGTGTGTGTGTGTGTGTGTGTGTAGAATGAACAGGTATGCCAATTTCTCTTGCTACTGCATATAAACTCCACATTACTCATTACTTTGAGAATCTGGCTTTTCATGGGTAGTGAGGAATTAAACCTGGGCTAACTCAGGCCAGCTGATTTTGCATGCAAGCACCCTTAATCACTGAGCCATTTCATCAGTGCCCAAACTGTATTTTTTAAATGCTGCAAACACTACTAAGATGAGACAAATAACCTGACAATATTCTTAAAGTTTTCAAAATTTTCCCTTAAAAATGCCTTTCACATCAGGCCATGTGTGGCCATCCTTAACGTATTCTTTTAAAGATGATTTGGAAGGAGCAATATGAAGACAAGTGCTTCAACATATTATGACCAGTTATCTCTCCATTTCTGGAACAAAACACCTGTCCAAAACCAGCACATAAGGATTTATTTTGGTTTACTGTTTCCAGTGGAAGTTTCATCATGGCAGAAAAGCATGACAGCTGAACCTCACATCTTGTCACACATCACAGTAAGGATGGGATAGCAAGAATGAGCTTGCTCCAAACACCCACAGGGCTGGGCTAACAAACCTTAAAGCTTGGTCCCAGTGTCACACCTCCTCCAGCAAGGTTCCACAAGCTGGGGAAAAAAGCACTCCAAGCACATGAGAGTATGGGGCACATTTCAGATCCAAATTATGACATGCAAACATGTAATTGCAGGCTTTAAAGAATTTGGCCAAAACACCTGCCCATGGGAGATGCTTCTTTAGCCTGGGCTCCTGTTTCTAGTTAGGTTTGATCAAAGCATTTTACAGAATAATGGACTTTAGAAAAATGTGTGGGTTCCACCAGAGATGTGTTAATGAAGAAGATCCCAAGAAGATCCCAGGAAGCTGGGGAATGTTTCTTTCATTTTTCACCAGGGTGTAAAAAGAAATAGACAGCTTATGTTTAACAGCACTTGAAAAGCTTATGGTGAGTAAATACTAACAGTTTTAAAGGTGAATTGTCATTTTGAGTTGTTTTCAGTGTATGTGATGGAAGTGGTAGACAAGAGTACTCTAGCAGGTTACTCAGATAATTTCCTTCCTGCTGTTCATTAGCAGTGCCATCGATGGCCACTTTCCCTCAGACTTTAGTGCTCTTCATTTATACACAACAGACTCAATCATTCAATCCTTTGCTTTTATGACCTATATATCTGCTTACTGAATAGTATGTCTAGACAGTAACACCAACTATTCCTCAAAAGCTATTACAAAATAGATCTAACAAATTGTCTAAACAGATAAAAATCAGTGATGTGAAGATAAATAATGGTATTTCTTTATGTAAAATACTAAAGCTGTGAGTCTTCAGCATTTTCCCCACAGTTAAAGAGGACACACTGAGCTATGCCAGCTGAAACTCTTTCAAGTCCTTTGCTTTAATCTTATGCTCTGAGAAGGATCTCAGAATTCCAATACCAAGTTTATATTGGCCTAGTAAATGCCAAGGTATTTCTTAGTGATATAATCATTTTGGCAATGGATTTCTGCATGTAATTCCAAGATATTTATGTGAATATGCTTAAAATTACCATTTTAGGAATTGTTCTCCACTCATGGAGACGGACCCACTTAGAACATTTTTTAAAAATGCATTCATTTTAATATAGTTTTTAAAAAATTTTGTTTCAATGTGTGAGAATTTGAAGTACAAAGGGGGTGTCAAAAATTGAAATAAACTTTCTAAAACATATATCTTTACTCATAACAAATAAATGAGGAATATTCTGTCCTTTGCTAACACATGTAGAAGCCACATAATTTAGCTAATTAAATATTTGATATGGCCATGCTGATGTTGTTACAAAATAAAATTTTCATAACTTCAAAACAGCAGGTATCATTTACCACACACAGCATGCTACTTGTGCATATTTACAAGTATGTTTTACCTTCACTTGTATTTATGGACCTGGAGTGGCAAAGGAGGACCTGAGCTAACTGCCAGGAAATTGGCAAAGCTGCAAACTTTGCTCTGGCTCTGAATACATACATAATGCCTTCTTCTTCTGCCCCCATTTCATGATCTAAACACACCCTATGGTCATTTCTGGCATTACACCTGCACAAGAGGGTACCCTAGTAGATAGGTGCTCAAAGCAACTAAATAGGGTTGTGAAGTGAATTTCACCAATGACCATCACAGGCTAATAATGGGGATAGAGGCATGATGACTGCAGGCTGCCATGGTGATGGAGGCAACCCAGGAAAATGTTGTCACAACAGAGGAATGTAATACATTAAGCCATTTGAGAAAGGCAGAGGGTGACTATCTGGTCAGGGACATTAGTTTAAGTGTGAGAAGGCAGATGAAAAAAACTCTAAAACAGGGACTGGACAATACATTATGAGGTATTTTTTGAGCTGACCAAAGATCAACACTACAGGATTTTTAGGGTGTCTTGGTTTCATGATCAGAGGACTGGACATTGGAAAAGCTATACTTCACACAACTTTATTAGGTTTATCACATAATTCAGTTTGATGTAAGCTCTTGTGGTGCCATGAGTTTTTATTGAGTAACAAATTTTCAGAGCTATAACTCAATTTAATGTAGTGTAGTAGGTACTTTGAAATTGTTTCTTTCTAATTGAGGCTGTTGTCCCTAGAGCTGAGAGGTGAATGCTACCTTCTGTGGGAACTGCTTTGTTTTCCCGCTTAGGACAAAGTGAATGACCAGGACATTTAAACACTGTCAACTGTTGCTTTAATAAAGTTTCAAAGATTAATTGAGAACAACTGAGTTGGGTGAGATGAAATTATGGGTAGAGTTTTCTCCCAGAGGTTTTTAGTACCAAGTCCTATACACTGTGCTTATGCTGCCCTTCCTTTACTCAGATCAAATTGTACTTGCTCCCTAATATTTTGCATTTAAAACCAAAAAGAAAAGTTACATGTGATAATATTATTTCTAATTACTTCCAACACCCTCATGAGCCTGCTGAGCAGAACACAGTTGGTGCCCAACACATGGACACGTGCACCGTAAACCCAGGGTGTGTGCAGAGTACAGAAGTTTACCTAAGCTTAGGGGTGTTGGGAAGTGTGATGTTCTTTTCATTGCTAACCATTACCTCCGGATCTCATACTTACTTGATTCTCTTGAGTAATACTTTTGTTGGTTCTTGTGCATATCTTGAACCATCAATTCCATATGCTCTTTTTCCCCCCTCTTTCAGATCTGCATATCCTGACACTCCCAGAGACATTCTTCAGGCTCCAGTAAAGCATCTCTTCTCTGAAGACAACTCCAATCAGAATATGCAGCTGCTTGTTACACGTCCCTGAAGCTTTCATTTCCTAAAATATGCAGTAGTGTTACATGTTGTTTTCTCATGGTTATTTATTTGCCTATAACTTCTCTCAGTGCCTATGGTAATCCATGGGGGCAGAAAGAGGACTCACTTACTGGACCACTCTCCTACTCTTGCTGTAACAAATTGTGACAGATGTACTGCCTTTAAATAACACATATTTATCCATGTATATACAGAAGACAGCAGGGATTTCTTATTTTTAGACACAGCGAATTCAGATTTTTACTCTTGGTTTTAGAAGCTATCCATATACTTTAACTCATGAAAACTTCCAATATCAAAGTCAGTGTTTGGACCTTTCCACCTTTTTGAATGACTGTTTCTGAATCAATTCTGTTTCCATTTGGACTCATGAATGAAACTAGCTCACTTGGAAAATCTACAATAATCCTCATCAAAATTCTTAATTTAAGCACATCTGGAAAGTCTTCTGATTTGTAGTATAACATTTTAGAAATTTTTCTAAGAAAGATTGTAGATACCCTTGATAGAGAAATATTCTGCCTACCACATGAATTTGCCTGAACTGTAACCCTATTACAAAGCCTTTGCCAAAATGGTACTTTAATATTTTGTTTTTATTTTTTTATGAGACAGCCAAGAAAACTTCTTTCTAACTGATTTTCACTGACATAATTGAGCATCTATTATTTTGAGTCATTTACTTTGTGTTTCCTATCTCCCTCTGGGGATTAAAGCCAGTTGGGCATGTGTTAAATGCATCAATTATCAGTCATGTCTTATGGGAAAAAGTTCTGTGGTGCAAGTCTGATGTGTGCAAGCATGTGTTGCAACTTCTTTATTTCTGTCAAGGATTTAGGCAAAAAAAAAATGTGTACTATCTCTCAATGAGGAGTCATCACGCTGAAAATATGAAGTGCAGGTGGGTAGACACAGTTTCATTCTTCAAACACTTCTAAAGCACAAACAGCCTGTATACATTTTGCCAAGTAGTAAATTCCATGCTCCAGAGAAGTGCTTTCACTTTCTGTGCTCTAAGCCTCAGACACTTCTAATGTGAAATGGAAATCCATTTGTTATAGTTGTCAATAATTTTCTCATGTTGACCTTTTAGAGGCACAGATGCCAGCTTAGATATTCCTTTTGGAGGCTACCCCCTCAATTGTGAGAAAGGAGATAGCTCAGAGTGCCTGGGTTGCTCTGACTTTGATTAGCCAGTACCCAAGAAAATGGTTAGACGTTGCCACATGTACCTTTAATCTCTGTCCTGCTGGGAGCAGAGAGACAATTGTCTTGGCTGCTTGTCAGCCAATTTTACAAAAAAATGGAAGTTTAGGGTTCAATGAAAATCTCTGTTTCAAGGAATCACAGATATGAGTAAAAAAAGGAAGATACCTGATATCTGCCTCTGTATGAACACATCTGAGGCATGATCACTTGTATACTCATGTGCATATAACACACACACAGACACACACACAGACACATACACCATACTATACATACATAAACATACACACAAGGAAGAATGTGGAAATTGTAGTTTTTTTTTTTTTTTACAAATATTCACAAAATCAACTCTATTCACAGCCAAGGTTGTACCATCATTTTAAGCAATCTTCCATCATGAAGTCTTAAATATGATATCTACATGGGACCATTGAGGAGCTAAAATGTGAATATCAGGTCTAGGGTTTAAGTGTACTGAGTTTATTGAATTTTGTTTGAAATTTACATTTTTATAGTTACATATACCTAAGAGTAAATAAAAGTATGCAGGAAAACTGGAATTTGAGATCATCATGTTAAGCCAAATAAACCAGATTCAGAAAGATGCTTTCTCTCATATTTGTATTCCTTAAAATATAAGAAATGAAAGTGGAAGTGATAATATGGGCAATGAAAGGCGAATAAGACCTAAAGAACAAATAAATAGATAAAAACTTCATAATGATATTGAAAATACATTATATAATTAATATACACTGATAAAAATAAATACATGTTTAACATGGAGGTCACATTTATGGATATATTTGCTTGGCTTCATTAAGAAGTGATTTCAGGGGCTTGGGAGATGAGATAGCTCAATCAATAAGTTGTTTGAGCATGAGGAGGACATGAGTTCTGAACCCCAGGATCTGTGTAAAAGATCACGTGGTGCTGAGCATCTCTAATCCTAGCACTGGGAAAAAGGAGACAGAAGAATTCCTGGGGCATACTTGCTAACTAGTTTAGCCAAATTGGTGTGCTCCATATTGAGTGAGAGACTCTGTCTCAAAAATAAGGGGGAAAGCAATTGAAAAAGGTACGAAACATTTACCGTTGGTATTCATAAGCATTTGAATATAGGTGTCCACACACACACACACACACACACACACACACATAAATGTAAATACATATAGGTATGCACACCACCCACATATACACATGAAAAATGTAGTTTAACTAAAGTTTCAAAATACATAATATTTGCTTGCATTTGAATAAACTATTATGATTATGATTATGATGAGTAGAAAGACAGTTTTGCCCAAAACTTGCCAAACATGTGAGTTTAACAGAACTGTTTCTATATAAACCATACTTGATCCACTGGCAAGTAGTTTGGAAAGTTATATAGTTGATGACAACATTTGAATTTATCTTTCTTTTTCACTCTCTACCTCTCCTCCCTCTTTCCCTCCCTCCCTTTCCTTTTTCTTCCTTCCTTCTTCTTCCTTCCTTCTTCTTCCTTCCTTCCTTCCTTCCTTCCTTCCTTCCTTCCTTCCTTCCTTCCTTCCTTCCTTCCTTCCTTCCTTCCTTCCTTCCTTTCTCTCTCTCTCTCTCTCTCTCTCTTTCTTTCTTTTTCTTTCTGTCATTACTCTATGAACTCATGGCTTCCCTAAGAAGTTACTATATACAGCAGGCTTGGATACTAAGTAGAATATCTTCAAGTGGTTCAATAAGCTTCAAGGCTGAATACATAGCTAAAACTATAAGTGATATCTTTAGAAGAATTTTAACTGAGTCTATTATAAGATGTCAGCTACATTGTTAGGTTGATATTTCTTTACATGACTTCCTATTCAATCAAGGTCCAACATTTTAATTTATGGTCTTCACACCTCTGTAGTTAAGTTTATTAAGCATGAGGTAACTTAGTTTTGGTCATCATTTGATGTTCTTTTTTATTTTTAATTTTTATTTATTTATTTATTTATTTGAGAGAGACAGAGAGAAGAAGAGGAAGAAGAAGAAGAGGAAGAAGAAGAAGAAGAAGAAGGAGGAGGAGGAGGAGGAGGAGGAGGAGGAGGAGGAGGAGGAGGAGGAGGAGAGGAGAAGGAGAAGGAGAAGGAGAAGGAGAAGGAGAAGGAGAAGGAGAAGGAGAAGGAGAAGGAGAAGGAGAAGAAAGAGAGAGAGAGAGAATGAATGGGTGCACCAGGGCCTCTAGCCACTGAAAATGAACTCCAGATGCATGTACCCCCTTGTGCATCTGGCTAACATGGGTCCTGGGAAATCAAGCCTCAAACCGGGGTCCTTAGGCTTCACAGGCAAGCACTTAACCACTAAGCCATCTCTCCAGACCCATCTTTTGATATTCTAATATACAATAAGGAGGTATTGAATGAGAAAAATAGATAAGATTTAAAATGACCATAAAATAATGATAATCTGATATTTACAAGTTCCAGTTAAATTGAAATATTGAACCACAAATTAATCTGTCCTTAATTTATCACAGGGTACTACAAAATAATAATCATCTCTAATTATTAAAATTAAATATGATGAAAGATAAGTGTCCTGGACAAATTGAAAGCCTGATAAATATTTTTAGAGATTTAAATTTTGTTATTACAATTTTCTGTAGAAACCATTGTTTTCAAGGCAGATGCTATTTTTAATGTGTTATTATTTTTCATGTCTATTATTATTATTAACAAAATGTTTTGTATGGATACATCATATGTTGGAACCCTCTTTGGCTTGTCCCTGCCTCATTCCATTGGGGATGATTGTCAACAGGGTTGCATATATTCTCTGTGTGGTTGTAGTTTATGCATGGTGGGAACAGTAGTCAGTTATTTTTGGAGGAGAGAATGCCCCTGGGCATGATGTTTCAACCTGTGTCTCTTACAGTCTCTCCCAGCCTCCGCAAAATTCCTTGAGCCGAGGTGGGTGAATTTTAAGTCTACTTCAGTGAGGAGCTCATAGGAGACTCTGGATCTCTGCTTTGGTAGGTGTTTAGTATCTTAGTGTCTGTCTCCTACACCAGGCACTGATTATCAGGAATAGCATGGAAGCAGCAATCTTGCTTGTCTCCCACTTCCTCTGTGGATTCAGCTGTGGCTTGACTGAAGTGTAAGCAGTAAATTTTCATACTCTAAATGCCAATGGACAAATACTTTAAATTACAGTTCAATATGATAAACAAATATCTATGTGCTTAGTAAAATATTGAAACTTTTGGAATAATATTTATTAAAATATTTGCAAAATAAAAATAAAAAGAAAGAGAGAAAGAAATAAAGAAAGAAAGCTTCACTTTAACATGGTATAAAGTTTAGAGCAAAGAAAAATGACAACTGGTAAGTATTTTGTCTTCTTACAGATCACTTCCAATTGTGGTAACAGGAAACAAATAAAGAAATATGTTAACAAAATGCAATGAAATAAAAAAAATATATTATGGCATAATATGAATATTAAGTTATAGGTAAGTGAAAGTAGGAAGAGCTGCTAAATTAACTGTCATGGACAGGAAGGACCCCATACTAAAAAATTTCTTAATTAGAACACAACTGTTGGGCTGGAGGGATGGCGTAGCAGTTAATGCATTTGCAGGCAAAGCCAAAGGATCCCTGTTTGATTCCTCAGGACCCACGTTAGCCAGGTGCACAAAAAGGTGCACAAGTCTGGAGTTTGTTTGCAGTGGCTAGAAGCCCTGGCATGCCCTCTCTCTCTCTCTCTCTCTCTCTCTCTCTCTCTCTCTCTCTCTCTCTCACTCTTTCTCTGTCAAATAAATAAATGAATAAAAATAACATATTTGGGCTTCTGGCCAAGATGGTGACCGTCTAGCTGTGCTACAAATCCCAGGGAAAGAAAGGCAAGACATTAAGGGTTTTCTGGGTATTCTTATCAGTGGGATGGCACAGAGGTGGTGGAAAACAGGGAATTGTGGATCCCCTCGTGGGCGGGTAGACCACCCCTAACACCAATAGCCGACGTGGCCTGCCGCCGTGGCCCCACACCCTGCCGTGGCGTCCACCTCTGCACTCCGATCACTAGGTATGGAAGCTTAAACTGCTCTGCACACTTGCCCACATTACTGTACAGCGAGCCCAGTCCCACAGCAACTGCCACACAAGCCCAAACAGTGTCTCTCTCTTGCGCCAGCTCAGGTGCCATCCCCTACCTGTCTGCCATGCCCTCCATCCAACATTCTCCTGTGGCAGGGAGCACAGGCTCTTTCTGGGTCCCAGTGTTCCCAGCCAGAGTTTGGGCGCTTCAGGGCTTGGTACCTCAGTCTCCCTCCAAGCTTGAATACAGGCAGCTTTGGTGCATTACTGCTAGAGAATGCAGGCAAGTTTGACACCCCTGTGAGGCAGTAGATAGGCGGCTTTGGCAAGTGAGAGCCAAAGCCCAGGCTGCTTGGCAACTGCCACAGACTGCCTCCGATTCCCATTGCGCTAGAGCCCAGGCTGATCCACCCACCTACCTGCCCATACACTGTCATGGGCAGACCACAGCGCAAAAGAAATAACATGAAAAATCAAAAGCAGAAAACCCAGTTACACCACCCATTCCTACAATGAATGCATCGGACCAAAACATGGAAGAGTTATTAGGATTAGAACATCAAATTGAAGCTATGAGCAGTGCAACCCTGACCAACCTACTGGTAGAACTTGCAGGACCAATAATCATATGGATACTACCATCATTAAGCTAGAATAATTAGATAAAAGACTGCAAGGAGTTCAAAGAGAGCTAAGAGTTTGAGGGAGAGTGAAAAAAAAAAAAGGGCCTTAAAAATCAGCTGACCACACAAAATGAAGACATAAAGAAATGCAAGGATGAATTCCAAGAATCATCAAGAAAACCAGAAAGTGATGAGAAAAGTTAGCTTGACAGAGCAATGGAAATAATACATAGAAAAGTAGTAGAAAATGCAAACTTAATCGAACAAGTCCTAAACTCACTAGAGGCTCTCCAGAATAGAGTGAGTGAAGTGGAGGATAGAAACTCTGATCTGGAAGACAAGAGGGAAGAAACAATTTAAGAGCTCAAAAACTTCAGTAAGTTCAAAAGTTCCAGTGAACAGAACATGAGGGAATTGTGGGATACACTTAAACATCCTAATATCCTAATTACTGGAATACCAGAAGGAGAAGAGTTTCAGACCAAAGGCATGGTGAACTTATTTAACAAAATAATTGAAGAAAACTTCCCCAGTCTCTTAAAAAAACAGGCCCATCAAGATGCAAGAAGCCAACAGAATTCCAAACAGACTGGACCAAAGGAGAAACTGTCCAAGACATATTATCATTAAGACTCTAAACACTGACACCAAAGAGAAAATCATAAAAGCAGCTAGGGAAAATCAGTGCACCACTTTCAAAAGGTAACCCATTTAGAATTACTACAGACTTCTCAATGGAAACCCTGAAAGCTAGAAGGGTCTGGAATGAAACTCTCCAAAGTCTAAGAACTTATGGATTCCAAACCAAACTAGTCGACTTGGCAAAAGTATCCCTCATAATAGATGGTGAAAGAAAAACTTTCCATGAGAAAACTCAGCTTTACAATCATATGAACACAAAACCAAACATACAGAGAGTATTTCAGGAAAATCTCCACAAAGAAGAAACAAATAACCAAACTCAAATGCCTACAAGAAGCAGATCACAACAACCAAACCCAGAGTAGGGACAAAAAATTTCAGAGCCCATAAAAACACCAACACACATCTACCACAACAATATGACAGGGATCAAATCAAATCTCAGTCATTACCCTAAATATTAATGGCATTAATTCACCAATCAAGAGACACAAGCTAACAGGATGGATCAAAAAATTAGTCCACTCCCTCTGTTGCCTTCAATAAACCCACCTCACAAGTAAAGACAGACACCTCCTCAGGGTAAAGGGGTGGAAGACAATATTCCAAGCAAATGGGAATAACAAACAAGCAGGTGTGCCTATAGTAATATTGGATAAAATAGAAATCAAACCAAATATAATCAAAAAAGACAAAGAAGGCTACTTCCTACTCATCAGGGGAATGATGCACCAAACACAGGAGCACCACAGTTCATAAAACAAAACCTACTTTACAATAAAACAGAAACAACCACCAATGCCATCATAGCTGGGGACTTCAATACACCATTATCAGTAAAAGACAGATCATCCAAACAGAAACTCAACAGGGAAGGAAAGAGCTCAACAAAACCATAAAACACTTAGACCTAATGGACATCTACAGAACTTTCCATCCCAAATTCAGACTACACATTCTTCTCAGCAGCCCATGGAACATTCTCTAAAATAGACCATATACTGGCTCACAAAGACTGCCTCCACATATTTAGGAAAATTGACATAATTCCCTGCATGATATCAGATTGCAATGCTATATTGCTAGAAATCAACAAGGAAAGACCCACCAAGAATCCCAACAGCACCTGGAAACTGAACAGCACACTTTTAAACAATAAATGGACAGTGGATGAAATAAAAAAAGGAAATTGCAAAGTTCCTGGAATTGAATGACAATGAGAACATATCATACCAAAACTTATGGGACACAATGAAGACAGACCTCAGGGGAAAATTGATAGCACTCAATGCCTTCATAAAAAAGACAGAAAGATCCCAAATCAATAACCTCACCATCCACCTAAAGGCACTGGAGAAACAAGAAAAATCTAACCCAAGGAGCTCCAGAAGGAAGGAAACAATTAAAATCAGAGCAGAAATTAATGAATTGGAAACCAAGGAAAAAATTAAGACAATTGACAAAACAAAGAGCTGGTTCTTCGAAAAAATACACAATATTGACAAACCCCTGGCCAATTTGATCAAGCAAAAAAAGGAGAGGCTTCAAATTAACAAAACTCAAAATGAAAAACAAGAGATCACAACAGACATAAGTGAAATTGGGAGACTCATCAGGACTTATTTCAAAAACCTCTACTCTACAAAACTGGATAATGTGGAGGAGGTGGATAAATTCCTGAACACATACCATCTCTCAAAACTAAACTCAGAGCACATTAATCACTTCAATGAACCCATCACACTCATGGTGATTGAAAATTTAATTTAAAAAACTCCCCCCCAAAGAAGATTCCAGGACCAGATGGCTTCTCAGCTGAATTCTATCAAGTGTTCATGGAAGAACTCAAACCAATTTTTGTTATACTGTGCCACATAATTGAA
Source organism: Jaculus jaculus (assembly GCF_020740685.1). Classification (NCBI taxonomy): domain Eukaryota; kingdom Metazoa; phylum Chordata; class Mammalia; order Rodentia; family Dipodidae; genus Jaculus; species Jaculus jaculus. The sequence goes on along the minus strand of NC_059104.1, from coordinate 125,366,162 downwards.
GAACAGGGAAAGATCCCCAACTCCTTTTATGAAGCAAGTATCACCCTATTTCCAAAACCAGGCAGAGATGCCACAAGAAAAGAAAACTATCGGCCTATTTCCCTAATGAACTTAGATGCAAAGATCCTGAACAAAATCATCACAAACCAAATACAACAACACATCAAACGCATCATCCATCTTGACCAAGTGGGATGCATCCTAGGAATACAAGGGTATTTCAACATACGGAAATCTGTCAATGTAATACATCAGATAAACAAAGTTAAACATAAAAACCACATGATCATTTCAGTAGATTCAGACAAGATACAACATCACTTCATGATCAAAACATTGGGGAGAATTGGCATAGTTGGTACATATCTTAACATAATAAAGGCAATATACAAAGCTCCAAAGGACCAAATAATACTTAATGGAGAGAAACTGGAGAAATTCCCATTAAGATCAGGAACAAGACAGGGTTGTCCTCTCTCACGTCTGCTTTTAAATATAGTACTGGAAGTCCTAGCTCAAGCAATAAGACAGGAGAAGGAAATAAAAGGGATACAATTTGGAAAGGAAGAAGTTAAGTTAGCTCTATTCGCTGATGACATGATTGTATATGTAAGAGACCCAAGAAACTCCATCCCAAAACTCCTGAAGGTGATTAACTCCTATTGCAGAGTTGCAGGATAAAAAATCAATGCACAAAAATCAGTAGCATTTCTATACGCAAATGACAAACATACAGAGAAAGAAATAAGGGATATAGTCATATTTTCAATAGCAACAACAACAACAACAACAACAACAAAAACCCATGGAATAACGTTAACCAAGGAAGTGAAAGATCTATACCATGAAAACATTCAATAAAGAAATTGAGGAGGAATTGAGAAAATGGAAGTACCTCCCATGCTCCAGGATAGGTAGAATTAACATTGTGAAGATGACAATCCTACCAAAGGCAATATATAGATTTAATGCAATTCCAATTAAAATCCCTACTGTGTTCTTCCCAGAGATAGTAAATGATCTCAAATTTCATATGGAAAGGCTGAAGGCTTCCCATATCCAAACGAATCCTCAGCAAATAAATACCTCTGGTGGCATCACAATACCAAAAATCAAATGAAAATAAATGCTGGCAAGAATGTGGAGAAGTAGGAACACTCATCCACTGTTGGTGGGAATGTAAGATGGTACAACCACTTTGGAAAGCAATATGAGACTCCTGAAAAAGCTGACTATAGAAATACCAACAGACCCTGTTATTTCCTTTCTGGGCATCTACCCTAAAACCTTCAAGCCATTGGCCAGAGAGATTTGCTCAACCATGTTTGTAGTGGCTCAATTCATAATAGCAAAGAGCTAGAATCAACTCAGATGTCCGTCACTAGAAGAATGGATAACTAAGATGTGTTATATATACATAATGGAATTCTATACAGCAGCAAGAAAAAAAATGACACAATGAAATTTGAATAAAAATGGGTGAAAATGGAACAGATCATTCTCAGTGAACTTACCCAATCACAGAAAAAAAAAAAGTCACATAGTCTCACTCATCTACAGCACATAACCTGAAACTACCCAAATGCCTTACAAACCCAGCAAGCATTTTGTGGACTATACAATAGGATGGGAGGGGCAGAAGGGGAGAGCAAGGGAGGGGGTGGGAAACACAAATGTAGACCCAAACAACAATGGTAACATAAAATTCTACACCCTAAAAGGCAGACCAAATGGATGAACCTTCACCAGGCCCTTAGAGGGAACACCTAAGCCACAATACACTGGAGAGGGTATGATGAAGACCAACCTCAATCTTCTACAGCTTTTCTCTCTCCCTCTATTTTTCTCCCTTTTCTCTCTAACTGTTATATATTAGTTATCTTTTTCTTCCTTTTCTTAGTGGGCCCTGATCTGCAATTCCCAGTAACAGCATGTGGCTATCATTCACAAAGAGCTTTTTTTTGCATATTTAAAATTAGTTTTCTATCCAGCAATACAGGCAGTTTGGTACCATTATTAGGCTCATCCGTGACCTACCCCCTCCCCATTGGCCCCTCCTTGTTGAGGTATATGGGTCATGCATTGTGGAGTTAGCCCACATTTATTGGTATGACAAATGTCTCTGCATATCTTGACACAACATGTGGCTCTGACATTCTGTTTTCTTTTTTTTAAAATTTTTATTAACATTTTCCATGATTATAAAAAAAAATCCATGGTAATACTCTCCCTCCCCCCCACACGTTCCCCTTTGAAATTACATTCTCCATCATATTACCTCCCCATCTCAATCATTGTACTTACATATATACAATACCAACCTATTAAGTACCATCCTCCCTTCCTTTCTCTTCCCTTTATATCTCTTTTTTTAATGTACTGGCCTCTGCTAGTATTTTCCTTCTCACGCAGAAGCCCAATCATCTGTGGCTAGGATCCACATATGAAGGAGAACATGTGACTCTTGGCTTTCTGGGCCTGGATTACCTCACTTAGTATGATCCTTTCCAGATCCATCCATTTATCTGCAAATTTCATAACCTCATTTTTCTGTAGTGCTGAGTAGAACTCTATTGTATAAATGTGCCACATTTTCATTATCCACTCATCAGTTGAGGGACATCTTGGCTGGTTCCATTTCCCAGCTATTATAAATTGAGCAGCAATAAACATGGTTGAGCACGTACTTCTAAGGAAATGAGATGATTCCTTCGGATATATGCCTAGGAGTGCTATAGCTGGGTCATATGGTAGATCAATCTTTAGCTGTTTTAGGAACCTCCACACTATTTTCCACAATGGCTGGACCAGATTGCATTCCCACCAGCACTGTACAAGGGTTCATCTTTTTCTACATCCCTGCCAACATTTATGATCATTTGTTTTCATGATGGTGGCCAATCTGACAGGAGTGAGATGAAATCTCAATGTAGTTTTAATCTGCATTTCACTGATGACTAGTGGCACAGAACATTCTTTTAGAAGCTTATATGCCATTGATATTTCTTCCTTTGCGAATGCTCTATTTAGCTCCATAGCCCATTTTTTGATTGGCTTGTTTGATTTCTTATTATTTAACTTTTGGAGTTCTTTGTATATCGTAGATATTAATCCTCTATCAGATAAATAGCTGGTGAAGATGTTATCCCATTCTGTAGGTTGCCTCTTTGCTTTTTTCACTGTGTCCGTTGCAGTGCAAAATCTTTGTAATTTCATGAGGTCTCAGTGATTAATCTGTGGTTTTATTGCCTGAGCAATTGGGGTTGTATTCATAAAGTCTTTGCCAAGACCAATATGTTGAAGTGTTTCCCTTACTTTTTCCTCTAGCAGTTTCAGAGTTTCAGGTCTGATGTCAAGGTCTTTAATCCATTTGGACTTAATTCTTGTGCATGGCTAGAGAGAAGAATCGATTTTCCTCCTTCTGCAAATATATATCCAGTTTTCCCAACACCATTTGCTGAAGAGGCTGTCTTTTCTTCAATGAGTATTTTTGGCATTTTTATCTATTATCAGGTGGCTATAGCTACCTGGGCTTACATCTGGGTCCTCTATTTTGTTCCACTGATCTACATGTCTGTTTTGTGCCAGTACCACACTGTTTTTGTTACTATGGCTGTGTAGTATAGGTTAAAATTAGGTATGGTGATACCCCCAGCCTCTTTTTTGTTGCTCAGTATTATTTTAGATATTCGAGGTTTTTTGTGATTCCAAATGAATTTTTGGATTGTTTTTTCTATTTCCATGAAGAAAGCCTTTGGAAATTTGGTAGAGTTTGCATTAAATGTGTCAATTATTTTTGGTAATATTGCCATTTTCACAATATTGATTCTTCCAATCCAGGAACAAAGATGTTTCTCCACTTTCTAGTGTCTTCTTCAATTTCTTGCTTGAGTGTTTTAAAGTTCTCATTGTAGAGACTCTTTACTTCCTTGGTTAGGTTTATTCCAAGGTACTTTATTTATTTATTTTGATGCAGTTGTGAATGGGAGTGATTCTCTGATTTCATCCTCTGTGTGTTTGTTGTTAGCATATATGAAGGCTACTTATTTCTGTGTATTTATTTTGTATCCTGCTACATGGCTGTAGGTTTTTATCAGCTCTAACAGTTTGCTGGTAGAGTCTTTATGGTCCTTTATGTATACAATCATGTCATCTGCAAATAGTGATAACTTGATCTTTTCCTTTCCAATTTGTATCCCTTTTATGTGTGTCTCTTGCCTTATTGTTATGACTAAGACTTCCAGAACTATATTAAATAAAAATGGGGACAGTGGCAGCATAGGTACCATGCCAAAACAGCCTGGGGGGAGGGGACTGAAAAAAATCAGCAAAATACACACTTTTACTAAAAAGTGAGGTGTATAGGAAATCGAAATAGCAGTGGAGAAGTAGAAGAGAACCAGAGCCCACACAGGCCGGCAAAAGTGGCCCTGGCAGGTCCACCAACTAAGGCGGTGGCAGTGCACCAGAAAGCTGCCAGGCTCGGCTCTAGCCGCAGGCAAAGACAGGTGAGGAGGGCTTCCACTCACATCGGAGCTCGCTGCAACTCAAGAAACATGAAGAGAGAGTGACAGTGAGCAACAGAGGAACACATCACAAGGTAGAAGAACATGTGGAACAGCGAGAGAACTAGAACAGCTGCGGCTCCCTCCCCTCCCCCACCACCTGTGCCCAGCTCCAGTGAATAGAGCAGTGGTCTCGGGACCTGGCCAAGCCAACTTGAGTCAACAGCGGGACCCAAGCAGGAGCAGAGTCCGGCAGCAACATCAGCGGCTCTGCCACCAGCAGCAGTGGCCCCAGCAGTGGCAGATCCAGCAGCAGCAGCAGCTTCAGAGGCAGCAGTAACAGATCTAGCAGCAGCAGCGGAGGATCCAGCAGTGGTAGCTAAAACAGCAGCAGCAGCAGCAGCAGCAGTGGCAGCAGCAGCGGTGGACCCAGCAGAGGCGACAGAACCAGCAGTGGCAGCTTCAGGAGCAGCAGTGGCGGTTCCAGCAGCAGGGGTGCCGATCTGCAGGGCCACAGTTGTCAGGCTTGGTTTGCCATTCAAGGAAACATGATCCCAGCTCCAGAAATAGAACAGCAGCCTAACGACTCAGCCAGCAAAAATGACCAAAATCATCCAAAAAGGTAGCTTGGATTGCACCAGGGAAGGTTCTTACTTGATCACAAGCTGACTTGGATCGCTCAACAGACCAGAAATCTTAACATCTTTGTTGATAGAGTATCTGGTTGTTCTAATAACTATTCTTGCATAAATACTTGGTGTTGTTTTTGATTGAATGTGTACAGTGTTTACTTCAATTTTAGAATCTACCTGTATTTTATTCAACTTAGCCTACTTGAATACTCCCATAACAGGGAAACTCAACCCCTAGGATCACCTTTGTAGATACTCTGAGATTCTTAAGAGCCACACCTAACACCTTAAGCTCCTACCCTGAAGATATATAACATCAAATTAAATGATACAGCTAAGAATACACAGCTAGCTAGAAAATCTAAGCAATAAATCAATCAAAGATGCAAAAATATATACATTATAACACAAGAAACACTAAAAAGCAAGACAATATAAATCCACCTAAAAGTATTAATGCATCAGAAATGACCTCCAGTGAGAACGAGTTAGAGGAAATGCCTGAGAAAGATTTCAAAAGAATGATTGTAAACATGTTCAAAGAAGTCAAAGAACAAATCAAAGGAATCAAAGAAGAAATCAAAGAGGAAATCAAAGGAATCAAAGAGGAAGCCAAAGAAGATGCAGACCAACAATTTAATGAAATAAAGAAGGCAATATAAAACATAAATAAGGAAATCGAAATAATAAGGAAAAACCAGTTAGAATTACTAGCAATGAAGAACATAGTTAATGAAATAAAAAACTCTGTAGAAAATCTCACCAGTAGAATGGATGAAGGAGAGGACAGAATATCTAAGCTAGAAGACCAGGTGGCAGATAAAATACAGTGCAGCAAAGACAAAGACAAACATATAGAAAAGTATGAATGGGAATTTCAACATATTCAGGACACTATGAAAAGTTCAAATATAAGAATTCAGGGCATAGTAGAAAGAGAAGAATTCCATTCCAAAGGCATAGTAGGCGTCTTCAACAAAATCATAGAAGAAAACTTCCCACAATTTGGGAAAGAGGTACCAATGCAGATACAGGAAGCCTTTAGAACCTTAGCCAGACAAAATCTGAGAAGAACCTCCCCTTGTCATATTAGAATGAAACTACCAAACACACAAACCAAAGAAAAAATATTGAAAGCAGTTAGAAAAATCAAGTTACCTACAAAGGCAACCCCATCAGGATTACAGCAGATTATTCAACACAAACTTTAAAAGCCAGAAGGGCTTGGAGTGATGTATTCCAAGTTCTGAAAGATAACAACTGTCCACCAAGGCTCTGACATTCTTTCTGCCCCCTCTTCCACAAAATTCCCCTGAGCCATGTTGGATTAATTTTTGGTCTGCTTTAGTGCTGAGGTGTTGGGGGCCTCTGAGGCTCTGGCTCTCTGATTTGGTAGGAGTTGATTTTTCTCTGTGTTGGTCTCCTTCCCCCTTGTTCTGGTATCTGGTTCATCAGGAAAACAGCACCCTTTCTTGTTTCACCAATTTTCCTGAGTTTCAGCCTGGGCCCTTTTGAGGTGTGATGCAGTGGCTCTCTCCTTAGGATCTGCATCTATGTGAAAAAGAGAAGCAGATTCTCCAACAGAGAGTAAGTTAGCTCCAGGACAAATGAAATAACCCTTGCTTTATATATATATATATATATATATATATATATATATATATATATATATATATATATATATATATATATATAGAGAGAGAGAGAGAGAGAGAGAGAGAGAGAGAGAGAGAGATAGTTTAATAGGTGTAGGCCCTCTTGTAGCCCATGATTGATGGTAGCTTGATATTGGAGAGAGGGCTTATGTTTGGGTATGATTCTGATTTGTTTCCCTGCTCCAGTTATGGGTCCTGTACCACTTAGGGAATCAGTTAGCCAAATCAAGAGCAGTTGGTTTCCGCCATGGCTGTGTGCCGCTATTGCACTTGTGTGGGCATCACAACTGGTTATTTGTTGCTAAGTAGGTAGACCATGAGTTTCTTGGACAGATATTGGTCATTTCCCCCAGTCACCAACATAGCACCTTCAGCAGTAGACGCACTGACTGTCTGGGGACTGACTCTCCTGGCTTCCAGCCATGCCGTTCCATTTTACATATAAGCTGCTTATGGTGTTTTCAGCAATAGGGTCTTACCACTAACCTTTGGTGGGTCATCAAGTACTCTGACAGAAATCTGTCATTCTTTTAGAAAACCTTGTAGGTTTCTCTGATCAAAAGCTCTTTGTGTGTGATAGCCCCATCCTAGTACTGGGAATTACAGGTCAGTGTCCCCTAAGAAAATGAGGAAAAAAGGTAACTAATATATAGGAGTTACAGAGGAGAGAGTGAGAGAGAGAGAGAGAGAGAGAGAGAGGGAAAGGGAAAGGGAGAGGGAAGGAAGGAAGATGTAGAGGATTTAGGTTAGACTTGATCCTACCCTCTCCAGTGTGTTGTGGTTCAGGTGTTTCCCTTGGGACCTGGTGAAGGTTCAGCCATTTGGGCTGCTTTCTAGGAAGTAGAATTTTATGGTACCATTGCCTTTTGGGTCTAGATTAGTGTTTCACACCCCTTCGAAGCACTCCCCTCCCTCCCCATCCCTCTTAGTGTCTAGTCCATGAGATGCTTGCTGGGTGTGCAAGGTATCTTGGATAGATTCAGGTTATGTGCTGTAGATGAGTGAGACTATGTGGCGATTTTTTTTCTGTGATTGGGTAAGTTCACTGAGAATGATCTGTTCCAGGTTCAACCATTTTTCCTCAAATTTCTTTGTGTGGTTTTTTCTTACTGCTGAATAGAATTCCATTTTGTACATATACCACATCTTAGTTATCCATTCTTCTAGTGATGGAAATGTTCATTGATTCCAGCTTTTAACTATTATGAATTGAGCTGCTACAAACATGGTGGAGCAAATCTCTCTGGCTTGTGGTTTGGAGGTTTTAGTGTAGATGCCCAGTAAGGGAATAACTGGATCTGTTGGTATCTCTATAGTCAGCTTTTCCAAGAGTCTCCATATTGCTTTCCAAAGTTGTTGTACCAACCTACATTCCCACCAACAGCGGATGAATGTTCTTGCTTCTCCACATCCTTGCCAGCATTTATTTTCGTATGACTTTTTGATGTTTGTTATCCTTATTGGGGTAAGGTGGAATCTCATAGTTGTTTTAATTTGTATTTCTCTGATGATTAGGGTTGATGAAGATTTTCTTAAGTGTGCGTTTGCCCTTTGTATTTCTTCCTCTGTGAACTGCCTGTTCATCTCTTTGCCCCATTTTGTGAGTGGTGTGTTTGACTTCTACTGTTTAGATTTTTGAGTTCTTTATAGATTCTAGAGATTAGGCCTCTATCAGTTGGATAACCTGCAAAGATTTTCTCCTATTCTGTGGGTAATCTACTGGCTTTGCTTATTGTATGCTTGTCTGTAAAGAAACTCTTCAGCTTCATATTATTCCATTGCTTGAGTAACCATTTAAGATCGTGAGCTACTGGAGTTTTGTTTAGGAAGTCTTTTTCCATTCCTATATCATGGAAATTACTTCCTAAATTTTCTTCCAGTAGTATTTGAGTTTCTGGTCTTATATTGAGGTCTATTATCCATTTGGATTTGAGTGTAGTGCATGGTGAAATGTGTCGATCAAGTTTCAGTTTCCTGAATATTGTTATCCAGTTTGTCCAGCACCATTTGCTGAAGATACTGTCTTTTTCCAGCCTATATTGTTCTGACCTTTGTCGAATATCAAGTAGCTATAGTTCCTTAACCCAATGTCCTGGTCCTCAAGTCTATTCCATTGATCTATACTCCTGTTTTTATGCCAGTACCATGCTGTTTTTATTACTAAGGCTTTGTAATATAGCTTTAGATCAGGTATGTTGATGCCACCAGAGGTATTTCTTTTGCTGAGGATATGTTTGGATATGCCAGGCCTTTTGCCTTTCCATATGAAATTTGAGATCATTTTTTCTATCTCTGTGTAGAACACAGTAGGGATTTTAATTGGAATTGCATTAAATCTATATATTGCCTTTGGTAGGTTTGTCATCTTCACAATGTTAATTCTGCCTATCCAGGATCACTGGAAGTCTTTCCATTTTCTCAATTCCTCCTCAATTTCTTTTTTGAGTGTTTTTATGTTTTGGTTGTATATATCTTTCACTTCCTTGGTTAATGTTTTTCCGAGGTATTTTTTTGTTGTTGCTATTGAAAATATGACTATGTCCCTTATTTCTTTCTCTTCATCTTTGTCATTTCCATATAGAAATGCTACTAATTTTTGTGCATTGATTTTGTACCCTGCTACTTTGCTATAGGAGTTAATCACCTTCAGGAGTTTTGGGATGGAGTCTCTTGGGTCTCTTACATATACAACCATGTCATCAGTGAATAGAGCTAACTTAACTTCTTCCTTTCCAAATTACATCCCTTTTATTTCCTACTCCTGTCTTATTGCTTGAGCTAGAACCTCCAGTACTATATTAAAAAGCAGAAGTGAGAGAGGACAACCCTGTCTTGTTCCTGATCTTAATGGGAATTTCTCCAGTCTCTCTCCATTAAGTATTATCTGGGTCTTTGGAGCTTTGTATATTGCCTTTATTATGTTAAGATATGTACCAACTATGCCAATTCTCCCTAATTTTTTGATCATGAAGTGATGTTGTATCTTGTCAAAGGCCTTTTCTGAATCTATTGAAATGATCATGTGGTTTTTATGTTTAACCTTATTTATCTGGTGTATTACATTGACAGATTTCTATATGTTGAACCACCCTTGTGTTCCTTGGATGAATCACACTTGGTCAAGGTGGATGATGCTTTTGATGTGTTGTTGGATTTGGTTGGAGAGGATTTTGTTCAGGATATTTGCATCTAAATTCTTTAGGGAAATAGGCTGGTAGTTTTCTTTTCTTGTGGCATCTCTGCCTGGCATTGGAATTAGGGTAATACTAGCTTCATAAAAGGAGTTGGGGATCTTTCCCTGTTCTTCAATTGTGTGGCACAGCTTAAGCAATATTGGTTTGTGTTCTTCCATGAAGGTGTGATAGAATTCAGCTGAGAAGCCATCTGGTCCTGGACTCTTCCTTTGGGGGAGTTTTTTCTTTTTATTAATTTTTCAATCTCCATGAGTGTGATGGGTTCATGAGGTGATTAATATGCTCTTAGCTTTGATAGATGGTATGTGTCCAGGAATTTATCCATCACCTCCAGTTTATTCAGTTTTGTGGAATAGAGGTTTTTGAAATAAGTCCTGATGATTCTCCCAATTTCATTTATGTCTGTTGTGATCTCTCCTTTGTCATTTTGAATTTTGTTAATTTGAAGCCTCTCCTTTTTTTGCTTGATCAAATTGGCCAGTGGTTTGTCAATCTTGTTTATTTTTTCAAAGAACCAGCTCTTTATTTTGTCAATTGTCTTAATTGTTTCCTTTGTTTCCAATTCATTAATTTCTGCTCTGATTTTAATTGTTTCCTTCCTTCTGGAGCTCCTTGGGTTGGATTTTTCTTGTTTCTCCAGTGCCTTTAGGTGGATGGTGAGGTTATTGATTTGGGATCTTTCTGTCTTTTTTATGAAGGCATTGAGTGCTATCAATTTTCCCCTGAGGTCCGTCTTCATTGTGTCCCATAAGTTTTGGTATGATGTGTTCTCATTGTCATTCAATTCCAGGAACTTTGCAATTTCCTTTTTTATTTCATCCACTATCCATTTATTGTTTAAAAGTGTGCTGTTCAGTTTCCAGGTGCTGTTGGGATTCTTGGTGGGTCTTTCCTTGTTGATTTCTAGCAATATAGCATTGCAATCTGATATCATGCAGGGAATTATGTCAATTTTCCTAAATATGTGGAGGCAGTCTTTGTGAGCCAGTATATGGTCTATTTTAGAGAATGTTCCATGGGCTGCTGAGAAGAATGTGTAGTCTGAATTTTGGATGGAAAGTTCTGTAGATGTCCATTAGGTCTAAGTGTTTTATGGTTTTGTTGAGCTCTTTCCTTCCCTGTTGAGTTTCTGTTTGGATGATCTGTCTATTACTGATAATGGTGTATTGAAGTCCCCAGCTATGAAGGTGTTGGTGGTTATTTCTGTTTTATTGTCAAGTAGGTTTTGTTTTATGAACTGTGATGCCCCTGTGTTTGGTGCATACAGATTTATGATTGTAATATCCTCTTGATGTATCATTCCCTTGATGATTAGGAAATAGCCTTCTTTGTCTTTTTTGATTATTTTTGGTTTGATTTATATTTTATCTTATATTAAGGTAGCTATACCTGCTTGTTTGTTATTCCCATTTGCTTGGAATATTGTCTTCCACCCCTTTACCCTGAGGATGTGTCTGTCTTTAGTGGTGAGGTGGGGTTCTTGAAAGCAACATATTGAGGGGTCTAATTTTTTGTTCCATCCTGTTAGCTTGTGTCTCTTGATGGGTGAATTAAGGCCATTAATATTTAGTGTAATGACTGTGAGATTTGATTTGATCTCTGCCGTATTGTGGTGGTAGATATGTGTTGGTGTTTTTATGGGCTTTGAAGTTTTTTGTGCCTACTCTGGGTTTGGTTGTTGTGATCTGCTTCTTGTAGGCATTTGAGTTTGGTTATTTGTTTCTTCTTTGTGGAGAATTTCCTGAAGTAGTCTCTGTAGGTTTAATTTTGTGTTCATATAATTGTAAAGCTGAGTTTTCTCATGGAACGTTTTTCTTTCACCATCTATTATGAGGGATACTTTTTGCCAGGTAGAGTAGTTTTGGTTGCAATCCATAGGTTCTAAGACTTTGGTGAGTTTCCCTCCAGGCTCTTCTAGCTTTCAGGGTTACCATTGAGAAGTCTGAAGTAATTTTGATGGGGTTACCTTTGAAAGTGGTGCACTGTTTTTCCCTAGCTGCTTTTAAGATTTTCTCTTTGGTGTCAATGTTTAGAGTCTTAATGATAATATGTCTTGGAGAATTTCTCCTTTTGTTCAGTCTGTTTGGAGTTCTGTTGGCTTCTTGTATCTTGATAGGCCTTTCTTTTAAGAGACTGGGAAAGTTTTCTTCAATTATTTTTTTAAATAAGTTCTCCATGCCTGTGGTCTGAAATTCTCTCCTTCTGGTATTCCAATGATTTTGATATTAGGATGTTTAAGTGGATCCCACAATTCCCTTATGTTCTGTTCTCAGGAACTTTTGAACTTACTGAAGTTTTTGAACTGTCTTACTGTTTCTTCCATCTTGTCTTCCAGACCATAATTTCTATCCTTCACTTCACTGACTCTGTTCTTAAGGGCCTTTAGAGAGTTTTGGGCTTGTTCAATTAAGTTTTCATTTTCTACTACTTTTCTATGTTTCATTTCCATTGCTCTTTCAAGCTCTCTTTTCATGTCGTTTTCTGATTTTCTTGATGATTTTTTGAAATTATTCCCCCTGTTTCTTTATGTCTGCATTTAGTATGGCCAGCTGATTTTTAATGTCCTCTTTTTTTTTTTCACTCTCCCTCAAAACTATTATCTCTCTTTGAACTCCTTCTAATCTCTTATCAATTTGTTCTAGCTTAGTGATGGTAGCATCCACACCATAATGAGTCCTTTGTTGCTTTCCTACAAATTCTTTCAGTAGGTTGGTCAGGGTTGCATTGCTCATAACTTCAGTTTGATGTTGTGACCCTAATGACTCTTCTATGTTTTGGTTAGATGCATTCATTGCAGGACTGGGTTGTCTAACTGGGTTCTTTTTTTTGATTTTTCATATTATTACTTTTGCACTGTGGTCTGCCCATGACAGTGTATGGTCAGGTAGGTGGGTGGATCAGCCTGGGCGCTGGAGAAATGGCTATCCTAGGCAGCCTGGGGCAGCTGCCAGGTAGCCTGGACTTTGGCTCCCACTTGCCAAATCTGCCTATCTACTGCCTGACAGGGGCGCCAAATTTTCCTGAATTCTGGAGCGGTAGTGAGCCAGAGCTGCCGACCTTCCAGCTTGGAGGGGGACTGAGTTACAAAACCCCAAAGCAGCCCAAACTCTGGCTGGGAACCCTGGGTCCTGGAAGCAGTCTGCGCTCCCCCACCACAGAAGAATGTACAATGGCGGGCAGGGCAGACAGGTAGGAGAGGGCACCTAAGCTGGTGCAAGCGAGGGACACTCTGGGCTTGTGTGGCAATTTCTGTGGGACTGCCTTGCTGAACAGTAGTCTGGGCAAGTTTGCAGAGTTGTTTAAGCTTCTGCACACAGGGATCATCTGTGCGCATGATCTGGGTGTGGAAGTGGGTGTGGCGGTGATGGCAGGTGCGGGACCACTACTACTGCGCAGGGCTGTGGAGGGGCATCTGGGGCTGCAGTGGCGGGTTGCGGGACCTTGGCAGCAGGGTGTGAAGGCTATTTGGTGTTAGGGGTGGTCTTCCCGCCCATGAGAGGATCCAGGATTCACTGTTCCCCACCTCTGTGCCCTCCCACTGATAAGAAGTCTCAGAAAATTCTTAGTGTCTTCCCTTTCTTTCCTGGGGATTTGCAGGGCAGCTAGGTGGTAGCCATCTTGGCTGGAAGTCCATTGATAGGCCTTTAATTACTGTGTTCAAACTCACACTAGAACTTTACTGTGAATCTGTGAGTTATTGTCAAGAACACTGTTCCTTTTGCTTCCAAGCACTCTACCTGTTGTGAAATTTACTAACTCCTCAGTTTGACAGGGTGAGAAATCTCTTTTGGGTTTTCTTAAACTTTATATTCTTCTAAGTGGTATAATGCTTTACATGTCAGTGGTTACCTTCAGCAAGTATTAAGATAAAAACTCCTTCACTTATAATAAACATGAAAAGTAATTTCTTCCTACAATGCTAGGAAGCAGTAATTCTACCATGTATGACTCAATCCTGAACACTGAGCAATTGTACAGTGCTCTTGAACCCATGCTATAGGTCTCCATATGTGAATTCCCCTATGTCTACCCCATCTCATTTCCTTTCTCTCTCTCTCCCTCTCTCTCTCCTTCTCTCTGTCTCTGTCTCTCTCTCTCTCTCATATGTGTGCATGCATGTGTATGTAACAGTTTCTTTGGTTGATGCCTCTCTGTCTACACTGCCTATTTCCTTCTTGGGATCAAATTTACTGCAGATGGTAGAGACAACGAACAGTGTATATGACCTCCAAGTACTAACTAACTAGTTCAGCTCTTATTCAGCCAAAGGGAAACACAACACAGTCACTGGGACTTCCAAAAGACTCCGTATAGTAAGGTTTTCCTAGGCTATGAGACCCCCAAAAAACTTTATATTTTTTTTAAAATTTGATTTATTAGTTTTCTTTTCATCAAATACAGGCAGTTTGGTACCATTGTTTAGGCTCATCTATGATCTACCCCCTCCCATTAGACCCTCCTTGTTGATGTAAATGGGTCGTGCATTGTGGAATTTTTTTAATGTAAATGTGGCTACTACTTATTCTCTCAACTTGTTTTTTAAATACTTTGGCTTCAATATGAAGATCTTGTTGAAACTCAGAGAATAGTTCCATGTAAACTATATAAAAGATATCCAGTAATTGGAATGCTTCATCAATTCTTGCATTATGGAATCTCATATATTAAGATAAGCAATGTTTTCCCTATTGGGTGGTGATGGCTATGAGACAGGCAAACCTTGAGGTTAATGAAAGCTTGGGGATTTCTTTCAAATGTCTTCCTCTCACTAAAAAGAAAAACAAAATAATTGTTAGAGTATCTTCTGTATCTAAGTTTGATCTGTATTTATTTTAATGTATATTTTTTGGGTACAAAATCTGGATTGCTTGGATATCACTCATCCCAGAATCCAATGGTTCAGAGACACATATTAGTCTTCAAATGCAGGCAGATGACATACTTCCAAATTAGCTCACTATCTGCACAGACACTGAGGTAAAAGACCATGTAAAGTGTCTGTAACTTTATTCACATCCCACAAGTCCACAAGTAAATGAGGAACACTTTGCACAAATATGTTTTCATTTCATTCTTTTATCTCTTGCATGGTCCTATGTGATTAAACACATACACACACACACACACACACACACACACACACACAAACACACACACACATGCTCATTAGCTTCTGGTGACTTCTTAGGCACTTTGTATCTCATGTCCACTAACATGTACACAGTAATTTCATACGCAATACTTCTGCTCTGTTCTCCTGCTGTGCCAATGAAGTACATATATTATTCATTGGTCATGGCCCTGGGAAACTTAGATGCTTGCTAATTCTCATCTACAGTATCTACCTGACCTACTTGCTTTGATGTAAGCAATTTGGTCTGTGTTCTCCATGTCTAGCGTCTCTTGGATAGAATTTCTAGATTTGTTTGTTGAGGAACTGTTCCCTAGATCTGTCCTTTTACTTGCGTGGCAGAGTTGGCACCATTTTTTTTAAAAAAATGTCCATTCTTTCTCTTTCTGCTGTCTTCATCTCATCATCCCACTAGAGATGGAACTAATGTTTAAGAATCTTACTCATCTTCCTGAACACATTCTCTGTAAGGATGTGGAGAATCTCAGAAGTTACTACATGTGATTTCACCTCATTAGAAGCATATTTTAAATACATTTTTTTCTGGCTACTTTTCATTTACAGAACGTCCCATGATTTACATAAACACTGACTCACTTTTACAGTTTTCAAGTCTTATGGGAAGTTAGGTGGTACCAAATTCATATTGTTATATACTTTATTGAAATCCAATTGCTCCATGGAAAAAAGTAGGTACATTTTACATTGCAGAAAATTCCTGCAGTCTTTGAAAACAAAAAGGAATTTCTAAAGAAAAGGATTAAATGAGGGTAATTCTTGTCCTTTCCTTATAAACCAAAATTCAATGATTTTCAGCACTAAAGTTTGATTCCATTTTTTCATGTTGGTTGAATACATAGTTTGTCTTTCAGACTTATTTCTGGGATATATTTTGTCCTTTTTGTTGTTCATAGAGGAATTTGTTATTTTAAGCTATAATTCCATGCTTATCCAAAGAAGTTTGAAAACCTGCACTGCAGAAAAAAAAAAGCTATTCCTTCCCTCTCTACTGGATATATAAACAATCTCTAATTTTCAATTCTATCAGGATATTGGTAATTTAAAATTGCCTATCTTTATTCTGGACCATAAATTGGGATAATGTTAAATTTCAAAATGTCTCTCAAGGTAGACAAATGCTAACTGATTTTCAATGCCTCTTAGTTTGTTTGCTTCAGTACGTATAAAGTGTATGGAATAATACTATCCCTCCACTGGATCACTGGGAGACAGAGAAACAAGACAATGTAAATGAAAGAATTTTCTAAATTATATGCCTTTATAAGTAATTAATATAATTTTTGGTTTTCAAAATAATACAACACCCAAATTTTTGAAACTCATTTTGCATGCAATGAGTAAGCTATGATTATCTGCCACTTAATACACTGAAAGTTATAATAAACCAGAAGTTATATTATATTGAGAAAAAAATTACTAGATGCAATTCCGATGTTGTGATAGGACCTTTGCTAACAATATGAATTTCTTATAACATTTGACCTATTTTAAAGTATTCAGCTAACTAGATTTTGAAAAAGTTTAATTTCCATTGCAAATTAAGTTTTACAACTCAATTGGATCTCAAGAATCATGGTAGCATAAAAAAAATAAATGTTTCGTGGGTGTGATGATACGTGTCTTTAATCCCAGTATATTGGAGGTGGAAGTAGGAGGATTGCCATGAGTATAAGGTCACCCTGAGACTATATAGTAAATTCCAGGTCAGCCTGAGCTACCTTAAAAAAAATGTTTCTGGAATATGAATATTGAAGGTCAACTTGGTACCTGTTCCGTAATTTTTTTTTAAAATATTTTATTTATTTGAGAGCAACAGACACAGTGAGAAAGACAGATAGAGGGGGAGAGAGAGAGAGTGGGCGCGCCAGGGCTTCCAGCCTCTGCAAACGAACTCCAGATGCGTGCGCCCCCTTGTGCATCTGGCTAACGTGGGACCTGGAGAACCGAGCCTCGAACCGGGGTCCTTAGGCTTCACAGGCAAGCGCTAAACCGCTAAGCCATCTCTCCAGCCCCTGTTCCGTAATTTTTTATCTCTATTTCTTCAATTAGACAGACAGATGAATGTATAAGCAGAAAATATGCTTAGCAAATGTCTTATTTATTTATCATAAGACCAAGTGGGAAAGCCATTGACATGTGGGGACAAAAGTAGTAACTCTTCTTCAGTGAGCTAATACTTGAACACCGGGGCAATTACACTTTAGTTATGAGTCATCTCTTAGAAAGTCACTGGAATGTGTGGTTCATATTTTCTTCCTTATGGTTTTGCTTACCAGTTTCAGCAAAATGAATTTCTTTCACTGAGATCACATGTGTAGTAATATGTGTGTATAGAATAGCTTACAAGGACAAAGATAGGTAATAGTTTCTCATTTGAGAAAGAACACAAAAGCTAAAAAATAAGTAATTATCAGAAACACCCAGTGGATGTAAACCCTCAGGCTAGATACATGTTTGGGAAAAGTTACAGGAGAGGTAGGGAATAGCTGGAAAAGAAAGAGAATAAGAAGACCAAAGTTTGCATTAAGGACTTACAATGAATGCTAAAAAGATAAACTTTGCTCTTTATGGGAAATTTTCAAAGAATCAATATAAAACATACAATGGTGTCATATCTTAGACAGTTCGGTTAAAAGCCACAATGGTCATGCTACCTCACTTATCCTATCCAAAATTACTAATTGTGCTATTATTTAGACAAAATAAAGATTTGAAATTCCAAGCTGATCTACAAGTAATTTCATTCTATTGCCAAAGTAGCTCTGAAACTTTCACGAAAGTCTTGACCTAGATTTCACAGTATAAGCTCAATAAAAATTACACATGAGGAAAATGTGACATGTTAAGTACATAGATTAATTATTAAATTAGTTAGTAAAGGTCTAATAATCAGAAAGGACTGAGGTGGAGCATTGAAGGTATAAAGAGAAAACCACTATTTGAGATGATGAAAATTGATGTGTAATGAATTGAGTTATCAATACTAGCATCTTAGAAAAAAATGAAAGAGTACATGTTATAACCTAGATGAATCTCAAGGTCATTAAGCTGAGGCGATAAATGAGCACAGAGATTGCAGCCTGTATGACTCTCTTCATATTAAATGCTAAACTGATCTGCAGTGGACCTCAGCAAGAAAACAGGTGGTCTCCATAGGCACCGCTGGCAGCATCTGAGACTTTTGGTTTCTCAATTGAGAGGGTCAGGGGAGAATTCTGTGGGCATGGGGTGTGTAACACACTAGTGAAAGGGATGCCACTCTCCTTCTGGAAAGCTACAGTACAAATGTTAATAGTGCCACCAATGAGAAATAGAAAATCAGTGATGGCTGTGGAAGCAAAAGGAATTGTTGGAAAGTTAATAAAATATAATATTCTTGCATTGTATTGGTAGTTCATGATCATACATATGTGTACAAATTCAAACTATGTTGTGCAAGGGGGATTCTTAATTGATTCTCTTCATTGAAAAACATGTGACTATCACTTCAACTTCTCAGTCTTTTCCCTAACTCCTAGCTAATGCCACAGCTCTGACATCTGCCAGAATTCCTTTCCTATCTTTTCAGGCTACACTCAAGAAAATTGTTCCTCAGTAAAATGTCCCTTTGTGATTCCTTACATAAGTTTATCTTTCAAAATTATCACATTGATAATGAAATAATACTGCACCAGAGTAAAAGCAGGGGAAATTTAGGATGATGATTTTATAGTGTATTGCATATGAGTTCACAGTAACCTCTACACTCTAGTGAACTGCTTCCTAGTGAGGAACTCTTTTGTCTGAGTATGGTCCATCAGTGCCCTAAAACATAAAGAAATAAGTTTAATTCAACCCAATAGGTATTTTAGTATACATCCAATTTAATCACAATAATTAAGATTGCTTTTAACATTATTCTCTATGTGTATCAATATCAAGAAAAATAATCCTTCCGTTTGGACTAGAAAGCATTGTGGCTTCATTCCACCTGTGCTATTATCTGCCAAACTGTCAGAAGAATGAACTATTGGCTTTATTTGAACTTGATTTCAATAGACAGTGGACAATTTAAGTTGTATAGCTTAAAATGTATTTTCTAGTGTTGTAGTCAGCTTCTCGTTGCTGGGACGTACATCCAATCAGAAGCAGCTTATGGGAGGAAAGGGATTATTTCAGACTTGAAAATTCCAGGGGAACACTATCAATGGTGGAAGAAGCTGCCTAATTTCCATAGACCCGAGCAGAAAGACACCACCAACAGCAAACAGCCCAAAGAGCCCCAGCTGAAACCATAGAGGAATTGGGGAAATGAGAAAGAGTGCTGCTTTCTTGGTGAACCAGATAGCAGTACTAGGGTGAAGGCAATGGACACTGAGGACACTCAATTCCTACAAAACTAGAGATTCAGAGATACAGAATTTTCTATGAGCCCATCACTGAAGTAGACTCTAAAACACACACAACATGGCTCAGAGAAACTCACCAAAGAGGGGGAAGATTGTCAGAGCCACAAGTTGGTGCATTACACACACAGAGACATTGCCTCTTCCCCTTAACTGATAGCTACCCCTACAATGCACGACCCACAATCCCCATGGGGATAACCAGCATCCCAAAGGAGGAAGGTACCTTTGGAGGAGGGGCCAGAGATAAGGGTAAGGATGATACCAACATGTGCTATTTACATGAGTATGTCCATAACAACAACAAAAAAGGCCAGAGCTCAAACTCCTCTCTATATAACTCTTCCCCAGTAGGGCTCCACTATATAAGACTCAAGTTTCAAACTTGAGACCATGGGGCCATACATTCAAATCACCATATGTACCCATAGAGTGAACTAATGCAAAATCATAACACACTGCTTTGCTTGTAAGGAATAGTCTCATATTCAATATTCCTGAACCTTGTATGAGAAGGTAAAGGGAGACAATATGGCCAAGCTAACTTTTTGTTTTTCAAGGTAGGGTCTCACTCTAGCCCAGGCTGACCTTGAATTCACTATGGAGTCTCAGGGTAGCCTCGAACTCATGGTGATACTCCTACCTCTGCCTCGCAAGTGCTGGGATTAAAATTGTGTGCCACCATGCCCGGCCAGGGTAACTTTTTAAAATAGAAATAACTAAAACATTTTGCATGCATGTTTACCTTGTATTATATGTTTTGATAATGACATGGACCATGCTAGGTATTCATGTTGCATACAGTCAAATTACAAATATAATTGAAATGAATGGAGAGATGGATGGCTTAGTGGTTAAGCGCTTGCCTGTGAAGCCTAAGGACCCCAGTTCGAGGCTTGGTTCCCCAGGTCCCATGTTAGCCAGATGCACAAGGGGGCGCACGCGTCTGGAGTTAGTTTGCAGAGGCTGGAAGCCCTGGCGTGCCCATTCTCTCTCTCTCCCTCTATCTGTCTTTCTCTCTGTGTCTGTCACTCTCAAATAAATAAATTTAAGAAAAAATGAATGGCTTGAATATCTTTCTGGTGGCATTGATAAACTGTGATAATTGGATGTATAATAAATACATAATTCACAATTATTACATATTTAGCTCAAAATTGCACCCAATCTGTTTTCACACAAATATTATACAATGAGCCCAAGAATATGTAACAGAACATTGAAATATTGTTATGCTGCTTAACTTGTCTTCCTCTTACACAAGTATTGCTATTGCTCAAATTATCTTTCGATTCAAAGCACACTTCTCATTTGAGGTAATATTTCCCAAACTTTCAAACAATTGGGATATAATAACCTTTCCTTTCAAGCAAAATAAAGTCGAATTGTTTTCCAAGGGTGAAGATGCTCACAAGTGTTAAAGCAGAAGTCATATTAAGCAGGACTGAGTACCAAAAGCTGAATTCCTGTTATGTTTGTATTTCATAATGATACTATGTTGTGTGTTTATGAATGGTAAGGCCTCTACAAGTTTAGCTCCAAACCAAGTGTGTTCTTGCCTGAAGTAGACTTACTACTAGATAAAAGAAATAATTTCGATTGTGCTTCAGAAAAAATGTGACAAAGTTAGTGTTACAGAAACATATATGAGGTCATAGAAGCACTAGGAAGCAACCTTTCCTCTGAAAGACAATACCTACATCAGTACAGTGCAGGTAGAGGAGAATTGCAGGCATTACCTCTCCAGCCTTAATGCACAGTGCAGCTGTTGTGGTTATTCATAGACCTACAGATTTCATGAAAATTCTGACCCAGGGAATTTATGTCAGACCCCATATGATCCAGCATCACCTGGCTTGGACAACATATCATTATAATGCTTAGAAAGTAAGATGACAAGATAAAAGCATTCACTAAATCCACTGATACATTCAATGATAGAATATAGAATATAACTAACAGTAATACTGGGAAAATAAACATCAAAATTAAAGTTAGGGGTCTAGGGTTACAGAATACCAATAAAGTCCTAAATACCTGAGATTGATGCCCAGAACCCATGTAAAGGTCAGCATGGGGGTGCACATTTGTAAATCCCAATACTGTGGAGATGGAGATAGGACAAACCTTGAGGCAAGCTGGCTAATGAGAATTGCTACTTTCATGAGTTCTGGTTTCAATGGGATATCTTCTTTGAAATTTCAAGGCAGAGAGTGATTGAGAATGGTACCCAATGTTGATATGTGGTCTCCACAGGCATGCGTATACACACAAACACACACACACACACACACACACGTGCACATACACATACAAATAGAAAATAGAGTTCCAACTAAAATATAGTGTATTATAACAAAGTGAAGGGACTATACTTTTAAATACACTATTATTGACAACTTACATGATTATAGACAATAAGCCATGATAATTCCTCCCCCCACTTTTCCCTTCACAACTCCACTCTCCATCATATCCCCTCCCCCTCTCAATCAGTCTCTCTTTAATTTTTATGTCATCATCTTTTCCTCCAATTATGCTGCTCTTTGGTAGGTAGGGCCAGGCACTGTGGAGTCATGGATATACAGGCTATTTTGTATCTGGAGGAGTGTATTGTAAGGAGTCCTATCCTTCCTTTGGCTCTCACAATCTTCCTGCCACCTCTTCTGTGAAGGACCCTGAATTTTGGAAGGTGTGATAGAGATGTATAAGTGCTGAGCACCCCTCTATCATTTTTTATCAGCACTATGGTATCTTTTGAATCATCTAAGAGGTTACCACCATCTAAAAAGAGAAGATTCTGTAACCAAAAACTCAGAGTAGCAATAATATATGGGTATAGGCATTGAGAAAAGTGTTTACTGGGTAGTTTGATGAGCATAATATATGTAGTTAGCCAGATGTCAGCAGACATTACATCCCTAGGGCTCATGGTTATAGGTTTTCAGTATTAGGCATGTATTCCCTCTCCTGAGTAAAACAGAGACAGAAAATTTGAAAATAGGATGCAATTAAATTTGTTGAAAATTCACCATAATGAATCAAGGAAATTGTCACAGATTAGAATAACTAGACTAGTCTTTGAAGAAAACATTGAGTTATTTGGCAGTGGAAAAGGCTTTTTTTTCTGGAATTTAATATTGATTCTAATCAAATCAGATAACACTAAAATATGTCATATAATTCAAGATTCTAATCATAATCCTGGAGATGATTCAGCATTAAAATTTTTCCTGCTCTTCACAGTGGATATACATTTAATAGAACCTACTAAATAGCTGTGCATTTCAAAGCTAGTAAGTATTTGAAGAGAAAAGAGTAGTGCGATATGATAATACATAGAAAAGATGATTTCAAAAACAAAATTATATGAAAAGTACTAATAAGCTGATCATCCCGAGAAATCAAGATGAGAAGTTTCAATATGTCACAGGAATAATCAGGATGTTTGAAGATGTTCATAGAGACACAGAGGAGAGTAGAAAAGGAAGAGAAGCAGAGGATAAGGAATCACTGATAATTTATAATCCATTTTACCACTCCTATGATTTATATTTTTCTTCTTCTTATTATTATTATTTTAATTAGTTTTCTGTTCAGCAAATACAGACAATTTGGTACCATTATGAGGCTCATCCATGACCTACCCCCTCCCCGTTGGCCCCTCCTTATTGAGGTATATGGGTCATGCCTTGTGGAGTTAGCCCACAGTTATTGGTATGATAAATGTCTCTGCATATCCTGACCCAACATGTGTCTCTGACATTCTTTCCACCCCCTCTTCAGCAAAATTTCCTTGAGCCATGGTGGGTTCATTTTTGGTCTGTTTCAGTGATGAGGTGTTTATTATTTACTTATTGTAAAGCATATGTATGTAGTAATGATATGGTTTTTTTGAGTCTTCAAAAAGGAAGCCATGATCAAAAACAAAGTTTGTCTTTTTGTTTAATGTTTAAATATTAATTCTGTGTTTGGTGTAATCATAAGTGTACAGAGCTAGGTCAGTATCCCCAACCCATCCTTGAAGAAGAAGCATGATCTGTTATACACTACTTATCCCTTCCTCTCTCATCTCCAGAGAGATATTTATTGTACTAGCTCATTGGCTACAAAAACATAAATTCACTTGCATGATGTCTACCACAATGTTTTAATCAAATATTCCTCATAAACTTATGTGTTTTGAATATTCAGTCTCCTGGTCATTGCAAGGCCAGGCCTTAATGAAGGAGATGTGTTGTTGGGGACAGGTCGAGGTGTATAGCCTGCTTCCCTTTGCCAGAATTTGGCTCATTCTCCTGCTACTGTTTTCCACCTGCTGTGGAAGATGTGATGTCCAGCATCTGCTCTTGCTGTGTCTTCCCTGGCCATCATGAACCTTCCCCTTGAGACTATAATTCAAAATAAGAGTTTCTCTCCCATCATCTGTTTTGATTAGTTGTTTCCACAGCAATGAGAAGGTAACTGCAACACCTAACATTCTTGTTTGTACATGGGAATATGAAATCCATTTCTCCTCATGAATCATAGGAAGTTTGCTACACAATTTCCAAAGTAACTTTAGGAGATTGCCTCACCCAAGCTAGGATAAAGTTTTGAAATAAATGCTTTTGTAAAAGATACACAAACTTTCAAGACCCAATCTGTTCTACATCCTAAAAGGCAGAACAAATGGTTGAACCTTCACCAAGCTCTTAGAGGGAACACATGAGTCACAAGGCACTGGAGAGCATATGATGAAGACTGACTTTAATCTTCTATAGCTCTCTCTCTCTCTCTCTCTCTCTCTCTCTCTCTCTCTCTCTCTCTCTCTCTCTCTCTGTCTCTCTCTCCCCCTCTCTCTTCCCTCTTCTCTCTAACTCTTTTATATTAGTTTTCTTTTTCTTCCTTTTCTTAGTGGGCACTGACCTGTAACTCCTAGTACCAGCAGGTGGCTAGCATCCACAATAAGCTTTTGATCAGAGAGACCTACATGGTTTCCTAAAAGAATGACAGATTTCTGTCAGAGTACTTGCTGACCCACCAAAGATTAGTGGTAAGACCCTACTGCTGTAGATACCATATGTGGTTGACACGTAACTTGGAGTGACATGGCTGGAAGCTGGAAGAGAGTCAGTCCCCAGACAGTCAGCACATCTAGTGCCAGAAGTGCAACATGGGCGAATGGGAGAAAATGACCAATATCTGTCCAAGCAACTCATGGTCTAACCTACTTAACAGAAAATAATCCATTGTGATGCTCTCACAAGTGATATAGTGGCACACAGCCATGGTGGGGAACCAGCTGCTAACTGATCCACTCAGTGGAACAGGACCCATAGCTGGAGCTAGGAAACAAGTCAGAACCATATCCAAACATGACTTGCTCTCCATTTTCAACCTACCACCAATCATGGGCTACAAGAGGGTCTACATCTATTAAATTCTCTATGAAAAAAATAAGGATTATCCCATTTTTCTGGTGCTAACTTTACTCTGCATTGGAGAATCTGCTACTCTTTTTCAGATAGATGCAGATCATAAGGAGAAAACCAGCCCATCATACCTCAAAAGAGACCCAGCTGAAACTAAGAATATTTGGCTAAACAAGCAAAGCTGTTGTTTTCTTGGTGAATCTGGTACCATCTCAAGGGTGAAGGAGATTGACACTGAGAACAATCAGCTCCTATCAAATCTGATATCCAGAGACACAGAGGCTCCCAACACTTCATTACTGAAATAGACTCAAAATGAACCCAACATGGCTCAAGGAAATTTTGCAGCCGAGGGGGCTGAAAGAATGTCAAGAGACACAGTTTGGGTCATGATACACAGAGACATTTCCCTCAATTTATATTTTCTTCTGTGAATGTGTATCACTGCAAATTAAAGATTACAGATATATTTCTCTTCAACATTCTTCAACATGAATAGCTTTAACTAGAGTGTGTGTTTGTATATTTAGTGTGTATGTGTATTCAGGGGTACACATGTGTATAGAAGTACACACACATCTATGCACAGGTCACAGGACAGATGACCTTTAATGTTATTCCTCTAACATGATCCACCTGTTTTTGAGGCATGGTCTCTAATTGGCCTGGAATTTGCAAATTATTCTAGAATGTCTGGCTGGTAGACCATGGGAACTTCCTGTCTGCACCTCCACAGTGCTCAGATTTTGTTTGTACACCACCACACCTAGCTTTCTAAAAATGTGGATTTTGAAAATGAAACTCATGTCATCATGCTTGAAAATTAAACATTTTACCACCTGAGTTATATACTCAGGGCCAAAACTCTTTTTAAAGGCAAAGATTGATATACAATGAAATGCAAAGTCTTATGTATCCCAGTTGTTGAAAGAATGACACTGTTTTGATCTCTTTGGTACTGTCATAAATAATTCAATTTCAATTTACATTCTATTCCATTTCTAATGCTATGGAATAGTTATGCTATGCTCGGTAATTTCATAAAGTACTGAAATTTATCACTTGAGACTGTAGAGTCAAAGAGCATGGCCCAGCATGTGGTGAGGGTCTTCACAGGTGGCTATTCTGTGGAAGACTTGAGGCTAAAAATGTCTGAGAAAAGGAGACTGAAATGGAAGCCGCAAACCTTTTCATAACCAGCATCCTTGATCCATTCCTGAAGATGAAACCTCTTGACCTAAACACCTCTCATCAAGACCCACTTCCAACAACTGTTTCCATGGAGATCAAATTCCCAGTGGATAGCATTTGGGGACACATCCAATTCAGAACAGGGTGTATGGAAGCTTGCCCTTTTCTGTATATAGCAATGTGTGTACCATTATCACTTTGAACAAAATTTTTAATAAGATTTGCTTTCATTGACTTCTACTAGAATGGACTATGTGTTATTTTTGTTATCTTGCCCTATTTAAATTATATTCTTCCAATGTCTTATTTTCAGGATCCCAGATGTATTATCAGTATTGTTGCAGTGCTCAGGTGGTCAATTTTCTTCTCATAATATGGATTTTTTTCTGCTTGTATTGATTATTCTCTGGTTGTTCTTCATGTAGATTCAGCAAATAAATCCTACAGTCAAGCTTCTTTGAGTAATGGGAACTTAACTTGAGAACCATTGTTCTATGTTCTATTTCAGTTGTCCAAGAAATCACCACCATTTGCTGAGTCTCCTTTACCAAGAAGTTCCATTACATGGGAACATGATGATTTTTTTTTTCATGGAAACATTCATAACAAGTGAATACCAACTGCATTGTAAAGTAGTTCTAGTTCCATTAAGAAATACTGATATTATTAAGACCATCATTCACTAAAATTCAAATGGCAGGATACTAATGAATGGATTCTTTAAGCATAATGATTTTAAGAAAATTATTTCAGTCATCTAATCAGTACCTTAAATAACTACTTGCAGATTGGATGGTGCATATCTGTAATTCCAGCATCTGGTAGGAAAGGCAGAGTATCAGGAGCTGAAGGTATCCTTAGTTAGAAAGTGATTTTGAGGCTAGTCTGGACTACCTGATATCCTGTCACACACACACATACACACACACACCCACACCACACACACACAGTACAACAATAGCAAAGCAAAAAAAAAAAAAAGTGTACTTTACGTGAATGTTAATTTCATGCTCCTGCATGAGGATTTTATAGTCCAGGAAAGGGAGAAAATTATACTGTTCATTGTTATTATTTCTAGAAAATACAGTAAAATTAAGAAAATATAAACAAAACATAGTAGACACTATGTTAGTATCGTTCAATGTGTTGAAAAGGTATACAAATGATTTTGTTATATTTCAGAATATTAAAGAATATTGTCCAGAAGGTGTCTACCAGGTAATCTCCATCTCTAAAATGAATATGAGTTAACAAGAAATGTAGTTCATATACACCTGCTGACAGGAAAGAAGCCAGACCAAAAGACATCTTGAGAATACATCCATCTTAGGGTATATGGGAGAATAAAATATCTTGCCAGAAATACATTGAATGATGTGCAAATTCTCAGCAGGACTGTGACATTCAATGTATTTCAACCATTTTCAATTGTTCTGACATGGAAATGAACTTGCTATCCTTCCATCAAGAAAGCACTTTCTGCTGGACATGGTGGTGCACACCTTTAATCCCAGCACTTGGGAGGCAGAGGAAGGAGGATCGCAGTGAGTTTGAGGCCACCCTGAGACTACATAGAAAATTCCAGGTCAGCTTAAGCTAAAGTGAGACCCTACCTCAAAAGAAAAACAACAAAAAAAGCACATTCTTTTGTTTATTGTTCATATTTGTTGTCAGATTAACTGGATCTAGAATCACCTCAAAGACACAACTCTGGTTGTGCCTCTTAGGGATTTTCCAGAGAGGGTTAGTCAAAAGTCCTGAGGAAAAGGGCCCACTAAAAAGAAGAGAAGATAAATTGAGTAGAGCACTAGCTTGCATCTCTCTCTGTTTCTTGACTACTGATATTGTGTCACAAGCCACCTAATGTTACTGTGATCAAACTTCCCCTCCATAATGGACTCTATCTCATTACACATGAGCCAAATATATCTTTTGTTCCTTAAGTTGCTATTGTCAGATATTTTATCAGCAGATATACTTTATTTATATCCTCATATAGGTATTTTATTTATAGTGTTCTTCAATACTAGCTCATTGCATTTCACAGGTCAAGAGATATAAACGCCCCACATGGAGTTTGAGCTCATAACCCTTAATGTTTAAACACTCAGCAAAATGTGATAGCCACTGTAACCATAACACATAATATTTGAGGAGGAAATATGATGACACTCTAGGTTGCCATGTATATTTTTTGGGGATGAAGAGGTAGACATAAATAAATAAATAAAAATAAATAAATAATTGGACCATGCTTCTTTGGGGTAGAGAAAGTTTTGTCATTGGGGATTTTATTTATTTATTTTTAATTATTTTTTAAATATTTTATTCAATTTTTATTTATTCATTTGAGAGAGCTAGAGAGAGAAAGAGGCAGAGAGAGAAAGAGAGAGAGAGAGAGAGAGAGAGAGAGAGAGAGAGAGAGAGAGAGAGAGAGAATGGGCGCACCAGGGTCTCCAGTCACTGCAAACATACTCCAGATGCGTGTGCCCCCTTGTGCATCTGGCTAACTTGGGTCCTGGGGAATTGAGCCTTGAACCAGGGTCCTTAGCTTCACAGACAAATGCTTAACATCTAAGCCATCTCTCCAGCCCTCATTGGGGATTTTAAATGAGAGATATGTACTCATTTTTCCTTGAGTATCTTTTAAAAATATGCAAAGATTTACTTAGAAGAACCTAAACTAAAACTTCCAAGGTTTAGAGAAAGAGCTGACCTGTTTTGCTGATCCCAAACATTCCCCCAATTGATTCTTTTGATTAAGCCAGTAGCCACTATGGCAACCATTTTATGCAATTGCTCAACGTGTTCAGCAATTGAGTCAGTCTTCAAGGGGGAGATATTTAGAACAGCATTAACAAAAAAGAATTTTTCAGTAAAAGATAAGCATTTTCCAGAGTAAAAGACTTGCCTAGAAGCCTTCCTGTTTAGTTCAAAAAGCTAAATCAGACATATCCTCACTACAGAAGAAGTAGAAGACAATAGTGTATTTTTTGTAGATAAAGAAATGGTGATTAAATAACCCATACATGTAAGTACACATTAAGAGAACCCTGGAGAACTAGTAAATTTGCTCTGTGCAGAGCTTTAAGTACTAAATTCAGTGCAGAGAAGAGAACCATCAGCATGAAGGGGACTTTGGGGTGTGATAGCAGAGAGCAAGTGCGGAGTTGCCTTCTCAAGCAGGTGGAATGGAGTGAGTGCTCTACTAGCTCTTGTCCACTAGGGTGGATGCTTTTATCTTCAAGGAGATCTGTATGTACTACAACAATTTATTTATTTTTTTCCTGCTAGAGGAAAGAGCAGGACATATCATGTATGAGCTTTATAAGTGTCAAGTAAATACATGATGGAATTATAGAATACATGGAAGTTGATGATAGAAAGTGAATATTGAGTATCCTCTTGGGAATAAGTACATTCCCTTTGTAATGGAGACATTTTACTTTTGTTCAGAACTCTATTAAGTTCATACAGACCCTATGCATTCCTGATCCTGGGCTCAAGTAAATCACTTGAAGGATAGGAAAACTGAGAATAAAGGGACAAAAAGGTAGTCTACTTCCTCACTCGCGGTCTTTGATCGTATGAGAAACCAGCATGCCTATTATGATCTCTCGTTTTCTCTGCACCCTGGTGAGTAGAGCTGGAGTGGCAGACTGTAATAGGCTCCTGACTCCACACTTACCTGTGGGTGTTAGAGATTCCTGATGTCTTGTCAGTCAGCTTCTTACACGAAGAATCAATCACAAAATTCTTAGAGGTTAACGTAGATGAGAAAGCACAGTCCTGTCATTTCCTAACATTTCTGTAATGTAAAAATGCTGTATAGATGCTGTATTGGATATATTACCCCTCATTTTTAACTTTGATGTCATAGAACACCATCCTTTCCTGTCACATAGTCTCCAAAAGATAGAAAAAATTCTCACAACCAATGTTTTGAGTACTGTTTTGAATTGTACTTTCTCCCATAGTTGTATTTATTAATGTGTGTTTTGGCAGGCTGCGTTCACATGTATATGGGAGGTATATGCTAGTGTGGGTACAGCTGCACCCACCTATCTCTGTGTATATGTGAGTAGGCTAGAAGAGTATACCAAGTGTTCTGCTTTATAGCTCTTCTACCTTATTCTTCAAAGAAAGATCTCTTGCTGAAATTTGAGCTCATACTATTTTTGGTTAGATTGACAGATAATCCCAGTGATCCTCCTGTCTCTGATCCACTCAGCACTTGTGTTAAATGCATGCATGACTATAACCAGTTTTTTTTTTTTTAATGTGGGTGCCAGGGGTTGAATTCAGGTCTTCATGCTTGGATAGCAAATGCTCTTACCCACCTAGCCATCTTCCTAGCCCCAATATGGACTTTTATACAGAAAACATAGAAAAGGAAACTAAGGCATACTTATGCACTTTTCCAGTATACTAAAGGTCTCCCCCCTTTTATAGAAATGTATTGATGTGATGGTTAATCTGGACTATAGTCCTGAAATAATGACATAAGGTTAAATTCATGGACTTTGTTTCAGACTCTCATGTGTCTGAATAGTACTGTGTCATTTTGTGGAATCCTATGATTTGTTACAAAAACTGCATGCCTAAATTAGTATGAAATGTGTTATGATAGAAAACTGAGTAGCCTGAACATAGCAGTTGTTTCATCAGCAAGCATTAGTAATCACCACACCCACAGTGTAGAAGGAAAGTTCACCATCTTATAAAGCCAAGAGGACATTTCAGGAACACTTAAATTAAGGACTTTGAGTGAGGCAGGTTTTACAGATAACCCAGGTAGGCCAAATGCCATCACATACAGGTACGAATGTGAAAGTCACTAAAGACTTTGAGACAGGGATTTTACTGTTGGATTCACAAGGTTTCAAGAGCTGAAGAATGTGAGGAGCCTATAAAGTCTGGAGTTATGAACTGGATACTTTCATAATCTCTAGGGGAAATACAACTTTGATGACACATTATTTTAGTCCAATAACACTCATTTCCCAGTTCTTTCATCCATATATGTAGGAACAAATTTGGGTTGTTTTGACACTATATCTATGGCAAAATGTTACAACAATTAACAAATCCTAGATCCTGCCCTCATGGGGTATATCCCCTAGGAGGAATTACAAGGCAAGTAAATAAATCTAAGATAAGAAATGTCAAAGTCCTGCAGCATTTAATAGAAGAAAACACAGGGAATGCGTATGAAAGAGGCACACATTCTGATTGGAGTTGTCTTCAGAGAGTAAAACTTTTAGGTGGGTCTGAAAAAAACATCTGTGGGAGTGTCAGGGTATACAGCGTGATTAACACCACAGACCTAAGTAACCGCCTGTGGATTTGATAGTGATTCAAAAGAAACAAATAGCTTCACAAGACAAGAGAAAATCAAACGCAAGTTTGGGAGACTATGGTGAGCATGAGGAAAAGCATCATACTTCTCAACATCAAGTGCTTTTTCTTTTCAGGCTGGGCAAATATTTGTGCACTGTACCCCTCACGGGCCTGCCATGCATATAGCCTCCTTTACACAGGAGATGTTCTGGTGACAAAGACTCCTGTGAAGCTGAGGATGCCACTGTAAATAGTGTTGGGATAAGTCATAGTTTCTGGGGTACTCCAAATGTTTCACTTAAGTGAGAATTATAATTAATAAATGTAAACTCAGGAAAGATAACTATTAGTTTCTTTCTCATTGATGCAAAAAAAAAAAATCCTAAAAAGAGACAGTAAAGGAAGGAATCACTTATTGTGGTTCATGGTTTGAGTGTACAGTCTATCATGGAAGGTAGGTGGTTTGGTGGCAAAAGCCCAAGGCAGTTGGTAACATTGAATATGCAGTCAAAAGGCAGAAAAAGATTAGTGCTAGTTATCTGCTGACTTTCTCTTTCCTCCATTTCATCCAGACCAGTACCACAGACCATGAGATAGTGCTGCCCATATTCAGGGTGTGTCTTTGCTCTGTACTTAAACCTTTCTAAAGATGCCCTCACTGGCAGACACAGGTGTTTCAGAGATTTACCATTGTAATCACGGATGAAGACATGCAATGCACTATGAAGGATCGGTTACAATAGCAGAGATACATTGCTAAGTTCAAGCCATACTTATATTTCATATAGATCCTAAATCCACCATAAATAATTAGAGATAGATAATAGGAAGTAGTATCAAGAATGTTAAAACTTCAAAATTGTGCTTTTTATGTTTACTTAGTGGTATAAAACTCTCCATACAGAGGTAAATGGAATAGTAGGGTGGTGAGCAGGAAAGTTTTCTACCTTTACATTGTTGCTTCCTAGATGACTTGTTTTGTTTCAGGTTTTGTTCTGCTCATGATGGAAAGACACAATTATAAAAATGAGAATAAAAGCTGTCTTGCTATGATCTTTATTGACATTGTACTTATTAGAGTGTGGGTCATAGCATACCATCACAGGCTTCAATGATTGATTATGCTTTCTTTTTATTTACATTTAGCATTCCTAGTCTTCATTGGTTAAACTTTTAGCTGCTCTATGGGATGTGTAATTCACAATGTTTGGTGCCAGCTGATGCTACAGGGATCAAAATTATTCTTGCTTTGGTTCTAGTCACTTAAATCTCATCTTATCCCCCTGATCTTATAAATATAGGAATAGACATTCTGGTCTTTGTAATTTTGTAGGTACACTCTGCACTTCAAAAATGTGTATGTGTAGTGAAGGCTGTAGAGATGGCTTAGGATTTAAGGCATTTGCCTGCAAAGCCAAAGGACCTCTGTTCAGTTCCCCTCGACCCAAGTAAGTCAGATGCACAAAGCAGCGCATGTGTCTGGAGTTTTGTTGCAGTGGCTGGAGGCCCTGGGGCACATTCTCTCTCTGCCTCTTTCCCTCTCTTGCTTTCTCAAATTAATAAGTAAAAATTGAAAAAGTGTATAGTGATAGAGAAATACCCCATCAAAATTCCCATAGTGTTATGAGAGAGACATGAAAGAGAGGGAGAGAAAAAGGAGGAGGAGGAGAAAAAAGAAAAGGAAGAGAAAGAAGAGGAGGAGAAAGATGAAGAGGAAGAAGAGGAGGAGAAGGAAGAGGAGGAGGAGGAAGAAGGGGATCTTTTAGCTAGGCGGTTAAAAAACTGGTAAATACCTTTTGTGTAAATACAGATTTCTATTTAATTTTGGTATTCTTGTGGTGTCAATCTTTCCCAGCAGAAAAACATAATTATGATGACACATTAAAATGATCAAGATGCTGAAAGTATCTTTTCACTGTGTGCATATAGACCTAGATTTCATTAGAATAGAGTTAGCAATTATAATGTAAATCTTCAAACATATGAGACTATTGATATATTAAAATTAGAAAGTAACAGATCATGGAACACATGCTGTGATGAAATCATCTAAAAATAAATAAAAGAGACTGCCACTGGCCAAAGCAATTTAAAGTTAAAAACAAGACTGTGAAATGCTGAATAAAATAGTGACACATGTTTTCTTAGGGCTAAATGAATACTCTGCATATCCCAGGAAAGGTCATACTTGGTTGAAGTTATTGAATTCATTTGATCATACAGCCTCTATTTCTCCTACTGGACATTTGAAAGGACTATTATTCCATTAAATTGCTCTTCCTGAACCTGTGTGACCCACCTTGTCATGGTGCTGGTGATATGGGTGCACAAAGAGTCAGGTAGAGGGAGAAAATCATGTCCTTCCCAAACTTGTCTGTTCCTCTGTAATGCAATGACCCCATGCAGATGGTGTGCGTGGGTGGAAGGGTCAAGTGGAAAGGGGTCATGCCCTTTGCAAATGTGCTTGACCTCAGTGGTTGTGAGGGTATGTGTGGGTACAGGCGTAAGGTGAGGAGGATTTGGGCCATTCAGGAATGGGTCTGGCTCTTTGTAATGCAGTAACTCTAGAAACAGGTGTTTCTGGGTTGAGGGGTAGGGAAGAAAGGATTTTTCAATAAATTATATCTTTTTGTGTTAAGTAAGAAACTTTTTAGCTTATTAAGATGCCAAAATTTAATGAAGAGCAATTTAAGTAAGGATCAGCTATGGAAAGAAAATATTTTCTCTATTCTCTTTTGCTTTCATACTTTTTTAGTTTAAATTATAGGAAATCACCAAAGTTTAGCATTTCTAGATCTTAGTCCTTTATTCAGCCAATATATGTGAGTTTCACATTTATTCCTTTTGAAAATACACAGTATGTGTGAGGTCTGCCATGCCCCATATACCTATTGTGCATAGGAAATGCAAAAGTGTTTTATGTGTGTCTACCCAATAGCTCATTATGTTATTTCAATATTTATTTTGTCTTGAACAATATTTTTAGAGTTATAAATGAGAAAGAAATATCATCTCATAAGTTACTGCGAGAATTAAAGGAAGTGACCTGGGCTTGTCCAATGAGAACTCAGTAAGTGCCTCCTAGATGATTGTCAGAAGTATTAAATCCCATTCACAAGATCCTTAGTTATATTATAGTAGAACTACATTGGGATTTTTTAAAAAAAATTGTTCATTTTTATTTATTTGAGAGAGACGCAGAGAGAGAGAAAGAGAGAGAGAGAGAGGGAGAGAATGGGCACGCCAGGGCCTCAAGCCACTGCAAACAAACTCCAGATGCGTGCAGCCCCTTGTGCATCTGGATAATGTGGGTCCTGGGGAATCGAGCCTTGAACCGGGGTCCTTAGGCTTCACAGGCAAGTACTTAACCGCTAGGCCATCTCTCCAGCCCTAGATTGGGATTTTTTAAAAAATGTATTCAATTTAGTGATTTTCTTCTTCACTGTGCTATGATTTTAATTACAGAAACTGTAATTTACACATAAATTCTTTCCAGGACCCAGTACAATGATTATCCCACAGCTAAAACTGAGATACTGTTGGGAGTGAGGATGATAAGAATAGAAGAAAAGGAGGGAGAGGAGTAAAGTGATGTAGAGTATGGCCAATGCGGGAATACATAAGGCCTTCAGCTGAGTAAAGGTAAAGGCTTTTCCAGATACACTGGAGAAGCCATCAGTACAACAGCATGAGAGCCTTGAAAGCAGGAGTAGAAGCAGAGACACTGTTCTTCTTCCTGGCATATATCCAGGAGCCCAGCTCACACAATGCCTCCTTCCCTTACACCTTTCACTTCCCTTTGAGAGGGTGCAAAAATGCTTTTGTTTGTAGATTTCACCTTCTTTTTAAAAAATAATTTTAGTTTGAAAATTGGCTTCAAAATTGGTAGTCTTACATCTCATATGCTCCTGTGGAACCTGGAAAATGACTCTTAGCAGGGTTCAGAAGAGAAAATGCAAAACATATTTTGAGGTTAAAAAATAAAGAAGCTAAAGAAAACTAGCTATATGGCAAAACGGGGAGTCATCCTTGGAAAATACAGCAAGAAATATGAAGAAGTGTCTGTTATTTTGATAAATTTGAAACATTTCTGAATGCCACAAGAATTGAAATTCTACTCAGTGTTTGACAAGGATGTCTGGGTATACTTGACACACTTCCTGCTTACATGCATGCTTTACATTTCTCATATTCATACAAGAAAAAGCAAAGGAGAAAAGTCATGTAATTATTTACTCAAAATTATTGGAGTTATTAAAGGAAAATTCATCTACAAACTTCTTAATTGCCAGTCTAGATTAGCTCCTTCTCTTTACCCATTTGTTCCCCTTTTAATACCTTCTGAAGTTCCTAGATAAGACTGAAAAAAAAAATCCAAGTCTGATATATAATAAGAATTTACATTTAAATCAGATTATGCTACTGTTCCATTACAAAACTGTTCTGTATCTTTAGACTAAAATCTAAACTCATTTGCATTTAAGAAGATGTTTTTTATAATCAGTTTCTGCCTCCTGTTCAGCTTTATCTTTGACCATTGTATAATTTTTGCTTTACATTTGAAAGATGCTGCAATGTTCATTAAATTGCAAAGCACACTTTTTAAATGTGCTGCACTGTACATGGAATACCTTACCAAAATGTATCTACTTAGCTAACCCATAATCATCTTTCAGCTACAGCAGAAAAATCTTACAAATGCCATGATAGCTTTTTTCTTTCATACTACCAGGGCAGATGACAGCATGTTTTCTTCTATATACATAATGTTCTGTAATGTTATAAAATAAATATACTATCAATTGACAGTGATTTTATTTCATAGAAATAGATAAACTTGAGGGCTAATAAAGTACTTAACTCACATTGCAATCCCACAAGAGAGGAATTACTTCAAGAATGTGAATCAGTGAATGAATGACAAACAGAATGAAAGTCCAGGAAAGTGAAAGGTTTTATGCTAAGAGATTTGAATTGGTGTGATTTCTTAACACTTTACATGAAAATGTCATCATTATACTACCTTTATAAATCAGGTAGCAATAAATGAATAATATCTACATGCAATATATTCAAATATCAATACATTATTTTAAATTCAGATCAATTCTATAGATGAACTTTAATTTCAAATTAAATTATTTGTGTTTAAAAGAACCAATACATTTGAAATGAAAAAGCAGACAAAATAATTTAGTGTCATGGTTGGAGAGATGGTGCAGGGTTTTTTTTTTTTTTTAATTATATATATATATATATATATATATATATATATATATATATATATATATATATATATATATAATTTGAGGGATGGGGGGATCTGGGCAAGAAGCCAAAGCTAGAAAAGTCTGCCAGGCCAACTTGGTCTCCTCTTTGACCCCTTTGACTTCTGGCTTCTCCTCCTTGGTTTTCTCCTCTTCTGTGACTTCTTTCTTTCCTTCTACGTCTTTTTCTTTGTCATCTTCTGTTTTGACTCTCTTCACTTTTTTGAAATTGGAAGAGCTCTTTCGACCACCTTCTCCCTCCTCATCGGAATTAGAGAATTCTTCCTCACAAGCAATTTGTTTGTCAGAGGAACAGATTGAGATGTGTTTGTCAAGGTCATCTTCATCCTCATCTCCACTCTCTTCTGGGATGGCATCCTCAGGAATTGCCTGCATTTGGACCCCAGGTGCATGGGGCAGCATTCTCAAGTTCTCAAAGAGCCTCTGTTTGATCTTTTCCAGGTATTTGTTAGTATTCTGGTTGGTCATATGTGAAGTTTGAAATCTGGTCCAAAGTAGTCATTGTATAGCATCTCATTAGGAATCTCTGGGTCCAGAGCCACAGCTATCTTGTATGTCCAGCACTGGGCAACATTACCAATGGTATAACCACCTCCTCCCAGCATAAGCATAGACAGGTCGAAGCACTTGACAAATTCCGCACACTTAGCATGCCCTTTGGTGGTCAGATCTAAGCAACCTAATGGATCCCCAGACAGGGAGTCTGAGCCACACTGTAAGACCACTGCACTTGGCTGGAACATATCCATTACTTTGGACATGACCAGCTTGAAAATGGTCTCAGAGGTCTCTTCATCAATCCTATCAAGGAGTGAGTAGTTAACAGCATAGTACTTCCCTTTGCCAGCCCCAATATCCCAATGGTCCCCAGTTCCTGGAATGGACTCTCCATATTTATGAAAGGACACAGTCAAGACAGGGTCTGTGGTATAAAAGGCCTCTTCCACCCATCGCCATGATGAATATCAATGTCAATATACAGCACTCTCTGATGGTACTTTAGCAGTTCCAGGACGGCCAAGACGATGTCATTGACGTAACAGAGGCCAGATGCCTCAGACTTCTTTGCACGATGTAGGCCCCCAGCCCAATTCACTGCAATGTCCGTCTGCAGCTTATTAAGTTTCACAGCATTTGTCACAGAGCCTCCAGTAGACAACTGACAGAACTCAAACAGGCCATCAAGTACTGGACAGTCCTCACAAACATTGAATCTCTGCATTTGCTTGCTATACTCAGACATGTTATCTGGACGAATGGAGAGCAAGAATTTAATGTCGTCATCACTGTGGTACTTGGTCATGTCCTCAGCATTGGCTTTGTGAGGGCGATAGATTTCCATTTTTCGGTACAGACCATAGATGAGCAGCAAATTATGAGTCATACGGATTCAGTGAGGCTTAATTGGGTGGCCTTGTCCATAATAGTCATTTCCAACATCACTGTCATAGAAGTAACAGACTTTTCTTTGGGTGCTCTGAGTCTGCTCCATCTTGTTCACCCACCGGCTCTCCCCGTCAGTCTGTCATCTGCCCTTCCTCCTTAGCTCCCTTTCTCCCTCCTTCCCTCCCCCAGTTTTTTTTTTTAATTTTTTTTTGTTCACTTTTATTTCTTTGAGAGTGACAGAGAGAGAGAAAGAGGCTGATAGATAGAGAGAGAGAATGTGCACTCCAGGGCTTCCAGCTACTGAAAACGAACTCCAGACGCGTGCGCCCCCTTGTGCATCTGGCTAACGTGGGTTCTGGAGAATCGAGCCTTGAACCAGGGTCCTTAGGCTTCACAGGCAAGCACTTAACCACTAAGCCAACTCACCAGCCCTTTTTTTTTCAAAAATGTTTTTGTTCATTTTTATTTATTTGAGAGTGACAGAGAGGGAGAGAAAGAGGCAGATAGATAGAGTTTAATTTTTTTTGTTGTTCATTTTTCCTCTCCCAGGTTTTTTTTTTTATGATAACCAAGTTTGTTTTTTTTTTTTAATTTAATTTATTAGTTTTAATTTCAGTGAATACAGGCAGTTTGGTACCATTATTTAGGCTCATCTGTGATCTACCCCCTCCCATTAGACCCTCCTTGTTAATGAAAATGGGTCGTGCATTGTGGAGTTAGCCCCCAGTTATTAGTATGATAAATGTCTCTGCAAATCATGACCCAACATGTAACTCTGACATTCTTTCCGCCCCCTCTTCCGCAAGATTTCCCTGAGCCATGTTGGGTTCCTTTTTGGTCTGCTTCAGTGCTGAGGTGTTG
This sequence comes from Jaculus jaculus, assembly GCF_020740685.1. NCBI lineage: Eukaryota > Metazoa > Chordata > Mammalia > Rodentia > Dipodidae > Jaculus > Jaculus jaculus. The sequence goes on along the minus strand of NC_059104.1, from coordinate 125,327,159 downwards.
GGGCATCTGAGGCTCTGGCTCTCTTATTTGGTAGGAGTTGATTTTTCTCTGCGTTGATCTCCTTCCCCTTTGTGCTGGTATCCAGTTCACAGGAAAACATCACCCTTGCTTATTTCACCGGTTGTCCTTAGTTTCAGTTGGGCCCCTTTTGAGGTATGTAGGGGCAGCTCTCTTCTTAGGATCTGCATCTATCTGGAAAAGAGAAGCAGATTCTCCAACGGAGAGTAAGTTAGCACCCGGAAAATTGAGATAACACTTACTTTTTTGATAGACAGTTTGATAGGTGTAGGCCCTCTTATACCCCGTGATTGATGGTAGCTTGATATTGTAGAGTGGGCTTGTGTTAGGGTATGGTGCTGACTTGTTTCCCAGCTCCAGCTAAGGGTCTAGTACCACTGAGTGGATCAGTTAGCCAAATCAAGAGCAATTGATTCCTCACCATGGCTGTGTACCACTATTGCACTTGTGTGGGCATCACATCCGATTATTTGTTGCTAATTAGGTTAAACACCGTGTTGCTTGGACAGATCTTGGTCATTTCCCCCAGTCGCCTATGTAGCGCCTTCTGGCACTAGACACGCTGACTGTCTGGGGACTGACTCTCTCCTGGCTTCCAGCCATGTCATTCCATTTTACGCGTCAGCTGTGTATAGAGTCTTCAGCAATAGGGTCTTATCACTGGCCTTTGGTGGGTCATCAAGTACTCTGACAGAGTCTGTCATTGTTTTGGGAAACCTTGTAGGTTTCTCTGATCAAAAGCTTATTGTGGATGGTAGGCCCAAGCTGGAAGAGGGGGTTACAAGTCAGTGTCCACTAAGAAATTGAGGAAAAAGATAACTAATAAACAAGAGTTAGAGAGGAGAGAGATAGAGGGGAGAGGGGGAGAGGGAGGGAGGGAAGATGTAGGAGATTTAGGTCAGTCTTGATCCTACCCTCTCCAGTGTCTTGTGATTCAGGTGTTTCCTGTAAGGGTCTAGTGAAGGTTCAGCCATTTGGTCTGTCTTTTAGGAAGTAGAATTTTATGGTACCATTGCCGTTTGGGTCCAGATTACTGTTTTCCACTCTTTGATTCCCTCCCCGCCCTCCCATCCATCTTATTGTCTAGTCCATGAGGTGCTTGTAGGTATGTAAGGCATCTTGGGCAGATTCAGTTTAGGTGTGGCAGATGAGTGAGACTATGTGTCGATTTTTTTTCTGTGATTGGGTAAGTTCGCTGAGAATGATCTGTTCCAGGTTCAACCATTTTTCCTCAAATTTCTTTATGTCGTTTTTTTCTTACTGCTGTGTAGAATTCCATTGTGTAGATATACCACATCTTTGTTATCCATTCTTCTAATGATGGACATCTGGGTTGATTCCAGCTTTTAGCTATTACGAATTGAGCTGCTACAAACATGGTTGAGCAAATCTCTCTGGCTTTTGGTTTGAAGGTTTTAGGGTACATGCCCAGTAATGGTATAACTGGGTCTGTTGGTATTTCTATAGTCAGCTTTTTCAGGAGTCTCCATATTGCTTTCCAAAGTGGTTGTACCATCCTGCATTCCCACCAACAGTGAATGAGTGGCCCTGCTTCTCCACATCCTCGCCAGCATTTATTTTCATTTGACCTTTTGATGTTGGCCATCCTTATTGGGGTAAGGTGGAATCTCATAGTTGTTTTAATTTGCATTTCTCTGATGATTAGGGATGATGAACATTTTCTTAGGTGTGTGTTTGCCATTTGTATTTCTTCCTCTGTGAATTGCCTGTTTAACTCTGTGCCCCATTTTGTGAGTGGGGTATTTGTCTTCTTATTGTTTAGACTTTTGAGTTCTTTGTAAATTCTAGAGATAAGGCCTCTATCAGTTGGATAACCTACAAATATTTTCTCCCATTCTGTGGGTATTCTATTGGCTTTGCTTATTATATGCTTGTCTGTAAAGAAACTATTCAGCTTCATATGATCCCAATGATTGAGTGACTGTTTAAGAACTTGAGCAATTGGGGTTTTATTCAGGAAGTCTTTTCCCATTCCTATATCATGGAAGGTACTTCCTAAATTTTCTTCCAGTAGTTTTCGAGTTTCTGGTCTTATGTTGAGGTCTTTGATCCATTTGGACTGGAGTGTTGTGCATGGTGAAATGTGTGGATCAAGTTTTAGTTTCTTGCATGTGGTTATCCAGTTTGTCCAGCACCATTTGTTGAAGATGCTATCTTTTTTCCAGTCTATATTGTTTGGGCCTTTGTCGAATATCAAGTAGCTATATTTGCTTGGCCCAAAATCCGGGTCCTCAAGTCTATTCCATTGGTCTATACTCCTGTTTTTATGCCAGTACCATGCTGTTTTTATTACTATGGCTTTGTAGCATAACTTTATATCGGGTATGGTGATGCCACCAGAGGTATTTCTTTTGCTGAGGATATGTTTGGATATGCGAGGCCTTCTGCCTTTCCATATGAAATTTGAGATCATTTTTTCTATGTCTGTGAAGAACACTGTAGGGATTTTAATTGGAATTGCGTTAAATCTATATATTGCCTTTGGTAAGATTGTCATCTTCACAATGTTAATTCTGCCTATCCAGGAGCATGGGAGGTCTTTCCATCGTTTCAAGTCCTCCTCAATTTCTTTTTTGAGAGTTTTTATATTTTCGTTGTATAGATCTTTTACTTCCTTGGTTAACGTTATTCCAAGGTATTTTATTTTTTTTGTTGCTATTGAAAATGGGACTAAGTCCTTTATTTCTTTTTCTGTGTCTTTGTCATTTGCATACAGAAATGCTTCCGATTTTTGTGCATTGATTTTGTATCCTGCTACTTTGCTATAGGAGTTAATCACCTTCATGAGTTTTGGGATGGAGTCTCTCGGGTCTCTTACATATACAATCATGTCATCGGCGAATAGCGCTAACTTAACTTCTTCCTTTCCAAATTGTATCCCTTTTATTTCCTTCTCCTGTCTTATTGCTTGGGCTAGGACTTCCAGAACTATATTGAAAAGCAGAGGTGAGAGAGGACATCCCTGTCTTGTTCCTGATCTCAATGGGAATTCCTCTAGTCTCTCTCCATTAAGTATTATTTGGGCCTTTGGAGCTTTGTATATTGCCTTTATTATATTAAGATGTGAACCAGCCATGCCGATTCCCTCCAATGTTTTGATCATGAAGTGATGTTGTATCTTGTCGAAGGCCTTTTCTACATCTATCGAAATGATCATGTGATTTTTATGTTTAAGCTTGTTTATGTGGTGTATTACATTGACAGATTTTCGTATGTTGAACCACCCTTGTGTTCCTGGGATAAATCCCACTTGGTCAAGGTGGATAATGCTTTTGATGTGTTGTTGGATTCGGTTTGCGAGAATTTTGTTGAGGATCTTTGCGTCTATGTTCATTAGGGAAATAGGTCGATAGTTTTCTTTTCTTGTGGCATCTCTGCCTGGTTTTGGGATTAGGGTGATACTAGCTTCATAGAAGGAGTTGGGTAGTTTTCCCTGTTCTTCAATTGTGTGGCACAGTTTTAGGAAGATTGGTTTGAGTTCTTCCATGAAGGTTTGATTAAATTCGGCTGGGAATCCATCTGGTCCTGGACTCTTCTTTTTTGGGAGGTTTTTTATTACTTTTTCAATTTCCATGAGCGTGATGGGTTCATTGAGGTGATTGATCTGCTCTGAGTTTAGCTTTGGTAGATGATATGCATCCAGGACTTTATCCATCTCCTCCACATTTTCCAGTTTTGTGGAGTAGAGGTTTTTGAAATAAGTCCTGATGATTCTGCCGATTTCACTGATGTCTGTTGTGATCTCTCCTTTTTCATTTTGAATTTTGTTAATTTGGAGTCTCTCCTTTTTTTGCTTGATCAAATTGGCCAGAGGTTTGTCAATCTTGTTTATTTTTTCAAAGAACCAGCTCTTTGTTTTGTCAATTGCCTTAATTGTTTCCTTGGTTTCCAATTCATTAATTTCTGCTCTGATTTTAATTATTTATTTCCTTCTGGATCTCTTTGGGTTGGATTTTTCATGTTTTTCCAATGCCTTTAGGTGGATGGTTAGGCTATTGATTTGGGATCTTTCTGTCTTTTTTATGAAGGCATTGAGTGCTATGAATTTTCCCCTGAGGACTGCCTTCATTGTGTCCCACAAGTTTTGGTATGATGTGTTCTCATTGTCATTCAATTCCAGGAATTTTGCAATTTCATTTTTTATTTCTTCCACTATCCATTTATTGTTTAAGAGTGTGCTATTCAGTTTCCAGTTGCCGTTGGGGCTCTTGTTGGTTTTTTTGTTGTTGATTTCTAGGACTATAGCATTATGATCTGATATCATGCAGGGAATTATGTCGATTTTCCTAAATATGTGGAGGCTATCTTTGTGACTCACTATGTGGTCTATTTTAGAGAATGTTCCATGGGCTGCTGAGAAGAATGTGTAGTCTGTGGATTTTGGATGGAAAGTTCTGTAGATGTCTGTTAGGTCTAAGTGCTCTATGGTTTTGTTGAGCTCTCTTACTTCCCTGTTGAGCTTCTGTTTGGATGATCTGTCTATTACTGATAATGGTGTGTTAAAGTCCCCAGCTATGATGGTGTTGGTGGTTATTTCTGTTTTATTGTCAAGTAGGTTTTGTTTTATGAACTGCGGTGCCCCTGTGTTTGGTGCATACAGATTTATGATTGTAATATCCTCTTGATGGATTGTTCCCTTTACAAGTAGGAAGTAGCCTTCTTTGTCTTTTTTGATTGTTTTTGGTTTGAAGTCAACTTTATCTGATATTAATATAGCTACACCTGCTTGTTTCTTATTCCCATTTGCTTGGAATATTGTTTTCCACCCTTTCACCCTGAGGAGGTTTCTGTCTTTAGTGGTAAGGTGGGTTTCTTGAAGGCAGCAGATTGAGGGGTCTAATTTTTTGATCCACCCTGTTAGCCTGTGTCTCTTGATGGGTGAATTAAGGCCATTAATGTTTAGGGTGATGATTGTGAGATTTGATTTGATCCCTGTCATTTTGTGGTGGTAGAGGTGTGTTGGCATTTTCATGGGATTTAATTTTTTTTTTTTTCTATCTACTCTGGGTTTAGTTGCTGTGATCTTCTTCTTGTAGGCATTTGTGTTTGGTTATTTGTTTCTTCTCTGTGGAGAATTTCCTGGAGTACTTTCTGTAGGTTTGGTTTTGTGTTCATATAATTGTAAAGCTGAGTTTTGTCATGGAAAGTTTTCCTTTCACCATCTATTATAAGGGAGACTTTTGCCGGGTAGAGTAGTTTGGGTTGAAAGCCATAGTTTCTTAGAGATTGGACAGTTTCATTCCAGGCCCTTCTAGCTTTCATGGTATCCATTGAGAAGTCTGAAGTAATTCTGATGGGGTTTCCTTTGAAAGTGGTGTGCTGTTTTTCCCTAGCTGCTTTTAGGATTTTTTCCTTGGTGTCAATGTTTAGAGTCTTAATGATAATATGCCTTGGGGAGTTTCTCCTTTGGTCTAGTCGGTTAGGAGTTCTGTTTGCTTCTTGAATCTTGATGGGCCTTTCTTTTAAGAGACGGGGGAAGATTTCTTCAATTATTGTGTTAAATAAGTTCTCCATGCCTTTGGTCTGAAATTCTTCTCCTTCTGGTATTCCAATGATTCTGATATTAGGACGTTTAAGTGTATCCCACAGTTCTCTCATGTTCTGTTCACAGGAACTTTTGAACTTACTGAAATTTTTGGATTCTCGAACTCTTTCTTCCATCCTGTCTTCCAGCTCAGAATTTCTATCTTCCACTTCGCTGACTCTATTCTTGAGAGCCTCTAGTGAGTTTTGGACTTGTTCAATTAAGTTTGCATTTTCTACTACTTTCCTATGTATCACTTCCATCGCTTTGTCCAGCTCCCTTTTTGTCTCATTTTCTGATTTTCTTGCTGATTCTTGGAAATCATCCTTGCATTTCTTTATGTTTTCATTTAGTGTGGCCAGCTGATTTATAAGGTCCTCTTTTTTTTCACTCTCCCTCAACTCTCTTAGCTCTCTTTGAATTCCTTCCAGTGTCTTATCATATTGCCCTAGCTTAGTGGTGGTAGCATCCATACGATTATCTATCCTTTGTAGCTTTCCTGTCAGTTCTAGCAGTAGTTTGGTCAGGGTTGCATTGTTCATTGCTTCCACTTGATGTTCTGATCCTAAACACTCTTCTATGTTTTGGTTAGTTGTGATCCTTGTTGGACTGGGTGATCTGTCTGGATTTTCTTCCATTTTATTTTTTGTGTTATTTCTTTTGCGCTGTGGTCTACCCATGTCAGTGTATGGGCAGGTAGGTGGGTGGAGCAGCCTGGGATCTAGCTTAATGCGAATCCAAGGCAGCCTGGGGCAGTTGTAAGCAGCCTGGGTTTTTGCTCAGTCTTGCTAAAGCCGCCTACCTATAGCCTGGCAGGGGCACCAAAGTTGCCTGAATTCTCACCCAGTAATGCACCTAAGCTGCCTTCCTTTGAGCTTGAAAGGGGACTGAGGTAGCAAGCCCTGAAGGTGCCTAGATTCTGGCTGGGTACACTGGGGTCTGTAAACAGTCTGTGCTCCTCCGCCTCAGGGGAGTGGGGGATGGGTGACGATGTACAGGTAGGGGATGGCAGCTGCGCTGGCGCTAGTGACTCAGTGTGGACTTATATGGCTCGTGCTGTGGGTGGGCCTGCTGCACGTGCAATTGTAGTGCAGAGGCAGATGATGTGGGTACGTAATCAGGGCACAGCAGAAGCTGACCGGCGTCAAGTGATGTGAGCCCAGCAGCAGGGGATCTGGCAGCCACCTATTCACGGCAGGGGTGGCCCCCACAGGCCTGCGAACCGAGCACCACGTGGCTGGTCTACTTGCAGGATCAGAGAACAAGGGCGAGGTAGGAGGTCTCAGCTTCAGTGCAGCAGGGTGGCAGGCGTGACTGGTGGGTGCCCGATCAGAGCACAGCCACGCGGGATGTGCAGAGGGTGTGTGGGTGGGTGGGCAGAAGGGGGCGCGGGGTGCGATGGTGTGTATGGAGCGAGTGGGGCACGCAGCGGGGAGGGGGTTGGGGTGCGCCGGGGCACCAGGCAATCAGGGTGTAGTGTGCTGGAGGTGCAGGGCTCAGGGGGCGCGGGGCGGGGTGCCCTGGAGGGGCGGGGGGCGTGGGGCGCTCTGATCAGTTAGGGAGAGAGGGGCGTGCTGTTGGTGCGCATGCAGGGGGGCTGTGCGGGGCGCGGCAGGGTGCAGGGCACCTGGGGGGCGCGAGGGGGAGCGCGGGGCACGCGGGGGGTCACAGGGTACGCAGGGGGGGCGCGGAGGAGCTTGCAGGAGGTGCGGGGGGCTAGGGGCACAGGGCACGTGGGGGGTGCGCAGGGTGCGCGTGGGGGGAGGGGGTGCAGGGCACACCGGGCTTTGGGTTGCCAAGGGACACCGCAGGGTGCTCTGGACGCGCGGGGGGGGGGTTGCGGGGGGGTGAGGGGGTCGCGCATGGGGCGCGGGACGTGGGGGGGGGCGGGGCAGAGGCACTTTGGGGCACAGGACGCGTGGGGGTGGGGCACAGGGGGCACGGGGCACGCCTGGGCACGCAGGGGCTCCCTGGCCGCCTGTGGTGGGGGGACGAAGGGCCTGCGGGGTGGGGGGCGGGAGGCGCCGGGGCAGGGCGCAGGGGGGGCAGGGAGCGCTTCAGGGCGCACTGGGCTCAGGGCGCGGATGCTCCGGGGCGCGTGGGGAGGGTAGACGGCTGGGGGGGGGCTGAAGCCGCGGGGTGCTCTGGACTGGGGGGAGGGGCGGGTCGTGCGGGGGAGGGGGTCAAGGGGGTCGCGGGTCTTGCAGGGGGTGTGGAGCACGCTGAGGTAAGATGGAGCGTGGGACACTGTGGGACGCTGCAGGACACTGCGGGGCACTCTGGATGCGCGGCAGGGGTGGGGCGCACGGGGGGGGGGCGGGGGGCTCAAGGGGCGCGGGCGTGGGGCGCGGGGGTCTCGGAGCACGTGGGGGACGCGGGGCACACCTGGGCGCCCGGGGCGTGGGACGCTCATGGGCGCTTGGAGCGCGACTGCCGTGAGTGGGTAGGGAGCGTTGGGCGCGCGGGGGGAGGCGGCGGCGGGGCTCGCGGGGGGGGGGGGGGGCTCGAGGCATGTGGGGGTGGGGCGCGTGGGTCTCGGGACGCACGGGTGCGGGGCACACCTGGGCGCCCGGGGCGTGGGGCGCTTCCGGCGCGCCTGCTGAGTGTGGATAGGGAGCGTGGGTCACGTGGGGTGTGGGGAGCGCGGGGGTTGGGGCGGGCGGGGCGGGGGTGTCTCGAGGCGCGCGGGGGTGGGGCGCGGGGGCGGTCCTGGGGCTTGAGGGTGGGCGTGGGGGCGCAGGGCAGGCCTGGTCGCCTGGGGCGCGGGAAGCTTAGGTTCACTCGGGCTGCGCCTCTGCGTGTGGATAGGGAGCGTGGGCGCGCTGGGGGGGAGGGGCGCGCTTGGGGGGGGTGTGGGGCGCAGGGGTTGTGGGTCGCGCGCGGGTCGCCGGGCCGCGTGGGGCTTGGTGCGCACGGGGCGCCGGGCTGCGCCCAATGCGCCCAATGTGGCCGATTCGCGGCGGGCGGGGTGGCGGGGCGTGGGTCGCGGGGGTGTGTGCTTCCCTCTTTTACCCCGATCTGTGCCCTCCCTCTTCAAAAAGTTCCTAATTTCCCTTGAATACTTACCTTTTTTTTCCCTTGTTGTTTGTAGTGCAGCTAGGCGGTCGCCATCTTGACCGGAAGTCCTCTCCTCTCCCAGTTTTTAACAGTAATTCCCTGCGTGCTCATGAGGGCTTGATGAGGCCTGAGAGACTGATCGAAATTGATTCTCAAGATCTACAAAAATAGCTGGGTGTGGCCAGCTCCTGTGGGTAGCAGAGACTGGAGAACTTCTGGGGCTTGCAAAAATAAATTAATTAATAAAAACACAATTCCTGGAATCAGCAAGAGGCTCTGGCTCTCCAACAAAACAGAAGGAGACTTGGCCACCAAAAGCAAATAAATCCTACCACACGGAGAGCACATGGGCTATACATGGGCACCTACATGTGTATACACCATGCACACACACCACACCAACATTACATATACACATCACACACATTACAAAGACATCACAGACATCACGCATACACACACAACATATCTCTCACACACATCAACCACACATACACCACACACACTTAGATGTGCACACATTACACACACATATCACATATACACATCCCACACATCATACACACACACACACACACACACACACACACAGAGCACACATAGCTTTTGTATAAAGAAAGAACTATTTGAGTCCTGTGAAGTTTAGAGTGAAAAGAAAAACAAACACCAAAACAAAACAAAGCAAATAAACAAAAATCCCCATAAAATCTCCAAATAAGTTTAAACTATCACATAAAATCATTCCAAATTTACCATTTGAAAAGCAAAATGTCTCAGAGGAAATAACTGGTCTCTTTGTATAATTAATTATTTTATTTTATTATTGTTATTATTAACAATATATTTTGTATGGGTACAGCATGATTGGTACACTATTTTCCGTCATCCCTGCCCCCATTCAGCTGGGGATGCTCCTCAGTGGGGTTGCATGTATTCCCCATGGGGTTGTAGTTTACGCATTGTAGGAGCAGTAGTTAGTTATTTTTGGCAGGGAGTAAATGCCTCTGGGCATTATGTTTCAACCTGCAGCTCTTACAATCTTTCTGTCCCTTTTTCATCAAAATTTCCTGAGCCGTGGTGGGTGTGTTTTTATACATAGAAATTCTTTTATGTTGAGTATGAAATTGGTTGTATTTACAGATCAGTGAGCTTAGCAGTAGTAAAAAATGAATTATATTAAATTTGAATTTTATTCACCATCAAAGTAATAGATTTTCTTTTTTCCCCCTTCCTTTATTCCTTCATTCCTTCCCTTTGTTTCTTCCTCCTCTTCCTCCCTTCCTTGCTTCCCTCTTTCTATTTCTTAATAATTCCTACTGCTGCAGTTTTGCTTCCAGTGTGATCCTTCTAGGCATTTCCTCCAGCAGACAATAGCTGTAGTATCTAAAAGGTAATAAAAGAACTGTGAGTTAGGCACTCAGAAGTGTGAGTAGTGAAAGGATATGTCCCGGAGTTGGCATGTAGGAGCAGAGAGAGTAAAGGTAAGACCCAATTCTCACGTTTTATGAAAGCCTGATAGAAGTCTGTAGTTCTGTCATGGATATTACTCTGGTTGATGAAACTTTAGTGTCAGGAGTTGGAAGAATAAATAAAGAACTAAATAAATACTACTAAAAATGAAAAGAATCCTAGAAAGGAATTATCAAAGAAGATATTACCAAATTCTCTGTATAAATTTGCTCTGGGTTTGTCTAACACATCTGCCAAGCAGTCATGTGTGAGCAGACTTTAGCTGAAGATAAAATTATGCAGTCATGTTAACAAACAAACAAACAAACAAGGTCCTGCTTGGATACACCATGATCAGTCTGCTGAAAAGGACAGAATAAAATGGTACTGAGAAGAATTTTAGGGAATCTGCGGAAGGCTGACACATTTCACATGCATGAACCATGTTTGAAAACATGCTGACTTCAATAAAACCTGGAACATTCTGAAGACACCAGAGGAATATCACAATGATGAGTAGAATAAACTCTTAACCCAGGATTTCATACGAAGAAACATATTCACTGAGGTGGTAGGTAGAATTAATTGGTTTCCCATAAAAAGTAGGAGGAGGGCTCAGCCAATTAAGTGCCTCTCAAGTGCAAGAACCTACCCTTAGATCACTGGATACACATAAATTTTGGGTGTGGTGATGTGTGCCTATAATTCCAGTGCTGGGGAAGTGGAGACAGGGAATCCCTGGGGATGGCTGGCTGGCTAGTCTGGCCTAGTAAATGAGCTCCAGGTTCAATGAAAGACTCTGTTGAAAAGATTAAGGTGGAGAGTGATTAAGAAAGATATTTTATATTGGATATTTAACTTCCAAAATCATGAGCACCATCACCTCCTACACACACGCGCACACACACACACACACACACACACACTCACACACACACACGAAAGAATAAACAACTGAGTTCAGTTCCATTGAATCAGCATTCTAGGGAATTCTGTAGCAAAATCTTCACCCAAGAAATGAATAAAGGCAAACATTTTGGTAAACATTATACTTATTTCTAACATATAGTCTTGTTTAAAGCATAAACAACCTGTCATTTTCTTATCTGTATAACATTATGAATATACCAGAACTTGGCATAAAGAAAGAGCAAAGGTGGGGTGTGGAGAAGACATGTGTGACCTAGCAATACTGTACAAACTCCTGGAGATACCCAAGAAGTATAGGTGAAATGAGTTTATGAACCTGCATCTGGAAAACATTAAGGCTGGGAAATTGGTAGGAAATAATACTTTGAAAATTTTTTATAAATTTGACAAGTTAACATATGATGTACAAATAATTAGAAAACTTATAGCTTACTAAACTGACAGAAGCAACAGAAAATCTTAATATTATTATCTCTGTTAATGAAAACGAGTTTGTTACATATTATGATCAGCATTTACCAAGAAACTGAACAAGAATAGTTTTTCATTAAATTCCATCAAATATTTAAGAGATAATTAACACCAATTAAACTATTTAAGTAGGTATACTTGCAAACTATTCTTCCTAACAGAAATGTGTTCATAAGCACATATAAACACAGATGAAAGGTAATCCAAATGTTAGAAAACATCATATAGCAACATGTGAAAATGTAACATATCAGGGCGCATTGGGTTAATTTCAAGAATGTAAGTTTCCTCCTCTATAGAAAAGAGACTGTTTGAGATGGGGTGGGGATATGATGGAGAATGGAATTTCAAAGGGGAAAATGGGGGGAGGGAGGGTATTACCATGGGATATTTTTTATAATCATGGAAAATGTTAATAAAAATCGAGAAAAAAATCCAACAAACAAAAAAAATGTAAGTTCCTTTAACATTTTAAGAAGTGAAGTAATATAATATATCATATTAGAAGGATAAAGAGAAAAACATGATTATATAAATATTATCAAAACTAATTTGAAAAAATCTAGAAGACATTCACAACTAAATATCTCAGTGAACTGAGAACAAGGACTGTATTAAATATGTTGGATGGCATCTCTGAAAAGACCACTGCCAAACATCATAATTAATGCTAGTGGGTCTTTTCCTTTTAAGACTAAAATAAAATGCAAGGTTGTCCATTCATATTTTAGTGCTGAGCATTATACTAAGGGACTTATTTTGTTCCAGGGCAAGATGCAGTAAATGAAAATTTAGGCCTTGAAATGGCTTCATAGGCTTGAGATGAACTACTGCAATTTAACAATAATAAAGATAAATAATCTAGTAAAAAACTCAAATGAGGTGGGAGGGATGGCTTAGCAATTAAGGTGCTTGCTTACAAAGCCAAAGGACCCAGGTTTGATTCCACAGAACCCACATAAGCAAGATACACAAGGTGGCACAAATATCTGGAGTTTGTTTGCAGAGGCTGGAGGCTGTAGCACACCCATTCTCTCTCTCTCTCTCTCTCTCTCTCTCTCTCTCTCTCTCTCCTTCTTTCTCTCAAATACATAAATGAAAAAAGCTAATATAAATAATTGAAGGTATAACTTTGCAAAATGAAACATAATCACAGAACATAATCAAGTACAAATATATTTAGCCACATAATGGAAATTAAATTTACTACCAAATAATTATACTGTATGCACACTAACTTATATACATGTTTGGAAAGATACAGAATAACTGGAACACCATAAAATGTCAATGAGAATTTAATATTATGCAACCATTTTGACAACAGTAGAGCATTTTTGCGTAAAAGTAAACATGCCTACAAAACTATCTACTCAAGACTCTTACCAAAGAGTACTGAAAAACATATTCTTTTTTACAACAAAACACATTCAGAAGACTTATTCATAACAGAATAAAATTAGAAACACTGCAACAGTCCACCAATAGAATGGCCTAACACTCTCCAATATCCATATGCTCAACATCTACTGAAGAAGAGAAAGAAGGGCTGGAGAGATGGCTTAGTGTTTAAGCCCTTGCCTGTGAAGCCAAAGGACTCCAGTTCGAGGCTTGATTCCCCAGGACCCATGTTAACCAGGTGCACAGGGGGTGCACATGTCTGGAGTTTATTTACAGTGGCTGGAGGCCCTGTTGTGCCCATTTTTTCTATCTCTCTCTATCTGTCTCTCTCTGACTCTTTCTCTTTCTGTCTCTCACTCTCAAATAAATAAATAAGAATAAACAAAGAAAAAGAAGAGAAAGAAACTAGTTACTGGTATGATTCAAGTTTTATGAACCTGTAGTTGAATGAAAGTTATCATTGGTGGGAAAGATATGAGAAGAAGAATCAGCTCTAGTTCTTAGGGCAGTGAAGAGATAACCCAGAAGAAGATGTTTAGTATTTCCATCAATGTGGGAATGGCATCACCACCAATCAACTGGGGTCACTTTGAAGATTCCCACTTGATACCTTCTAATGTGAATTTTCAAGAGGTGTACATAAAAGAACTCCACGATCTGGCTTAAACTAGTTCCAGCTCCCAGTGTAAAGAAACTTTTCAGGAGATAATGATGTTTTTTATATTAAGAGAAGCTTGAAATTTAGAGTTCCAGGCACCTGGAAAATATTAGAATAGTTACAATTTATGCTTTTTTCTCCACATAAAATCAAAAGAAAGACCTATAGTTATGATATTTTTTAATTAAAAGTAAAAATATATAGGAGAGTCCATTGGTTAGTAAAAATTTGTTTGTAACATGAAAAAAAGTTATGGAAGAATAGACTAATTAGCTAATATATTGGGGATAAAATGTGTAGAATGGCATTATAAATATAATTTAGGTTGTGATTATTTGAGTTTTAAGTCAATTTCCTTCAAATGTGAACTATATTTTCAAATATAATTAAATATTAGAAGAATACCTACATTCACTATTTAAACACTTATTTTAAGTAATTATAAATTCCATTAGCTATAGTATATTTTTCTACAAGCATTACACTGGTTTTTAATTTATTTTAAAAATATAAAATTATTTCTTAGATGTATTTATTTTTCATTTCCCTTAGACACTTGATTTTTCTACATCTTATTTTTTGTATTACATTTTAAAAACCAGAATTAATTCCAGTTTCTTAACAATGTAAATAATGAACCAAACTCACTGTTCCATTCAAAGAAGTGTATGAGTAATCTTATTAGTAATCTATTGGTTCTAGCCACATAGAAATTGTTCAAGTATATATAAGTGTTGTGTTGCTATAAAAAGTTACCATGATACTACACATATAATAAATGCCACACATTTATTTTATAGTTTTATTTTGGTTGTTTTGTTTTTCGGTTTTTGAGATAGATTGGCTCTAGCCCAGGCTGAACTGGAATTCACTATGTAGTTTCAGGGTAGCCTTTAACTCAAAGTAATACTCCTACCTCTGTCCCCTGAGTTCTGGGATTAAAGGCATGGGCCATCATTCCTGGATATTTTATAGTTTTGTCAGTGGAAAAGCAACATGGGTTCAATAAGCTAAATTCTAGGTGTGAGTAGGGCTATGTTCCTTTTTGGGCTCTCCAATGGGAGATGCTTTATGTTTTCAGTTTCAAGAGTCAGCATAGGGCTGGAGAGATGGCTTAGCAGCTAAGGTACATGCTTGCAAACTCTAAGGATCCAGGTTCATTTCTCCAGGTCCCACATAAGGCAGATGCACAAGGTGTTGCATGAGTCTAGAGTTTGGCTGCAATGGCCAAAGGTCCTGGCCCTCCCATTTGTTCTCCTTTTTCTCTGTATCCCTCTCTCTGTGTCTCAAATAAAAGTAAAATTTAAAAACCTCTCAGCCTTTATTCTTGGTCTGTGCACTTCTAATACTAAATCTATGACTGTCCTCTCTTTCTGATTCTTCTTGCACAGACAATTGTGTCATGACACTGTGGGTCGATGGAAGGTCTCCCTGCTATGAAGAGTGCACAACATTTGATGGCACCATCACCTGGCCCATATCAGTCTTCCAATTTCATTGCTCATATTTATGACTATATCTTCACAATTCCTTTCTCCATACTCACAGATAGAATAAGATAGGAAAGTCTACTGACTATATAGTCCTTGATCACAAGCCAGCTCAAGTTCCTTTACCTCTATCTCCATGTTCATATGTTGAATTAAACATATGAATTTCTTAAATTGGATATTTTGCTTAGGTTCCTCCTCATCCTGAGAATTACACACATTTCAGTTTGGTCACTGGCTCACAAGCATCTATCTACTGCACACTACTTACCACATCCATCAAGAGGAATGACTTCTGAAAAATGTCACAAGGGGCAGAGCTTTGTAAGTGCTATCAGTCTGCACAAAAACCCTGTACCCAGAAAACTCAGCATTACAGTTACCAAATGAGAATTTCCTTTCCATAGTTCTATAATAATTTTGAAAAAGCTTATGTGAAACTATGACATGAACACCTGTTTTATGATCTGATTCATTCAGAGAAGGTCATGTGATGTATATTGGTTGATTTGAATTGCGGGGAATCTACAGATATACATGAAACATATGTTATATATAGATCTAAAGATTAGCAAGAGATTGGCAGGGAAATCTGAGTTATTTTGACATACAAGTTTATAATGAAATACAGAGAAGAAGACATTTAAAGTTGTTTCCAACATAAGGTAGCAGTGGTTTGTTCTAAATAAGTGGTATTAATACAGACTGTTAAGGAGTTATGATAGTCAGGATGTGAAACATCTGTAACTCATTTTAACCACCTTGACCCAACACAAGTGGACTGAAAAAAGTAATGTTCAATATAATTCCGAACAGCTGTCTGTCTATGGTTAACTGACATGGTAATGGTGCCCTGGATTCAGTCATAAAATTGTTTGTGAGGAAATGTGAGGAAGAACAGAGATCCAGTGCAGGGAGATGATGAATCCATGAGGAAGAGGAAACCTGTGAGGCCACTAGAGCTAACCCTAGACATGAAGTCTAAAATGCTCAGAGATTCAATGAGAATATGATTCTGTAACTCAGTAGAGATCAGAATGTGAATGTGATTCAGCTACTTAATAGTGATTAGATGTTGGGAAGGCTGTGTCACTTATAAAAAAAGCCAAAAATTCTTCCAATTGAAATAAAAATAAACTGTGACCTTGATAACTTTAAAGACTTTGTGCATAATTTGCTATCTAATGTTATAGGATAATTTGGATTGCTATTTACACATTTCATCTCAAAACATGTATATAAAAACAGTAAACTTTGACATTTTGTTGTTTTATTTTCAGGAAAGAGGATTATGATAACACTACAAGTACAAGTAGTAGCTTCAAAACAAAATTTCCATTTTCTAAAATTGTGAGGATGGGCTCTTATGTTTTCAGGAGTGTTTTTTTTTTTTTTTTTGGTAAAGAACTGAAATCAAAGTTTAACAGACATAAGGCAAAACTTTGTGGATTTACACTTTTTGAAAAGAATGAGTTTGTTCATACAATTAATATGAGTTTTTATGGATACCTCACTCTATAAACACATGTTAGATGATGGAAAGATTGCCTGCTCTACCTGGCAATGTTAATGAACACACTCATGAAAACTAACCCACTAAGCAACAGTGTTCTCTTCCTACCACACATATTTCTGGCACATGGAGAGCAGGGAAAATAGAATAAGGCAACACTGTGGATTTTTTTTTTAACTTGACCACGTTTCTCCATAAATACCCAAAAGCATTTTTACATTTAGTCAAAAAATAGAACATATGGGGTCTGTAGCAATGACTTAACAGATTGGCCAGCATGAGGACCTGAATTGGGTTTCCTAGCACCCATATAAAATGGCAGCTGTGGTGACACAAGCCTGTCACCACACTACTGAGGAGTTACCAGACAAACGTATTTCTAGTTGCTGGTTAACTAGACCAGCCAAATCTGTGAGCATTAGGCTTGGTGAGAGACTGTTTGAAAGAGTAAGGTGGAGAGTAACTGAGGAAGAGAATCAGTGTTGGCCTTTGGCCTCCACATATACCACATGTAAACATATGAACATGAACCATTACACAGATGTGCATCCCCACAATATGAACATGCACACATGTGCAAACATGAATGTAACACCCCACACACATACAAGTTAGAACATATATATTCAAGGAGAGCTGGTAAGATAAAGGCACCCAAAATTGCATAATAATTTCACAACAATGCGAAACCAAAGCCTGTAGATAAACATGTATTAACTGCATGTCCTAATGTTTGCTTGCTGTCCCAAACACTAAGTGTAGATTTACTTATGGTATTTGTTTACCATTTAGTGTCTTAGAAAATTCAGTTCCCCAGTGTGAGTAAAAGGTGAGTTGCCCATTTGAAATTTAATTTTGCAATTCTTTTTGTATTAATTTGCATACTTATTTGGTTTCAATATTTTTGTAGGTATAGAATTGCTATATTTGTGCTAAATATCATTTTATTCCAAGCAATGTCATAAAAGCTGTGAAATCTTACTCATTTAATCATCTGGTTGACTCAAGACACAGATCAAGTCAGAAATCCCTTGTGGAAAGTCATGCCAAGCCTCTGACTGCTCCAGTAAATCACACAGCCAGGGAGACTTTGACTCTGTAAAATATGCTAGAACAGAAGGAACATACTCTAAAGGTAAGATTGCTAATTAAGTTCTCTGCTTGAGATAAGGGGAGTTGGCTTCCTACTGGGATGATAAGGTCATTTCCCACTGAGGGATATCTCCATAGATTGAATGTACTGATGTAATTGATTCTAAGAATTTTAGCAATATGATATTTCTACAGAAATTATTTTTCTAATCCCTATTTAATTGCCATTCAACTTTGTTCATTTATTTTTTGTTCCAGAATTTTAGAAAAATCAGCATCTTAAAAGATCCATATTAAAATTCTGTCTTCTCATGATGTCAGATTTGTAATGACAAAGCTTCCAAGTGTTTTGAATTAAAGCTCTGTTCATAAGGATGTTACAGCTGGGACTGATTTGTGTAGAAATGGTTAATGCTTACCAATTCACCTTAAGGTATATTAAATTTCCTCTTATTTTTTTTTTAAACTAGGTATCTTTTCCAGGTAGGATTATAATTTGCCAGGCTACGAGGTTAACAACTGTCAGACACAAGATTCATGTGTTTCTAGAAAGTGCAAAATGCAATACTTTTGTGAGTCAATATACATGTGGAAAATTACATAAATACTTGGTACTGACCAGTTGAAGTCTGACAAAGCAGAATTTATAGCCTTAGTACATGGTTGTCTAGATATTCCAAAGACACGAATAAAGCTATGGAGATGGGAAGCATTCTATGCTCTTAGATTCTAACAGTCATAGTTTCTGGAATATGACAGAGGGATAGAGTACCAAAAGAAAGAACAATGGAATAAGCATTTCTTTCTGCTGATGTATCAGTGCTTAAGTATTTGTCAACTGCTTTGCTTAAATAAAGCAAAAAATAATCTGACTTGTTTTATGATTTTATTGGGCTTGGGAAAAACTGTTTATAGTTATTTTCCATGAATATGTTTGCTATAGGAATTTCCCAAAATGAGTTCCATTCTAAATGTATGCTGTTTCTTTAAAAAAAAAATTAGTTATTTATTTGACAGAGAGGAAGAGTGAGAAAGACAGGGAGAGAGAAAGAATGGTAGTTCCAGGGTTTCAGCCACTGCAAAGGAACTCCAGATGTATGTTCCCCCTTTTGCATCAGGCTTATGTGGGTCCTGAGGTCCTTTGGCTTTGCAGACAAATGCCTTCACTGCTAAGCCATCACTCCAACTCTGTTTGCTCTCTTGTGCAGTACAGGAATAAGGATGATCTAATAGGCTGTGTTAAGGGTAAAGTTATTAATATCTACTAATACAAAAGTGATCTCGGTGTAGTGTGTTACACATATAGTAAAGTGCAAATTTAATTGACTATATTTATGAACTGTATGTGTCATAGTGTTTGTCTCAGTGTATCTAGAACCATTAGAATTATAAAAAAGGATATGGTCACCAATATGGTTTGTACATCATACTTGACAAAATATTAAGTTTATATTTAGAAATTAAAAAAAATCTTTTAAATGATATCTAAGAAAACCAAAGCACAATTCATGCTTTATGAGTGAAAGTACCTAGAAAATATAACAAATCTGTAGGAAGATTGCTATTCATTTTCTTCACATTTCTTAGCCCATATAATGGGGAGATAAAGATAAGATGCTAATTTTTTTAAAAGCAACCAGTCAGATAAGGAGCTTTATGTCTATAATTGTATCACTAAGAAAGCAGGGATTAGGGCTGGAGAGATGGCTTAGCAGTTAAGCACTTGCCTGTGAAGCCGAAGGACCCCAGTTCGAGGCTCGGTTCCCCCAATCCCACGTTAGCCAGATGCACAAGGGGGCACACGCGTCTGGAGTTCATTTGCAGAGGCTGGAAGCCCTGGCACACCCATTCTCTCTCTCTCCCTCTATCTGTGTTTCTCTCTGTGTCTGTTGCTCTCAAATAAATAAAAAAAAAAATTAAAAAAAAAAAAGAAAGCAGGAATTAGCATGAGTTTGAAGCCAGACTTAAATATAGTGTGAGGCCCTATTGTGGAGAGGTTGGAAGATGTCATTCTTATACTTAAAGCAAAAGATCTGTATAAATTAATATTCTACAAATTTTCTTGGCACCAACAGGTAACTGGCCAGCAGGTAAGTAAATTCATGGGACAAACTACCACCTAAAACCCTGCTGACCCAGGAAATGGAGACATAACTGAAAAGCTGTGTCTGGAAATTAAGCTTTGATGGCTTCAATTGGCAGTAATCCTTTAAAGACTTTTTGATGAATCAGTAGAGAGTTGCTGTGGAAGAAACTCCTGAGTATAATTATGTGAGAGGTAATCCCATATTCTAATGAATTTTATCAAACAAAACAAGAAATATATTATCAAACAAAACAAGAAATCAAAACAAGAAATATTCTTCGTGTTTTGTTTGATAAAATGAATATATATAGCAAAGTAGTCACTTGTTTTGACATGCCAGGAAGATCTCTTCCTGATTGCATTGGGTGAAAAAAATATAGAAAAATATTTTGAAATATACCTGAGTGTCTTTCATAATGAAGAAATGCACTCAGGGGAAAACTTTATTTTAACCTATTCTTATGTTTTCAACTTTATTCTCTTCTGTCTTTCCTGTGACATGAAGCAAGAATGGGCAAAATTAGTCAACACGAGTGAAGGACAAAGTTCAGGAATATGGGCCTACTACATACAAATGGAATGTTACTAATACAGAATGTGTTCCCTTTTTCAAAAGTAAACAGTCTATTACAGCTAGTTTTCTGAAGAACATTAGATGTCTTTCAGTTCTCTGGAAAATTAGCTAAATCACACCTTAAGCACAAGTCAAATCCAAAGTAGAAGCCCAAGAATCTCTACTATGTGACCTTTTAAAATGTTTCTGTTCTGTTAGCTTTTATAGCATACTCAACATGCAACAAAACTCACGTGTCATGCTTGATGACATGAAAACAGCAGACTAAAGAGAAAAGAAAAACACTAACTCAAAACAAAATTCATACAGGATATAAAATTTTGGAATAATCAGATGGAAAAATGAAAATATTAGTTATTGAGATATTAAGACCATAATCACAAATTTAGCTAACATTAAGAACAGATTCATGATGATGAAAAGAGGGATTGAATTTCTTTTTTAACATTTTTTTAATTTACTTATTTATGAGTCATAGAGGTGGGGGGCGGGTGAGAATAGGTGTGCAAGGGTCTCTAGCCACTGCAAATGAACACCAGATGCATGCACCACTATGTGCCTCTGGCTAACATGGGTTCTGGGGAATTGAACCTGGATCTTTAGGCTTTGCAGGCAAGCATTTTAACCACTACGCCATCCCTCCAGCCTGAGATTAAATTTCTAAAAAAAAGGAGGCAATCCTAAAATCAAAATTGCTTTAACAAAAATTATGAAAATGTTGCTTCATCAATAACTAGATACAGCTTATGAAAGAATCAGTTAACTAAAGGATAAGATAAATCAATAGAAAATACTAATTAATGTAAAAAGATAAAAATGTCACAAGACACTTAAGAACTGTAGGACATTTTCAAAAGATAGAATATAAACACAGAAATTCCAATAGAAATGATGAAATTAGGAAACAATAAATATTTGGAACTCCAACATGAAAAACACTTCCAGAATTATTTATAAATCATGCCCAGAGATTCAGGATCTCTAATGATACCATTTCCCTACCCTTTGGGTCAGGTCAGTCACTAAGTACAGCCAAGATTCAAAAGAAGAAAAAATTAATTCAGAAGTACACACTTCAGAAGTTGAAGAGTCTGTAATATCCTGGAGGAAATAGTTTACAAACTATTGAATTGGAAACAATGTTGCAATTACCTACAAGTTGCAGGGATAAACACTAGGCCAGAAACAGCTTATGGAGGAAAAGGCATATTTCAGGCTTACAGATTCTGCGGGAAAGAGTCATCATAATGGAAGAAGCTGGTTCACTTCATCACACATCCATTGCAGAGAGACAACATGAACAGCTCTAGCAAGAGTGAACTCATTCTGAATCATGCTTCCTCCAGTAGGGCTGCACCAGCCAAAGACTAAATAGGAAGCTACATCAAAAATATCAGAGTCTATAGATAATTTAATTCAAGCAATCCCACAAAGTAGACTATACAGTGAGCTCTCAAAAACAATAGTAAAAACCAAACTTAACCAGAAAACAATTAAAACTCATGAACTGGGCTTGGGAGATAGCTCAGCACTTAAAGGCACTTGTTTGCAGAAGCTGCTGGCCTGGTTTGATTTCCCCAGTATTCAGGTGAAAGCCAGTTGCATAAAGTGGCACATGTGTCTGGGGTTTCTTGACAGCCTTGGTCCTTCTCTATTAATCTCTAAAATACATGAAAATATTTTAAACAATAAAATAAAACTCATAAATCAAAGAAGCCATGTAGATGTCCATCTAGCATATGAAAGGAGCTCAATAGTATTATCTAAAACCAGAACCTTCATACTTTATCTCCATAATGCATTGTAGGATGGATAAATAATAATAATAAAAAAAAACAGTGGCATGTCCCCATGCTGGGAAGGAAGAAAAACTGGAACATGCATGCCTTCAGAGTGAGGATGATATGTGGTATAGATTCTCTAGTAAATGTTTTAGCACTTTGTTTTAAAAATTTAAGTATGGAGCTCTCAAAAGACCGAGAAATTGGGTGCATGCCTCAGCATTCATCTCAAACAAATAAAAAATGGGTTTGCAACCAAAAGAAGCTGCAAAACTGTTGTGTGAATATTTGCAGCAACTTTATTTGCATACACTCCATGCTGGAAGCTACTTATGAATCCTCCAACAAGTGAATGCAGGAACACACTGTGACAGCTCCATATGATGGAATACTGCTCAGTAATGAAATAAAAGGAAAAATTTATTACAATCTATAATATCTCTGGTGACTCTCAAGAGAATTTGTTTGAATAAAAAGAAAGTCAATCAGAATACACACACACACAAACACACACACACACACCCATTATATATATATGTATATGTATATATATATATATAATATATATATAATTATATATTATATATATATTATATTATATAATATAATTATATATATGTATATATATAT
Source organism: Jaculus jaculus (assembly GCF_020740685.1). Classification (NCBI taxonomy): domain Eukaryota; kingdom Metazoa; phylum Chordata; class Mammalia; order Rodentia; family Dipodidae; genus Jaculus; species Jaculus jaculus. The sequence goes on along the minus strand of NC_059104.1, from coordinate 125,304,464 downwards.
TATATATTATATATATAATATATATATAAAATATATATATAATATATATATAATATAAATGTAATTCTGGTTACAGTAGTGCATTTTACAGATGCACCATTGTGAGAAATAGGAAACTGTTTTATTTCTCATTACTGCATAGGAATCTCCTGTAACTTCATAAGCATATATAGCTGTTTCACACTAAAATCTCAGTTGTAAGGAAGAAAGAATACAAGTTACAAAAGTTTAAGAATATAGAACACATTTGACATGTAAAACAAAAAATGTGTAGGAAATTCATTTCAGAAATATGGAAGATGGCAAGAAACATATACTATATGGAATAAGAAAGTAAATTGGGAGCAAGCCATTTGTATCCCTGGCTGTAATATGAAAGAGTTAGAGAAAGAGAAAGAGAGAAAGAGAAAGAGAGACATGCTGTAGAAGATTAAGGTTAGTCTTCATCATACCCTCTCTAGTGCCTTGTGGCTCACCTGTAACTCCCACTACCAGCATGTGGCTAACATCCACAATGAGGTTTTGATCAGAGAGGCCTACAAGGTTTTCTAAAAGAAAGATAGACTTCTGTCAGAGTACTTGATGACTCACCAAAGGTCAGTGGTAAGACCTAACTGCTGAAGACACCATATGCTATTGACACATAAAATGGAATGACATGGTTGGAACCTGGAAGAGAGTTAGTCCCCAGACAGTCAGCACATCTAGTGCCAGAAGGTGCTACGTGGCCCACTGGGGGAAAATGACCAATATCTGTCCAAGAAACTCATGGTCTAACCTACTTAGCAGCAAATAACTGGTCTTGATGCTCACACAAGTACAATAGTGGTGCATAGTCATGGTGGGAAACCAACTGCTTTTGATTTGGCTAACTGATCCCCTCAGTGGAATATGACCCATAGCTGGAGCTGGGAAACAAGTCAGAACCATATCCAAATGTGACCCCACTCTACATTATCAAGCTGCCACCAAGTGTGGGCTACAAGAGGGTCTACACCTATTAAATTCTCTACAAAAAAAATAAGGGTTATCCCATTTGTCTAGTGCTAACTTTACTCTCTGTTGGAGAATCTGCTTCTCTTTTTCAGATAGATTCAGATCCTAAGGAGACAACCACTTCATCGTACATCCAAAGGGCCACAGCTGAAACTAAGAATAACTGGCGAAACAAGCAAGGCTGCTTCACAAGGGTGAAGGAGATCAACAGAGAGAATAATCAACTCCTACCAAATTAGATATCCAGAGCCAAAGAGGCTCCCAACACCTCATCACTGAAGCAGACCAAAAATGCACCCAACATGGCTCAGGGAAATTTTTGTGGAAGAGGGGGCGGAAAGAATGTCAGAGTCACATGTTGGGTCATGATACACAGAGACATTTCTCCTACCCAGAACTATGGGCTAACTCCACTATGCATGACCCATGTAACTCAACAAGGAGAGGTCAGGGCAAGGGGGTAAGACATGGACAAGCCTAACAATGGTACCAACTTGACTGTATTCCCTGAGTGCAAAACTAATTAATTAAAAAAAAATTAAAAATCTAATATGGATGAAAAATCATTTCTAAAAAGTAAACAAGTTTATAAATAGCTCAAATATGAGGCATAAAAATTTGGTCATGGGGAAGTATATAGAGGAGACAAAAGGCAGTAGAGAGAGGGGAATATACAATGAATTAAAAATATCATGGCAGATCAAAATGCTACACTAAATGTGTTACAGGATCAAAAAAGACCAGAATTCACTGTGAAGAAGCCTGCAGAATAAAAACTATGAGTAAATTATCCACCCATGTAATAGATATTTCTAAAATATCAAATTAATTCCTTGCTTCCTTGTCTCTGCTTTCACAAAGAAAATAAATAAAGGACAAATGCTAGTAACAGGTATTAATTTCCCTTGGGACAGGAAAAAAATATTACAGGAAATTGTGATCATGTCAGGACAGGTCATCAAAAATAATGATGAAAAACACACTCAAAGAATACCAAAATAAAATAGTAATAGTAATAATAGTAATTGGGAGATATTACTCACCTGTTTTACTAGAGTAATTATAAGAAAAATATAAGATAATTCAAGAGGGAAAAATGGAAGATAATGTTATTTTTCATTCCGCATTCTTCTAAAACCTAATGTGTAAAGAGTTTCTCTTCTGAAACATAAAATTTTGCTTTCACCTAATGAAATAGATGACAGCCATTTTATAATTATTGTATTACAAATATGTGCAGGACACATATACATACATATACACATATAGTGATTTCATACACACACACACATATTGTGTGTGTGTGTGTGTGTGTGTGTGTGCGTGTGTAAAAACAGGCCTCCTAAAATTATAAAATAGTAATATGAAAAGTGGTCAACATGTTTTATTTAGTATTTTAAAATGCAATTTTATAAGATGCATAAGTTCCAATCATTTGACGCAAGCAAAGTTCTCTTCCAGAAATAATTCCAGAGCAATAGAAAAAAATACTATATGTTTTAATGGCGTGTGAAAATGTACCACAATCTTGATGGTGGATTTATAATGGCCTGGAATTATTGTCCCTAACCCAACTGAAAGACATACTTGTGCTCAATTGTATAATAAAGTTACTTAGATATCACATAGGTACCTCTGTTCTAGATGGGTTTAAAATAACAGAAGATATTCAACATTTTATTCATTCCTTTGATGATTACATGAATAGACATATGTTCTGCTATGTAAAATTAATTCACTCAACTAGTGCATGCAGAACCAAATAAGGTAAAGTGACTATTTGAATGAATTTTATGTGAATATAGGATTTCCAATTTATGAAGGTAAAGGGGCAATTTGTTCTAGATGATCTCATGGACTCCTTTATGCTTCCAGTGTTGTGTGGATTGAGAGCAACAGCAGGAAAGATGTCCTAGGTGACAGGAACTGGTGGGAAAGAGATGAGCTCAGGAGGTGGGTTATGGCTGGTGGTGGGCAGTAAGGATATACAGGTGGCGTGAAAATCAGGGGTAACATGTATGGGGATAGACTCAGCAGGACACCTTCCAAGAGCTGGATGCAGATCAGAAAAACTAGACAACCAGGGAAGGGACAGCAAGGAGGTTAGGCCATGATTGGCAACAATAATTTCAGGAAGGAGCCTTTTAATCTTATTTTTAAATCTTATATTTTAAAGTTCAATGTTATACTTGAGCTGGAAAGATTGCTCAGCAGTTAAGGCATTTTCTTGCAAAGCCTAAGGATCTGAGTTTAGTTCCCCAGTACCCATGTAACACCAGATATACAAGGTGATGCAAGCATCTGGAGTTCATTGACAGTGGCTAGAGGCCCCTATGCAACCATTCTCTTTCTATTTACCTCTTTACCTCTTTCTGTCTCTCAAATAAATAAAACATTTTTTTAAATCCTTAAAATTTTAGAACTATTTGTTCCTATGAAACATGTATGTTCTGTGAAAATTGAAATTTTCTTTGGTTTATGTAAGGATTTGTGCTACTGATTTTTATTTGGCCAAAGTGATCTTTATCATATCCAGGAACAAGAATATGAATTTCTATATTAGTAGTCACATTAACAATATTCATTGTTTTAAGTAAGAATAGAGAGGTAATGAGTATATTGTTCCTTAATCATTATTATGACAGAAAATAGAAAATAAAGTTTTCAAAGAAATGTAAGTGGATTTTACAAAACCAAGCAACCTCTCAAAACATGGAGGATTTAGAAAAGCACATCATCTCTTTCCAGCATTATGTTCACATTTTCAACACTGATGATGATGCAAAATAAATAGCTTATAAAAGACTTAAGAAACATGAGGCTTTATCCAATTTGAATGAAACTAAAATATCTACAAAAAGATGAAAATACTTAATAGTTGGTAATGCTTTTGTCCATACTGTTATAGGCCCTAAGTATTCCAAAAGCCTTTAAATGAAATAACAAGCTCATTAAAAGATGGTGATCATGGTAAGTGCATGAAAAGTAGTTTTCTTCTTAAAGATTGTTATTCTGCTGGGGAGATATCTCAGTGGCTCAGCATGAGGAACTGAGCTTAGATTCCTATAACCCACATAAAAGCTGGTATGGTGGTGCGCACTTATGATCCCTGAACTGAAAAGGCAGAGGCAGAGGCATAACTCAGGCTTACTAGCTGACTACTTAGTCTAGCTGGATCAGTGAGATCTAGTTTCAGTGAGAGACACTCTCAAAAGGAAAAGATGGACAATTCAAGATTGATGTTAACCTTTTACATCCACATGCATGCACATACACTGCACTTGCACCTGCACACACATGTGTTCACACTCTATTGAACACTCATATGAACATGCATGCATACCACACTTGTATTCAAATGTGAAAATATTATTTTTACATGGATCAATTTCTTATCACTTAGAAGGTCTGTGTTTAAGCCTAAAATTTGAAAGGATACACTCTTGACATTTATGATAAGTTCAATAAAACCTAAAATCACAACCAATGTCTGCTGAAACATTATAAATTTAGTGTAATGTTCCATTGAAAAATACATATGCTATAATGAAAGAATATATTGCAAAGTAAATTTAGAAAAGCAACCGTGTGGTCTTTAGGTAGAAAAATGTAGAATGAATTATAAATAGTAGAAGAAATGAACCTGTCAAGAAGGTACTCCAGTAATTATGTGTGATGTCTCCTTGTAACACATAAATCTATTACCTGGTGGCTTAAAATAGTAATTTACTATTTTCTGCTTGGATTTCTGGGCTGTTCATACTTAGATTCTTCTGTGTGGTGGCAGTTACATGTTCATGAGGTGTAGCAATTTGAAGAAGAGATGTGGTTGGAAACTCAATAATTCTTATATATTATATGGGTATTTAATTCAAACTGCTTGCTTTATGCCTAATTGGCTTTCAATTATAGCACCTTCACACAGCTTCTCTTGCTACTTGGGACTTTCAAAGTACGCAGTTGAGTTCATCAATAGAGTGTTTTGAATGATAGTGTTCTTAAAGTTCTAAGCTAAGCTTCCATAGTTTATTATAATGTAGCTTCCAAAGTCTTAAAACATAATGTGTACTTTATTAATCAAGTAAGACTGTTAAGAGTCTAGTCTCAAAAGGAACAAAGATAAAGATATGAAAGCCATAAATCTCACAGAATTTTTAATTTTCTTT